>NC_060280.1:74970923-75666060 GCF_021613505.1 Equus quagga | reverse complement strand
CCCCCCCCCCCACACACACACACACACAGCCATGGTTGATGGAGCCTTTTCTCTATTGAAAAGAGAGCCATGGACTTCTAATTCCCCCTTTTATTGTTTGGTCCCTTAGAAACCCCTTTCATCCTTTTAAATAACTCCTGACTATTTTTTGAAAGTGCAAAGGGAAGGATTTCCAACTATATAGATGTGAATATATCAGTGACATGACTGTATGTGGCTTTTAATGAAAATAGTATGTGTGTGTGTGTGTGTGTGTGCGCGCGTGCCATCTAGAGATATGCACACATGTGTGGTTTAGTTTCATCAGCATGCAGTGTAGGATTTGCATCTGCTAATCAGTTCAGGATCCAGAAAAGTAGCTTCCCATACAAGAATTTCATTACTAGTCAGCAGGCTGTGAAAGTCTGTACCTGTTCCATACCTTATTAAAAAAAAAAAAAAGCCTGTTTTCATCTCCTACACACACACACACACACACACACACACACACACCCCATGTGACTCTGGCATGCCACAAGGGAAATCAGCTAAGAATTCCTAAAAAGTCCCTGAAAAGAGAGAAAAAAATCAAGGTTTTTTGAATTTAGTTTTTCTATAAACTGGAATGAAGTTTCAGGACCAGAATCTTTAGCATGCTGTTTATAATTAAAGAAGGAAGGGGAGGAGGGGAAGAAGGGTACTCTTGCAGACACAGAGAAGTGTGAGCTCAATAAAAAGCTGTTAATGAAAAATAATAATTATGGGATAAAGTTCATATGACCAATATATAGGCTAAGTCATCTCACCCTCTTTCATTCTCCCTCTCATCATCTTTGGAGCAGTGGCATTTAAAGACTGACTGGAGGTACATCCTTTGAGCCATTGCTCATGGGGATTTGGTTCTGAGCATGTAATGTTAACTAAACTTTAAGAAGATCAGAGTATGAAAGAGAAAAGAAATCAGATGGAATATAATGGAAGAAAACTAATGAGACATTATTGAGAATTAAGTCCATTATCCTGTTTGTTGCTCATAATCATTCTTTGCCTTGGTTTCTTGTCCCCAAAATAGACCCCCTCCACATTCAATATGAGTTTTGTACTTGACTAAATTTAGGCAAGGAGATTCCTAACCCAGGAAAATAAGTGGAACACAGCCACCCCCTTTAAAGGGACTAATTCAAATCGGCAACAGAGCACCATTCCCACCATTCAGTGTATAGGCTGGAACAAGCTGAATATTCTGACCAGCATTCTATTCAAAGTGAATTTCATAATCAAGGCCTAATTACTGAAAAGCTCTCATTGACATGAGATGAGAACTAGGGCAAAGCAAGTGACCTGACAATTCCATACCTAATAAAAGCCTAGGAGCCTAAAATGAAGCAAAATTAGCCGAACACACCAGACAGAATCTAATCGAGGTTCAGAACCAAGTTAAGAGTTTGAGGAATCAACATAACAATCAAGAAAATATTCAGTTGGATATACATCTATTCTGATACATGATGATTCCACTTAAAGCTGTCTCCACATTAACAGTTTTACCCCATTTCTTTCGTATTCTCTGCTTATATAATTCTTCCCCCTCCAAACACTCAGATGTACATGCAGACGCATGCATGTGCTTGTGCCCCTGTGGGCATACCACCTTGACCTCAAAACCAGCTGTTTGTCCATCTTTCCACATTGCTCTTCTCTGTATTCGACATTTTTGAGCATCCCTCTTCCTTTGTTACTGAGACACTACCTCTCCTGTTTTCTTCCAATCATGTGGTATTGAACAAACCAACATTTGGGTCTTATTGCATTTTAATCTTAACTGTGTGTGTGTGTGTGTGTGTGTGTGTTTGTTCATGCTAGTTAAGGATACTCAGATGTATTTCTGTCTCCTTATTCTCCTTTTTCTCTTCCGTCTTCCTAAATATAGAAATTTGCCTCCATCAGCCTTTTAACCCTTTTTCTGTATGCTCTCTCATGACAACTGCATTCATTTATAAGGCTTCAACCATCACCTTTATAAATCTGATTATGAAATTTAACTTCAGTCCTGAAATCAGTCCCAAGAACCACTTCCAAATGCCCAAATGTCCAATGACTTGCTGAACTTCTCCATCTGGATTTTCCCACCAATTCTTTAAACTCAAAACATCCCAATCTAAACTCACCATTCCTCCTCCACCCATCAAAAAAGCAGTGAACTTCTCAGCTTAATGTCTGCGTCTGTTATGATACCTCCTTCATTTCAGGCCCCAAACCCTCATCATTGTCCTTCCTCTTCCATTGTGCAGCTGACACATTTTTGAGCTTTGTCAGTGTTTGCTCCATGATATTTCCTGTATCTGCCTCTGCTCCTACCTATTCAGACACTCAACCCCTTCAGGGTCACAGTAACAGCCCCTTCACTGGTTTGGATGCCTCTAGTCTTCCACATCTAGTGACTTCCTAAAGCACTGCTCTGATTATCTTACTTACCCTCCTAAAATACTTCCAAGTCTCCTGATTCATTCAGTCCAAAAATAAATTCCTTAATCTATATCCACAACCCCCCACAATCTAACATAACCTGACCACACCTCCCACTGATCCCTTCACCTACCCTAGACATTTCAGCCAGACCAAATCACTTGCTATTGACTGCACACTCCCATTTCTATTTCCGTGCCTTTATTCCTGGGGCTCTCTCGGCCTGAAATGCAATGCCCACCTCCACAGATGCAAATCTCTTACCCAAATGCCATCTCCTCCTAGAAGTCATCCCTGGTCTTCAGCTGAAAGTAATGTTATATTTATCTGATCTCATTTATCTGTATTTTTCATGACCCTATTGCTTTCAACGTTGTATTAAAGTTGTATGATAGGATCTCATCTCTTTTAGAAAACTGAGTCCTTGAAAGCAAAGTCAATATCTTTACACACATAACAGTTGTTTATCACACAACACTTAGCCTAGTGCCTTCGACACAGTAAATGCTTAATATGCACTGAACTAATGGATACATGTATGAATAAATACAGGTGTATGAATGCTAGTACCTGTTCACTAAACATTCAACCAGTCATGGCAACAAATATATGAATCAATCACTGTATAAATCAATCACTTAGCCATAAATTTACAATGTTCCCTTGGTGAGAGCTGTGTGTATATAATTGCATGCCCATGTGTACTCATCCTTAAAAAGACAGAAAAACTAGCTCTTTGAACAAATGGGCAATGACTCTTCCTCTGAGTACCTGCAAGTCACCCTAGCATGGGCATCTGTAAGAAAGAAAATAAAAACTCTTGTGTTGCTCTGAAAATGCCGGGACAGATGAAAAAGCTGCTGAGACTGGAAGAATACATATGCATTGGCTAGATATGAAAGCAAGGACTGGGGCCAACCCAAGGTGCCTCTGATGGGGTAAAGAAACCATGCCCAAGAATGTGCTTAGAGGAAGAAAACTAGACTTCAGACAATCCCAAAATGGCTCTGTATGAAAAACAGCCTCCCAAATATATGGCAAACAACATTGACATGGCTGACATGTAGCTGTGCACGTGTGTGTGGGGGCGTGGGGGCAGGAGGAATATGGGAATGAATGAATGAATGAATTCAGGGCACCCTGATAAATTCCCCCTGGGATAAAATCCAAACGTCTGCTTCTAAGAGATAAACAGAAAGCTCTGCTCCTCAGAGGCATGGCCAGTGGCTGAACACCACGCTAATCTCCTCTGCACCGGGTCCCAGGCACCACAGCAAATGTGTGTCAAAAAAAGAAAAAAAAAAATGGAGGCAAAGAAGAGAATCCCACTAAAGGCAATAATGTGAATTCAAATACTCTTTGCAGTTTGGATGAAAGCAACCAAAATTGATGCTGTTTCAAAGAGGGTATAGAAGCAAAAGCAGAGAAATAGATTAATTTGGCTGGATGAAGGGGACTCACTGGCTAAAGGGGTGGGGACAGACCAGCTGCCAATGGGCATAAAAATGCCACACATTTCCCAATCACTTTGTACTGTTCAGAGCACCTTTCCATTTATTGTGTCATTTGATCTCCCAAGCACCGCAGTGAAAGGCAGCACAGGTGCCATTGTTCCTGCTCCAGGGAAGAAGTTAACTGAGGCCCAAGAGATGCCCAGACTGGCGTCCATCTCTGTTAGGCCTGATCCAGAGCTTTAGGCTGATACCTCTAGGCCTTTAATGCAAATGTCACCTGGAGAACATAGCGAAATTCAGATTCTAACTCTGCCAGTCTGAGGTGGGGTCTGAGATTACCGTGTTTTAACACGCTCCCAAATAAGGCCAATCCTGCCAGTTGGGGATCACGCTTTGAGT
The DNA here is from genome assembly GCF_021613505.1 of Equus quagga. Lineage (NCBI taxonomy): Eukaryota > Metazoa > Chordata > Mammalia > Perissodactyla > Equidae > Equus > Equus quagga. Next base: position 75,661,762 of record NC_060280.1, on the reverse strand, counting down.
AGCATGGCTTTAGCCGCCATATCTAAGGGGCTGGGTGTGAAAGACTTGTCTCAGTAAGTCAAACTATTGGCTCTTCATTTGACAGGGTATTATTTAATTCACACTACTACAATTGTAGAAGAGATGTCACAAGTAGCTCCTAGTGAGTTCTGAGTGGTCTTTAGCTCTGACACACATGACAATGGAGGAGATGCCTTCCCATACCTGACTCTGTGACCTGCAAAGGTCACAGACCCTCGCTAGGTCTCTGTTTCTTCATGTGAGCAAGATCAAAGCACATCCTCTCCTGTACCTCAGCATTGCCCAGCTGAAGGAGCCCTCAGAGACTCCTTGTTTCGATTGATTTGGCTCTTAAAAAGCCCCCCAAAAGTCCTGGAACACTGAGATTCCAAAGGAAGCTCATTTGCACTATGACACAAGGAAAATTTGACTCCTCATTTTCCTTCAAGAATCTCAACACACTTAGCCACCATCTTCACGCCCCTCCTAGTGTAAGAGCAGACAGGTACCACTACCCCAGTCTCTCCTGAGGAAGAAGGCTGGCATAAGGAGAGAGGGCATTTTACTCCAGTCTGGAGTGAGGTCAGGATGGGACCTCAATGCCCCAACTTCTCACCCCAACTTAGTTCAGTGTGTAGAGAAAAGGCCAGTTCTCTTTCCCATCCTCGCCGACTGCACATGACGCCTGCATTTTATCATTTAAAACATATCCCTTTGGGATTGTAAGTCCTCTGTAGCTTCAAACTTTGGTATAGACATGCAATGTAGCATTATTCAGATATAAAAAGGAAGGAAATTCTGACACATGGTACAACATGGATGAGCCTGGAGGACATTGTGCTAAGTGAAATAAGCCAGTCACAAAAAGACACATACTGTGTGATTCCACTTATATGAGGCACCTAGAGCTGTCAAATCCATAGAGACAGAAAGTAGGATGGCGGTTGCGAGGGGCTGGAGAGAGAAGGAAGGGGAGTCAGGATTTCCTGGGAACAGAGTTTCAGTTCTGCAAGATGAAAAGAGTTCTGTGGATGGATGGCGGTAATGACGGCACAGCACATGAATGTGTTTAATGCCACTGAATTGTACACTCAAAAGCAGTGAAGATAGTAAATCTTATGGTATGTGTATTTTATTACAATAAAAAATAAGGGGAAACGTTTCTCTAAAACTCTAAACCTCCCTGGGAGGACTGTTGAACACCTGTATACTTGAACCATTTAACAACGATGAGGGAAGTTATATACTGGGCTTCTTGTGACAACCAGCTGATACAAAGGCACTACTAGAATGAGGGGGGGTGGGGATGGGCAGGAGGGGTAGGACCCCTCAAAGCAGTGGTGAGAAGCCACCAGAGGCTACCATGCCCACTTCCCAGCTTTGCCAAAGGCCAGGCCTGGTTCAGCCTTTCCACCCATACCGTGCAGCGCCCACGCTGGGTGCCTGGACTGACCTCAAACATTCCCGAGGCCTCCAAAGGCTCCTGGCCAAACATATTCCTTCTTCTCCCTTACCCCGCCCCTGCCCCCCCCCCTCCCCCGTGCTCCTGCTGAGCTAGGAATGGTGCAGGCTGGGGGCCTTGGAGCCTCCATGCTTTTCCAAGGACATGGCCTAGGGCCTGGGAGACTCAGTCCCCTGATCTTGCAGCAGCTGTGAGGTGAGCAGCCTCTCCTCCCACAGCCTATTCTCAGTGGGTTCACCGAGAAGACAACAAAAAAGGAGAACTCCAATATCTTGATTCCCCACACCAGGGCCTGCTGCCTTGGCCTCACTGCCAGCCCCAAACGCCCTTCAGAGACAGCAAACCTCCAGGAAAAATGAAATCCTCACCAAACACCCTTTAATTTTATCCACTTGGCTTAATGAAGGTTCCGGTATTAATGACCTCAGAGGCTTTTTGTCTGACAGTTCTGCTGGTAACTAAACCCTGTGCTATTTTTCCCCCCGCAGCCTGAAATCTCAAGCATCGCCTCTAATCTTATTTTCTATTTCTGGGCTATATTGCATTAGCACCTTTTTATTTCTCCTGGCATGTTTGACAGTGAGTTCAGGCTAGTGAGAATCATCTCTTTGTGCTGGCAAATGGGAATTGCATGGATTGTTTCAGAATAATGACTTATGGTTAAAATTACCCCCAGGATGTCATAATTTCACAGCTGCAGCTTTCTTCTTTGACAAGGTGGAGAGGCGGAGCTCAGCGGCCCATGGGAAACTGCTTGGGGGAGAGGACAGAGGGAGATAAACAGGTGTGTACCCAGAGCGCCCAGGAAGCATGAAGTCGGAGAACAGAGACCGAAGCTCATGGTACGATACCAGGGAGAAGGCTGTTCCCCTCCGTCTTCCCCGCCTCCACGCACCTTCTGCCCACCCAGGAGGGAAATGGGAGGGCCACAGCACCGGGCTCAGCAAGGGGAGCACAATTTGCAGGATTCCCCAAACGCCTCATAACCATGAACATCACACCCTCTGGGATTCACCACTGTATCTGAAATTTACAGATGAAACTTCTGTTTGGCCTAACTCATTAAACTAAAGGTCTCCACTAAAAGGGAGACGTTCTTTGGGAGGGCCTCCTTATTAACATTAATCATACAGGCTAGGTTAATTCGTGGGTGATCTACTGCGATTGTTTTTACATTTGCTTTTAGTAGTGGATGTGCATTCTCTTACATGAACCACCGCATCGTAGAAAGCAGTGGATATATGGTGCTGTGGGCAGAACTCTGCCCCCTCAGGCCTCCACCCCTACCCCACGCCCAGCAGCTTCCACTGAGGAAGAGGGATGGGGACTCTGACTTGACAGCAACTGCTCCATCTAAACTTCTAGCAGGTGCCAGGGGTGATATCCAGAGACAGGGGAGGGGAAAGTTTTAAAATGCTGATTCCTGCCAAGGTAGGAGGTCAGAGAAGGCCTCAGGCACAAGCCAGGATGATGAGGGCACTGAACCCAGGGAGAAATGGAGGGGGCAGGGAAAGGAGCAGCAAAGGGATAAGGGAGAAGATAAGCATATCGTAGGGAGGGACCACTGCCGCTGAGCGGATGCGAACCTGGATCTAATCCCAGCTCCAGCAGGGTGACCTGTGTGTCTTTGGGCAGCTTACTTAACTCCCCTGTGACTCACCTTCCTCATTTCTAAGATGGGAACAATCACAGAACCAAACTCAGAGCGAGGACTCAAGCTGTTAGCTCAAGGCAAGTGCTTAGAATGGTGCCTGGCAGCGTCTTACCCTAATTAGCAAACACTATTAGTACGACTATTTTCACATAGCTATTATTGTTAGAACTGCTCCCCTCCGCTCCCAATTGCTGTTATCTGGCACTTCTCACTTGTAAGCCCCCCAAATGCTGCATTCAGCCCCTGGGGAAGGGGGTCATGAAAATAGTCCAGGGGAGGTATGGAAGCTGAATTTGTTCAGTCTGGCAGAGAGAGGAGATGCCACAGTGAGGCGCGAATAGGGTAGCCAGGGCAGGGCCCCCAGCTGTGTTTATTTGTCAGGAGGGTGAACGGGAGCCCAGTGGGGTACAAGGAAGGGAGCCCCTGAGAAAGCCGATTTTTTAAACATGATTTCTAACCTGTGTAATTACTGCCGCTGGGCGAAGGCACAAGGGAGAAGGCACCTTGTTGCCCATCTTCTCTTTGCTTTCCTCTCCATCAGAGAGACCTCGAGACCTCCCCAAGGCTTTGAAACAAAATTACCCTTTTTCCTGCAGCTGGGCAGACTTAGCCTGCAGGAATGAGGTTGCATCACAGCCTCCCGGACTGTGAACTGGGGCTCCAGCAGAAGCACGTGTGCAGTGGGCCATCTTTCAAAGGTCACTAATTAATATGGGGATTATTGCGAAAGCAAATCTACTTCAGCTTCTTGAGTAAAACCCTCTGTGCTCCCCAGTGACCCCCGAGTGTCCAATGGGCTTTTGGCAAGCACTCGTGCTAGGGCAGCTGTCTGACAAAAGAGGCACAGAGAAGTAGGTTGCATGATCCCGTCTCCATCCCATGTCTGTCCCTCAGGCTAATCTGTCACCTGAGACCCTGACTCAGGTTTCACCTGGTCTCATAACACGGAGGGTGTGATCAGTGCCGAGGAAGGACAGGGACAAAGAGGCCGTGTGATCTCACGCAGGGACCTAGAAGACTCAAGTTTAAGGCCAGCTTTGTCTTTTACTGGACAGGCTGCCTAACCTTCACATCCTCTACTGTGATAATAATACTGATACTGCCCAACCCATCCCGCAAGCTTGTGCCGGGTAAGAACTATGGTAATGGAAACTAAAGAGCCTTCTAAACCCCAAAGCCTTGCACAATGTGATTATCTGGAAGGTTCTCAGAGACACAAGAGAAGTGGAAAATCGATCCAGCAACATGACTGCACTCAGTGCAAGTCTTGGTACAGGAGGGAGGGGCAAGTCCCTATCTAAAGTGGCGGTTGGGTTCACACTGAATTTCTCTAGCCACAGCTGTAGAAGTGTATTATTAGGCAGAGCGCAGGACCAGCCCACCTCAGCCCTTCTTTCTTATGGTGAGGATGCTGTCCCCGTGGAGATCTTTAAGCCCCACCCCTCGATGATGCTGCCCTGAGGATCCTGTCCACAAGAAGCACTGCCTCCCTCCCCACAGTGGTCACAGAACTCACTGTCAGTACCACGTGCTCTCCACCAATGTACCGTCCGTTTTCTTTCTGATGTGTAGATGTCTTGCCTCCTCACACGCACAGCGAGCTCTCCAAGACACTCTGCAGTACACTGCTTTGTGTTCTGAGTGCCCTCACAGCAGAGTGCCCGCAACCTGGTGCATATAGAGGGCTCGAAAGCAGAGATCAACTGAATGAGCTGTGTTCTCCCCAGTTGTCTCAGTGCCTGGCTTTGCGAGGAGCCCCTGGCTTCTTTATTTCCTAAGCCCCACTCCTCTATGGCTCTACCTGCCTGCAGGAAGCTTGCTGAGGCCCCCACCCCAACCCCGACCAGGACTCTTGTGTTCTATCACTACCAGGGCCAGGCTAAGAGGACCAAGAGCCCCACACTGATCATCTCCTCTTGAAGAGAAGTGACATCTTTCCCCAACTGCCCACACCTACCAGAGAAAGGACCAGGTCAGGGCTTTGCAATGTAGACGTATAAGGAGGTTGTCATACAAAGATGCACCCTCAAGTCAGCAAAACCAGGTTATCATTCTCTTTATCTCTCTGGGTCTTGATTTCTGCATCTCTAAAATAAAGGGCCTGGGCCAGGGGACCCCAGCAGTCCCTCTCACTTCTAAGACACTACAGTCCACCAAGGATGACCAGAGAGCAGCCAGGAATTACATGAAGATGGTTAAGCTCAGAGTCTGTCCCCACACACCAGGCTTCAGTTCTGCAGACGTCTCCATCCCAGTCCGTTTCCTAACCATCAGCAAGGACAGCCCGGGTAGCAAAGACGGGATGAAGAGAGCTGAGCAGCTGGATCTGAACCAGCAGGGGGTGGGTCCTCTAACTATAGAACAATCATACCAACTCAAGTTTTACACACTGCTTTACAAGCATGCCTTTTATTATTCGTCAATTATACCTCAAAAAAGCTGTTAAAATTTGAACAAATATGGCTTATAAGAAAACATCTACTTTTCTTTCTCCATTTTTGCAGTGTCCTTTTGCTGTTTATACACAGAAAAGAAACAGTAGGGGATTATGAGGGAGGCCTTGTCTATGCTCTGTTCTCTTGCTTTGTTGTGGCTCTGAAATAAATTACATATTATTCTGGGAAAAACGAAAATGAGGGCTATGCCTTGAGTTTAGGGTCGGCAGCTTGTGTTCCAATCATGACTTGGCCTCTTACAAGCTGAATGATTCGGGCCAGGTGATGTTGTCCTGATGCTCAGTTTACTCAGCGGTAAGACGGATGAGTACGCCTGTCAGAAGTGACATGCTGAGGACTGAGTTATGCCCTTGGCCCAGCATACTGCAGCTACTCAGTCAGCAGTGGTTCAGGGATTAAAGCAGAGGTCTGAACTGCACGCAGAAGTCATACCCAGGACCACCTTAAATGTTACCCTGCTTCTGAGTTCCAGTCTGTTTTTGTGAAGTTTTTCAGGTTCTTTTGTTTTAAATGGAAGAAATCTTCAAAATTATTCTTCAGGATCCCACATTATGAGGGGTGACATCTTGAGTCCTATGTTAGCAAGGCTGGCTCCAAATCTGATGTCCCAGGACACTTTGTGCTCTTCTTTTCCCCTCTAATACAAGTTCTTACCCCGTTTTTCCTAAAGTAGGACCTTACGCCCTGCCTCTCCCTAGTCTTCTGAGCCAAGCTGTCCCCGAGGCACCAGCTCCAGGTTGTGACCCCCGGCTGCAGGAGAACACCGACAGTCTGATTTCTTGGCATCTTAAAGCTGTGTCATGCCACTCTCCTGAGATGGCAATTTCTTTTCTGTTGTTCTGTTGAATGCATTTTCAAAGAAGATTCCCTTGGCCGCTGCCGCCTCGCTCTTCTTTGTGATTACACGCAATGACTAGAATCTTGCACATCCTTACAAGTCAATTTTCCTTTAATGATCATTTTACTTGCTCTGAAGCTTATCAGAAGGAGGGTTCACGCACCGGGGTCTCTGCCGGAAGCTTTCAGGGGCCTCAGCGGCTGGTCTCAAGGCAGCTGCACCTGTTCTGAATGTCGTCAATATAATGCTAATATGCAAAGCGATTGTTGATGCAGGAAACCAGAACCAACAGTGAAAGAAACTGTGTTTGGGATTGTAAATCGCTTCCCCATCAGCCACGGAGCTTTCTTTGGAATTCAACAGAGGAGGTTCTGTGGGTGCTGGAACCTTGCACCATCCCCTGGACTGGCTTCTGTTCTCTGAGAGAAGGATCCAGAGGGACATCGTTAAATCCGGCAAGAAGGAATTAGAGGGGGTTAAAGTGGAGCAGAAGCCTGAGGCAGAGCAGGGAGGGAGGGAGAGAGGGCATTTATTAGGCAAAAGGCACCAAAGAAGCGTTCTTAGATCTGCTTCTACAGCTATGGCTCGCAGCTTTTGCAGAGGTCTGAATGGAGAGTTCTGGAAGGGCTGCGCTATATTTTACCAAGAAGAAGGGCTCTGTTAATGTCCATGAGAACCTAAGTCTATAATCCCCACCTCAGACAACCCTCCCCTTCAAAGAGTTGCTCTTGTGACCCTGAATTAACCTACTTCCAAAGGCAAAATAGGAAAGGTGAAAGCTCGGCCTGTGATGAGTAGTGGTGGCAGCCTGGCTAGTTCTAAAGCTGAGTTCCTTGACTTCTGTGGTCCTCAGGATGTCTCCTGAAATGCAGTCAGGGCACAGCTGCCTCAGTTGGCACATCTGTGGAATGGATGCAAACCATCTACTGAGGTGCCTGGCCTGGAGAGGTTCTTTTGGGAGAGCTGTGCTGTGTATTATTGTTTCGTTCCCTGAAAGAATGTGGAGGGCACAGCATCAAACACTACATGGCCCTGGGACACAGCCCTGAAGACAATCACTACCCTTTTATTGTCATATGAGCTGCATGCTTCTCACAACTGAAAACAGGTTTGGGATGAGGCTGGAATTCTTTAGGCCAAGCCACAGAGTTCACACTGGTTTGGCATGCTGGTAACTCAGAATTTTCTGAAAAGTTGCAGAGAAGATTTGGGACAACAAGCTGGGGGTGCAGGCTGTGGATAAGAGAGGCCAGTTTATATCTAAGAGGCTCCTATCTCAAGGGTTTAAGCAAAGGTTGCTGCTGCAGGATGTCAGCTCTGTGGGATAAACAAGCCTGGGGCATCTGCTATGTGAAGACACCAGTCATCATCCCCCTCAAAGACTTTCCATAGCCATGAAAGCCAAAAAAGCACAAGGTAACATGTCCCAAATGCAAGATGTTGGTGCCTTGAATGCTGCAGGGTTTCCAGAGAAGGAGAACTTATCATAGTGTGAGGCTGAGAGGAGGTGAAAGTCAACCTGGAATGGAAGGAAGTGGAGTGGAAGTAGGAGAGGGCATTCCCGGCAGAAAGAGTGACGTGAACAAAAGTGGTATAAGAATGAGTATAACAGGATAGGACCACGGGACCCGGACGGAGGTGCAGCCAGATGAAAGTGCATATGCAGAGCTGCACAGCATGGGGGGAGGCGGAGGGCTTGGGTGTATAGAAGCAATCAGGAGCAGGTTAGCAAAAGTGTAATGAAGTCAGCACAGAAGACACGTTTAAAACATCCTAAACTGTGGGTCTCAGCTGTGTGTCTAAGATGCAAGGAGTGGAGTGTGGGGGTGGGGAGCCCACTGAAAGTCTACCACCCAAGCATGCAGGTTTTGTTCTCACAGCTGCAAATTATCTATTTTCATCAACACTAGAGGGGGTTAGCTGGCAGCGTGTGAACCCACAGGTGTCTGGGAAAGGGCATCCCCAGCACAGCTCACCCCCGGGCTGACTCGTGCATGTGTTTGGGGACAGCTGAGTTTCATCCAATCGGAGAATAACGATGAGAATCACCCAGAGAGTCAGCGAGTGAATGTCTCCCAGTCCCATTCCTGGTATTGTTTTCAAAGCTGCAATAGAACTCAAGTCCCTCTGGATTTCCTGGGGAGAAAATACACTTATTCACATATTGGGTTTATTAAAAATGCACCCATTACCCGAATGCCTCTAGGCAACAGTCAAAAATATGTTTTTATAAGGATGAGAATCCAGTTAAGCACAGATGAAGAAGCACCTCCAGCAAGTAGGACAATGGGGCTGTCCCCTGTAGGATGGATGAGAGCCCAGACACCAGAGGTCCTCACCTACGAGTCAATACCTTCAGGCTCCCCTGTGCCAGGAGGGGAGGAGCCATGGAGATGTCAGGGTCCACCGGTGTGGTTTCCCACCTTCCTGCTCTTTCCCAGTCCAACCTCAGTTTCTACAGTGGCCCTCAGACTGGGCTCTGATGAGGCCGGAAGGGATGGGACATCTCAGGTAGCGAAGGTAGGAACATCTAGAAAGGGGATGTGGAACACACTGTTAATTAGTTGCCTGTATTTTATTTTGCTTCACGCTCAGCCAAAATCAGAAACAGGTTTGTGGTTAGGCTGTGACTATTCCTGCAGAGATCTTGTAGGTAGGTAGTGATCTTTCTAAAACTCAAATCTGATGATGTCCCCACTAAGAATCCCCATGGGTTCCCGATGCTTTGGGCTCCAGATCCCTCCTTAACATAGTGTATGTGGCACTTTATGAACAGACTGCTGGCTAGCTCCCCTCACAGCAGCACCCCCACCCCCCAGTCACTGCAGCTGTTTGCAGGCTCTCAGCCTAGGCTCAGCTAGTCTGCACCGCCAGGTCTTTGAAATTATTTCTTCTCCCTCGAGTATCAGTATCAATATCATACCTCCTCAGCTGGATAACTTCCCTTCGTTCTTCAAGTGAGTAGAGACAGTGCCTACTCCCGGAAGCCTTTCCTGGTCTTCCATGCTGGGATAGCTGCTCCTTTCTGAGTCCTGAAGACTGTATTAAAATCCTTATCGCACTGTATTATAACCCTTTGCTTCCTTGTCTGTCTGTGACCGAGTGTGAGTCCCTCAAGCAGAGGGCCTTGTCATTCACTGCAGGAATCCCAGTGCCCAGAGCATCAAAGGAGAACATCCAAGTTAAAATAAAAGCCTGCCTTTAAGACCTGGCTCTGAATCTTAGTTCTCCAAACTTCAGGCTCTCCTCTTCTGTAAAATGGAGATTATAATAATACCTATCTCATTAAAGAAATTGTGAGGATAAAGTAAGACACTGCATAGAAACAACCCGGCTCAGCACTTGTGCTGTACATGACCAGTGTTGACAGACAAAGGGAACAGGGCCATGGCATATGTCGCTGACTTTTTCAAAAGATGAGCCTGAGGCTCAGAAAAGTGAACTCACTTGCCCAAAGTCACAAGGGAGGTGAGGAAGCGACAGAAGTGGAATACAAACCTGGGCTTAGCTAACTCCAAAGGCCCTGCCCAAACCTCTGTGCCACCCAGGGCTCTGCAGAGTGGAGGCACCACTCCCTGGCCAGCCTTTGCCCAGTTGGTAAACCTGTTTCCTCTACAAGGGAAATGCAGACTTCTGGGTTCTTCCAGCTGAGGAATTCAGGGAAACTTCTTCACCCTAATCATCTAGGGAAGCGATTCCAAATAAGTTTGCCATAGACACATTTGTTTACATCTGGAAAATATCATAGCTTAATGGAATGAACAATGGACTGGAGCCAGCCTCTACTCAACGAAGCAATGTTACCCTATCAGTTCATGTCTAACCCTTCTTTCCTCCATTGTAAAATAATGACCTTGGAATAAATTATCTCTATGGTCGCATCCATCTCTAAATTTCTGTGCTATATACGTGAAATAAAACAGCTAATGCACCCCAAAGGCAAAAGTGGCCTTGGGTTGCCCACTCTTGGATAACATACATGTCTGCTTCCCTCCCTGGGTTTGGGTAATCAAAAGCTGGCAGTACATTTCTGCTGTCCACCAAGGTGAGGTCATGGTAGTAAGGTCAGCCACAGGGAGAAAACATTCGTGCCAAACAAAGATGCTTCAAAACTCTCTGAGCTCCATTGGTCTCCTGGGGAGAGGGAAGCAGGTGCGAGATCCAGAGCCTGCATTTTCTCCCAGGAGCCTACTCAGAGGCCAGTCCATCTCTGCCCCTCAGGTCCAGAAGGGGCTTATCCTGGAGGAGGAGACACTTCAGATAACTGACACTCTCCCATCAGCCGCACTGGAAGAGATCCATCAGCTGCTGGCCCAGCAATTGCTACTAAGAGACCATTCTTGGCTGGGGATAGCAGCTGTGTTTGCAGGAACTGTCTAGGGTGTCCTGCCTCCCCAGAGGCTCCCGCGCGCACGCAGCCCCATGGCTCTGCTCAGGTAAGGCTTCGCTTTCAAGGAAAGGAGCGTGTTTACCATCGATGTGATCACACGACAGGGAGCCTGAGACATGCCTGGCTTCTGCTGCAGCTGTGTGAATGGCTGTCATAAACTTCTTTCTGTCTGGCCCAGATCACCTGGAGCCATAGGATAACCTTCCCTACTTAACAAGTGGTTAGAGTCAGGGAGCAACCATAATGATGTCATCTCCACCACAGGCTGCCCTGTACTTACCCAAAGAGAAGGCACGAGGTCGTGGGCACCGTCACTGTAACTGCACTCAGACGACGCTCAGCTTGTGGCATCTACCATCATCTCACTGGCATTTATTCACAATAGTACCTGCCTCATAGGTTTGTTGTGCAGATAAAATTCATTCATTCATTCAAAGCCCGTAAAATAGTGTCTGGCACAGAGTAAGCTCTATACAAGTATTAATTGTTATTTTTATCCATTCAATCCAATGAATACTTAGGGAGCCCCTACTATGTGCCAGATACCGAGTCAGGCACTGGAGATGTATCAGAGGGTAATGATACATCCTTCCTGCCCTTGAGATGCTTAGACTTTACGGGAGGAATCCATGGGCATCATTGAGGACCTTCTCCAGAGCATAGAAACCTGCCCTATGAGGTGGGAAGAGCAGTCACTCAAATCCCCACTTTCCAAGGTGGTATGTGAGACAGGTCGCTCAAACCCACCTCCGAGCCTCCCCTTGGTCTCTCTAAGGCACAGGTGTCAAAGATGGTCCCTTAGGCTGGAAGCCTACCCTACTTTGTTTCAATCTATTTACCTGCTGAGAAAGCTCCCTTTCCTCAAGGCCTCCAGAGTCCATTTCCTAGCAGAGCCATTCCACTTAGAATTGATCCCCAACCCAACACTTTCAGTAAAATTGTTCTTTGTCTCTAAGAAATGAGTGAAAAAAAGAAAACACTGAGAAAATTAGCTCACAGCCACCCTCAATCACCTCATTTTTGACACCCCATCGAACCTTATTGCTAAGTGATGAACTGATGTTAAATGGCCAATCTCCCTACAGCAGCTACAGCATCTCCGCCTGGTCGCCTTCTCTTCAGACATAGAGTAAAGCCACTCAACCTCCCCAGTGGATAACCCTGGGAGTGGGGCACAACTCTCTGAAATGCCATACGCATACAAAGGAAAGTCTGGGATTCCTCTTAGGAATTAACTTTAATTGATCCATCATTCAACAAATATTGAGTACGTAGTATATGCTGGGCACCAGAAGTAAAAAGAAGAATAAGAAACATCTCTTCATTCAAAGGGTTCACAATCCTGTAGGGGAGACAAATGTGGAAAGCTTATAATACAGATGGATGAGTTTGATAATAGGAATATGCATTCAGCATCTCCTTACTGCAGAGTAATTTGTTAAAAATGTTATTCCATTGCTGACAGGCTTTCCATCCTCAACAACTATTCTCCAGAAATTCCTTAGACATACCATATTGATTAATTCCTTCACCTGCCATCCTTTTCCCTCCCACTCCTTATCCATATAGCAAGCTCCTATTCATCTTTCAAAACCCTTTCCAGACTACCCCAATGATTTTAAGCTTTCCTTTCCCATACTTCTTCTCTATCTTTTTCACATTTCTCTTTTTGCACTTATTATTCTATACTCTGATGAATTAGTTGCATATCCACATTCTTTACTAGACCATATTTTCTTTAGGGCTTAATACAGTGCCTAGCCCATACTAGATATTCTTAAGTGTTCCTTGAACAGAACTATGTATAAGATATAATGGTATTACTACTACAACCACCGCCATAACTACTATTATTGAGTATTTTTATGAACCAAGCATTATGATAACTACTTCACATACATTTCCTCAGTTTTTCCTCAAAACAACTTCAAAAGCAGGAAGTAACACAGATGGCTTCTCCAGTAAGAGATACCCTACACAAAGAATGTATTGTATGAATTAATACTTTTCCTCCACTCTTTATCTGTCGCTCTCTTTCACACATACACACACGCACAGACACACACACACATGCAGAATCTTATAAGCCATCTTTGAACCTCTTTTACCATTCTGGAGTTGATAATCTGACTTAGATAGCTCAAGTCTGTATTCCCATAGTACCCTGCATATGTCCATGTGAACACATATCATTGATTTGATTGTTTGCTGTCTTCATTAGACTGTAAATTCCTTGAAGTCAGGCATGCCTCGTTCATTTTTTAGCCCAATTAACATCATGGTGCCTAGAATACAGTAAGTGTTCAATGAGTATTTATGGTTAAGAGGAAGGAAGGAACAAACAAACGAAGGAAGGACAATATCTGCCACAGACCAGGTGTGTTGTTTAGATAGAAAATATTATTCCTCATAAAACCCAGCTACTCTCCAGACAGGCAAAGGAAAGGCAAGATCAGTGAGTATACTGGAGTCTGGAATTACTAAGCTAACCAATTACTTGATATAGCACCCCCACTATAAAGAGAAGACTAAGGAATCTTGGTGAAATAAATGGCCTTGAAATTCTCAGTTGACTTTAGGCAAAGAGATCTTTTACTTCTAGCCCATTGTTTTAACTAATGGACTCAACGCTTCTTAAGGACATTCCCATTGGCTCCTTGTGTGCTCTATTTCCTCCAGCAAGAGTGGGTAGGACCAATGGAAATCGTGTATCCATTTATTTAATAACCTTTTCTACTACCCATTTTGTTCCAGGTTCCCTACTAGACACTGCGCACACAGGGTCCTGTTCTCTGAGAGCTCCTATGTTAGAACAGGTGACCATACCACCATCTTCATGCATCCTACTACTTAAACCATCCAAGGTCAGAATATCAATGGTGGTAACATCTGTGTATTCAACCAGCCAATAAAGCTTTTAAGCCTACTGAAGGAGCAAGGAGAGAGAAATAATAGACACCTGAAATTGAATTGGCCTCTGACTTCAGCCTAAGAATTGGAGTGACTGTGGGAAAAAAAATTATGCATAGAAAATAAATGCAAAATGTGCCCACTTGATCTTTTTCCTTCATCATATTTAAGAATTATTCAAAAAGTAAACAAACAAACATAAAAACAATTACCTCATCTATGATAAATGCCTCTCAAGAGAAAATCTCAATTTATTAGAAGCTATCTATAGATAAAAGATAAGCAACCTGCAGTCGCTCCCTCCCATATTCTGTTATCTGACTTGCCGCCAACCTCCTGCAGATCCCATGGCCACATGAAAAAACTCGTCTTTCTCCCAAGACACTGAGGGAGGGGTTGTTTGTGTTCAGAACTCCCCAGAGATGAGGTTGCTCAGAGTGGGTCCACCGCCCTCCTGGATCTCCTTCCCATCTTCTCCACTAGTAGGTACACTGCTCTCTTCCCACTTCCCAACTTCCATGCAAGACAATTGCTCAGGGTTGTGTGTGTTACCCATTGGCTCTCAGCTGGTAACAGTTTACAGGATGAGCCAGATTCTCACTTAAGCTGAGGAAAAGGAAATCCAGCCAGCTCCTTTTGAGGCAGAAGCAAGAACTTTCCCCCAAGCCATGACTGCTGTTTCCCTTACCCTTCACCCTGCGACTTCCCAGACACCTGTGGCTACAAAGCCCCAGGCAAGCGGTAGGTTGTCACACCGTACTTTGATGCCCAAAGCGCTCCCCACCCTCCAGGGCTGCTCAGGCAGCGGGAAGGCGATTATAACCTGTAATTTCTCATCTCCGTTAGCAGGTGACAGGCTCCCATAACATGGCATCCATATGGCGTCACCCCTTCTGTTGAGCACAATTTTAGGGCAAGATTCATACCGCTTCTCTCTGTGCTCAAAATAGATGCCCAAAATTGGGATAGAATTTACATAAGTTGGCTGAAGAGACTGTGTTCAATTAAAAAGCTTTTGTTGCCAAGGAATTTTTTTAGTTGATACATATGCTCCTTTATTGCAGTCCTATGGGGGGAAAGATGTCGGTTGTCTCTGTCTCTCTCTCTTTATTTTCCTTCCTCCCTCTTTCCTTCCATCCCTTAATAAATAAGGAGGGTAGTGAGTATCTGCCCTGAAGGCTGAGTGAGCAGCAGATGAAGAACAACCCCTACGGAAATAACAGGGAAGCTGGCCCGGGAGAAATAGAAGCAAGTGGCGCCCTCCTGCCTAGCCTGGGGCAGGGCGAGCTGCAAAGCTCTTCTGTGTGTATTCTGGGCTCTGTCCCAGAGAGAATGGGTTGTCCCACTTTGCGGTCACCATAAATTCAAAGGGATGTGTTTTCAACTGCACTGACACTGAGGCATGAATTTAGGAATTTAAAACATGGTTTTTTTCAATCATGAAATAATTCCGTTCTTGGACAAAAATTGGGAAATAGAAAGAGTATAAAGGAGGGGAAAATTCATTGGTCATTTTACTATTCAAAGATAAACTCTGCTAACATCTCAGCGTATTTCCTTTGGGCCTTTACTGCAACTGAGGAGAGGCACACAGATTTGGGATCATAACATAATACTTCTGTATCTCAGCATTTTTGCTAAACATTGTATCATAATTTCCTGAGAATTTTGCTATATCAAGTACATTTCAGGAACATCCCTTTTAATGGATATACTATAATGTATTTAACCATTTCTCTATTTGGGATATTTACGTTATTTCCAATTTTGTTGCTATCCTTATATAAATGTTTCTGCAATTAACAGCTTTGACTTTGTATGCTCCTCTGATTACATCCTTAGGATAGATGTGCATGGTTTGTGATTTGAGGTGTATATTCAATAGTGAAGACAAGTTGCACTGAGCTTTTCACGTGCTTCGGGACTGCTTCATCTTATGATTAATGCGTGCATTTTTTACAATGCCTGTTTAGCATCAGAAGTGAAATCAGTGTTTAAGAAAGTAATTTGTTTGTTGAGCATTTTCCTATGGAAAGCTAACTAACCCTGGATTGGACATCTGTTGTTTTTGCCTGCTCAGCATCCACCCCCCTTTTCTCTATCAGAAATGTGCAGTTATCCCCACTCGCCCTTCCTGCGGCTCCGGTGGAGCTAGTATCCGAGCACCTTTGGATCCAGGAGGGGTCAGTTATATTCCCAATGAGACGCAGGACTTGGAATTTCATTAGGACTTGGACTTTCATTAGGGCTCTCTCTTTCCTCTGAGATTGCTGAGTGGGGGGAACACAAGCCCAGAGATGCTATGACTGATCCTTGCCCCAACAGGGGAAGAGTCCACCCAAGTATCAAGTTGACTTGGAAAAAAGCAGAGCTAAGAGATGGAGATGGATAGATTCTTGACGACATTTATAAATTCTGATCTACCTGTGCCTGAAGCAAACAAAACTACCCCCACAGATTTTTCAGTTATATGAATCACAAGACTCCTTTATTACTTAAAATGATGTGAATTAGGTCTCCATCAGATACAACCTGAAATGTCCAGTTAACAGGCCACCCTCAAGAATGCAACTCACAGCCTTGGGCCCATCATACCTATAGCATCTGCACATAAGAGAATTGATAAACTATATGACTGTCTAACACCTGCTGTGAGTGAGGTTATGTGCTAAGATCTGCTGGTACAACTCCCATATGACCAGCTCCAGGCTTCTAGAAGCTTAGAGCACAGAAAACAAACTGTAGGGCAGGACACAGGAGAAAGAAACCACGGGGTGCTTCAGAGGATGGGCTGGTCGTGCCTTACTACAAGGAATAGAAATAATTTCATTTTGGTGGGATTCACCTTGAGCCTTAAAGCATGGGTAGAATTTTCATGAGTGGAGTTTGAGCATGAGGGAACAGATACCAAATAAAAAGGGCATGAGCAAAAGGGCAGAAGCAGGAAGGCACTAGTGTCAGGGGACTGGTGAGCGGGGAAATTCGTTCATGTTTCCCGAAGTGTTGATCCACCACTGACTGAAGAGGGAGCTAACCATCACCTGCAGTGCTAAAGTTACGGAATGAAGATTGTCCTGAATGACATCTTGGAATGGCAGACTCCAAGTGTTTTCTTACCTACTGAACTGAAGGCTCCTTGCGACTGAGCACAGCCTTTTCTCTGTATACCAAGCTCTTGGCATATTGTCCTTCATTCTATGCATATTCCCAAAGGGCTCATTGACCAAAAAATAGCTTACAGCTAATTGCAAAGTTCGATTGAACATAATCTACCAGACACTGAGAGATCGCACCCTTACCTGGGGCCAGTGCCTTTCCTTAGAAGTAGGTCAGGCCAATGAACGCCTTCAATTGCTTTAAACCCCTAACTGCTCTGCAGCTCTGATAACTGACTTTTTTTGTTTCCATAATGACGTTCCTGACCCAACATGCAGGACCCGACAAGGTGCCTCGCTCATAAATAAGAACTCAATACCTATTTGGCAAATTGCATCAATAAGCCCTGGACTTTGCTTTTTTGTTCTTCTGGTCCCTCAAACCCTCTTCTGTCTACCCCTCGGGACCTTATCACACATTCCTAAGACCGCTCGCTATTCTGTCTGACCAGGCACAAAGCTGGCTGATGGGAGTTCTTGGTTTCTCAAACTAACCTGATCCTGAGAATCAGCGGGGCTGCTTGTTAAATACACAGATTACTGGGTCTCTCCTTTGGCAATCTTGACTCGCAGGCTTGGATTGGGGTCCAGAAATCACAGTTATGAACAAGCATCTGAAATCACTCCTTGGGCAAGTTTGAGAAACCCTGCAGATCAACAGAGCTGTCCTGGCTAGAACCTGTTAATTAACCAGAATCTCAGGCTACCAGTTAGCATGTAGACAAGCAGTCCTGTGAAGTGCAGAGACCACTATCAAGGGAGCCGAACATCTTGGACTCAGATACTGACTCTAATGCTTGCTGGGTGGCTTTGAACAAATTATGTAGCCTCTTTGAACAAGTGCTTCTGCCTTTGTAAAATAACGAAGGTACTACTTGTCTCTTTCCCTTCAAGGAATCTAATTACATGATGCATGTAGAAGTGAATCGTCTACGGGAGGAATTTTCAGTTTGATGTCTTGACTGGAAGCAAAAGCCATAAAATTATCTATTTGATGGAGGAGATAAGGTTTGCTACAGTTGCCAGTTATTCGTAAATATTAGCTCACAAAACCACCCACTGCTTGGGGTTGGCCTGGTGGCATAGTGGTTAAGTTTGCATGCTCCACTTCAGCAACCCAAGGTTCAGATTGTGGGTGCAGATCTACACACTGCTTATCAAGCCACGTTGTGGAGGCATCCCACATACAAAATAGAAGAAGACTGGCAACAGACGTTAGCTCAGGGCCACTCTTCCTCACCAAAAAAAAAAACAAAAAAAACAAAAAAAAAACCATTCATTGCATGTTTGTCCTATTTTGTGCCAACACAGCAAAGCCAGAAGGGCATCTTGATAAATAACAGTTAGCATTTATTGAGCACTTACTCTACGTCAGGCATAATTCTAGATGAATTATTCAGACTGACCAATTTAATCCTCACAACAGCTCCATGAAATAGATACTATTTGTATTACCATTTTTTAGTTGAGGAAACTGAGATATAACTGAGGTATATTTAAATAACCTCCCCAAGTATAATGAGATTTAGTTAAATAACGTGTAAGAGGTCACACATCTATTAAGGAGTAGAGGTAGACTTTGAACCGGCAGTCTGACTCCATAGTCCCTATTTCTGAGCCACTAAACCACACTCTTTCTCACGGTGATGGGTGAGCATCATGACGATGGGCAGAACATCCAGGGTTTCCAGTTATTTACTCCCTTTCCCCTCTTAAAAAATGCAAAATGGGTGAGCAGAAGGGATGAACAGGCAGCTCACAGGGGATGTTCTGGGCAGTGAAACTACTCTGTATGATGCTACAGTGGTGGATCCACGTCATTACACACTTGTCCAAACCCACAGAATGTACAACACCGGAGCGAACTTTAGTGTAACTGTGAACCGTAGTGATAACGATGTGTCAGTGAAGGTTCCTAGAAGGTAGCAAAGGTCCCGCTTTGTGGGGATGTTGATAGCGGAGGGTGCTGTGCATGTAGGGGAGGGGGTAGATGGCAACTCTCTGTACCGTCCCTTCAATTTTTCTGTGAACCTAAAACTTCTCTAGAAAAGTAAAGCCTGTTAAAATAAAAATGTAGACGGTAGCGGTTTTCCTATAGACTGCTCTATTGACATCCCTTTGCCCTCTATGGAGGTCAGCCTTACCCGAAATAGTTATTTTCATAACAGTTATTGCAGAATATTATGCTTGATAGCATGTTGACAAACTGAGTCTGGGGGTGTCGACCTAGAGGCCTGTGTACCTAATGTAGTCCCCCCACGTCGTGTTGAGGAGTGCCTTTCAGAAATGGCGCCCTGTGCACTCCGGCATTGACCACACTTGGCCGTTTCACACTTGTACTGCCTGCCTGGCCCCTCACGGTGCTGGAGTTTGCTCCTTAGGCAGCCCTGCCCTCCAAGAGGAAACAGAGCCCAGACAAACGACACGGATTGCCCAGGTCCAAAGCAAATCAACGGCAGAGTCTGAAATAGATTCCAGCTCCCCCAACTCCCGGACCAGTGTGCTTCCAAACCACAATGAAGGGGGAACCACAGCAGCATCCTGCCATCAGGGGAAAAAAAAAAAAAAAAAAAAACCCTGGAGCACAGGGGCAAAGAGCGCGAGGACGGTTGGCACGGAGAACACGTAATGGTTCCCAGCACGGCTGGGGTGCCGTCCGCGCCGACTTTTGCTCTGCCGGGCACAGGACAGGACAGGAGGCCAGAGCGGCCACACGGCCTCACAGCACACGGTAGCTGCATGGCCGCCATCCCCAGTGCTTGTCCTGGGCCTGGAAAGAGCGCTTTGGAGGCGCCCCCGCCGCCGCGGTGGAGAAGGCAGGGCCGCCGATGAAGGGCCGGGAGGAGGGCGCCACAAAGCCCGCTGCGCTCGCCGCCGCCGAGCGGCTGGGAGCTCTGGAGAACTTTTAATAGAAATCTGCGGAATGAAATGGGCTACAGCTGTTTGCCTTGATAAATATATTTTATGCTACATGCCTCAGCCGCCATCTGTTTGCTGATACGAGCACTTCTTCCTGGCAACTAAGGGGAAGTCATCAAAAGGAATAGCGGGAGATGGGTTTTGGAGCAGGTAGAGAGGGAGAGGGGGACAAGGCGGGGGAGCTGTTTTCAGGCTGAAAGGGGCTGGCCTGGGGATAAAGGAGACGGAGGGCAGGCGCAGAGTAAGGGGCGCCTAAGCAAGTCAGATAAGCCACCCACCGGTCCGCTCTTAACGACTTTCCAGCACGCTCTCACTGTCCTCCTGGAGTCCTCAGTCTCTCCTCCCTCCACCTCCCGCCTTTGGCCTCTAAAACTAAAACCAAACCGAGGTGATGACAGGTATTACGTGGTGCCCACACTGAGCCGACACTGGCCCTCGGAGAGCATGCCCGGGGCTCCTGGCGTGAGCAGCAGGTCACCTAAGTCAGTCCTGGCAGGGACCCTGGGTTCCCTGCACCTGATTCCACTGTCCGCTCAGCCCACCTCCCAACTCCTCTGATCAGAGCTGAGAACTGGCCCGGAGAGGCGCAGAGTCCAGGACCCTGCAAATACCGCGCAACCTATTCCGGAACCAGACCGAATCAGGAGTAGTTTTGGAGCACCTCTCCAGAACCTGGTGGCCACACAGCTTTCCAGTTCTATAAGGATTCAAGAAATGGGCCCTATATGCTAGGAATGGATATGAGGGAGGTGGAGCTCTCAAACATTTTCAAGAAAGGCAACAGATTTGCTCACTGTTGAACCATCAAAGCAAAAGAACACAGGAGTTACCTTAAGAGAAACAAGCATCCATGGGGAAAGGCTAAAATACTTGGAGATTTCTGATTTCTGAGTGCAGAACCTGTGTGAATGTGTCTTTCCTCCTTCCTTCCTTCCTCAGGGAAAAATGTGAGAGGCCGGTATGACTCACCGCTGTCCTGAGTGGCTCCTATTTCTGGCATCACCCACCCCTCTGTCTCCCACCTACCAGCTCTCCCACCTCCACTGATGGAGTGCAGCCTGGCTGGCAAATGAGGTAAGCGTGTGTGCATCCACAAAGCGCCACACAGGAGCACACTGCCCCCCCCCCCCCCGCCGGGCGTCTCCCCGCCCCTTCTCCTGCCTCCACCCCTACCTGAGTCCTGTTGGGGAGGGTACCACTCTGACCCCTCCTGCTGGCAATACGAGGACCAAAGTGTCCGGGCCAGCTGCACTCAGTGCCCGCTTCCTCGTCCTATGGGGGCTGTGAACTTCTAGAATGGCCGGTGGGGGGCAGGTTTTGATGTTGGGGGGCAGAGCAAAGAGATGGCCCAGGGATAGGCTGAAGTGAAAGGAAAATCAGGTCTGTGATAGCAGAAAAGGGGGCACAAGCTTCCAACACACATATTCGTCAAAAACAAACTGGACTGAGCACCTGCTGCTCAGTGCCACCTCCTCCCAGGGACGTGGGCGGAGTACTGGCGGTGGCATGCTTTGAGGCACTCTGACAGAAGGCACTAAATCATTGTATACGGAGGATTGTGATTTTTGGTCCAAGAAACCAAGTGCTTTGGACGCGCTTCAGAACTGCTGGCTGTTTATCGGAGCCAGAGCAAGCCTCCGGCTCCATTGGAGCACCAGCCCCCAGTATTAATAAGTGTTTCCATGGCACTTGATATTTTGCAATTATCTCTTCTAACACGTCTGCCTCGGCAGGAGTAGCACGCCAAATGTAAATCCTTCTGCCCTCCCTGATGCCTGCCTGCCTTTCACGAAGTGGTCCTGGCTCCCTCGGCCACCTGGAGAGGAGCTTAGGGGGCCTGTGGAGTCCCTGAGTTTGCAGCCTCAGCTGTCCACACCAGCTTGCTGGCTCCACACTCACTTCTTCTCCCACTCCTCTGCCCACATTTCAAGACCAGCTCAAGACAATCTCCATCCATTAATTCATGCATTTATTCATTCCACAAATATTTCTTGAGCACCTACTTTGCGCCAGGCTCTGTTTTAGGCACTGAAGATACAGCAGTGAGTGAAACAGAAAAAAAAAAAATTCCTGCCCTCACGTAACTTACATTCAATGAGGAGGTAGACACACAATAAGTAGATAAATATTTAGTACTATGAATAAAAATAATGCTGGGTAAAGGGTAGAGAGTACTTGGGAAGAATATTATTATAGCTTTAGTGGTCCAATGGCCTGATATCTGAGCAGAAATCTGAATAATGAGAGAGTAAGTTAGGCAGCCAGGGAAAAATATCACAGGCAGAAGGACCAGCCAGTACAAAGGCCCTGAGGCAGGAAAACACTCAGTGTTGAGAAACAGCAAGGCCAATTTGGTTGGACCGGAGCCAGCACAGAGCGAGTGTTGTCATGGTGATATATGTGGTCACAGAGGTTGCCTTGCCTCTAAGCAGAAGCCTTTCCTTCTCCAGCTGGTGCAGCCCCACTGGACCACCCTTTTTTAAACTCCTGTATTGGCCTTAACTGAAGTGGCTCATTTGGACCTTATTGACACCTCTTTTGTAGCTTCATCATTTTATGCACTTGTGTTTTCTTTACCTACAGCAGATGAAGGGTCCCCAGATTTCCTTCCAGATTTCTGTATCTTTCCTAAGCCCCATGGTCATCCCATCCATCCCTCCTCTCTGATGTCCTGGGCGTCTCTCCATTGCCCCCTTGAAACCCAGTGTTGTGAAAGAACCGCACCTTGGCAGTTGCATGTTCCCGTGAACGCACTCAGTACCCAGGAGCTCGTGCATTCTTAGTTTAACTTCAATTAGACAATGGTTCCACTGTTCAAATTAATCTTAAGCACTAATCCATCTTTTGTGAGAGAGCGTTTATTCACTCAGCCTTCTTCAATTTATTCATTAACTTCGTGTTTAATCTACTATGTGTTAGACACTGTGCTAGATGCTAGGGATAAAAAGATGAACAAGACCAGTTCCCTCAGCAAGCACCAGGTCTACTGGGCAGATAAGTTATGATAGAAAAAGTAAATGCTAACCATGAGAGCACAGGCGACAAAGCCATTAATTTTTAATTCTTCCTGGAGAACACAAGGAGGCTTTGCAGTGGGGAGTGACATCATAGTTAGGCGTTGAAGGATGAGTAGGAGTTTACCAGAGAAAGAAGGGAATGAAAGCGTTCTCGATGATGGTGATTTTATCTCAGCGGAACATTTGATGAAGTCTGGAGACATTTTTGCTTGCCGTGGCTGGGGGAGGGGGATGTTACTGGTTTCTACTGGGAGAGGTCAGGGATGTTGCTAAATATCCTACAATGTACAGAACAATCCCCCAGCAAACAACTACCCGGCCCCAGATGTCAGTAGGGCTGAGGTTGAGCGACCCCACATTCGAAGTAAAGGGAACACCATGTAAAAAGGCATCGAATTGTGGAAGTTCAAGTGTGAAGCAGAAACATAGAGTAAATGAAGGCAATGGCAGGAGATGATGCTGGAAACGTATGTTTGAGCCAGAGAGAGAGAGAGGTCTCGCCCACCAAACTATGAAGTTCTGTTCATAGATAACAAGGAGCTAATTAAAGAGAAGGCTGAAGTAGATGAAAATAACAGCTGTCACCTACTGAGTCTCTACTTTGGGCTGGATGCCTCACATTTCCTCTCATTCTCAAAAGAGACAGAAACCCAGAGGGCAGCCCTTACGATTTCTGCTTTACACATGAGGAAACTGGGAAACCAAGAAAAGGGGAGCTGCTCCCCTAAGGCCAGCCAGAGGCATGGTTCCAACAAAGGATCCAGATTCAAGTGCAGATCTACCCAGTACCTGAGCCAGCAGCCTGCTTGGGTGAGGCAGCCTCTTGCAGTCTGACCCTCTGGGGCTGTGGCTCCACACAGGCTTCCACAGAGAGCCAGCGCTACCGTGCACTCAACAGGGTGGGGACTGGACAAAACCCTGCTGAAGGAAGAGAAGACTGGGTAACACATACATCCATTTGGGAATCTGGTGACAGGGTTCCATTCTTTCTACTCATTGGCATATTATGTGTCCCAGGAAACAGGCTTTAATTAGCTCTAGAGAACAATTGAGCATTTGCTGATTTTTTCTTTTTTTTCTTTCTCTTTCCTTCCTCCCTCCCTTCCTTCTCTCCCTCCCTCCCTCTCACCTTTCTTTCTTTCTCATGAAAGGGTATGTTTGGCAAACTCTGAGTATTCTCGAAACTCATTCCCTTTTCCTCCTGTGCACATGGCTAAGTAATATTTCCCAGCTCTGTTTGTCGCCATGCCCTGAATTCTGGCCAGGGAGGTCTATGTGAAAGTAGACTGTATCTCATCTGGGCTTGGCCCATAAAAAATGCCACCTGCTATTTTTGCTCGCTGTCCCCGCCTGCTGCCTGTGTGAAGAGAGCGTGGAGGGTGTACAGGTCAGTGGAGACACAGACGGAAGGAGCACAGGCCCTTGGGTCCCCGGAAACCTGCCTGCCAACCCATTATTTCTGCACTGGGCTCGATGTGAATGACAAAGTTTTATTGGGTGAAGCTATTGGGATTTGGAAGTTTGTTTGTTACAGTAGCTAAGATTTCCTTGCCCCACCTAATACAGGGAGCGTGGAGGAGAGTAAACAACCTAGAACTGAGTTTCCCACATACACAGAAGATTCCAACAAGTGCCTTCTTAGGCAGAAGTCCAGAAATAGGCAGGTGTGGCAGTTATCCATGAATCAGTGTCCTCCTAAACGTCTGTTTTACTATCTCTAGTATGTGATTCTGTCATCAATCTTGCCTCCACATCCAAGCAGAGATACGCATTTCAGGCAGAAAGAAAGAGGAAGAGCACAAGAGAAGTGTCGGCCAGCTGAGTCAGCCCACTGAAGGGCTTGCCTAAAAGCTCCACCTAGAGATCTCTGTTCACATCTGATGGGCCACGCCTCCTTGCAAAGGAGACTGGATAACATCATCCTCTTACTTGGTATCTTGCTCCCCAGGATAAAATCAGGATTCCATTAGTAAGGAAGGAAGAGAGAAGGGATGCTGGTGGGAAACCAGGAGTCTTTGTTAAAAGAAGGGAGGGGATAGTATTTTTGAATCAGAAGATACTGCCCAGACCAGTTATGTGATTGCTGGCTCCCTATTAACGCTGTTTCTGGCTCTAGTGGCCTATGGGGTAAAGGGATGAGTGTCTAAAATGGCTCTGCCCTAGGAGGCACCCACCCACCTCCCTTTCCTGATTACCTCTGAGATGTGATGCATTCCCCACTCATGCCTTGCATTCAGCCGGAGCCCTCTGCAAGCTCACTCTCACCTCATTCCCCAAGAGCCCATCCTACTAAAGCAAAGCATCTCACCTTTCCCCCTTAGCACTCTTTTCAGCAGAATCTCCCTCAGTGAGGAGGCAGCCAGGAGCCCCCCAGTGGCAGCCTCCGTGCACCGGGGCTCCTGGGAGGGAGCTGCGTGGGTGCTCCTGAGCACCGGCTGCTTTTTACCCCTTCACAGTTAACACCATAAAAACACAGATTCTCCTGCCATCAGACAAAACGGGTTTCCCAGTCGCGTATGGAGTTAACGCTGTTCTCTCTGCCTCTCCTGCCTGGTGTCGCTAAACGATGTTCCCTGTGGGTTCAGCACAGGCCTGCGGGGAGAAAATAACGCAGAATTAACCTTGAACATAGGTGTGGGGGTGAAAAAACAGCTTTACCAAAATGAGAATAATAAAGGGCCAGTAATCACCCCCTTAATGTTAGCATTTTGGGGTGCCACATGGGAAAAAAACTGTGCTAGATTTCCCAATTTTATAATCAGACTTACTGTAGCTGATTGGCGCCTCCTCTTCCCACCTGCATGCCCGGGCAGCAAAAGCAACAAGGCAAGCTGGAGAAGTGGAAATCCACCTACCCTGGTGTCTGTGCCCTGGGAGCCAGGCGTGGGACAGGGCCAATCGAAATCAACGATGCTGTAGGTTGTGAACCAAGGCTGGCTCCTATAGCCCATCACCGAGCACCACTGTGTTGGGATTTTAGGAATAGACTGTACATGGTTTGGTATAATTCAATGATTTCCCAGTGGGTCAGACTACTTCTTTTTCTTTTCCTGTTTCTATGGCATTGAGTCTGATTCCATCCTCTCCCTCTTATCTTATTCACCCATCAAGGAAACTTGGCAATCTAGGACAGTGCTTCCCAAATGTTAATGTGCATACATGTAACTTGGGGATCTTGTTAAAATGTAGATCCCGATTCAGTAGGTCTGGGGTAGGTCTGAGATTCTGAATTCTTATGAGCTTTCAGGTAATGTCAGTGCTGCTGATCCATGGACCACACCTTCACCTTGATATCGTTGACAAATAATTGTGGATTGCCTTAAGCAACTGAGACTTGAATGTATGTTTGTTAGAGCATGATCTAGCATGCAATCAGGACCTTGGATGGAAGACCCGGTGACTTTTAGGATTGCTGCTCCCTGCACCTCAAAAGGTCATGAGTTCAAGGCATATTTGAAGTCAGAGCACTCTGACAAATGAACCACCCATGCCATATCAAGGTGTATATGAGGATGGATTCGTTGTTTCCAAGAGGCACCGTTGACTTTATGCAGGCTATGAGCAGGTGACTCTTCATTGTAGATTGACCTGTGGAGAGTTCTGCTTGCAGGGGACCTCCCAAGCAAAGGAGGCCAAAGAACCTTATGCTTTCTTTCCCCTTTGACATCAACAAATGACTTTGTCAATAGCATCCCAAAGACTGATGATCTTGGGGAAACTAAGATCATCAGGGCATAAGGTATTCACCAGAGCACAAAACTGAAGCCCTTTTTTTTAATCTAGCCTCACAATGATCCCCTGACACTGTTAGGAATAATAGTGCCCAGCCCAGCACTGCTTTTCAAAGTGCCCATGACCACCTTCCAAGCATATACCAGGCGCCACGTGAAAGGGTCTCTTGAGTCTAGAGCATTCTCAAGAACAATAAATAGAACCACTTAATCCACCCAGCTCTTTTCCCCTTACTAGTCTTTTCTCTCCTCTCCTAGACACTTAACTGCCTCTTTCTCTTCTGGATTTTTCCAGTTGTTTGTTATTTTGTCCTTGCTTCACCCTTCAGATATCACACATTCTGTTGCCTTCCCAATTACAACTGTGTAACTTTGGTTTCTCTTATCTCCATTTCTGACTTTGGAATGAGAAATATGTCCTTCAGCCACCTCAGGTGAGACTCCTCCCACTCTAGACTCTCTCCCAGGTGATCTCATTGCCCCATGGTTTCAATTACCATCCGTGTGCTGAGGCATCCCAAATCTGTATCTCTAGACCAAAGTTGTCTTCAGTGTTTCAGACTCAAATATCCACGGGCACATCAAATTCAAGGTGTTCTCAACTGCACTGATCATCAGGTCTGAAAGAACAAAGGAAAGAAACAAACAAAGAATTTGCTTTTTAATCCCCTATCTCATGCAATGACACAGTCACCAACCCAGCTGCTTGAGCCAGACACCTGGGAACCATCCCTCACTCCTCCCTCCCTCACATCCTCCCACAGCTCAATCAATTCTTAAGTCCTATAACTTCCATCCTCCAAATTATCATACCTGCCATGTTTTTGACTATTTCAGTGTCTTCACACAACCTTTTCCCTCTGCTTGTGTACGTTTCCTCCTCTTCTCAAATGGCTTACGTTTAACAACCTTGAGGAGTATGTCCCAGTCTTCTTCGACTCTCCGACAGTGTATTACTACGTGTTGCTGTGTGAGTGGCAGGAGAAAGTGATAAATGAGTGAGTGAGTTAGGAAAAGCTCTGGGTAAGTCAAGCATTTTACCCCCAGCTATATTGCCCTTGGCGTTCATGTCATTTAGGCAGTGCTGTTGGGGACACTGGTATTTTCCCCAAGATAATGATTCCCAATTATTCCAAGAAAGAGGAACTACCCCCATGACTCAGCATAGAGCAGCAAACTCTGTCCACTCGTGATGTTTTCTTCTCTCCAGAGATCGTGTCCCTGCAGGTGAAAGTTTACGACACAAATTCCCCTCTGACTTATTTCTGGTCACCAGGGAGACAGGAGAGGTTACTGAGTGTTTGGGAGAGGTTAATGAGCCCGCGCGCCGGCTGTGCCAGCAGCATCGTTTTTCTCCCTTTCTTTTTGCCTCTCCTCCTTCAGCCTAGGAACACTTCCCATGTGAGAGTCCCTCCAGTCTGTGATATGCGCCTCAGTTCTCCACAGCGCGTCTTTGTACTACACATTCCCAAGTGCTTTACAGGAGCTGATAAACAATGAGGACAGGTTGCATAATTCTGTGTGAACTAGAACATCAAGACTTGATTTTCAAGTGCTAGGTATGCCACTTCCTGTGACATGAAGGTGGTCAAGTTACTTAACATCTCCAACCCTCCGCGTCTTCGTTTATAAACAGATCCCTGCCTACCTCAGTTCCTATGCTAATTATTGGAAATAATGTCAGCATTTTATAAAATCTAAATCATGCTGGAAAAAAAAGGTTACTACTACTAATAACACTAATTAGTTATAAACAAGTTTTTCTTTTTCAGAGCTGGCTGCAAACTACTCCAAAATCATAAAACATTATAAAGAGAAGAAGGTGAAGTAGAGGGAAAGTGACAATGAGTGAGAAAAAGAAGATGACAGCGGCCGGCCTCGTGGCCAAGTAGTTAAGTTCTCGTGCTCCACTTTGGCGACCGAGGGTTTTCCCAGTTCGGATCCTGGGCACGGACGCAGCACCGCTCATCAGGCCATACTGAGGCAGCGCCCCACCTAGCAGAGCCAGAGGACCTGCAACTAGAATATACAACTACATACTAGGGGGCTTTGGGGAGAAGAAGAAGAAAAAAAACACATTGGCAACAGATGTTAGCTCAGGTGCCAATAAAAAACAAAAAAAGATGACAAAGGCCCTACAACAAGAGAGTTTGGTGATGGGAAGGGGCTGGCACACAGATTCTGGGGCTGGGGGTGACAGGAGGCTGTTATGGGTATGTAAGCACATTAGTTCATGCAGACCATTGGAGGCCACGATAGGGAGTTTGGAGATTTTTCTGAAGACCACGGGAGCAATAAAAGTGTTTTAGGCAGAGGAGCATCATGATAAAGTTTTCATTGAAGAAAATCATTTATGCTGCAGTGTGGATTTTGGACCGGAGTGGGTCAAGACTGCAGGTAAGGAAGCCAATTTAGGACTCTGTGGCAGTGACCCAAGTGAGGGAGGGCAGTGACTGGGGCTTGGAGAGTGGGGCTGCAGGGCGGTGGGTGGATTCAAGAGCTAAATGGGCAGTAGAGTGCATAGGTCACGATCTCATCTCTGAAACCTCAACTCGGTGACTACAAAGGACAGCCTCTTGGAAGGCAGACTGGATTAGCAGAAAGAAACTGGACTTCAAATCAAAAGATCTGTGTTTGCTGCCCAGCCTTGCAATTAATTCATTAATTAATAATTAAAATTAGCTTCATGGATTTGGGCAAGTCACTTAACCTCTCCAGCCCTCAGTTTCCTCAGCTATAAAGTGGGGATAATAATAATTGCTCTGCCTCACTTACTGGGTAGTTGTTAAGCTCAAATAACACATGATACACGAGATGTGCTTTGTAAATTGTCAAGCATTGCATAATTGTAAAGCAGCCATAGTGTTCTCCAGAGACCCAGTCAAACCAAACACAAAAAGAATAGACAGACGAGAAAAAGAACATTTAACCCCTCTTCTGGGCCTCCTACCTGATGTTTCCTTGGCCTCCCTTGGCTTACATTAGACCAGGGCTTATTTCCATAGTTCCTTAAATTTTATAAAATCTTCTGTAGTGAGAAAACTTTGTAAGAATCTTATTAGACACAGCAAAGACCAAAATCAGCACAAAGCTCACGTATAAAAGCTTTAGGAAAAAATAAGGATTTCTCTAGAGGCTCTATATGTGCTTAAATGGCACAGAGAGCTAAATTGTGAAATTACAAATGAGATGTGGAATGGCATATTTGATTATACAGAGTCATCTGCAACGCCTCATAACATGTAAGAAATTTGAGAGACTGTTTATTTGGCACTGAGCTCCAGGAGGAATCTTCAGAACTGAATGAGCTCCAGTTGGGCATTCAGAAGACAGAGGTGTGCTTCTGGGGGGACCGCCGGGCTCATCTTCGTGCTGGGGCTCCAGTCCCACTTTCTCCATTAAATTCCAAAGGCTTCTATGGACCTTACTTGAATTAACTCATTTACACAGAAATGGAAAGATTACCCCTCTCTCACAGGTGATGAGACTGTGTCTTACAACGACTAGAAGGCACGGTCTCCACTCTCGCCCAGTTGACAATCTAATAGGGTCCATACAATAGCACTGCGATACAAATAACTTCCCTATCCCGCCCAGTGCTAACACAGTGCTCTCTGTGTGGTGGGAAACAGGAGAGCAGAGGCTTTGGAGCCAGGCAAACTGCGATTAAATCCTGCCTCCGCTGCTTAATGACCTTGAGGCGCTGGATAAGGTACCTTTACATTTCTGAGCCGTGATTTCCTCCACTGTGAAGCGCGGATAACAATGCCTATCTTGCAGTGTTAGTGCAACTAAATGAAATGGTCATGTATGGTGCATAGTGCCCCCCACACTGGAAATGCTCAATAGCTATTAATACTCTGTATGTGTTGTGGATGGTGCTTATGATCAAGGGTATAGTGGGAAGCCATCCGGGAAGTCAGGGGCTGCACAGAAGGGAGTATTGGGCTCCTCTGATTCCTAGATCAGCACAATGTTCTTCATCAAAGTCCCAAACATCATTTAGCTGCAGCTGAGTCCCAGCCACAGTACCCCAAGATGCAGATGTTATAGTAACAACCTAAGATTTCTGTATTTCTCAAAATACAAGGCAAGAGGATCAAACAAAAGCAGTTGCCCTCCCCCAGCCCAAATTCTGCTGGAGCACCCAGAGTCAGCCTTCTAGCCCCACTCCAGCCAGGCTTTGCCCCAGCCGTCTCCGGAAGACCAGCCTCCAGGGTTGCTGACGGTGCAGCAGCGCCCAGCAGGCAGGTGTGCAGGCGGGAGGCCCTCACAAGAGAGAACAGATTGAGGAGGGCTTCGGGAAGTCTCTGGCACAGATGCCAAGGCAGAAGGGAAACTCTTTCCTGTGCTCCATCTTCCCAACCCTCCCAGCAATTCAAGGATGGGAGCGAAGAATTTCAGACTGGAGATGTTCGTTTGAATCCAGCAATGTCTAGTACCTCCTCTTCAAATTCAGGCAATTGAGGCTGTGACCCTGGAGGTCGACATCAAGCCATATTTATTGAAGCCCCTGTATGGAGGTCCACACCACCCCCAACTACAGGAACATATAATCTGGCTATAGAAAGCACAGATGAGTTTTGCACAGATGACAAAACAAACAGATAATAAATCTGTGTTTGCGCATGTGTCTTCGTTTGTGTACGTATGCAAGTGTGAGCATGTATTGGGATAGAAGAGATGAGAAGATAGGACACATACATTTTAATTTGATTTTACTTCTTAATCATTGTTAAAAGAATGAGAATGGAACTTGGAGAGAATAAAAAAATAAGACAAAGGCAGAAAGAGAAGGATTTTTCCAATTGGACCCTCATACTTTCCCTCATGGCGTAGAGATCTCCCAGGAAGAACCTACAACAGCATTTCCTAAACTTGTTCTATTTTATAATACTTATACACACACACACACAAGATTTAAGTAACGTTTCTCAGTTTGAGGACACATTGTTTGTCTCACCTTCTATCTTACAGCTTGGCATAGAAATAAACTTCAGGAAACCCTGGTTACACAATCCCCCTGGACAATCAAGTCAGACATCTTTCTAGATTCTGCCCAATGTCTGGCCTGAATCAATCAGCAGATATATGTTAAATGACCGCCATGCACGGTGTCCTATGAGACTTTCCAGAAGATAAAGGGAGGTCAAGATTATTTTCTCTGCAACTACACTCAGGCGCCAAGCTCTGCTGATTCGCTCTGCTGAATCTCTCTCTAACCTGCCAATCCCTCCCCGCCCCCATCGCCCTTGTCATCTTTTTCCCAGACCTCCAACTGGTCAGCTCAGGTGCCAGGTCCTCCAAGAAACCACCCTGACCCAACCCGGGGCTTCGCTCAATGTTTCTCATCTGTGTCCTCAGAGCCCCTGGGTTTGCATTTTTTATAGCACTTACCATATGGTAGTAAAACAATGTGCTTTTGCATCTGCCTCTGACACTAAACGGGTGGTAACCTCTCAAAGGGCTTTGCAACCCTTTAGCATATAACACAGTGTCTGCCACTCAGTAGATGCTTTAACGACACCTAGTTTCCAATGCTTAGTCTCCATCACAGCACAATTTACCTGTGTTTCAATTTCTTATGTATCGGCCATCTCACCTTGCCGACTGTGGGCTCCTTAAGGCGAGGACCTGATTCATCTTGGAATCCCCAGTGCCAAGCACAGTGCTTGGTACCTAGTTATGACCAAATGATAGAGCAAGTGAATTACACATGAATGACCATCTCTCTGAATTCCCTATGATCTCTCTGAGGCTCTTTCTGATTCTAAAATAAGAGTCACTGTGTACCACATGAGCGCACAGACAATAAGCGCCATTACTGCTCTCAGGAGGGAAGATCACTTTCAGCTAGAATGGCTGGGAAAGTTTCTAAAGAGAAATGTGATTTCAGCTGGGACTGGAGAATGTGCAGGACTCGCTTATATTGATGGAGAGGGGCGACTTTCCAGGAGGAAGGAAGTGCCGGAGAAAGGGTGAGTTGACAAAGAGCAGTCCCACTGGCAGCCAGGTTTGTTTCCTGTGTCTGATCTGTATGGACAACAGAGAAATGTGGTGGCCTCTTTTACTCTTCCTTCCTGTGTATCCACTTCAGATTTCTCAGGGCTGGCCTGTTATCTGATTTGCTCTTCACACATGAACCTTCATAACCAAAGATGCTAGGGTCAGGGTGGGAGGGTCATAGGGTGACCAACAGTCCCAGTTTGCCTGGAAGTAATGGTTTCTCGGACTAACACTGGGAAAGTGTCAGGCAAATAGGGACGAGATGGTCACAGTAGCCCTAGTAAAGAGGTGGAGAAAATTGAAGGCAGCCAAAGGAAGCTCTTAGAACCACTCCCCACCACTCCCCCACTGTGGACCTTAGCTCTGATTTATTTTCTCCTTTTAGGACAAAAGGAAATGGCTTTACAACTGAAGAAAAATGTTCCACCCTCTCCAAGAAGCTTTCTCTCCCGCCCTCTGCTCCTAATTTAGCTGCACCACCTCAGTGCATGCTATGAAAACTGTTATCAGGCGTTTACCAATCATTGTGTGGCAGTAATCTGAAATCTACATTCCCCCAAAACACGATAAACTCTTCCCTGGCATGGCCTATGATGTATGTATCCTTGCAGCCTCAATATAGAACGCCATGCAAAACCCCCAGGGCAGATTTGTTGAGTGAACGGGAGCATTTCTCGGTTGGTTAGATGATTGTGACTCCTTATTTGAATCATCCATAGTAAGCCAAAATATCCATCCAACAGTAACTAGTGTAGATACTCCTCCTGAAGACAAGCAACTCCATTTGCAGTCTCCCATTTTAAAAGGAAGACGGAGGCAGCTTTTGCTGTTCGGCAGAAATCCATTGTGTTACACCCGTCATAGTCTCGGGAAACAGCTCTCTAAGGCTAACGGGCTCTGTAAGCCTTCGGCCACCGAGGCCCCGTAACTCCCCAGACACTCTCTTAGGTTCAGTGATGAGCCAAACAGCTTTCACTATTGGTCCCTGCTGGTGCAGCAGCGAAGCCCAGAGGTGGCAGCAGTTAAGGAGCCCTCTCTGCAGAGTTGTTCGAAGCCTTGGCCCCCATGGACCATTAGGCCCCAAGCAACTCTTGCTACATCATGCTGAGATTGGGGAAGGGATGAGCAGAAAGGGGAGGAATTCCAATTCAGGTGTAGGAAAAGGAGAATTTATGGATGAACCAAAATCAGCCAACTGTATTTTCCCCAAGTTTTTATTTTTAAAATTTTCAAACCTACAGACGGTTGAAAGTATAATACTAAAGAAAATGCGTATACCTTGCTTTCCACTTGGTTCACCAATTGCTAATATTTTGCTCTATTTAATAGAGATCTCTTTCTTATTTTGCTAAGCTATTTGAAAATTAGTTACAGACATCTTGAAATTCAACCCCTGAAATACTTTACCATGTATCTCCTAAAAACTAGGCGTTATCCTACATAAGTACATGGTTTTTTTACTCCCAAGACATTGATACAGTAATAATATCTAATATATTTCTCGTATAAAAATTTCTCAGTTGTCTTAGTAATGTTCTTTATAACATTTTTTCTTATTTGGGATTCAACCAAGAATCATCTACTCCATGTAATTGTCATTCTCTTTAGTCTGGTTAGTCTCTTTAATCTAGGACAGTCTCCTACTTTTTTTTTTTTTTTTTGGTCTTTTATGACTGAGAGTTTTGGAGTCAGGCTAGTGTCTTGTAGAATATCCTATGGTCTAAATTTGAGTGTTTGTTTTTTCCCTATTGAATTCACATTAGAGATTTTTGGTAAGTATTACATAGGTGATGTTGTACCCTTCTCATCACAGCATATCAGGAAACCCCAAATGTCATTTTGTTTCAATATTGATCATGCTCCCATGGGCGCTGAAGGCTCGGGAGCAAGAATGAAGGAAGCAGTCAGGTAGCACACTTCTTTCTGTCGCTTGGTCAGGGTGATGTGTGTCAGATTTCTCCACCGTAAAAGCTCCTGTACCCTTTGTAGATAATAAGTAATCTGTGGAGTGAGACTATGTGAATATCCCATTCTCTAATGGCATCATCCAATGGTTTTATCATCCTTCGATGATCTTTTGTGAAGGGATTACTGCATTGGTGATTGCAAATGGTGATTTTTCTAATTCTATCATTTCTTCTGCATTCATAGGCTAGCATCCTTCTCTAATGACCACCACCCCACCACCCACCACCCATATGCTTATCTGTTAACTTTTTGTCTTGAAATAATTATAGATCCACAATAAGTTGCAAACATATTACAGAGATGCTCAGTGTACCCAAAATCTACTTTCCCCCGATGATAGCATCCTGTGTGGCACATTATCAAAACTAGGAAATCGAGACTGGCACATTATGGTTAACTAGGCTACAGACTATACATGGACTTCACAACTTTTTTTAGTTTTTAAATTTATTTTAATTTTTTAGCATCACTTTGGACTCATTTTTTTTCATTGTGGTATAATCTATAACCATTATTATTCTTTTTGGTGCTGAAATTGGCTCCACTTTGGCTAATGAGAACCTCTTCAAGCCAGCTCATGTATCTTGTTGATAAGCCACCATTGGTCTTTGAGCTATTCTTTGGTTTCTGGTACAACAGGACATCTCAGGCTCCAGACTTGTGATTAGCCATTTCTCCAAGCAGCCCTGGTTTCTTCCTCTTTTTTGTTTTTTCTTGGAATCTTGATCATGATTCCAAGCCCCAGTTTCTGTTAGTGGGGAATAATATTTAGGTATAAGATCTGGGTGCTAGATGAGCTAATTGCTACTGGAATTTATTGCTTCAAGGCCTTTTCAGTGGACAAAACTGATTTCAGACTGATTCCTTTATTCAAATCCAACATCATGGGATTCTTCCTCATCTTTTCCTATCCTATATTTCTATACACCTTCTCCCTGGCTCCTCTCACCATCAAAATATTTAACACATTTGCTCAGTCCTACAACAGATTCAAAATTATTGGAATTACTGAACCCATACCACTACCAACAACAAACCTACTAAGTAAACTCAAGGTGTCCTTACAGTCCTGTTTTTAACAACTCGTCCAGGATATACAGTTGGAACACTGTGCTCAAGAGTTTCTGAATTAATTATTTATGTTCGGTATGGTTATGTTCCCAGTTTGATATGTGGTTGGCTTCTTTTGTTTCATTTTGTATTCAATTTTAATATTTGCTTTGTATTCGTCTTACTCATTTGATTTAATTTTATTTTAAAATATATGAAACACTTATATGATTTATAAGTCAAAACTATATGAGAAGGTATATTCAGAGAAGTCTCACTGTCATTCCTGACGATCGCTGCTCCCCTATTCCCGCATACCCCCAAATGGTGACCATTTCCATCAGTTCCTGGTTCATGCTTCCTGCATCTCTTTTTGCAAAAACGAGGAAATAGGACGTGTTTTCTTTTTTCTTTCTTTTATAAAAGGTAACATACTGTATCTACTCTTTCACACCTTACTTTTTGCTCTTAACAATCTATCCTGGAAATTATTCCATAACAGTTCGTAGACAGCTGCTTCTGTTTTTTACTTGTGTGTACCCTCTTGTTGGATGTACCATAGATTATCCTACAATAGAAGGGCATTTAAGTTGATTCCAATGTGTTCTTACAATAGACAACATCGCAATAACTAACCTTATCGCAAGTGGTCTATATTTGTAGAAATACATCTCAGGGTAAATCTCAACAAGAATAACTGGTAGCCCTAAAGGTAAATGCTTAGTTTTGCTCAATACGCCGGATTCTCCTCCATGGAAACTGATCATTTCTCTCTCTTATTAGCAATCTCTGAGTGCCTGTCTCCCCACAGCCTGCTTAAAAGTATGTGTTCTCAACCTTTTGAATTCTGCCAATGTGATAGGTGAAAAATAGTATCAAAGTAGAGTTTTATTTTGCATTTCTCTTATGAAGAGTAAGTTTGAGCAGGTTTTTATATGTTTTAAGACCATTTGTATATTTTCCTCTGAAGTGTCTGTTCCTTCTGCTCATGTTTCTTTCAGGTTTTTGGACTTTCATCTCTTGATTTTCTAATGTTCTTTATGCATTAGGGAGATATTAGCCCTTTATCTATGATGTAATTTCACATACTTTCTCCAAGTTCATTACTTGTCTTTTGACTTTGTAATTTTTTGTCAGGCAGAAGTTTTGGTTTTTTAAAATATGGTCAAATTTATCAATCTTTTTATTATTAAATCTGGATTTTGAGTCATGATTAGGAAAGCTTTCTCCATACCTGGATTATAAAGAAATTCACCCATGCTTCTTCTAGTACTTGTACAGTTTCTTTTTTTTTGTTTTTACATTCAAATCTCTGATCCATTTGGTGTATATTTTGGGAGACGGTATGAGATATGGATCCACTTTTACCTTTTCCCAAATGGCTTTCCAATTGTCCAAACCTTTATTAAAAAGTCCATGTAGGGCCAGCCCCAGTGGCCTAGTGGTTAAATTTGGCATGCACCACTTAAGTGGCCCCACATGGTTCCCAGGTGAGGACCTACACCACTTGTTGTCAGTTGCCATGCTGTGGTGGCGGCTCACACACAAAAAGAAGAAGACCAGTAGCATCTCAGGGTATATCTTCCTCAGCAAAAAAAAGAAAATCCATCTATTTCCCAGAGCTTCTTGAATTTGGAAGGTTTCTACACTAAACAAGTCTTACAGTCAACATTAGGCACGTCTAAGCAGAAACCAGCAGACACAGAATTTTCTTTCTTGCCTGTTCAATGTGATACTGCCAAACCCTGAAATGAAGGGAAGACACTGAAAAAAAGCGACCAAGGGTTAGTAAACCAGAGTTTCTAAATATACATATTTTGCTGAATAGTTTTAAGAAATACAAGATAATGACAAAACTTTCAAATAGTAAAAAAATTGTACAGTGAAAAGTAAAATCATCCTCCTATATCAGATTACAGCCTCTCCAGAAACCACCATTGCTGTCAGTTTCTTACAAATCCATCCACATAGTATATGCCTGTGCAGACGGAGAAAAAGTAAGAGAGAGAGTTGCTTTAAATGAAAGAGGAAGAAACTGAATTCATACCTATTGACCCTTAATTGTCAAGAATGCACAAGATGTCACTGTTTATCTGCCAACGATCTGTACCTTCCAAAAGTTCCATATTTTCATTCCATTTTACAGAAGAGAAATTGAGATTCAGAAGAGAAAGTGACGTTTCCAAAGATCTCAGCTAGCAAGGGGAGGACCTGGATTTGAATCTACACGTTCTTTCTGTGCCAGGATGTGCACACGCAGGGAGTGGGTGGTCACCGCATGTATATAAATGGCTGTTTGGAACTCTTGGAGGCACACGAAGCAGTGTTGATAGTTCCCAGAAATGTCTTGGCAGTAGGAGCAAAGCGATATCCAAGTTGTGCCAAGAAATAAACACGTCATGTCATCTTCATGTGCTCCTTGATGGGGAGCTCCCCATGACGGTAAGGGCAGTTCATGCACCAGGGCAAAATCTCCCATCCCTAAACACTTGGGAATGTTTCTGTAAGCCTGCTACCAGGAGAGAAAAAAAAATGAGAAGAAAAACTGGATTGTGTCAAGAAACGTTAGCAGCTATGACTCAAAGATACATGGGGGGCAGATCTGTTGACTCAGAAGAGTCCGTTTCTTAGTCACTTAGCAGCTTTTACCACACTTTAATCTTTTAGAGAAAGAAAGTGATTTACAAAGTGGGGGGGGAGGTAAAAATAAAGGATTGCAACAGAAGGATTTGCTTCACAACAGCAGTTTGCGGCAGCATGCAAGGAAAATATAGAGGAGAGAGCATTGTTATTCTATTCCGGAGAGAGCGGTTTTGAATACCGAAGTAGATGAGTGTCAATTTCTGTATATTAAAACATTCAAACCACAGCTCTGTTCTCACAGAAGTTCCTTCTATTGTAGTGGAAATGTGTTTTTTCTCATCTTTAGGGATTACAACTCCGTAGAAGTACACATGATAAAGGGGATGGAGGAGTGGGGGTGCAGCTCCCCTGGGAAGTTCACAGTCTGTTTTCTTGTTTCCCTGGGGATTTTACTGTTTCTGGACTAAGATCATTGAACTGCTCCATTCTTTGAGCTACTGAAATATTTGATTGGGTTGGCATTCTCCAATAGGCACTTCATCAATACATGGCAGAGTTCTAGTCCATGATCAGTCCTACCTATTCCTACCCTATCCCCTCTCCACCACCTCAACTGTTGCCACCGCAAAAGATTTTGGAGGCACTAGAATTCTGGATTCTGTACTTGAGCTAGACATGTGCACATTCTATCTACTTTTTGATCACCAACTGAAAACTTACACTTCTTTTGCAAGGATGCTGTAGGCTTTGCATGAATGCCCATCTTTACATGGATGCAAGTTTTTCCATGGGAGCCCATCTTTGCATCCATGCCCGCCTTTGCATAGATGCTCATGCAATCAGCTGTCTCCTCAAAGACAAGCTCCACCCCAGCTCCTAACCTCTGATCTCCTCATCTTCCCTTAATTCTCCTCCTTTTCTCCATCCTTTACCTAACTCCCTTCAACTTCCACTCTACTCAGATTCTTGCCAAGGAAATATGCTGTTCCCACTCAGATTGTCTCATCTCTACAGTCAGGAATATTCCTCTGCTCTTCCTAGCAAGCCTCTACACCCCTTCTTATTTAAAACTTTTGTTAAAAATCCACGATTTATAGCAAATCTCCCTTGAGTTTTCAAATGTTTCAAATAACTCCATTCTCACCCTTTAGCATATGTCTACCCATCCATCAACTAGCATATTTATTAGACATTTGCTATGGCTAGACACAGTGCTAATATGAGGAAAAATGACATTTGTGTAATGCTTTACAGTTTGCAAGGCATTTTCACATCTGTTTTCTATATGATCTCCACAGTAACTCCTAAAGTAAGAAGGGCAGAAATAATTACTAATCCCATGTTGCAGATTAGAAAACCAAGACCCAACGAGGTCAGGTGGCTGCTAGGAAGTGACAAACTCAAAAACTCAAATGGAGATCTTCTTTGAAACCTTAGGCACTTTGTATTAACCATAAAGCTTTATGTGCACATGCACGTGCCCCTCCCCCAGCCCCCCACCAAACACGTGCAATCTATCTTTGTCGCTGTAAGCATGTTTTTCTCAGTTTTTCTCATGTGTTTGTTCTGTCTTCCCTTTCATCGATAAGGTCCCCATAGACTGGAGCCCAGAATGGCTCTCTGAGCTTGGTGCTGAAAGGGGCAGGGAAAGCCAAATAAACCCACAAGTCTGAAGAGCAAAGCTGGACAGAGGTTTGGACTTGCACAGATGCTGTCCTATTTGAAACAGCGCGAGAGGTACTGAAAGCTGTGCAGGGGGCTCCCAGCGCTTTACTCATTTAATAAGTTCCTATGTTTTTTGGAGCCATTTCCATTCCATCAACACAACACTGAGTGAATCCGCTCTGCAGTCCTCATCCCTGTCACGCTCCCTCCCTCCAACACAAAGCCAGTGCACGTGAAAAGCCCCCATAGTGGGCGTATAATTATCATCAAACTGCAAACCCATTTCTCAAGGATCCTTCCCCATGGCTAGAGAACTGGATTAATCAGCATAGCTCGCAGTGGTTTTTGTATCTCTTAATTTACCAGCAAAGATTCCTTCTCTCCTGAGAGGGGATGTTTTGTTACGTGTAATTAGACCATGTACGCAATCCTGTGTGGGACTTGTTATGTTTGCACAGGAGGATTGCGGAGTTGTCTCCAGGTAGGGAATGGTGACATGCTGTAGGAACAAAGGTATGCTGCATGTTCATTTGCAAACCTCTGCTGGCATGGCGCAGGCCCAGTTGAGGCGATGTTAGGGCTGCAGGCACACGTGGGCTCAGCACCTCCGACTAATTGTCTGGGGCCTGGAGGTTCCGAAGGTTATGGTTGAAGCATATGGTTTCTACTGCTTCTAAGGTTTTCTGCCTCCTGGGAGCAAGGCCAGCAGCAGCTACCTTGGGGCTGAAGGACCTGGCCGCAACTTCAGAGCCCCCTTCCTAGGACACCAGCAGGGGACCCAGAAATCTATGTAGAGCTGCATCTGATTTCAGGGAACCGAGAGGTGGCTGGGCTTTGGAGAATGAGTGTCCCTTGGGGCCTTAAGCTCCCATCTTGGGGCTTTTCCGTGTGAAAGCCCGATCTCCCATAATACTCAGTGTCACCTGAAATGAAACTCTCAAAGCTCTCTATCACACTAGAAGCAAAATGAAGAGAGCTCTGAAGCACCGTCCAGCCTGTTTCAAAAACTCTCCACTAACTGGCTTGGCATCTCCACTCATGACTCAAATTGTACAAGAAAAGCTTCTCAGAATTTGAGTCGGTCAGGGGAAAACCTACTACATTTGCATTTGTCCTCAGCTGTCTTTATCTCCTGCTGATGATGGAGAAGCAGGGTCTGCCGGGATTACTTGGTCAAGTATTTCACAGAGGCGAGAAGCATGCTGGTCAGACAGGAGGAGAGAGATATTTGACGGCAAAGCACTAGACAGTGGTTGGAAGGCCCTAGAGTGTGGACATGCTTTGGATCAGAGGTTCCTGGTTCCTGCTTCATCACTTACTAGCTGTGTGACCTTGGGCAAGTCATTAGCTCTCTGAGCCTCTCTCTCTTCAGACATCTGAGGATGATAATAGCAATAATGCCTGACCTAGCTCTCAGGGCCTTGGTGAGGATCAAATGAGATAATGGACATGAAAGAGCTTTGTAAACCATATTCCGCTATACAAAGGAAAGTCCTTGTTATTAATAATAATGACTCTTCCTGCTGGTAATAGCTCTAGTCTGGGAGTTGGGGGGGTTGCTCCTCCAGCACTGCCCAGCTCTATTAAGGCCCTTTGTGAAAGAACAGCACTGAGGAGCGACCAGCCTGCGCCCTGTCACTCACCAGGACACATCTCAGGGGACCGCTGTCAGAAGGTGCTGGAGGAGAGGCGCTGGGGCATCATGTCACTCAGGTTTGACACAGCATAATTGTTTTGACATATGATGGAATTTGTCCTCGCATGGGTCAGAAAAAAAGCCCAATACTGATGCTTTTCATCTAATTTCAATTACAGTCATTAAAACCCTTACTCCTGAGTCAAGCCTTTCCAAAAAGCCATCAATGACAGCCCATTACAGATGAGTTATTTATAGCGGCGCATGTTAATTTTACAGTACCACAGACCGGTGATTCATGGCTTGGCATTAGTGAGAGACATCATTCACCGGGCTGAGTGATCCCTGACATAACAAGCACTGCTCTGTATCTCTGCGGGGACAATTCAAGGCCTCAGACTCAGAGGCCAGACCCAGTACAGAGCAGAGTAACCAGAGCATCTTGGCCTTGGCCTATTCCGTCTAAGAAGAACTTCTGCCCTAAGTGGGGAAGAATGGTACAATCCTCTTTGGGATTAGAGTGTGACAGCTGGAAGATTTCTAACTGAGATGATATTTGGCCTGGGTCAGAGATTCAGCTTTGCCTTCTCATATTTACAGCTATTAGTATGGGCATTCAGTAGACCTCATATTATTTGCTGCTATTTAGTAACTATAAGGGGATATCTGATACTCACCTGGGCTTGATGGAAAAAGATGGCTCAGGGGCCATCGAAAGCCCAGCATCCTTTTATCCAAACTACTTCAACCTCAGGTTCATAAGTGCCACTTTGACCGATCAATATTGGGCCTCTTGATTCTTGGTCTATTTGTAGCTGAAATTCTCCCTCTTGATTAAAAATTCACCAAGAGGCAGCCTGATGTGACATTTATGAGTTCCTGGAAGTCCATAAATGTTGAATGTTAGAAATTAGCACTGAGTTGTTTAGATGATAAAAAGTGGTAAGCAAGCAAAAGGGCTAATATTCAACTCTCCTATATTTTTATGGTCTTTGTGGAACCTCATGGCAAAGTGGAACTAAAACTTCACACACAGCACCTCCGTGTTTGATGTAACCTTTGTACCAATCCCAGCCTCTCAGGTAAGCTCCCTTCCAAATGAAGCTGAGTCCAGCTCCACGCAACCATCTGACTACCCTGTTTCCTTCCAACGCCGTAACACTTGACAGTGCGCAGCTTGCCCACGTTCCCTACTCCATTTTTAATACAGGCCATGATAACAAATATTGAAATTATTACTTTTGCTCTTTCTTCATATAATGGTAGCTCTGCAATCCTTGGAAGGATAGGTTGGTAAAAATAAATTTGTGACCTTATTATTTTAGAGTTTTCAACCGCAGGACTGTTTCACGTTTTCCTCATGATTATTTCCTTCAAATTATTTCCTACCCACATCCTAGCACTTTTCTAAACCTCTGTTCCCCTCTTTTAAGCAGCTTCTTCAGACATTTCTATAATGTTCTCTCTGTAGACTCTTCTGGGCCATTGATCACAGTGCTGGGAGTTTGCACGCTTCCTGGGAGTCAGAAGTCAATGAAGAGACAGAAGGTTAAATGACTCAAGCTCTAATCAACTACTCGAGTGCCATCCTACTTCCTTTACTGCACGGCCATCCAGAGAGACATCTGTCTAAGGAATTTCAATTTTGTTAGGTTGCTGGTACTTTTTACAAAACACAAAGAGACACTCTTCTTGACTCTCAAATGGGGAAACTTAGACATGTGCCATAAGATGCATGGATGAAGGAAAGTGCAGTGGTAAGAGGACAGAATCTAGAGTCGAGTTGTTTGAGTTGACTCCAAGCTCCACCATTCATTAGGTTTGTGACCTTCTTCTTTAACCTCTCTATGCATCCACTTTGTCTTCTGTAAAATAGGAGTGATGATCTTATCTGTGAAGAAGGTTGTTATGAGAGAGTAAATGAGCTAATATTTGAAAGCATACCTAGCACGTTGTAAATGCTGTGTAAGTATTTGTTAACTAAGAGATTTTTTAATTTAAGAAATATTTATGGAATACCCACTGCCCACTGTAGTGTCAAGCAATATGGGAATGCAGAAAATTTACAAAATATGTCATCCTTTAAGGACAGTTTCTAGAGGGGCACAGAAGTTTGTATAAATAACCGAGGAGGTAAGGCTGCTATGTGCTATACACAGGTCTGCTCACACAAACACCCTGGAGGTACAGGGGAGAGAGGGACCACTCTGGCTGGGAGGTGACCAAGAAGGTTACACAGAGGAGGTGATATTTGAATTGTTCCTCAAAGGATGAGTGGTATTTCCAAGGGCGGATAACGTGGGGCGGTTGGCAGAGGCTTTCCCACGTGCATCTAGCACAAGCACAAGGCCATATTGCTACTCTCCACGTGCGCCAAGCCCATATTTGTCTCCTCTGCTGCCTCTTTCTCCAGGTCTACTTGTCATTCTTCTTCTTTTTCCCATCCCTCCCTCCACTTGCAAATTTCTACCACTGGCCTCCCTTTTCCTCCAATTACTTCCTTCTGATTTTCTCTGTCTTTTAATCTCTAAAGTAATGCAAACAATTTTTAAATAAATCAAATGATATAGAAGAATACAAAATGGAAAGCGAAATCTTCTCCCTCCACCTGCCACTCCCTACAGGTAACAACGATGTGGTTGTGAAAACACGGTCACAAATTCTCCGCACATCTCCCTCTGAAAGGGGGAGTTTCTATCCCTCACCTTGAATTTGAGCAGGTTTACAACTTCCAC
Organism: Equus quagga; assembly: GCF_021613505.1. NCBI lineage: Eukaryota > Metazoa > Chordata > Mammalia > Perissodactyla > Equidae > Equus > Equus quagga. The sequence continues at coordinate 75,617,587 of NC_060280.1, read as the reverse complement.
CCATAGAGAAGTATAGAAGGGACCATGTGTGTCTCCAAGGCTAAGGCATGATGGCCACGCAGCATCTACCTGGTTCATCCAACACTCTCAGGGAGCCCTGAGCTGCTAGGTAAGAAGTTCAGCTTCCCTGAGACACCCTGCTGGAGAGGCTGCATTCGCTCCAGCACTGCAGGCAACGGTCCCAACGGGGCCGATCTTCAGCTTCTCCAGGACTTACATAGCTGCCTCTCTTAGTTAACGTGTGCCACTGCACAGATAACCACTCTGCTAAAGATAACTATTTAGTACTTCCAGCTTTTTGTCACTAGAAAAGAACCAGCAATAAACATTCTTACCTATACATCTTTCATATGGGTGTTTCGTATTGCTGAACCAAAGAATGTGTGATTTTTAAATAAATTTTTTGATAGATATTACCAAATTGCCCTCCAAATAGGCTATGCCCATTTAGACTTTTCCTGATGGTACATCAGACAGCCTGTTTCCCTGCAACCTCACCAAAACTGGGTGTTATCGAACTTTTCATCTTTGCCATTCTGATATTGTCTCTGTCTTTGCATGATGTGCCCACCTGTATGCAGTGTGAGAGAGCTATCCCGAGTGTGGTGAGTCCCAGCTGGCAAACCCATGGGGCCGAGGTGCATGTGGAAGTGGGGAGGGGACACTCTGGATGGTAAAGGACAAAGAATGGAAAAGGGCAAGTTATTCATAACTCAGGTGGATAGGAACTAATTTAACATAAAGGTGAGCCACAGAACACCACAGACTGGCAGAGCAAATGTGTCAGAACATAATGAGATTCAGCTCTGTGACATTCTGCTACTGGCAGGTGTTAATTGAAGTCCAGAATGACCCAGTTGGAGGAAGAGGGTTGGGGGCTTATGGAACGAGGAGGGAGGAAAAAGGAAGTTCTCTCAGTTAATCAAAGTGCTCACTGGACAGCTGGCTATAAATAGAACATTTTATAATGATTGATTTCAACCTGGACGATTCCAGGGTATGGTGAAGAATAGTGGTTCCCAGACTTAGCTGCTTAACCATATAACCTGGAGGGTTTTTTAGAAATATATAAATATTTCCTCTTCCTCACCATCACCCCCCAAACATACACAGTCACCATGGATTCTGATTTAGCTGGTCTGCCTTTTTAACCAATCCATCAGGTAACTCTGAGACAGAGCAAGGTTAAGGAAAATTTTTCTAGAGCAGAGGTTCTCAAACTTCAACCTGCAACAGAATCACCCTGGGGCTTATTAAAACACAGATTGCTAGGCCCCACCACAATAGCTTCTGCTTCAGTAAATCTGGGGTGGGCCTGAGAATCTGCATTTCTAATAAGCTCCCTGGCGATGCTAGTCCAGAGCCACACCTTGAAGACCATTGCCCCAGCACCAGCACCATCAACACCTGGGAGCTTGCCGGAAATGCAGAATCCTAAGTTCCACCTCAGACCTAATGAATCAGAATCTGCATTTAACTAGATGCCCTAGTGATCTGTGTGCTCATTAGTTTGTGAAGTGCTGCCCTATAAGTCTTACCTCTGGTGCCTTGAGTACTATTCCAGGGGGAGGAGACCTGAGGGAGTGGAAAGCTGTGGGGAAGACCTGGCTTCTAGTCCCAGTAACACTACTGTAACCTTTGTGAGAAAATAAATCACTGTCTATAATGGTTTCCAGTTCCTTATAAATAAAATGGAGATATTGGGCTAAGTAATCTTTTAGACTCCTTTCATTCTCTCCTATGATTCTAATTTGGTAACTTATACATTGTTTTGAGTTGAATTGTGTCCCCATGAAAATACATATGCTGAAGTCCTAACCCCAATTGCCTCAGAATGTGACCACATTTGGAGGTACAGTCTTTGAAGAGGTGATTACGGTTAAACGGAGTCTTTGGGGAGGCCCAATCCAATATGACTGGCCTCCTTACAAGAGGAGGAGATTAAGACACAGACACGCACAGAGAGAAGACCATGAGAGGACACAGTGAGAAGGTGGCCATCGACTAGACAACGAGAGAGGCCTCAGAAGAAACCCACCCCGCCGACCTCTCGATCTGCGACTTCCAGCCTCCAACACTGTGAGGAAAGAAACCTCTGTTGTTTAAGTGACCACCCGTCTGTGGTGCTTTGTTACGCCAGCCCTAGCAGACTAATACACACGTAGTGAGCTTTGTACCTAAATCCAGATTAAATCCTAAACACGGAAATCTAACTTCTTAGACAACTCATTTCATTTCAAACAGATGAGCTCCTGTAGGCAGGTTCTCCTAGAACAGCAGGGCTTTCCACAGGCAATCTTGCAGGTTTTCTAGGCAATACCTACGCTGGTGGAAATTCATTTCCCTGGATGCCACACTCGAGAACCATGGTACCCTCGTTTACCAGTGAACGCTCACCCAGCTTTCCCCAGTCTAATTGTCACTACTACACCCCCTACTCTGACCAGCCCCTCTCACCCCTCCTGGATTTAGCATTAAATTTTGATCTCTGACCTCTGATCTCCTTACCTCCCTGTTTTCACAAATCAAGCAAATTACACTTCTACACCTTGCTCCTGGTTGTTTCATAATCCCTTTGCCCAAGAATAGATTTGCATTTACGCATTTATTCAGATCATTTTTTTCTCGGCTAAACGCAGTTACCATCATAGTGCAAATATAAAGGAGACAGATGATGAGGACATGAACCCTCCACTGTAGGTGCGCTCCATTATTTCCCTCACTGCACTGTAGTTGCTAGTGTAATGCAGCTAGAAATAAGGATTCTAGAATTCCTCCAGTCATATGCAAAAACTCAGGCTTCAAAACATTGACACAAGAATTGCCGCTGTTTTGAGAGCCCTAAAGGTAAGCCTATTTTTCACAAGCAAATGATATAGGTACCTTGGGCATTTTTCAGTAGAGACACCATGCAGTCAAAGTCCCACAAAAGCAGATTTTTAGACTTTTTCTGAGCAATGGGGAAAATGTCATAACATTTTTTCTTTTTCCCATCAAGGTAGTCTATAGCTGTGTTTCTCAAATGGAAATGTGCACACATGTCACCTGAGGGTCTTGTTAAAGTGTTGATTCTTATTCGGTAGGTGTGGGACGTGGCCTGAGAGTCTACGTTTCCAAAAAGCTCCTAGTGGAAGCCCACACTGCTAGTCCACTGACTACACTTCAAACAGCAAGGATATAATGGCAACGAGATCGGATCTGCGGTTTGTGCAGGTTCATTGACAGCTGAAGTTTAAATTCGAAGATTTGTGAATGGGTGTAGGCCACCTCACCTTGGCACAGGGGGTGTTTGAGAGATGCAAAACCCTGACTCCGTTCATGCGGGCTCTTAACATCTCCCGAGCTTTTAAGAGGCCAGTGAGATCAAGAGAAGGCATCCAATTTGCTGGCTATTATAATAAGTGGTCTGTCCCAGCTCACTCTTCTGCACTGACATAAATAAAGGGAAGCAGATGATTAAGGCAACCACAAGTTTAAATTTTAAAACCTAATAAACATCCCTTCTCTACCTTTCCATATCCATGGAGATACACCCTCGTCTCTGTTGGAAAAGCTTAAGAGATTTCTCGCCTGGTCCCAGAGGGCACAGGGACTACTCTACCACAACCTCTGGTACCCACCAGGAAAGATGATCATAGATATCCTTTACAGTTCACCGAGTTTCTGAGTAAACATATAGAACAGTGCTTTTCAAGTTTATCTGTTCGTTGGGGTCACCTGGGGAGCTTCAAAAATTGCTGATGCCCTGTGTAACCCCAAAATACAGTGGTTTGATTTATCTGAAGTGTGTCTAGGGCTTTAGAATTTTTTTAAAGACCCCACCCCTCCCCCCAAGGTGATTCTAATTTCCAAACACGTTTGGGATTCACTGCTATAGGGTACATCGAGTCTGGGGATTGAGTTCAGAGAGAAACTGTAGTATTCTGAAGAGCTGCCTCTCAATTGATTGTTCATTCATTTATTCGTTCATTCATACATGCTGAAGCAGTAGACACAATAAACTCAAAATCCTGAGCTCCTTTCAGAATTTTTGGATTTCCTAGTAGAGGAGATATTTCTTGTCTTTACCTGCTTTCATCCACGCTTCCTTCTGATACCAGTACTCAGAACTTCTTTTGAGGAACAACTTCTCTACCACATTCGGTCCATGTTGTCTGGCAGAAATCTTCTACTTTCCCTGGAACACCAAATCTACCTGACTGCTAGTTTACCCTTGGACTTAAACCAGTTGTGTGTGTGTAGACATGGAGCTGTTGACTGCCATCTTGTGACCAACGGAAGGGGACTAAGGATAAAGCCAGCCTGGAAAAGAGAGCCAGGAAGCAGAGACTGCGTCTGACCACACTGTTTGCCTGGATGAAGCCGTGCCTTTATCCCTACCACACACACTAATAAATTCCCTTTGGGGCCTAATCCACTTTGAGTTAACTTTTCTGTTATTTGAAACCCAAAGTGTCCTAACAACAACACCTAAAATGGATTTTTTTCAAGAGTATTTCCTTTTGTGATTAAAAAATAAGTAAACCCATTAATATCTGTTCATGAATTGCTCAGTTTCCTGTTTTGCGAAAATGGATTTCTGAGAGCTTTTATTCTAACATGTCTTTAGGTGTATAAATGGAATCCTGTAAAGTAAGTCAGATTACGAGCCCAAGATGTTCTTCGGTAAGTATTTAAATGATGCTCCACCGAGTCAGCAGCGCCAGCTAAAGGCTCAAAGAGCAGATGGAGAGAAATAGTCCAGGTTGTTCTACCAGTCTTCTAACAAGTGCCTCAGAAAATGGCTACGTTTGAAGAGACTGGGTTGGGGGTTTTCACCTTCTGGATAGTACAACTGTGTGATCGGGAATCACAGATGAAGAGGGGCCAAGAAAATCTTGCAAAAGTTGTGAGGTGAGCTGAAGGCTAGCTTGTTAAACTAAAGCTGTCTCTCACTAAGGACCGTTGGCCCCTCTTCTAAATGTCTCTCAAATTGTCCTCTCGTTTCTAAACATTCTAACACTTTTGTCTGAATTCTTATCATCAATAGCCTAAACAAATGCAACAAACTCTTAATTGTTCTTCCTATCTTGAACAAACAGCCTTCCCACGTCCAGGCATCCCCTCAGTTGGTCCACACCAGGGTGATCCAGTTGTATGACCTGCTTAGAAACCTTCACGCTTGCCCCCTCGGAATACAGTCCCAGATTTCTGCCGAGGTGCATTGGCCTCTACCTGCCTGGCAAGTCTCTACATCTAGTTCCCAGCATGTGCTGGGCTGTTTCAAGTATTTCTGCCTTTGCTAATTGCATTCTTTCTGTCTTGAAGCCTACTAGGAAAACTCCTCTTCATCTTCGAAACCAAATTCAGATATTCCCTTCTTTCAGGAGAGTTTCCTAGAATCCTCTGACTTTTAAAGCCACTTCCTCCCTCCTCTGCACTATATCTATAATTTCTACTCACTTTTATCCCCTAACATTCTGTTACATGTATGACCTTCGGTCTAAATTTGAACCCCTTTGAGATGGGCCAGTTCTTACTCATTCCCCATCTCTAATACCAAGTACACTGCCTGACATATAGTAAGCGCTGGGAAAATGTTCAGTGAATTTAACTGGTTGCCTTTATTTCCAAGTCAGTAGATAATCAGGGATAAGATCAGAATTAGGTTTGGATGTGATAGATAATAGCCAAGCATTAGTGATAAAATTTACCCACATGTTGATGTCTTCTCCTAAAGATTACTTAATTTAGCATGTAAGGCTTACCATGCTTGATTTTTGCGTTAGAAGTAGTATATTGTGACTAATATCTGAAAAACATATATTTATAAAGTGTATAGGTTTAAGTTGAAGTCTCCATAGAAATCTCAAACACAAACATATACTTATACTCAAACTTACCTGTTAGGTCACTCTGGAAGAAAATGGAATTCTAATTACCTACCCTAAATTAAGTAAAACTATCTTAAGAGAAAAAGAAATTCTTGTTTAAAAAAACAAAAAGACATTCCCTAATTCCTAATTAGGCAAAATCAAAATTAAGTAGTTGAGACAATCTAGGCTGAATCCCTAAGGGTCAGAGCGGGCAAAGAGAGCGAGCACACCAGCCTGCCTTCTCAAATCAGGTGACCCGGCTCCTGAGCGGTGATGTGCAAACAATCTAGCCCAGAGCCAGGGGCGTGAACAGACCACCCCTCGATTTTTTTTCTGAGTCTACATTCACCCTCTTGGATAAGCCCTGCTGGATCTGGGTGGTGCTTATTCCTAGTAACCATTAGAGTTACAGCATCACTTTAAAACTAGCTGCAGTAAAAGAAGAAAAAAACAAGCGAGAGGGAGCAGAGGTTGCCTTGTAAAATGGGCAAGGACTTTCACTTGTTTTTTCGCGGGGGCTCTTAAATCCAAGGCTGGTTTTCATGTTCCAGGAACCTTGTTTTGTTACTGACTGACACTGAGCAGAAAAGGTATGGGATTGGGGGCAATTTCCCCCTATTCTGCCTCTTTGTTTAGCATCACAATTTTCTCATTGACATAGCAAGATCAGCCTCTCATTGCAGTGAGTGTGGACTGCTCTATGCCAAGACCATCATCATGTTCATAAGCACGATAAATCCTTAAAAAAATCCAGCAATCAAAAGACGAATGCAACAACCTGGAATTTCTGGATTCTCCACCAATCTAATTAGAATGCAGAGAAAAGACATGTGCCTAATTAAACTGCCAATCAAGCCAAAACGATACACACCCTATGTACACAAATGTTTACTCCTGTAGCTTGAACCAGCCCTTTTGGCAGAGGAGGCAGCAACTGGTGCTTAAAACACAAGTGAGATCTGGGGTCTCCACAAAGTAAGCAAAGGGCCTGAGCTTTACTTCACAGCTACATCTGATTCTTTTATTTTTCCTTTAAAAGAATCTTCTCTTTTTAATGAAAATGCGTATATCATAAATGTGTGACTTGATCAGTTTCCCCGTGTTGCGTACATCCATTTACCAGCACCAATAACAGAACATGTCCAGCTCTCCTGAGGTCCACATCTTACCCCTTCCAGTAACACAGCACTCTCCTCCCAAGAGTAACCACTGTCCTGACTTCTATCCACAGAACTTAGTTTTACCTATTTTTGTCCACTATATAAATGGAATCACAGGGAAGGTACCCTTCATCTGTCTTCTTTACTCAGCATGCTGTGAGATTCACCTGCAGTGCTATGCTTTACCTTGTTCTTTCTTATGGCTGGGTACTATGACTGTGTGACCCTACCCAGATAATCGCTGATCCATCCTACTGTTGGTATTCAAGTTGTTTCCCGTTTAGGGCTATTATAAGCAGTGCTGCCGTTAACATCCCAGTACACGCCTTTTGGTGAAACATGTTCACAGGCCTACTTGGTCTGCACGTAGGGTTGTCATTCGAGGTTCATAGGTTACGTGTATGTTCAGCTCTCATAGATGCTGCCACACAGTTTGCCAACATGGCTGTAGCAATTTCCCTTCCCACCAGCATAGTGACGCTAGTTACCACTTGAATGCTCCCCACATGGTCTGGACCAGGCAGTCTATTCCTTAATCTTCACAGCAGACCCATTTTCAGATGAGGAAAGTGAGGTTAAGACACTTCCCAAGATAATACAAAGTACTAGCTGGGGCTCCAGCCCAGGCCCTTGTCACCTGGAAGCTGGAGTTTTTATTCTCTGTGCTCATGGCCTCCCAGGTATTTGATTTGGTGTCAGGTACCGAATGCATCTTGTTCTTAATGGAACTCCCAGGCTCCTTTCTTTGTCTCATGTTGTGGGGTTGTCAGCTTTACTCACCCCTAACAATCATCTTCGTTCTCTGAAGCGTCTAAATCCAAGGAACCAAAGCTTCACTTGACTTCCAGGGAACGACATTCTCCTTGCCTTCCTCCTCAGTCTTTGCTGTCCCTTCCCACCCCATCAAATTCTGACTGTGAAGTGCCCAGGGCTCATGCTTTGTCCACCTTTCCTTCTCCCTCAGTGTTTGTGGAGACTGTGAACGCCCGGTACTCCAGAAGTTTCTGTCTCTCTGACTTCCAGGCACATGGTCTGTGCTTGCTGTACTTCCTGACACTTCTTATACTTGAGTGAGGCTGTGTGCCTAGTTCTGGCCAGTGATCGAGAGCAGAAGTGACATGTGTCTCCTCTGAGCCAGACATTTCACTGCCAAGGCAAGCCTCTCCAGAGCTCTCTTTCCCTCTGCCTGCTTTGTCAGCCTGAGTCCTGGAGTGACAAAAAGTGGAGCAGAGCTCACAGTTGACCCACGATGACATGTAGCATAAACAAGAAAGAAAGGGTTGAAGTTATAAGTCACTAAGATCTGGGAAGGTGGGGGAGAGTACACTCATACACCACACAATGATGTTTTGGTCAATGACAAATCGCATATACAAAGCTGGTCCCATAAGATTAGTGTCATATAGCCTAGGCATGTAGTAGGTTCTACCATCCAGGTTTGTATAAGGACACTCTCATATTCGCACAACGGCGAAATCGTCTAACAATGCATTTCTCAGAACGTATCCCTGCCATTAAGCAATGCATGACTTTGTTACCTAGTACAGCCAAGCCCACTCTAACTCGTACAATGAAAACATTTAGTTTTGTGAATTTCGTTATAACCGAAATTTTGACAGTTTCCAAATTTTATATCTTGGCTGATCCTGAGCCCTGAACGTCCATTTATCCTACTATCTGCCACCGATATTTGCCCTGACGTTACACTGCCCTGGTTCTCCCTTACTTCTTCCTTTCTTTGTAGTTTGCTGGCCACTTTCTCTCCCTCACTTTAGCTTCCTGATTTTCTTTCTATCTCCATGAGAAAATCACTGCTTCTTATGGCTTTAGTTTTCATTTTTATCCACATTTTACAAAATGTATGTACAATGATGGCATGGGAATCATTTTAGAAGGTATATGGATGAATATTCCTATTTTAGCAGTTGTGACTTTATGATAATGTGTATTAGACAAAATATAACTAGCACATAAAGTCTGAGATTTCATAGACATTATTACTTAGTGAAGCCAAATAAATAAGTTTAAGTCAAATTAAAGTAAAGTATTAAATATACAATACTATAGATAGTGTGAAATAGGGAAAAATGTAAGTAGTACACAAATGAAGTTTAGGAAACAAGCATGGACCCTCAAATATTAAATATAGTCAGTTCTCTTTGGTGGATGAATACTCCTGATGGGCTCCTGGAGAGTTCCATTTGGATAGTCCATCCTACCCTCAAAATTAATAAATAAATCTCAAGTGAATTTTTCCCCTAAAACCATACCCTTCATTTATTCAATGATGCCGCTATTCTAGAAGGCCAAGTCCAACACCTGGACATCATCTTTCATTCCTCTCTCTCTTTTGTCCCCTTTATTCACTAACCTTTTAAATCCTGAAATGGCTGTCACACTTACCCTTTCCCTTTTATTCTCATTAACATCATTCCAAGCCATGACCCAATTACCTGATACCCAGATCATTGCAATGATCTCCAAACTATTCTCCCGTCTCCGTCTACATTCAGTTGCGTTCTGCGGTCACTTTGAAATCATCATTGCTGTGTTCAAAACTTTCAGTAGCTTCCCCTGAAGGCCACACCCAAGATTCCTAAACCCATGCTACTAATGACTATCATTTATTGAGGTTTCTGTGCTAAAAGGCTTGCAGGAATTTACTTATTCAATCCTCATGACAACCCTATGAGGTAGATGCTATAGATGAGGAATCTAAAGTGTAGAAGTTAAATGACTTGCCAAGAGTTAGTAAGTAGCAGAGCCAAAATTCCACCCCAAGTAGCCTAATGCCAGCATCTTTACTCTACACTGCCTATTGATAAATTTAACATTGTCATTATTTCCAATTACATATCATCTTCATGTCCTCTGTTCTATTTCCTTTCTCTTCTTCATTTAGTGAGTCTCATTCTTGCATATATTGGGCCCTTATCAAGATCCACCTGGGTCTTAATATTCTACCCCTCCCACACATGTGCACACCACCTTCTGAAACAATATCCAAATTGTACCTCTCCTTTAGGACCCAGGTCAAGTTCAACCCATCATAGTGTCACTATTTCACTAAAGCCAGAATTACCACTGGAGTAAATAGATGGCTGTCCTTCCAGATCCAAAACTTATTTTCCAAAGCACTGAACTGTCCAGCTCCAGTCTTGACATTAACCTGGCACTGTGGGCAGATGGCTAGAAGGAAAAAACCCAACACCTCCACCCTATAAACAGGAAGTCCCTCCATCTCTGAATTAAGAACATTTCAAAGTAATGCAAGTGGAGGCAGTTAAAGACATTGCTTGCCAGCTTTGTATGAGCACAGGACCTTTTTCAGCTTCGTGTTCAATAGACACTCAGTAATTATAATAACACAGATTGATTTCCAAATGTGCCAGTGTTTCAGAGAGTCAGATAGGAGTCCTGCCCAGAGAAATCATGGCTTCATTGAGTATTTGGTCAACCAGAACATTTTCTGGTCACTGATCTTTTTTCAATTGGTCAGCTCATTCTTTGAGTTGTCCACAGAGAAGTAGGAAAAGAAATAGAGATGGTAAAGATAAGCTGTCTCTTCTGGTCTTTTCGTATAAAAAAGGCCACAGAGAAAGAACTTAGAATTAGAAGGAAACTTAGGCATCATCTAGTCCCACCCCTTCATTTCAGATATGACGAAGCTAAGGCTCTGATATGTAAAGTAACCCACATAGGGTCACATAATTAGTGGCAAATCTGGAATTGGAACCTGGACTTTGAATCCCAGTGCAGATTCTAAATCCTGGCTCCATTTGAAAGAGTCACACCCTTGTAACATGGACAAGTCACTTACTCTCCCTGGGATTCAGTTTTCTAAATTATACCTATTTTGAAGGATTGTCCTAAGAATCAAATAACTCAGATGAAATAAGTAGTGAGCAAGCATCTAACACATAATAGTTGCTCAATAGATACTCAGTTTTCACTCCAATGGTTAAGTCAGCTGACTTCCAGGAATAATCTAGAAAAGATGTATTTTAAGAAGATGACTGAAACCTTGAGCCTAATCATGCAAAGTTTCTGAACATCTGAGAAAGCCTTGAAATCAGCGTGGGGAGAGAGAGGCAGCAGTGAAGGGGAGACGTTTAATGGCGAAGGTGTTTCAGTGGTTTGTTTTTAAAAGGAAAAGGTGTGTGTCAGCTGGGTGACTCGTGAAACACTAATTAAATTTTTTATTCTTTTTATCCTTGTAAAACAAACAAACCGCTTTTAGCGTTGTTGAGCCTTCTGGAAACCCAAGAAAATAATTGCCTGAGTCTAGCATTAATTGCTTTCAAAATTAGTTTTGAGTTTTGTTTTCAGCTTTGTTTTTCAAGATGTTAAGTGAGTGTTAGAGCCAAGCCATACGTAAGTCAGGTGGCGAGTTCTAATCCAGAAGGGAGGGAGAGGGGTTGCTCCGGACCCTTTCACACCATGGGAATTTAAGGTCTCAGTCTCCTTGCTGGGTCCCTGTTAGCATGTGGCGAGCACTGTCCCTTGTCCCAAGGCGATGATGTCATGCCCCAGCTCTGCCTGTGACTTGCTGGAGGCCCTTGGAATTAGTCTCACTGGGTGCCTCATTCTTCCCCTGTCTGTCCGCTCTGGGGAATATAAGGCTTAGATGGGGGCTGACACTAAACCATCAGGATAATTCTGATCTTGCAAAATGAATTGAGCTTTTAAATTATGAAAAGTTACATATATATAAAGTGCAGAGAATCATTTAACAGATACCCACGTACCACCCAGATTTGACACATTAGGTTTTTTTTCTATCTGCTTAAGAAAAAATTTAAAGCAAAATTTAGATATATTTGAAACTCCTCATATGATTTTCCTCCTACCTCAAAGGTAATCACCATCTTAAAGTTGGATTTTATCTTTCTATTTTTTATATTTTTACTATTTATGTATTCACAAACAATATGTAATATTAATTTGTTCTTAAATTTTATATAAATAGTATCATCAGCATATATATTTTCATAACTTGCCTTTTCACTCAACATCGTTTTTTTGAGATTTATATATGTTGGTACATTTAAATCTAGTTCATTTTGTTTTAACCACTAGAAAATATTTCTTTGTATGCATAGACTACACTTTATCCGTTACATTATTGACGGACATTTAGCTCATTTCCGAGCTTTTGCAATTACAAGTAAGACTGCAATGAATATCCTCGATCATATCTGCACATACATGTGCAAGATTTTCTCTAGGGTATATATCTAGAAGTCAATTCTTGGGTCATAGGGTGTGTATATCTTCAACTTTACTAGATATTGACAAATTGTTCACCAAAGAGGCTGCACTAATTTATACTCCTTTGTCCAATTTATGACAATTTCTGTTTCCTCTTCAGTGCTTGATATTACAAGACTTTTAATTTTTTTCCCTAATTCGATAGGTGTAAAATTGACCTCTCTTTGTCTTAACAAGTATCTTCTTTTTTACTAAAAAGTTGGCATATTTGAAAATGTTTATTGGCTCTTTGAATTTCCTCTTTGTATATTTCTTGTGCATGTCCTTTGCTAGTTTCTCTGTTGCTTTTTTTTTTTAACATTTTTGTAGAAAATATTCTTAAGATTCTGGAAACTAATCCCTTCTTGACTATGCAATGTGAATTTCCTTATTCCATGAATCCTTAGTTATTTCCACTCGGCAGACGCTAATGTGAGCACAGCCATAGCTAAGCCCTTGTGTTCGGAGTTGCCCAGGCGCAGTCTATGTTGAGCAATCACAACACATCTGTAAAGCAATATGGCAGAGAGGCTGGAGCACTGGGCTTGAATTCAGAAGCCTTGGTTTCTAGACTCACTTTGAGCCTTGATTATCTGAGACTTCTCAGGCCTCTTTTTCTTCTGTGAAATCACAATATTAATACCAGCCTCCAGAGCTTTTGTGAAAAGCGAATAAGATACATAAAATCACCTTTGAAAATCCTATACAAATGCTAGCCATTATTAGTAGCAGCAACTCAAATACAAGGGCATGCATTAGTCTGCTGGGCTGCCATAACAGAATACCATAGACTACGGGGCTTAAACAATAGAAATGTATTCTCTCACAGTTTTGGAGGCTAGAAGTTCAAGATCAGAGTGCCAGCATGGTCTATTTCTGGTGAGAGCTCTCTTCCTGGCTTGTAGACGGTCACTTTCTTGATGTGTCCTCACATGATAAAGAGAGTGAGTACTGGTGTCTCATCCTCTTTTCATAAGGGGACCTGCCCTATCAGATTAGGGTCCTACACTTATGACTTCATTTAATCTTTATCACCTCCTCAAAGTCCCCATCTCCAAATATAGTCACCTCGCGGGTTAGGGCTTCAACACAAGAATTCAGGCCATAGCAGTCATGGTACATTGGTGTTCACTCTTTTATTTTAAAAGGGATCTGAGTTTCTTAATCTTTCATCAGGGCTTGGAGACTAGACGGGAATACCACTGATTTTGTGAAGTTATCTCTGGATTGCTCTAATCAAAAGTAATTTTGTTATCAAACCAAAATTTGACCATTTCTGTAACTATCATTCACAAGGGCCAACCCTGATTGTTAGTCTTTTTCTCATGCAGTGCCAGCTTAAAACTGACTAAAGAGACTAGATCAATATGATCCAAAAGAACTTTCTAGGATGTTAGAAATAAAATCTACACTGTCCACACATGGCTATGGGGCACTTGACATGTGACTAGCATGACTGAAGAAGTGTATTTTTAATTTTATTTAATTTTAATTAATTGAAACTTGAAGAGTCACATGTGGCGACTGCATGAAGAGTGCAGATCCAGACCATCCGTGCCTCCCGGTCATGATGTGATGATTCCAGCCTCTGATTTCTCCTCTTTCATTATGTGGTCTTGGATTCCAGACTCTGGAGAAGATGATGCCAGTGTCTCCTTCATATCTAACAGGAAGATCTGATGACAAAAAGGGAAAAGAATGGAAGTTTGAAGCTCACATCAGAATTCCAGACTGGGGTAAGGGCATGGATGGTCTGAGGCTTAGGAAGTCAGAGAATGGCATCAAACAGGAGCAAGATGAAGTAAGAAAGGAACACATTCTGAGGAAAACACTCCTATAGAAAGTGCGGCACTGGCATATGCTTCAAAGGTCAAGCATTTGGAAAACATCAAGTTTTTACCTTTCCCATTTTTCTTTCACTTTCAGGAAATCTGAGAAATAATCCTTCATGATCGAGGGTTTCCAGATTTATGATGGAGAGGTCCCTTTGCAACCACTCTGGACTAAAACTCAGCATGCCTGAAATGAGAAGAGAAAAAAGCAGCCACTTCTTACTTCAAAAGGTTTCAGCTTTTAAAATGATTTTCCCTGGGTCCCAAATAGGAACAGCTCACACCAGGGGATCACGGAGCATAGACGATTCAATCACTAGTTAGACTGCCAGACCTGCCTTCACTGAGCCTATCCACTTCAGGCTCAGTATTCTGCTCCCCAGCTCTTACGAGGATACTCCATGGAAGGGCAACAAATGCAAATTCCCAGAGTGTCTGTAAGTAAGAACAATTAGTTCAAACGAGCGCTGTCTCCTAGGCTCATTGATGAGACAGCACAACATCAGAGATAATTATTGGAAGCCATGATTCTCAATGATTAGTCAAAGCAGAAGATAGAGTAGTCCAAATCTGCTCTGGAAAAGCAGGCTTGAAAATATCAACTTTTTGATCCTGTGTTTAGGATCTTGAAAGCTACTTCTCTAAACACTGGACCTGAACTCTCACTCACTGTCTCTTCTCCTTGGCTCACCCCTGCCCCTCAGGCACTTCTAAATTGTATTTACTGTGTTTGCGATTTGGCAAATGACTTTGTGGGTCTGACAACACAGGAGTTCAAATTATGAGAACTATCTGTTGTGCTCAGATCAATAAGCCAAACCCACACTGACTTTTTAGCTCAGAAAAAGCTTTCTATTTTGCCCCCCTAATGGCCTTTAACATCAGTGCCAATAATCATGAAGCCAGGATTAAATGTCCCAGAGCCTGAGCAGGGAGATGGGACAGGAGCCACGTGAGTGTATATATCTTCGTATGACTCGCCAGAGTCGTAAAGTTTCAGTGGTCCCAGGGGAAACCCTACCTTTAATGAAATCACTCCTCCACACCCCCCTTGATTCTGCAGACACTTCTGAGGGCCACCCCGCGTCCTTGCCACAGGTCTCACATGTCATTCTGGCTCTCCAGGGCCGCGTCAGGATCCGGGTTACCACAGTAACACAATCTGAGCTCACATTAGAGAGGAACGAAGCTCGGAGGAATCCCAATGACTTTTCAAAAGTCTTGTTCTTGTCCTATTAATCACTCAGTGGGTCCAATTGCTATTGTTATTCCTCCCAGTGCATTCCAGGGCCCTATCTAAGAAGAATAACAAGCGAAGTTGTGGAGTGATCTACAATTAACAGCACACTTTGCTGAGAATGGATTCTAGCAGCCACTCCATTGGGTCCACGTTTGGCCTTGGGAACATCACTTAAACCTCTCCCAGCTTCTATTTCTCATCTGTACCATGGTCATCATACCAGTAACAGATCTCATATGGTTACTGGGACATTTGGAAGAGAATTCTCCTTAGAGGGACCGCCACAAGCACAAGGATTTGCTGCACTTGATTCCATCTATATTAAAACTCACAGCAAAGAGTGAGGTAGCACTGTTTTCTCACCACCTCATCTCTCACCTAGTCTCAATAACAACAAATCATAATAGGTTTAACACTATCCGTGGTGACATTTGGGCATGTCTTGCACCTATAAATTTGAAAAAAGAAAAGAAAAAGTCTCACTGGGGCTGTAACATGAACGGGCAGAGAAGAGTCAGGGGTGTGCAGGCTCTCCATTGAGCCCAGTCTGGGTGCCTTCTGCATCTCTCCCTTCCCTGATCCCTTACTAACTTGCTCTTCAAACTCCCCTGCCCATCAGTGTGGACTCACAAGGTCCAGCCTCACAGGACCCTCAGCCTCTTCCACAGTTCACACGGACTTCTTGACTTTTCTCTAAAGTCCAAGGTGTCCTCATCTTACCCACAAATTTGCCCACCCACGAGCACCTCTAGGCTTTGTCCTCTCGCCCTTGCTGATGTCATAGCAACAAGCAAAGACAGCTGGGGAAGATGGGAGGCTGGGCCTCATGTCCCAGTGGTGGTGAGCGGTGGAACTGTTCTTCCTTCTGAAGACTTCACACTTGTCCTCCCACCTCCTATCACAGGTTTTGGGAGTAACCCCCCGATGGCCTCTTGCTAACTCTTCCTGGAGATTCCTAAGCCTATGCAGGGCCTGCTAGTGAGCATGCTAGAAATCCTGTCTGTGCTGAGCAGGACTGTGTCCACCTACTGGTGAGAAACAGGAAGAGACCCTCTAATGGAGCCCAGCAAGGCGAGGCTAACGCTGCCAGGCAGGCGACAGTCAAGAAAACCGGCACTCAGTCATCAGGAGAAAGGATACCAGACAAAGGAAAGGGCTTTTAAAAGGAAAGATAGTATGTTTGGGGGGAGAATTTGCTACAAATTATCATTGCACATGGGAGATTTTGAAGGAATTTCTTTCCAGAAAGGCCTGGAATTTAAAACATCAGATTCAAATGTAAAGAAAATAAAAGATAAAATAAAAGTGGAGAAATAAAGGAGCACAAAATAATCATGGATTTTAGAGAACTGATGTTTTTGTCCCCTTAGATTTTTTTTACATGGATGAAAATTGGATGTAACTTTATTTTTATGGAAAAGTCTGGCCACCAGCAATGATTTACAGCCTAGTGCAAATGACCTGGTGCACAGCGTCCTGTGTCTATTTCTCCAATCATTACACACCTATGGCATGTAGACAAGGCCCGCTCCCAATTGCAGAGCTGCAAACAGGAGAGAGCTATTTTTCCCTACACATATGTTGATATGCAGAAAGAGGACAGCACTACTTGGTGCAAGCTGTCCTATTGAAGCCTCGTTTCCTGTCAATCTTCCCTCTTTTTCCATGAAGCTTTAATTCTTTGCCACAGCACTTTCTACATTTTAGTTTCCTGCAAACCTCAGGAAATAGACTGAAATTAATATCGTCAGATGCTTCTAAAAGTGCTGGCTTGGCGGCATTGCAGAACGCTTTTGGATGCCATTTTGGGATTAAAATATACCAGTTATGCCCCCATTGTTTGTAAGAGAGATCTACAAAAGAATGTGTCTGAGATTGGACCGAATTGAAATCTGGGTTTAAAAAAAAAGGGAATAGAGACTCAAATTTTCAGAATAGGCAAAGCCAGCAGGTATGCAACCCAGAAGAGCAAACCAAAGAGAAACACACCCCAGGGATCACAGTACTGCCTCAGCACCCGCCAGTGGGGAAACTGAGGTCAAGACACCTGGCTCTTGTTTTCCATGTAGAACTTTCAAGCTTTGGCTAAGACGTCAGTGTTCCAGTGCCTCCAGGTCTGACTCAGACAGAAACACAATGTTTCATGAGAAACAAGAAGAGGTAGTTTTAAGTATGCGTTCTGGAACTAGTAATGTATTGGTGGTGGGAGCACCCATATCCTAGGTTTTCTCCCCTCTCTCAGGCCCTGAGGAGCCCAGGTCCGGGGTGAGAGTGACAATTTCCAGTGCCAGCTCTGCCCGTAACTTGCCCTGGCACCATAAGCAGATCCTTACTCCTTCAGACTGCGGTTTCTCTGTCAGTCTGCTGAGGAGACATGACCTGCTCTTCCCTTTTCACTGTGCAAGGCCGTCACAGTGATAAACTTGTAACAACTATACACACATGCTTTGGTTTCTTGAGGGGGAGAGTGTGACATGAATCGAAGTTATTTTTATTATCTTTGGCTTCTGCATCTATGATTTCCTAAGAGTGTTAGATGAGGCCACACTGTTTCAGCAGCTCCAAAAATCTCTTTGAAATCTCTGTAATATTGAAGGATACTCAGTCTTTTCATATCCTTTGTGTTTTATTCACCTTTTACATCAGTCAGCTACAACTTCCTCTCCACCACACAGCCTCCATCCACCAATCCGGGGGACTTACTGACTGCACAGCCAACTGCTTTTCCTGTGTCTCTGTGTCTCTGGTTCAAGTCCTCACTGGCTTCTTTCTCTCCAGTTGTAACAACCACATAACTGGCTTTCCTCCTCTGGGCTCTTACTTCTGCGCCAGCTTCCACGTTACCTCCTGCCATCTTTCTAATAGGTGGCACTAGTGAGGAAACCATGGAGCTCAATGGTCCTTCAGAGATCTTCTAAGGAAGCCTATATTTTAAAATGAGGACACCATTCCCAGAAAAAACTAAGTGACCCCTCTAACCTTGCTAACCAGGGGTAGAGCTGGACCAGAAGCTGGACAAGATCACTGAATATCAGGTCTATATTACTACTTATCAAGCCCAGGGATGCAGCTGGACTAGAAGCAAAGTCCCCTAATACCAGGTCTAACGCTGCTGTTCCCAAAAGTCATCATGCACTCAGGTTCTTTCTCATGCCTTCTCTGCCCGCCCAAGTGTGGGTCTCTGCTTCATTGTCTCAAAATGTCTGCTCCACCTCTGAGCCTCAAATTCACATTCTAAACGGGAAGAAGGAGAGAACAGCAAAGGGCAAAAGGCATGGGCCAGGTGAGTCCCTTTTGATCCGTCATAAAACAGCTTTCCCAGAAAGCCCATCTGGGAGACTTCTGTTTACACATTGCAGGAGAGAGTTAGGTCACGTGATGCCCCTCTAACTGCAAGGGAGCTGAGGAAGTTAACAGTTCTAAGTGGACATAATGCCACTCTGAAAAGAATTGAGGTTCTGTTAGTAAGAACAAAGAGGAGATTGAATAATGAACAGGCAATCTCGGCTCAAATACCTTACTCTGTCATTCAGACACTCTACAGTTCCACCCCAGCTCTTTTCCAGTCCTGCTTCTGACTGGCCCAGCCCCTCACTCCATATTCCCGCTGTCCCAGAGCTCTCCAGGCCCTCCCAAGCAGGCGTGGTGCTTTTCCACCTTCCTGATTCTACCCACCTCCTTGCCCACCACTTCTTAAGCTCCCCTCTTCTTTATTTATTTATTTTTTTTTTAATTTTTATTTTTTTCGGACGTACATCATATTTCAAATTCTGGATACATTACATCATGTTCACCACCCGAACACTAATGATAGTGCATCCCCTCACATGTGACCCTAATCACCGCTTTTGCCCTCCACCATCCCCCCTTCCCCAATGGTAACCACCAGTCCAATCTCCAATGCTATGTGTGTGTTTTTTTTTTTGTCGTTTTTATCTTCTACTTATGAGTGAGATCATACGGTATTTGACTTACTCCCTCTGACTTATTTCACTCACCATAATACCCTCAAGGTCCATCCATGTTGTCACAAATGGCTGGATTTCATCATTTCTTATGGCTGAGTAGTAGTCCATCATGTATAAATACCACATCTTCTTTATCCATTCGTCCCTTGATGGGCACCTAGGTTGCTTCCAAGTCTTGGCTATTGTGTATAATGCCGCAATGAACATAGGGGTGCAAGTATCTTTATGCCTTTGTGTTTTCAAGTTCTTTGGATAAATACCCAGCAGTGGAATAGCTGGATCATATGGTAGATCTATCCTTAATTTTCTGAGGATACTCCAAACTGCTTTCCATAGTGGCTGCACCAGTTTGCACTGCCACCAGCTGTGAACAAGGGTTCCCTTCTCTCCATACCCTCTCCAACATTTGTTGTTTCCTGTCTTGTTAATTATAGCCATTCTGACCAGAGTGAGGTGATACCTCATTGCAGTTTTGATTTGCATTTCCCTGATAGCTAATGATGTTGAGCATCTTTTCATATGCCTGTTGGCCATCTGTATATCTTCTTTGGAGAAATCTGTGTTTAGATCTTTTGCCCATTTTCTAATTGGGTTGTTGGTTTTTTTGTTGTTGAGCTGTATGAGTTCTTTGTATATTTTGGATATTACCCCCTTATCTGATATATGGTTTGCAAATATCTTCTCCCAATTGTTAGGTTGTCTTTTCGTTTTGTTGATGGTTTCCTTTGCTGTGCAGAAACTTTTTAGTTTGATGTAGTCCCATTTGTTCATTTTTTCTTTTGTTTCCCTTGCCCGGTCAGACATGGGACTTGAAAATATGCTGCTAAGACCAATGTCATAGAGCGTACTGCCTATGCTTTCTTCTAGAAGTCTCATGGTTTCAGGTCTTACATTCAAGTCTTTAATCCATTTTGAGTTGATTTTTGTGCATGGTGTAAGGTAATGGTCTACTTTCATTCTTTTGCATGTGGCTGTCCAGTTTTCCCAACACCATTTATTGAAGAGCCTCTCCTTTCTCCATCGTATGCTCCTGGCTCCCTTGTCGAATATTAGCTGTCCATAAACGTGTGGGTTTACTTCTGGGCTCTCAATTTTGTTCCACTGATCTGTGTGTCTGTTTTTGTGCCAGTACCATGCTGTTTTGGTTACTATGGCTTTGTAGTATAATTTGAAATCAGGGAGTGTGATACCTCCAGCTTTGTTCTTTTTTCTCAGGAATCCTTTGGCTATTCAGGGTCTTTTGTTGTTCCATATAAATTTTAGGATTCTTTGTTCTATTTCTGTAAAAAATGTTGTTGGAACTTTGATAGGGATTGCGTTGAATCTGTAGATTGCTTTAGGAAGTATGGACATTTTAACAATGTTAATTCCTCCAATCCAAGAGCACGGAATATCTTTCCATTTCTTTGTGTCTTCTTCGATGTCTTTCAACAATGTTTTATAGTTTTCGGTGTACAGATCTTTCACCTCTTCGGTTAAGTTTATTCCTAGGTATTTTATTCATTTTGTTGCAATTGTAAATGGGATTGTATTCTTAATTTCTCTTTCTTCTACTTCGTTGTTAGTGTATAGAAACGCAACGGATTTTTGTACATTGATTTTGTATCCCACAACTTGACTGTATTCCTTTATTATTTCTAAAAGTTTTTTAGTGGACTCTTTAGGGTTTTCTAGATATAAAATCACGTCATCTGCAAAGAGTGACAGTTTCACTTCTTTTCCATTGTGGATCCCTTTTATTTCTTTTTCTTGCCTGATTGCTCTGGCTAGGACTTCCAATACTATGTTAAATAAGAGTGGTGACAGTGGGCATCCTTGTCTGGTTCCTGTTCTTAGAGGGATAGCTTTCAGTTTTTCTCCATTGAGAATGATATTTGCTTGGGTTTGTCATATATGGCCTTTATTATGTTGAGGTATTTTCCTTCTATACCCAATTTATTTAGAGTTTTTATCATAAATGGATGCTGTATCTTGTCAAATGCTTTCTCTGCATCTATTGAGATAATCATGTGATTTTTATTCTTCATTTTGTTAATGTGGTGTATCACATTGATAGATTTGCGGATGTTGAACCATCCCTACATCCCCGGAATGAAACCCACTTGATCATGATGTATGATCTTTTTAATGTATTGTTGTATTCGATTTGCTAGTATTTTGTTGAGGATTTTTGCATCGATGTTCATCAGTGATATTGGCCTGTAATTTTCTTTTTTTGTGTTGTCCTTGTCTGGTTTTGGTATCAGGATAATGTTTCCTTCATAGAAGGAGTTAGGAAGCCTCCCCTCCTCTTCAATTTTTTGGAAGAGTTTGACAAGGATAGGTATTAAGTCTTCTTTGAGTGTTTGGTAGAATTCACCCAGGAAGCCATCTGGTCCTGGACTTTTATTTTTTGGGAGGTTTTTAATTGCTGTTTCAATCTCCTTACTGGTGATCAGTCTATTCAAATTTTCTACATCTTCTTGGTCCAGTTTTGGAAGGTTGTATGTTTCTAAGAATTTATCCATTTCTTCTAGATTATCCAATTTGTTGGCATATAGCTTTTCATAGTATTCTCTTATTATCTTTTATATTTCTGAGGTGTCCATTGTAATCTCTCCTTTTTCGTTTCTGATTTTATTTATTCGAGCCTTCTCTCTTTTTTTCTTGGTGAGTCTAGCTAAGGGTTTGTCAATTTTGTTTATCTTTTCGAAGAACCAGCTCTTGGTTTCATTAATTTTTTCTATTGTTTTTTTGGTCTCTATTTCGTTTATTTCTGCTCTGATTTTTATTAGTTCCTTCCTTCTGCTGATTTTGGGCTTTGTTTGTTGTTCTTTTTCCACTACCTTTAGGTGCACTTTTAGATTGTCTATTTGGGATTTTTCTTCTATGTTGAGGTAGGCCTGAATTGCTATAAACTTCCCTCATAGAACCGCTTTTGCTGTATCCCACAGATTTTGGCATGTAATATTGTCATATTCATTTGTCTCCAGGAATTTTTTGATTTCTTCTTTGATTTCTTCATTGACCCAATCATTGTTCCGTAGCATTTTGTTCAATCTCCACATTTTTGTGGCTTTTCTGGTTTTCTTTCTGTAGTTGATTTCCGGTTTCATACCTTTGTGGTCAGAAAAGATGCATGGTATTATTTCGATCTTCTTAAATTTATTGAGACTTGTATTGTGACCTAATATGTGATCAATCCTGGAGAATGTTCCTTGGGCATTTGAAAAGAATGTGTATTCTGTGGCTTTTGGATGGAATGTTCTGTATATATCTACTAAGTCCATCTGGTCTAATGTGTCCTTTAAGGCGAGTGTTTCCTTATTGATCTTCTGTTTGGATGATCTATCCATTGGTGTAAGTGGAGTGTTAAAGTCCCCTACTATTATTGTGTTACTGTCTATTTCTCCTCTTATGTCTGTTAATAATTGCTTTATATATTTAGGTGCTCCTATGTTGGGTGCGTAGATATTTACAAGTGTTATATTTTCTTGGATTGTTCCCTTTATCATTATGTAGTGCCCGTCTTTGTCTCTTGTTACAGTTTTTGATTTAAAGTCTATTTTGTCTGATATAAGTATTGCTACCCCGATTTCTTTTCTTTGCCATTTGCGTGGAATATCTTTTTCCATCCTTTCACTTTCAGTTTGTGAGAGTCTGTAGGTCTGAAGTGTGTCTCTTGTATGCAGCATATACATGGATCTTGTTTTTTTATCCAGTTGGACACCCTATGGCATTTGATTGGAGCATTTAATTCATTAACATTTAAAGTAGCTATTGATAAATATGTATTTATTGCCATTTTGTCACTTTTTCTTTTTTTGGGGTGTTTTAATAGTTCTTCTCAGTTCCTTTCTTTTTCTCTTGCTCTCTTCACTTGTGGTTTGATGGCTATCTTTACTAATATGTTTGATTTCTTTTGTCTTACTTTTTTTCCTGCTTGTTATGGGTTTCTGGTTTGTGGTTACCATCAGGATCCTATTTAATATACTATGCATATAACAGTCTATATTGAGTAGATATACTCTTTAGCTTGACCTCTTTCTAAAAGCTCTACTTTTTCACTCCCCTCCTCCCACATTATATGTTTTTCACATCATATATAGTCTTTTGTTTAGTGTGTGCATATCCATTACCCTCTTATCATTGAAATAGGCAATTTTAGTACATTTGTCTTTTAACCTTCATATTATCTTCACAGGTAGTTGATCTCCTGCCTTTACTATACTTTTACCTTACAAGTGATTTTATTGCCTGTTTTTTCTTCTTGCTGTTTTGGGTTTTTTTTGATAATTTTTTTCTTTTATCTCTATTTGTGGTCATTACTTTCCCACTTAAATAAGTCCCTTCAGCATTTCTTGTAGAACTGGTTTCTTAGTGATAAACTCCTTTAATTTTTGCTTGTCTGGAAAGCTCTTTATCTCTCCTTCCATTCTGAATGACAGCCTTGATGGATAGAGTATACTTGGTTGTAGGTTTTTCCTTTTAGCACTTCAAATATGTCGTGCCATTCTCTTCTCACCTGTAGGGTCTCAGCTGAGAAGTCTGCTGACAGCCTGATGGGCTTCCCTTTATATGTCACTTGTGGCCTTTCTCTTGCTGCTTTTAGGATTCTCTCTTTGTCTTTAATTTTAGACATTTTGATTATAATATGTCTTGGTGTGGGCCTCTTTGGGCTTCTCTTGTTTGGAGCTCTCTGTGCTTCCTGAACTTGGATGTCTGTTCCTTCCTCAGGTGAGGAAAATTTTCCTTTATTATTTCGACAAATAAATTTTCAGCCCCTTTGTCTCTCTCTTCTCCTTCTGGAACCCCTATAATCCGAATGTTAGCATGCTTGATATTGTCCCAGAGTTCCCTTACACTATTCTCATTCTGTCTAATTCTTTTTTCTCTTTTCTGTTCTGCTTGGGTGATTTCCTCTAGTCTTTCGTCTAGCTCGCTGATCCATTCTTCTGCTTCCTCTACTCTGCTATTGAGCCCCTCTAGCGAATTTCTCATTTCGAGTATTGTATTCTTCATTTCTGATTGGTTCTTTTTTATATCTTCCAATTCTTTGCTGATGTGCTCACTGTTCATCCATTCTTCTCTGCATATCTGTGAGCATCCTCATTATATTTTGTTTGAATTCCTTGTCAAGGGGGTCGCTAGTTTCTGTTTCACTTAGTTCTTTTTCTGGTGTTTTGTAGTGTTCCCTTGCTTGGAAAGTATTCCTTTGCCTCCTCATTATGCCTCTTTCTCTGTACTATTTTCTTTGTACTAGGTGAGTCAGCTGTGTCTCCTGATCTCGGAGAAGTGGCCTTATGTATGAGATGCCTTATGAGGCCCAACAGTGTGCTTCCCTCTCGTCACCAGACCATAAGAACCAGGAGTGACCCCTTTGTGGCCTACTTGTGTTCTTCTGCTGTGGCAGGATTGCTCCCACTGCAGGTACCCAGGGAGTCTGATCTTTCCTTCCCTGGCCAGCTGTTTGTAAATCCGGTTTGGAGGAGCCTCAGCACTGTTGGCTACAAAGTCTATTAGCACACTCTTATTGCAAGTGTCCTCTTAATTGGGTTGGTACCCAGTGTAGCTGGTTGCTAGGTTCAGGGGCGTACAGTGGTGATAGGCCTCAGGCCAACAAGGCTGATGTCAGTTCTCTTAGGAGTGCAGCTGAGTGGGGCTAGCCCTTGGCATGGAGGCACTCAGTTGTTTCAGGCTTTGGAAGGTGGGGCTGATCCTTTTTATGGCTATTTGTGAAGCATAAGTCTTCTGTGGCTGATAAGCCTCACCCCCCTCTGGACCACATACACTGTCAACACAGTCCTGGTCCGTGCACACTTCTCAACCCCCTGGAGTGTACCCCACCGCCACGCTGCAGAGGCCCCCACCTCTGCCCCAATGCCCCCCACAGTTCACCAGGTCCTCATACAAGCCCTGCCCCACAGAGGCAGACACCTTTGCCTGCCTGTAGAGGATCAAGGCACTCAGTCAATGCAGGCTGAAAAGTAGCCTGAGGGCTTGCTGTTAGGTGGGGCCAGTCCCTAGGGCGGGTTGCCTGCCCTGGCTGAACTGGATTAAATCTGTTCTCTAGTGGGTGTGGCAGACCCCTGGGCTAACAGCCCAAGGCATGCACCTCAATGGCCCCCACCGGTGTCCGTATCAGTATGCCTGGACCAGCTCAGAACAACGGCCCCCACCAATGTCTCAGTCTCAGGAGAGGATCCTCCTCTCACCCAGATGCCCGCAGAGCCCACCAGGTGAGTCTTGTTTCACCGAAGGACAGTCAGCCTTCTCTCTGGTGATTTTAGGTTGCTGCAATGAGTGAGTTTGTGCATGGGCCCTTTAAGACCCGGATCTTTTCGGGTTTTGGCCGATAGCTTTTCTGGGGTGTCCTCGCTGCAGTTAATAGCCAGCAAAGCCAGATAGTAAGACCCCCATCTCAGTTGGGCTGAGTCCGAAGGATGGTTATAGCAGTATTGCCCCTGCTCCGGACCTCACTCTTCCAGGGAGGGCTGTGTACCTTAGGTTGGCTTCCACTTGGCCAGCTGAGAAGCTCCGCTGCTCCCAAAGGTGGCTTTTTTCCTCTCCAGCCGGAGTTACTGCCTCTTCTGCTTTCTTCAGGACTGTCCCTTGTCAGGGGGTTCTTTTTATCCAGTTTTCAGTTTTCAGTCCAGGGTGATTCTTCCCAAAATTTTTGTAACCTGGTTGTGTTCGTGGGAGGAGGCGAGTTCAACATCTGCTCACAGCACCATCTTGACGAGAACTCCTCCTCCCCTCTTCTTTAAAACTCAGCTGAAACAACACTCAAATTTTCCTAATGCTCACAGTCAAAGTTAACCTCCAACTTTTCTATTCTCCCATAACATATTGTATTTATCTCTATTAAAGCACTAATCACATCCCATTTCGAATTATAATTTGCTATACACATATCTGCCTCATTCAGCAGAATGTAAGCTTCAGAAGAACAAGGACCATATCTTATTTATCTCCATATCCAGTACAAAGTTTAAAATGCTGTACATGCCATAGTAAATGCCCAAGTGTTTATAATTGAACTTATATTTTTCATTTTACTTGCATGGCTAATGATAAATGAAAATGAACATCCCATAAAGCTGTGTAAGTAAAAAGGTTGTGACCTCCTATCTCCCTGAGATAATCTAATACTACCCTCCTTGGAGGCAGAAGGATGGATTCTGGAATTCTCCTTCAGCCTGTGGAGTCTATGATGGTATTAACATCCCAAGGATCAGGACTCTGCAGATTCAGTGACTGGTGGTTTGCTCTGCACCCTTCAAGTTCTAAGCACACTAGGGTGACATGGACAACAGTTTCTTTGCCCTTTTGATGTGATCCTGAGCCTCATGAAACTCTGCCAAGTTCTTCTGTCCTGACCTGCTTAATTTCCAGTCTGAATCTCCATTAGGCTAAAGTCTTGGCTATTTTCTGCATCCTCTCCCCACCATCACCACCACCAGGATCCATTCTTTGACCTTCTCCGCTCTGCTCCATGCCCTGAGGTGCTGACTGTGGAATTCATCTCCAGATTCCTTTTCCTTCTGATTTTCAGTTGGGTTCAGCCATCAAAAGTCACAGAAAGAGATGGGAGTACAAGAGGAGAAAGAGAAATGAGAAGGCTCCTTTTGTGCCTCCCTGCTGGGTTCTGGCCTTGGTGACATCCTGTCCCTCTAGGATTACAGCTCTTGCCAGGTGTCGCCTCCACCATGGCTTCAGTTCTCAAAGGCTCCCCTTACACTGGTCCCTCCCCTCACTACTTCAGGGCTAGAGGTGGTAATGACTTAACCGCAATTCCTCCCCCGCGGGTGCCTCAACATCACCTCTTATTGGCTCCCTTAACCCTGCCCATACCTCTTATACATAGTCTATGAAATTTCCTCCAGATTCCCCTCTGACTGTGCCTTATTTTATGCCAGGATACAGACTGGTATGCTTGCAAAGACCCTTGCTCCATGTCCTGCATTAAACTTGCTCAACATGAGAAGGACTGTTCAGAATTTTGAACTGGCTCCACAAACACTCTCTCTGTGACAGTCTCCAGAGAAACCCTGGGTAGTGTTTTCCTTGCATTCTCTGAGGACTGAGTGAAGCTTCACCAAAGACTCTGATGTTCTGTTTGTTTCTACAACTGCACTGCAACTTGCCCATTTCAAAATGAATCTCCTTCTCTGACCTAAAACGACACTTGTCCTGTCAGATCTGGTTGTTTACGTTTAGGGAGATGGGGAGGCGGGTGGGGGATAAGGGCCCAAAGGATGTTAAAGTCTCTGGTTAATTGGATCTAAAACCCAATAAATTAAAGAGAGCTTCCCCAAAGACTTCATCCCTCTCCAGAGTTGAAAGGTTTGAGTGTGGAGAGCTGATCTAATAAACGTCAGAAGGGCACACTGTGAACCCAGAATAAACCCCTTTCTGCTTTGTCTTTCTGTTCGGGGATGGGCTGAGAGAGTGGAAGCCTGCAAACTCCCCCAAGAGGGGCACCAGGGAAACTCATCCTCAGCCTGTAGAGAGCAGGGACATCTGGCTTTTGCCTTTCTCTCTCTCTCTCCTCCTTTCCTCCCTCCCTCCTTTCATTCTTCCTTCCCACCTTCCTTCTTTTCTTCCTTCCTTTGTCTCTTTCTCTCTCAATTTCTTTCTTTCTTCCTTTCTTCCTTCCTTCCTTTCTTTCTTCCTTTCATCCTTTCTTTCCTTCTTTATTTCTGCAGAAAAGGGTTAGTGGTGGAAAGAATACTTGTGCATTTTTGCACATAGAAAGTGATGAACAAACGTGGGCTTGATGGTGATCCGTTTGAGGTCAGAGTTGTCTTGCTCCCTGAGGCCAGCTGATCGTTTGCCTGAAAGTTTCAAGAGTTAATTCTTCGTCCTGTTTCCATTCGCTCTATTTGGGCTGGATTTGAAAACCTGGAGACTCAGGGTGGCTCATGTTTTCTCCTGTGCCCTCACCTTTCCCTCCCGCCCCTTTCCCTGACTAGGACAGCAATGACTGCTTCCCAGAGAGCCGGGATCAGATATGGATGAAAGAAACAAGTCTTCCCTTTAAAAGCAGAGGACAAAAGGAAATGAATTCTTCAATTTCTGTTTCCTGTAGGCATGTTAAAACAGGCTATGGTTGGAAAAATCTATGAGCTATATTGTTAAATTCAAAGAAGATATAATTGCAGAATAACTTATGTCATGTATGATTTCATTTATGTACAGATATATAGAATGCTTGTTCTTATATGTGTATATAAACACATAACAAAAGACTAGAAGGGTCCACACAAAGCTGTCAATTGTGGCTACCTCTGGGAGTAGATTTGGGGTGAGAGTTAGGGAAAGAAGGTGTTCACGTTTTACTCTATTTGCTTTTGCAGTGTTTGATCTTTTAAAATGAGATTCTCTTTTTAGTTTTTGCTTACGTAAGTAATATATGGATTTAATCACCAGTAGTCAATTCTTTAACAATTTGTTTAATTTTTCTCTTTCCCTTATGCTCTACAGGGAAGAACCAAATTAATTACTTTAAAATTTAAAAAAATTGAGATTTCTTCTCTTGAAATACATTCTCTATCATTTTGGGGTGTCATTGTGCTTCCTGATTATGATTTAAAATAGACAGTAATGAATCATCTTCCACAGCAAGTTTGACTCAGTCAAGTAAAAATGGCTCAAAGGAAATCAAAATTAGGAATTAATTTCCTCCTCTATTACCACAATTATGCTTCTCCTATTGAGTTTTATTGCCTGTGTTCTGGGAGACGGAGCATCAAGTGGAGAATAAGGGGGCATTGGGTCTCTAACTTACCAGGGATTCCTGTCAGATGTGAGCCCTGTCCCTTCCTGTTCCAGCTGAGGCCCTTTGTGAAACTTCCCTGTCCACCCAGCCCATAGCGAATGCTCCCTTCTCAGAGCGTCTGCGTCACTGGATCACTTTCAGCTTATCCCCAAAGCTTACACTGTTTTCCTTATGTCTCGCTAGACCATAACAGATCCTTGAGAACAGAATGTAAATCGTTTCCATCTCTGTGTTGCCAGTGCCTGCATCT
This sequence comes from Equus quagga, assembly GCF_021613505.1. Taxonomy (NCBI): domain Eukaryota; kingdom Metazoa; phylum Chordata; class Mammalia; order Perissodactyla; family Equidae; genus Equus; species Equus quagga. The sequence continues at coordinate 75,588,272 of NC_060280.1, read as the reverse complement.
CATGCCTGACACAAAGTAGGTGCTCAATAAATATGTGTTGGATGAACATTGAATGAATAAAAAAATGGTTGGCTGAAGCAGTGTGTCTGTTTTGTGTCTTCAACTGCATTGGAAGGTGCTTGAGGACAGAACCCTGTCTTAAATCTACATCCCCTATGGTGCCCTAAGAAAAGCAAGCATTCAATGACTGTTTGTTGAGTGATTTCTCCTGTCTTAAAGAGTGATATGAAATATTCACAGACACTTATATCTTGATTTTTTTTTTTTTTTTTTCCAGCCTATTTGACAAGCTAGGGGAAGAGAAATGTATTCTTTCCCTCATTTTGTAGATAACTCAAGTACTGCACAGAAAGGTGAGAAGGTCTGACAAATGAGGAGAGTGGAGATTCACCTCCTGGCCTTTGCAGGCTACTCTCTCAGGGCCTTCCTGACCCCCTCAAGAACTCAGTGTTTTCTTGCTGCGTGCTTTCCCTCCCCTTCAGGGAGCCCACCTAGGCCCGGTAGAGAGCCCATTGCTGAGCAATCTCTGAATTTGAGGTAGTTAAAGCAGAAAGTGGCACTTCATAATTAGATAGTAATAGCATAATTATTTGAAGGTGCCTTATAATTACATCCCTCCTCCCCAAGCTCCTTTAGCTGCTTCAGCTGGGATCTCTGGTTCCTGTCCCCTTCCTGTCCTGTGTCAATGCAATGCCACTGGGCCAATATTAAGTATTTATCAAAGATGATTGTCTCTTAATAAGGTAGGAACCCTCCAATGGATTCTCTCAAAAACTCAGAACTCATGGCTGATCATTGTTACTACGTGGATAACTACTTCAAATTATTTTGCCCATGGTGCTGGATAAATGAGATGAGAGTTGAGAGAGCGTTGTGAAGCCGTTAAATCTAGATGCCTCTTCAATATTTATCTCAAAGGGATGCTGTGACATCCGTACACCATGCTGAGGATCCTTCCTCACTGCCATATATAATTCTTTCCTTGTAACATCCAGTCCCATGACAAACAGATTTCCTATTGGTTAAGCCTTAGAAGGAAAGAAAAATCATCACCACCACCCTCCACCAAGGAAAAATATCTCTATTTTTTCTTCCTCTTGAGGTGAGATATGGCTCCAAACTGACAGCCTCTGAGCAAGCGACACACCCAAATATTAGGGCAGAGAGTGAAACAATCAGCTCAGGTGGGAATGACAAGGGGACTTCCAGTCAATAGTATATATCACCCACTTTGAAAAATGGCTGATGGAACGAACATCCAGTCTCAAGAAAGGAAGGGCCAAGGGAGTCATTAATGAAAGCAAGAATCTCAGTTTTACATCTCATTCAAAAGATGGATTCACTGTGCTCCTCATGCTCCAGGTGAGTGAGTTAGTTTAGTGTGGAATTTGTCTGCCCTCACTGAAAACTCTGGTTAGGCAATGAATTATTCCAAGTAAATTAAGTATATCGATCCCCTCCCCTTTCTGACACTTTGCAGATATTGCTATCAAATCGTGCTCCATGAAAGTGTCAGTTTTTGCCACAGACATTTTAAGAGGGGAGCAAATATTCTCTTGGGTTTCTCAGAGTCTAATAAGTACTCACGGGGTATAACAGGACTTGAGGAGACCAGAAAATGACATACCCCTATGATGAGACTGGCTGGTTGATTTGGAAGGTTAGCACACTCAGCTGATAAGAACAAGGTCATGAGTGTACTCCCTGTCCTCTTCAAGTAAGAGCAGGTCATGGTCATGAGTTGCATCTTAACTCTGGCCAATTTTCATACAAATGCAAGGGGACCATAAGGAAGATCAAGCAAAAGGGTATGGATAAAAATTTTGACTCTATCATAATTCTTGGAAAACAATCAGGCCACGTACCCTATGAAAAGGATGCAGCATGAAATCTTTATAAACTATAAGGAGTCATACTCTTTCGAGGTGAAGGTGGGCATCAATTCATTGGGGGTCTCAACTGGAGCTTGCTCCTTTCATGTTAATTCTTCTTTCCTATCATAATGAGCAGATTCATCCTTTTCTGAATAACAAATCCTTAATCCAAAAAAGAAAATGAATCTTTCTCTGTCTTATCTAGCTGAGCTCTCTTTTTTGGCCAAAAACTACCATATGAAGGCTGTTGAGTGTATTTTAAGGATGAATTGTCTAAAGATGAATGGCCTGGCTCAGATATCTAACAAATGTGTACTATAAGCTATTATTTTTATCCACATTAAAAGCCCTTATCGCATACTGAAATACTTATGGATGAAAGGATCTAATGTCTGAATTTGCTTCAAAACAACCCAGTGAGATGGGTGGAAGCAAGGAGGATAGATGAAACAGAACTGGCCATGACTTGACCATTGTTGAGGCTGAGTGATGGTATGTGGAATTTCTAAAAGCAGTGGTTCTCAAATGTTAGCGGGCATCTGAATTATCTGGAAGCCTTGTTAAAACACAGGTAGCTGGACTCCACCTTAAAGATTCTGACTCAGGAGGTCTAGGTGGGGCCAGAGGATTTGCATTTCTAACAAGTTCTCAGGGCCCAGGAATCCCACATCAAGAGCCACTGTGTTAGACTATACTGCCTGTTTTTATATGATTAACAAAAAATTAAGTGGATCTGAACTGGGCTGACACAACAAATCAAGGAGGAGGAGGAGCAGTGTCTATCTCTGTCTGCTCACAATCTCAGACACATGACAGCAGAAAAAGATGGAAAAGAGACACAGATAACAGAAAAAGTATTGAACCATCAACTCAATCTAAATTGGACTGAGTTTGGGAAAAATCAGTTGGTTTTCCTTATTTACTTTGAACCTATGTCCACAGAAGTGTTATGAAATGTGCTAGATTCTCAACTGGTCTTGGACTGTGCCATTAGCAATATGAAGAACCAGGACTTCAAACTGTTCTTTTAATACAAGAGCTAGAGTTAGCTGGTGATTTATACAGATTGATGGCACCACTTCCCATATTTGCTTGAGATTTGGGTGCAATATATAGAGTCAGAAATCTTTTCCTCCAGTCCTTCAAATGAGTCTAGTTCCAGAAGATAAATGTGGAATTTCCTGGATCTAGTTGGTCTAAAGTCGTCGATGATAAAAAAAGAAAATCTCAAGCTTGAGATTGGATGGCCACAGGAGAGACATCAAGACTTTGGGTCTAATTTTATTTTATTTACATGTCATTTAGCAAACAATTACTATATGCCAGGAATATGCAAAAAAAACCTCCAAAAATTAGTCCTTGACCTTGAAGATCTCACATATAGTTTGGAAGATATACATATAAATAAATAATTGTAATATAATATTAATAGTTATATAATAAAACAGCATAAGAATATTATGGAAACTCCCATGAATAAACCGTTCATTTTGACTGAGGGGAGGATGAGTTGAAGCAAACTTCTCGTGGGGTGACAGTCCAACTGATTCTTGAGCAATGCACACCTGTTTATTAGGCAAAGGGGTATGTGAGCGGGGAGAGGCATGCCAGGAGAGGAAACAGGATAAGAAAGTATGGAAAAGTAAAATTGCCTGCTGTCTCTCATCAAGAAAGAGTAATTCGACAGGACTGAGGTGTGGGCTGAGAAGGAGGGTCCTGGCCATGGAGAAATGTATGTTTGTTTGACTTGCCCCTTATTTCATGACAGAAAGTTTATACTCTGTCTTGGGGGACCATCCACATTTTTAAGCATGGGGAAAATATTACAGAACTGAACTTCAAACAGACAGATGTGGTGGAAAAGTGGGTTCGACAATGGAGAAGGGTTTTCTTAGTCTGCAGATTAGGCAATGAGTTGAGAAGGCTATGAGTTCAGGCAGAGATGATGAAAACCTGACTCTAGGAGTCAGTAGTTCAGAATATTTGAATAGGAGGCCCATTGCTAGCATGTTAATAGAAAAGAAAAGCTGTGTGTGTGTGTAAAGTTTTGTGTATTCATAAAGTTAAATAACTTTACAAAGATAGATAAATATATAAGTTATACTTACAGATATATAAGTTTATCATATGGAGAGAAGGAAGGAAGGAAGAAAGAAAAGAAGGAAGAGAAGGAGGGAGAGAAGAAAGAAGGAAAGAAAAATACTGTATGCAACAAACAGAAAAGAGAAAGTAGTTTGTCATCTAGGAAGAAAGCTTAAAGAGACTTCAAGCGAGATGCAACTTCTCCCTTGGCTGCTGTAAAGGTTTACTAATTTATGACACAGGCCTGGGGGGCGGTGGGGGACGTGTGTGTACGTGCGTTGGGGGAGGGGACTATTAAAAAAATCATGGAGAAAAAGAAAAATCAATATAATTTCTAAGACTTTGAATACCACAAGTGAATCATAAACTGGAATTTTGCTTTATCTTCCAATATTTTCCACACAATCAGCCTATTCATATACACAAAAAAAGCACATGACATATTACGAAATGACACAGACTTGTGCCAAGCACTGAAGAGGCATGCTGAGGCTTGCCTTCGGTGCCATCCCTGGAGCATGGACGAAGGTCCTGGCCTGTGCACTCAGCCTGTGGTGAGACAAGGCATGGGGCACTACTACCTCGTTTCATAATGTTTCTCATATCTTTTCTTCCCTGTAAATTATACACTCTTCAGCCTTTGCTGAGAGAGATAATGCTGCTCCCATGTGTATTGAATACCCTGGGCCCTGCATGCACGAGTGTGTCAAGGCTAAACAGGTCTATTGTTCTTAAACAGTGCTGCCAGAAAATTGTCTCCTTGTGCAGAATGATGCTGAAGAGATAAAAATATCTTTCATTTCTATAGTGCTATGCATCTTAAAGTGTGTTCCACATTTTGCAAACTATATATAGGCTCGATTCATTACCCATCCCCATAAAACACAGAGACGGAGCAGTGGCAAGCACATGCCAGATGTTTGACAATGGTTTAATAATAGAGTGAAGAATAAGTTAAATTGGATTCAGAAAACAGGAAATGGGATGTGGGGCACTAGGTAAAACTTTACCATTCATTCGACAATATGTATTGAGAGCCTCATGCCTATGAGGACCAGGGCTGGGAGCACAGCTGTGAAGTGGACAGGCGTGGCTCCGGCCTTCGAGGAGCTGCCAGGATATGGACGAAGAGGCACAGACAGAGAAACTTTACAGTCGGGTACGATTCATGTTAAGACTGAGTTAAAATACAAGGCGCCCTGGTGCTTATTGCCTTTAAAGGGAGTCTTTACAATTAGCCCCCCTGGCATCAGCATCCCCTTACTTTGATAAAAGATTTGTATCCAACACAATTATAGAACAGATGTTGAAGGTAATCTGTTCTGGAACCTGAAGTCAAGGCTGGATGTGGGGTACGGTTCTGGGAAAAATAAAGAAAGGGGGGAAATCACAAGTTAAGCAAGTTTGGCGAAGACCGAGGGCACTCAAAATAGGATGAGTATGAAATAGTTTGGGGAAAAGTCGTAACCGATGAGAGGAGAGGGGTCCATGAAGATTTGAGGGCCGTCGCTGGTTCTCTTGGGGATAGGGATCAGCCTCCAGCAATAATCTGCCTAGCACTCAGGTTGCTGGGAAGCACTTTCAAATCTCTCCAGCCTGAGGAGTGTGGCCTCTGGAAAACAGACACGAGGACTGTGGGATTGGGAGGGATCCCAGAGAGCCGCTGCCTCCAACCAGTCATTTTTATAGATGAGGAAAGATATGCCCAGGTTCATGAAGTGGCTACAAAAGTTAGCAGTGTCCAGGCCAGAGCTCAGGTCAAAGGCTCGCCATGACCCCCCACTTCAGGCCTGGCCTTGGGTGAATCAGTGGGGCAGACTGGCCCTGTCTTTCGGGGCTGCTTGTGAAAGCTGAATATCTGATTCTTCGGGACCTTCCACACTACTATGGAGAGACTGACCACAGCGAGCAAGGGTTAAAGTCTTATAATCCACCTACACAGATGTGAGCAAGAAATTTCGTTCAGATAAATGAAAAAGAAATAAGCCAGAAGATTGTGAGTGCCCAGGTCAGCCAGGCTGTCACCCAGGGGGGACCTCTGAAGAACATTTGGTCTCGGGATGCAGATGCACTTTGGAGCAAGAGTCAGGTTGCCCTGAACTCCCGGGAGGGGCTGTTCAAAATGTATTTAAACCCCTGGACAAGGAGGTTTTAACCAGCAATGGCAGGATATACGAAAAATGAAAGGAAATGTGGTTTATAATGTATCTGTGCAACAAATATTGTGAGGAGGCATTAAACAGGAAATTCTCCACTTGTGATGACCGCCATCTCATAAAATAGCCTCTCTCCCTCCTTCCTCATGGTAATGGTACCTCGTGAACACAGGAAGACAGTGAGAGGGCGCCAGGCCATCATGAGCACTGTGAGACCACGAGGAGGGCAGGACAGCAGAAAGCCTGGATTGAAGGCTGGGCCCTGGGCTGCACCTCAGCCCTGCAGCTTCCTGTAGCGCTTCAGGCAGGTGGGCCTAGAAGGACCCATCTAGAAAGGATTCGCCCAGACAGATGACCTCCAGCGCAATTTCTGTCTTATTAAAAAGCGAATGAGATGCTTCATCAATCTTTTTCCTTGTGTACACCTGTGTATACTTCTCCTCAACTAGAGGACAAACTTTCTAAGAACAGGAATTGATGTATTCATTCCACACATTTTTATTAAAGTACCCAAAACAGACTTTTGCACAAATCAAAGAAGTAATAAATATTACAGACATTGGACTAACAGCCAAGAGGAAGGTCACTGGAAAGTAGCAATGAGCAGAGTTGGCTCCAGGCACTGAACAGCAGTACCCCCACACTCCTGTGTCTGGACCCAGAAACTCCTGTCTCTCTCTCTTGTCCCAGAGCTCAGAAAACTCCAGGGAAATGCTTGCTGCCAGGAGAGCAGGACTTGGAAACTCTCAGGTGGAGACCTGCCCTTCTGAAACTTTTTGGCCGGCAAGCAGCAGAATCTGGAGCCAGCCCTCACTCTCTGTGGCCTCCCTCCTCCGTAAAGCTCTTGGCGATCCTCTCCTGCCCGCCCGCCGGGGTGAGGTGGTTCAAAGCACACAGCACTTGGCACTGAAGGCCTGGATAAGGGGGCTGGGGACTGATGAACTTGGCCTCCTGGGCTACCAGCCAGAAAAAACGCTGGAGAGGATGCCACCTGCTGGTGAGGGCCCCTGGCTTGCACGGTGGGCGCAACAGACCTGGAGCCTGGATGTGCAGGGATCAAGAATTTGGGCCGTTTTCCAAGTGGCTGGTCTTCTGCTGTCTCTTTAGGGCTACCGCCTCCACGGCCCGTGCCCAGAGACCCAGTCGCCCGCGCGCCGTGCTCCGGACGCAGAGGTTCCCACCAGGGGCGGCGGTCTTCCTCTCCCCGACCCCTCCCCTCGCCGCGCTCCGAGGTCTAAGACTCTCCGCTCTTCTCCATCAGGTGGAGCCGTCCGCTCCTCGCCGCCTCCCACCTCCCTCCTCGCCAGCGAACTGCGCGCAGGCACCTCGCAGCGCCTGGAGGTTAACCGAGGCCCCGGAGGAGGTGAGGCCAAGGACCAGCCCGAGCGGAGATGGCGAGGCCGCCGTCGGGGCTGGCGCCAGAGCGCAGCTGGCTGTGGGTCCTGCAGGTACCGCTGTCGTTCTCGCTGCCCCACGTGGTGGCTGCCGAAGATTGCCGTGGTTTTTCCGGCACTCAGGGTTGAAACGCCTCCTGGTCCTTTTAGAGGCAGGCAGCTCATCACTTAATCCAAGCTTTTTTCCTTTCTGCTGGAGACAGGAGCCTGGGGTGAATGGAGGGCCTGGGCGGGGGGAGGAGGGGGCGGCGGGGGTGGAGAGGGGAACAGGCCCAGCTGACTAGGGGGATCGGAGCCAGTTTGGGGATCATCAAGCCAGTCACAGGGACCAGTGGGAGAGCAAAGCAAGGTCCTTCCAACCTCGGATTCCCACCAGCCCTCTTCTTTACAAGAGTGAGTGTGTGTGGTGTGCACGTGCCTGTACATGGGCCTGATTCTGGTGTATTGCACAGTTCACTAGCCTCCTGACCCTGGTTTTGTAATATTTCCCCCCTGGACAGAATTAAGCAGATCTGGGCCCCAGGCCACTCAGGAATTAGCAATCAAAATTAAACAGCGTAAAAGATAAATGTTTTGTTAAAACCTCAGATGTCTCTTTGTGTGATACATTGTACATTCTGAGATTATTAGTTTTATTCACCGAGAGGTTGGCCTTAGGAATGTACCTAGGCCTTAAATTTCTGCCTGCCCCCATGGATTTAACAAAAAGCCACCAGTGAAGTTACAGCACTCTACATGCCATATTTTCACTGCTGATATGGTATTTGGCATATGTTGTTTAGAATTATTATTCACCTTTGCATGTGTTCTGATTTGCCTCTTTTGTTTCATTGCATTGACTGTGGCAGCAAGTCAGTGGACGAAGGGTGTGCTGGCACTTTGCTCCGTCCCTTGTTTGCTAGTTTAGCTGATGGGGTGCCTCTTGTGGGTCCTCCTAGTTTCTGTTGCTCAGCGTTTCTTTTTATCCCTAAAGCTTGCTTACAAATTTCCCTTTGATATGTTTAACAGCCTCTAAGGGATGCGGTTAAATAAACTATTAAGTTAAGAATAGAAAAGTCAACAAAGCAGACACCTACTAATTTGTAGATCTTGTCAGCAACCAGATGTCACCTCCTACCAGCACACCCTTGCACGTGTGCCTCGACTGCTCTCTTCCTTGTTCGTAAATACCAAGGGAGGCGTTTTTAAAGTTAACATCCACATGGAAACTTGGAAGGTGCCTTACAGTCAGCAAAGTCTCCAAAATATGTAACACTGATGGAAGAAAGGCCAAGAGTTTCCCAAAAGACCTCCCCAAGGTCTGGTGAGGGAAGAAAGTAATGGCTGATTTTATAATTGAATGGCACAAATGGAGAGTAGCTTTCATTTTCCTCTCTTTACTCTTTACCTCCCCGTCTTCTGCATGTAAGGTTGCATATCTTATACTTGTAACTATCCTTATAGTTTGTATCTTCTGTGTATACTCTGCCTTCACACTGAATTATGAGCTCCTCAAGGCATGGGGTGTGCCTACGATTTTATTTCCCCCATGGCCCTGCTTATATCAAGCACATCTAAATGTCTATCAAGTGTATAGACCTAGATAAATTCACGTTGATATCTTGGAGGAAATAGAGTTTGATCTGAGTGTGGGTTTCACTACAGGTAAAAGACCTGAAGGTTCTTGGAAGGCAGTTGCCTATGACCTTGGCCTCTCCTTCGCAATTGGACTCACAGCACCTCCTGGAGAAAGACACGCTCCGAGGGATGGAGCGAGGGATGGAGCGTGCATTAGAGGGAGGCTCCACATGCAAAGACAGGCTACTCTCCTTCCTTGTTAGGAAATGCACAAACCAGGATAATAATAATAAATGGGCATGTGTCACAGCTCCACTCGGTTTCCCTTTGGTTCCTTCATTTTGTTTTCTAAGCAAACTGAGGTCTAAACATTCACGTTTTATTACCTTCCTACCCCTCCCCTGGAAGTCTCAAAAATGCAGAGCATGCTTCTCTCTTCCCCAACTCGGAGACTCCTGCTGCACACATTGGCCAAGTCCTTCCTGGAGAAAGATGCACGCCCCCCCCCCCCCCCCCCCCCCCCCCCCCACCTCTTCCTTTTTCCCTTTTCAGCCCAATTTCCAGTCCCTTGTGCAAAGGCGAGGCATGCATATTTAATGCATGCATACTTAATACATGCATATGCATACAGTCATCCTTAACTTCACTCCCGTTAAACAACATTATGTCGTGTGCACAAAAAGTCACAGCTCTGCTCCCTGTTCAAGATGTCTTTTGGTCAATAATGGTGACAAAAGCTGAATTTTCCCCTGTTTAGGGGGTAAAAGAAGAAGGAAAGAAAGAACAGAGCCTTTACCCCCACCCTCCGTTTTGCAGATCGCCTTTTTCCAAGTGTTTCCTCTTTAATTATGACCTGCTTCCCCTCCCTGCCCCCCGCCCCCCGCCCCAGCTTCAGTGAAAGGAGCCCTTCTGTCGCTCGTCACTCGCCCGCTCGCTCGCTGTGGGAGGAGCCCGCCGGAGGAAGCTGTGTGCCTGGGCTGCCGAGAACCGGAGAACGGATCTGCTCCGAGAGGGCACGCTGCTGACGATCCCGGCTTCCTGAGGCGGCTACAAACAGGCAACTTGTCTTGGCTGGCTGCTGATACCGGGAGGCACGGAGAGACCGAGGCCACCCGGAGGGACCGGCGGACAGACAGATGGTCGGCGCGAGCCGGAGAGGACCGCGGCGGAGGCTGAGCACCGCGAGCCGCCGAGGAGGAGAAAGTAACTGCCACCCCAAGTTGCCCTGCCGGCTTTGCTTCGCGGCGCTGAGGAATGAGACCCTTCCAGCTCGATCTGCTCTTCGTCTGCTTCTTCCTCTTCAGTCAAGGTAGGACCCCTGCGCGGCCGGAGTTGCGAAGAAAGTCGGCTGGGTTGTCAGGGCGCGGGAGGCTGAGGGCAGGAATGTGGCAGGCTTCGGAAACTCGTCCTGATTGATGCCTCTCTCGGTGCCCGGCCGAATGCACTGGCATTGCTTCTTTGCCTTTGAAAATGCAACAAAATGGTACTGTTTATGTCCTTTGGAAGGAAGGGTATGGGGGGTGGGGGGAATACTTTCTCCTCTCACTTGTCAACATCCAGCTCAAACTCTCTAATGCAAATGCGTTCTTTATGCTCCCGGGATTTTAATTGGGCAGGATCTGTGTGGATATACCGCTCTCAACTTCTGGGCGCTTCCTCTCCGTCTGACCCAGGTTGGAGAAGGAGAGGGTAGGGAAGGAGAGGTGTGTTTAGGTGGATGTTTCAGCTCGAATGAGGTCTGCCTTGCCTGAGTGTATGGAAAGCTAATGTGTGTGCCTTCACACAGTTGCAGAAGGGGCTGCAATTACCGAATGTACCGTGGGGGTAATTTGTAGTGCTTGGGAAAAGCTTGTAAGGAGTTCTATTGAATTTAATCGAGTTCTCTGAATAAGGCTGAGTTCTGAGTCCTACACAGCACTGGATTCAGGATATAAAATGAAATTTCGCCCCTGGTGCTGACTGTTTCTTTCTGCAGCCTAGCAGGGGCAGAGAAGCTAGTGGACGTTCCAAAAAGAACTTTGCCACCTCTGGGCTCCTGGCGTGGTGGAGGGAGGGAAGGGGAAACTCAGGAGAGGGATTCTGAATGCCTACTTAGCCAGAGGTATCCAGTGTCACCTGTGGAATTGAGTTTGAAGGGGTGAAGTGAGTCGGTTCCTTCCCACTCTTTTGGAATGCCAGTGCTGCCTGTGCCATCTGAGGCAGCGTGGTGCCAGCCAGCACAGCTCTGAGAGGGACAGGATTCTCTCAGAAAAAATCCACAGCAGAGCACGTCCATCTGTTGATTAAATGAAGGGTAAAAGTTTTCGAGAAAGCAGAGCACCGCCATGAGTGGCTGGCTTTGCAAGCAAACAGTGTGCCTGCCGTTCCCTCCTTGCCAGGGAGAAGCCAAATGTAAGCAAACCCCACGCCTCCTTCCTCAGCTTTTCCACCGGTGCTGTGGTCAAGGCAGATCTTTCCCCGTATCAAACTTTGCTGATGACTATGCTGATTAGACCAGGGGCCCTTCCCCCCTGTGAGTGTTTATCTCCCTATGCCTGTGTATAATTATGCTGTACACACACACACACACAACCCCCATGTATTCGTGTGGTTGTGCGCGTCTCACTAGGGCTCCGTATAGCAGCAGGAAGATAAATTGTCTTCCCCAGAGTTCTCAGGCTGAATGAATAAGAACTCTCCCAGAACACTGCTGTAGAAACAGTTTGGGTGATGTTACTATTTGGTGGGGTTACCCTCTGTCTTGCATGTGTGTGTGCTTGCCTATGGACGCACACATACACATACACAGCACACACACTCACTCCCATTCTCCTTTGCCTCTTACCAATTCACTCAAGAAGTCACATGCCTAATCGCCGAAAGGAGGATCCAGCCATCCCCCCAACACACGTATTCCTAGGACCAGTGCACGTTTTCATCAGTCTTTTGTGCTCTTAGAAGCTTGAGCCGCGATTGCTCTCTGGATTGGCATAAGGAGCCGATAGGTGTCTAAGTGCCTCTCTGGCTGTCTGAATCATCACAGTGTGCTTCTTCCACTGTGCTCAATCTTGTCTCAGTACAGAGCTATTTCTTGACTGCCTCATATGAATCTTTAAATATTTACCTATGGAGGCTAAATGCTCTGTTTCATCTACCCTTAGCCCTGGGGGCACTAGGAAGAAACCACAGCATCATGCAGTTCATGGTTCCTTGTTATTCCTGAGTGTTCTGAGCTTGGTCACCACTGCCCACCTTACCAGATGGAGAGGTATGGTACACGGGACTCCAAAACAGGTCTAAAGAAAGACGATGAGACCCAAGTGGACATAGCCAGTCAGAATACCCCGTCACTCGACATTGAAGGGGCCTTGAATAGACAGCATCTGACCATAGGGATTAAGGGTCAAGTGGAGTGATGTTTTATCAACTTCTTTGTGATAGAATATCTTTTAACTCGATCCATGGACATTTATTTCAATGTGGATGTTGTTTTGAGTATTGTGAATTCCCCAGAGTATTCTGCTTGACCCTTTGCACACGTGTGCTTAGTTCATATATTTTGTCCAACCTCTACCTGGTGCCATGTATTTATAAGGTTACTGGATAGGGCATATCCACTTCCAACAGGTCGTGAGAGGACTAGCCCCCAGGCTCTAGATGGCTCCCGCTGTTGTCCTCCTGAGTGAGGTTCACCCAAGCTGACATGCCCCACGGAGCAGCCCGTCTGACCCCGGCTGTCCGCATGCTCTTCCTCCTGGGATGCTTTCCAAGGAAATGTGCAGAGACTTGGGGATGGCCCTCCGCTCAGAGAAAACAAATGTCCAGGGTTCTTTTTAGGGCCTTATCTGGCACTCTGGTGACACGTCCATCTGCTGCCCAAAACCTCTTGCAGTGGGAAGCTGCATGTCATTTTAGAGTTTCTGGAAACAATTCTCGCACTTCCTGCTCCTGGCTGTGTTCCTTCCTATACAGAGGGAGTGCTCCACCAGCGCTCTGAAGACTTGAAGAGCAAAACGTTTAGGTAAACTCTTAACGTCCATTTCAATCATCTCTTCTCTCCTAATTTGTCAAACATTTATTCACCTTTACTTTTTTCCATAACCTGTTAGAGAGTAAAATTAAAGTATAAGTAATGTCATGATATGCTGTACCCCTATTCTTTTAAAGTTTGGGCTTTTCAAATAGATTGAGATTAAATATTTATTTATCTTTCTTAAGGTGACAGTAAAAAGGCCGAATGACAGTCCTCTGCTGCTTCCCCTCCCTCCCTCCCTGGGCCTGGCTCCCACAAGGAGATGGAGAGCTGCCAGTGTGGGCTGCTCATGGGTTTCTCTCTTGCTGGGGATGCCTCTTCCTTCAGCTGTCAGGACCGCGTGCTTTATACAGAGAGGGATAATGTCACAGCACAATTTACCTCCTGCAGAAAAGAGGCATGTTCTGCCCCTAGGTAAAAAGGAATAGATTCTCTTGTCATCCATAAACTTAGAACTTGCTGTATTTTTTCCCTTTATCATTCCAGTTTGCCCACAACTATTTCCTTCTGTGCCCTCCTTCATCTTTGAGACCCATCCCATCCAAGCCTGCAGATGCACATCTTGAGTAACTTTGGAGGGATGATGTTCTAGCAGGACTGAAGACTCCCTGCTCCCATCAGACCTCGAGTTTGGCGAGTTCGAGAAAGGTGTAGTGATACAAACTTGGTGTCTTCTACTCAGATGCTCTTAGGAAAGTGTCCTCTCCCCCATTCTCTGACGTTTTGCTTTCCCAGTGTCCTGTCCTGCCTGGTAACTTCGTGGTCTGAAAGTTCTAATTCTGGTGAACTCAGATCTCTTGTTGGGTTTGCATGTGTGCCACACTGCTCTGAATGTGTTGGGGTGAAAGTGAAAACTTGCATTTACTTGTCAACGACATCCCTGAGTTGAGGATTGATCTGGGGCATCATCTCCCTATTGGGAAGAAACTAAGCACTTGCTCTCTTGACTTGCTGGCAGGAATCACCAAAAGGGGCTGTTGGATGGCCATCAGAGGGGCAGAGGTTCATGGTGGCGTGAATCCCCCAGGGAGTAGAAGAGCATCTACTCCAAGGGAATACAAGAGCAGACAGAAGGGTAAAGCAGAGTGTGAGTGGAGAGAGTGGCCAGGGCGAGGGGAGCCATGGGGATGATGGGAAGCACGGAAAGGGAAGAGCAACTACAAGAGGCTTTCACTCGCAAGAAGCTCCCTTGGGAAGGGAGAAGGGACATCAAAAGATAGCATAAGCATGTCAGGGGCTGCCTAAGGATGGAGGGGATCATAGTGGGTACAGGCTGAGAAGGCATTAGGAAAGGAAATTGAGAGTGAACAGCAATATTGGGAACATTTGTCCTTACCCAGAAATGTCATATAACAAAAGAGGAGGCAAGTAATAAGTGTGATGCTCCCCCCACCAGCACCCCGAGTGGTATGACGTTTTGTCTAGAGGAGGAAGAATCACTTCTTTTGTCCTGGAAGGTCAATGCATAGCTGCCAAGGGTGTGGGACGACTTCTTTCACACATCTTCTGGGTGAGGGGAACTGGGACATGGCTGTTGGGCATGGGGGTTGTCACAGTATCTGCTGCCCAGCAGGGAGTTCTCAGTTGCCAGCCAGACCTATTGAGGAGGGAAGAGAAACTCTCCAGGGGGAGAGGGGTGTGGGCTAGGGTCAACGCCTTCACATTGCACTTGGAGGATACCACAGGGCCTCCCTCTTGGGTTACAAAGGAGGCTCTTGCTTGGAACATGGCAGCAGTGAGCTAGGCATGGTACCAAGGAGCAGCTCTGCCTGGCGTGCCTGTGCTGGTAGGAGCCAGGGCCAGCAGGAGACGGGGTGGAGCAGGGGATTAGGCCTGAAGATGCAATTTTTCTTTTTTGTTCAGCCCAGTGGGGGTGACTTAGGCAGCATTATATTGCAGACCCAAAAAAGCACATGAATAATCCAGAGTGAATTCAAGAGATTTCAATAGCAAAATAATAACAATACTAATGATACCTTTGATTTGCAGAGTACTTTTCTTCTAAGGAGATAAAAAGATAAACTGTTTTGGAAACATGAACGCAGAAAAGAAAATTGCCTGTGATGGAGGAGTGGGGAGGAGGGCCAAGAGCATTCATTTTAGGATCTTGATGTAAATCGGGGGTGGGGAGGGAGTTCCACGGGCATAGGCATCATTTTTCAGCTACAGTCCTTATCCTTCTAAAATGTCAAAATGACTTTTAGGCAAAAAAAATAGTGCAGGCATTTTTAATAGGGGTCAACCTAGAAACAGTGAGGTGCTAAATTCCTCCTGGGCCTGGGAACAGGGACGTTCGAATTCAGCAGCGGAGAGGGGCAGAAGATTGTGAGCAGGCTGGAGTCCACGCTTGGACTCAGCACCGCAGCGATCCTGACTTTAATGGTGGTTCTTGGACAGAGTGATTGGGGCCCCAGTTTTCTCTCAGGCCAGTGGACACCTCAGCATTCACGGAGTAGGGTCCAGCTAGAGCTGCTGCTCTGGGGGCCGTCTGCTCCCTTAGGTTTCGTATCACATGCCTGCTATCCACAGGGAGTGAGGAGCAAAGCCAGCCAGCATCCCGTGCCCAGGTTGTGATAGCTTCACCCTGAATTCCAAACGGAGTGGGATTTTACTTCGAGTTAGAGGAATGACGCAGACAGAGTAGTGCATTGAGACAGTGCTGTGCCATATGTCATCACATGCCATCTTCTTTTCCCCAAGGGAAAGCCAGAATCTACCCAGTTAGTTGTGCACGTCAAGTAAGAATATAGATACCTTACAGATCATTGGAATACTCCTCTCACATTCATGCAAAGAAACCTACATCCTGCTTTCTGCTAAAGCTTGAGAATCAAGTATGGAAGGACTTGAGCATGCCACGCTCTCTCAGAGCCCATACTGTTGTCACAGAGGATCTCCACCACCACGCTGAACATTCACTTTCATTCACTTTATGTTTCTGACCCACTGAAGGAGCCAGGGATCAAACATTATGCTTTTTTTTCTTTTCCTTCTCTCCCAGTGTTAAAAATGAGTATTCTGGCTGTATACTTCTAGAAGTCAGTAAATGTCAATACTGGATAAGAGTTTCCTTTATATCACTGCAATTTAACATAAGCTGCTTGGAAACAAACGTCTTCCAAAAGCATACAATGTTTTCGTGAGTACACAGTCAAGACCACTGTGAGGATTAAATAAGTGTCAGCTTTCCCTGGTACATTGGTGACAAGTTAAAGCCATGGAAATAGTGGCCAGCATGGGTGAATCCTGTTCCTTGTAGAGTTGTTCTGGTACAGTCCCAGCCAGGGCGTGGAAAGTGGGAGGTAAACACCATCCATCTCCTTCCTGGAAGTGGAGGCAAAGAGCTGGCCAATGGAGGCCTCTCCCCACATGTCATGGGGGGATTTTTCCTGGCGGTCTAGAAGCCCTATCATCCCCTCTCCAAGCCTCCATCCATCCGCCACCCAACTCCGCACACACACACCACTTATTGCTGAAGTACAGTGATGTCCAGAACTTAGCACAAATCACCATTTTCCTCCAAAGGGAGGTGAGCTCTGCCTCTGATCTTCCATCTGGTGCTGGTGTCCTCACAGGCAAGGTGAAGTAGATTACCTGAGGCCATTTTTTGTTGTTTTGCTTTTTTGATAATTGAAACTAATTGCAATGGCATTCTTTGTCGGTATTAAAAGGATGTGTGCATATCAGGCTGAATTATCTAGATGGTCTGCTTACTTGGCCTATGTTCACTGGACAGTTGTTGCAAGTTCACTTTCTTTCTGACTTATGCCTAGAAGACAAGAATTTGGAATCTGACGCCAAAAGTTTCAGCAATGACAACCAAGCATCACTTTCTCCTTCCCGCACCTTTTCCCCAGGGGCTCCATATAGTCTGGTGTCTCAGCAGGTCACATTTATTACTCCTTCCTTTGTGATCAAATAGCATTTTATGGCACCAAAGCTCAGCCCTTGGCCACTCAGCCAACACTCATGGTAGGCCTACTATGTAGTAGGCACTGTGCCAGGGCCTTTTAATGCAAAGATGACTAAGACCATGGTTCTGCTCTCAGTCCGGTCCAGGGGAGCAGGCACTGACTCATGGCTACAATATGGTGGACTCAGAGCTGTCAGTGTTTTGAGAGCAGCAGGAATAGCTAGGGACATCAGAAAAGGCTACACAGAGGAGGTGACTTGATTTTAAAGGATGTCTAGGAGTTCTCCAGATAAACAGTCAAAAGATGTTCCTGGCTGTGCCTTAGAGTGCATGCAAAGGCAGGACAGAATGCAATATGGTCAGAAGCGACGGGCAGTGTGGGTGGCTGGAATGTCACTGTGTTCAGGGCAGTGAGAGAGGAAGCTGGGGGAGGGAAGGGTCAGCTTGTGAAGGATCGTGCAGACCATGCTAAATGTTTTGAGGATGGATTGTCAGAATTAAGTCCATTCTTTAGAAACATTGTTAGCAGCTTATGAGTCTGTAGTCCTCTCTATACCATGGGTCCCGTGGACCAAAAAAAAAGAAGGATCAACATGTTATTCATTCTTCTTGATATTCCTTGTGTTTCACATGGGGCTTTAAAAAATGTAGAATTGAATGGAAGTATACTTGCTCTGTCCAGTTCATCTTCCTTCATAGCTAGTGTGTAAAGGGATGGAAAAGTGAGCCAGAGAGTAAGTATTGAGGAGTTGACATTCACTGTTGGTCTACACTCCAGAGGGAAGGCAGAAAAGGATAGCAGGTAGACGTAAGAGTGATGTGCTGGGTAGAGAATGTGGAAGGGAATACAGAGCACACAGGAGCAGAGATGGCTGAGTGCACACTGGACGGTTAGTCGGACGGGGGTCACTGAGGGATGGGATTTGCCGGTTTCTAGGGCTCCTGGAAGGCTAGCCAGAGATAGAGGTAGCCTAACATCGAGGATAAATGATAACCCAGAAAGGGAGACAACAACAAGGATGAGATAAGCAAGAGATGCCTAGGGACATTTTGCTGATGATTTCTTTGCTGTTCTCAAGAGGAAGCTAAGCTACACTGACTTTGGGGAAAACAAGGTTACAAGCTAAGTGATTCTACTCAGAAGATGTTAGAAATGTTTACAAGTCTCCAGGGCCAAGTAACCTTTCATTCAAGAGTAAAGAACATCATCAGATCCACCCATGTGTCCCACACTTTGGCCTGTTCTCTTCTGGAATTGGTGAGGGGGTTGGCAGGACGAGCTCAGTAGTGAAACAAGAGCTTCAGTTGTTCTGCAAGAAATAGCGACATTTCGAAGACTGTCGATCTCTAACTCTAGTGTCTACGGCTGGCCCATTGAACAGTCTCCCGTCACTGAAAGTGTTCTGACTGAGAGTGGAGTTCGGGCCATCAAGAATGGAAGAGTCAGTTCCTCAGAAATGGATTGAAGAGCACACTAGATGACATCCAAATTCTCTCCAATTTTAAGATTCCCTGAATATTATCTGTTAGCAACAATCTATTTATTCTGCATAATAAATTCCTAGAAGGTCGATGATATGTTATAGATCTCTTTGTCCAGCACATTTTCTTGTAGGTGCCAGGCACATTCTTTTGGTTGTTGGTGGTGGTCATGGTGGCAATAATAACGTTCTTCTCATGATGACTATGAGGATAATTAGCGTTTATTTGAAGCTTCACAGGTTGCAGAGTGCCATTCACGAGCGATTCATTTCATCACCGTGATAGCACTGAGGGGCAGCCATCAGCAATGTCGTACCTTCACAAAGGTTACGTTGCTTGACCAACATCTCTCCCAATCAGGTTTACTTTTTCATGTGCCTTGATGCTTCTCAAGATGCTGACAGATCCAGCTGCTCCAAATCCTCAACAATGAAAAGTGCATGAGAAGATCTTAAGCTGTGGCATAAGGTGACTCGTGTTCTTGTAATTTGTGGGAATCCCAGTATCTAGGCATAGAAGGAGTTTTAGCAGTTCCCCATGAATATCTGGGAGCTGACCTTTGAACAGTGACCCCACATTGTAGCTCTGTCTCTTTCTGATTCCAGATTCTTTCTGAGTTGTTTCCTTCATTTTTCTGGCATCCAGCTTTACCTTGAGGGCACATGGTTTCCAGGGGAAGTGACAGGCCAGCCTTTGGGAGTGAAGAGCAGTCAGGGAGATGTCGCTTGGATAGATCCTTTTATGGCTATTCGGACAAAAAAAAAAAAAAAAAAGAGAGAAAGCAAGGGCAAGGACTTCGCTTCTCTTAATTGGTTGATTAAAGCCATTTCTTTCATCCCCCCTGTGCCTAGAACACTATTTGGCATGTGGAAGGCTATGAATAAATGTTGAAATATTGGAATGAAATGTGAGGAACAATGAAAGGAGGAGAAGAAAGCAGTGCTCTCACTCACCACTTGCAGATGCTAAGAGGGCTCCCCAGGAGGCAGAGGAAAGAACTCAACTATTTAAAGTGTGATCTTGCCCTGTAGGAAGTGGTTCCTCTCCAAGTAAGACTCTGAGTGACCATTGGGTCAGCAGGAACACTGCCAAGAGAAACATCCTCTGGCAAGCCTCGGTTTCAGCAGGAAACAGTCACGTCCTTCTGTTCTTTAATGCATGTCAGTTCCCATCTCTGTCAGTCACCTGCAAATGTCACAGGTGACTCAGCGCTGGTACAGTGTGACAGTCCACCTGTCACCCTTGGCGATGCTGGGAGCTATGACAGCTTCAGACTGACACTGGGACCTGGCTGGCTCATCATGCAGACTTTCGGAGGACAGAAACTTAGAGCTCTCTCCTGGAGACCCATCCCTGGTGCCACACAAGAAGTGACTGCCACTCTTCCCAGCCTCACTGCTCTGACAATGACAGTGCCCTTCGCTGAGAGAGAAATCATCGAATAATCTCTCAGTGGCTTTGTTCTCCGTGTCCTAAGACCTGCCCTCTTCTACACCTCTCTTAGTGACGCTGGGGTCTACCCCATGTCCACAGGGAGTTGCATCTCATCAGGGAGCTACACTCTGAAGCCTTTTTCTTACATCGGATGCTACACCTGTGTTAGGGTGACAGGAGAGAGGGCCTGTTCTCTCCTTGGGAACACATCAGGCCGGAGCTGGCCGAACGTTTGGGATAGAAGACAGGGGACTTCCTACGTCCGCCTGATGGTGGCAGCAGCAGCGCTTGCAAAGCCCAGGAGTGAGCCGAGAGCCAGAGGCCCAGGGAGGCCCTGAGTAGTAGGAAGAGAGTTGGGCTCTGGCCAGGATGCCTGGGCCCTTCTCTGCCCAGACGGCGGGGCTGGGGCAGCCGAGCATGAGGCAGGGGGCATGGGAGGGCAGAGAAGGCCTTTCGAATGGCAGCAGCTTCCAGGGGGCTTAGTTCCTTCCTCCTCTGTCTGATGATGTGAGGGCAGAGTGTTAAGAGGAGTGTCTGTGAAGAGCGGCAAGAGGTAGATGGGTACAATTAAAATGCACAAGGGGCTTAAAGAGCTACAGCGAGAGGGAGCAAGAAAAACCTCAGCTAGCGTGTGGGTTTCCCTGCAGGTATGTGTCCCTGGGGGTGATGAATGTGGCGGTCCTCCCCAGGAGGGCAGCTGGCAGCCAGGAGTCCCCCTTCTCCCCGAGCCCACTCCCAGGCCTTGGGCCACTGCCCCTCTCCCTAGTGTTTGCCCCTTTAATGGTACAGAAGCCACTGTTTCTGCTGCCGCTCCCCTCTCATACTGAAAAAGCAAAACAAACAGATGCTAAAATTAGTGCTCATTATTCCTGAGCTCCCGGGCAGGCTGAAGAGGTGCTCCTCCGTTTTCACCTCTGGACAGGAACAGGCACCATTAGAACAGATCGCCATGCATCGTGGCTGTTTGTTTGCAAGTGCATCTTTCCGGGAAAAGTAACCAGATCCTGAGGCAGGCGCTAGAAGCCGAGGCTGCCCTGCACTGTGCGGGGAGGAAGGTGAAGGGGTCCTCTTGGCCCCAAGAACACCTTACATCTTCCTCTGTCTCCTAGGGGGTAGCAGCTTGCCTTTTTCACCACTTGAGAATTACCAATGAGATGTGTCCAAGACCCTGGGGTGGATCCACGTGCAGCATAAACTAAGATGGTGGGACGGAGGATGAAGGAAGGATGAGGCCGTCGTGGGAGCAGTCCACTCCTTGTCTGCTCTGTGTGGCCTGAGCGGCTGGCAGATCTGGCCATTTCTGTTGCCTGAAGCCATCAGACATTATTTGATGATACATCAGGTTTTGGTTGCCAGTAGGATTTTAGATGGCTTTGCTTAACCCAAGCAGCCTCCCCCACCTGGACTCACCATCGGAGTCCTCTCTGCTTTCTCAGGAGCAGGGTGAGCTGCCACCCGCCCAATCCATCTGTCTGTCCTCACACTGTCTGTCTTTCTGGGGGTGGGGTGCAGTGGAGTTGGAGAGAAGGTAGGATTGCTCTGTCCATTTTACTATTAGTTCCACTGGCAAATGTCAGGTGACTTCCAGAGCATCTCACGACACAGATGAAAACTTTTTGCATAAGGCTTGCCAAACCTTATTTCAAACTGTGGATCTGATGCTGCACAGGTCAGAGGGGAAAAATAGAACTATATAATTTGAGAATTTGCTAAAAATAATCGAGATTGAGCTCCTCCCCATATAAAAAGCTGTTACACCAACGTGGTGTGTGCTGTTGGTCCTGGTGCCTTGCTGGCCCCTTGATTTGGCCTCCTTCTCCCCTTTCTCCTTTCACAAGTGACCTTCGTTAGTGCTTTGGGATCCCTCCATAGAAAGCTGCACCGGGGAGAGAGGAAATAGTGAGAATAGAAAGGATTCAAACCTATAATGTCTCTATACGCTGGCCTCATTGTGTTTCTCTCCACTGCGAACGCCTTGTGCTTGCTGGATCGGAGGCAGCCATGGGGAGGCGTTATTGAGGCAACACCTGGGTCCTCTACAGAGCTTCGCCTGCATTCCCCTATTCTGTCAACAGTCTAACAGAGCAGGGACTGTCACCCCCATTTGCCGATGAAAACTACTGAGGCTCAGACAGATCCCATAACCGGCCCTCAGCTCTCCTACCTGGCAAGTGGTAGAACCACCATTCAAACCCCCGTGTGCAGTCCCAAAGCCTTTGCTGCTGGGCCCTTCAGGAGGAATTCCGGTCACGCCGGTGCCTCAACAGCTGTGTGACTGTCAGGGAGCCGCATGGCCTGGCCTCTGGTCCTCCTCCTTCGTAACCTGTAGGGCTTGGGAAGAAGAGCTGATAAAAATGGAAGGAAACATCTCCCCTAACACAAAAGCCGAGGAAGAATTTGAGAAGCTTTGCTACACGGCTCGTGGCTGCTCTGTACCTCCACAACCCAGCTCCAGTTTGGCTTAACGTTTTGAGAGTCAAATACTGATTTCTTAACAAGAATTCATCACCACCTAACTTTCCTTCAGTGGATTAAAAAAAAAAAATTTAAACCTCATTCTGCTTAGGGAGAGGTTGGCCTGGTGTTAGCTGTAAGAATGGAGCTGCTCTACATAAAAAGGCATTCCAGGACATCAAAACCCTCCTTTTTGTCAAGTCTAGAATAGGAAAAATGTCAAGAGACCACATGGTTCTGAAATGATTAATAATGGTCGTTAGGGAGAAATGAAAAGGCCTCTCAGAATGTCGGAGAGTCTGATATCGTCCAGCCTTCGAGTCTCTTTACTTTGGCTCCAGCAGGTGCATCTTACCTTGTGTCAGAAATCATTTCTGAAGATGGCATGTATCTTCCCAGGCCATGCTTAAAATCATAATATTGGTTTAAGATAGACACTTATGATAAACTAGTAAAACATAAAAGTTCTTTGAAGTTTTCAAAGCTCCTTTAGATTGAATCAGAGGAATATGGAGAAAAATGCAAGGCAGATAGATCTCTGTGTGGGAAACATGAAATTCCTTCCCTTTATTCCGCAGTCTGAGCACCTGAGTGGAACACACGGATCCTATCCGCTGCCGGGGCTCCAGATCCACGTGGGGGCCCCTTCCTCTGGGCTTGAGCTCTGCTTTGGGCTTTCTCTTCATCAAGCTAGAGTAGAGGCGTTCACAGTTGGAAATCCATACATAATAGGTGAAAACACCTGAACTGACCAGAATCAGAAAATACTATCCAGAAAAACATATTACTTTCCTCCCATTTTTCTGCTAATGATAATAGGAAATCGACATTTCCTTCTCATCATCAACAGATGTTTATTTTCTAAGATCTGTACCATGGAAAATAAAAAATACATACATTGCTGTATTTTTAAGTTCAGTTGTCCTAGTCTTCTTAGGTTGTGGCAGTCGTAGTCTCAGTCTTCCTATGTTATGTTGTGTCGTCCACCTTCAATGTTTACACAGTCAGGGCAGGGATGTTTCCTAAGGGCTGTTGCAATTCGTATGAACTGAATAGTATTTTCTAACCCAAATAGGAATCTCTTTGACACCAGCCCCTTTTGCTCTGTTTATTGACTAGCGTTCAGAGTGTTCGCGTGTCCACCAGGCGCCAGTGCATGGGGCACAGAGGTCATGGCTTCCCTCTCAGTAAATACTGAGATGCTTTCAAACAAGCACTTAGTAGAGACTTGTCCAGAGAAAGAAAACAAGTTTCCGGTGGGTGCATCTTCTGGCACGGGAGCACTTGCATCCGCTCAGCCTCTTTCCCTTGTCCCCAGTTTGAAGGATTGCGACAATGTTCCTCTTCTTGGTTTTAATTTCTGAGCAGATGGCAGGCTATGGGAACAGCATCCAGTGAGGATGCCTAGCACAGTGACTGGAACAAAGTAGGTGCATAATAAGTATTTATTCCATTAAAAAATTATATATTAGGTGCAATTCTGTGTCAGACGTAATTCTATATTAAACATGATATGGACGCTACCAGATTTGCTCATTCCCAGTGATGGTGGGAAGGGCGTCTCAGCAGGTCGTATGCACCCCACCTCTAAGCATGGACCTGTAACTGTTTCCTGTATCAAAGGCGTGTTAGGCCTTAATGTGGTCCCCAGGTTATTTGAATTCGTGGGTTCTCTGTCATAGTGCTTCTCAAAGTGTGATGGGCAGATCAGCAGTATCAGCAGCATTAACAATCACCTGAGAAAGGGTTAGAAATGCAGATTCTCCGGCCCCTTTCCGGGCCTCCTGAATCAGGTACTCAGGGGCTTGTCCCAGCAGCCCATGTTTTAACAAGCCTTCCAGCTGATTTTGAGGCACACTTAATGCTGAGAACACTGCTCTATCCCACCTGGCTCCTCTTCGCCACATCTTGCTCCCCGTCCTGTGAATACCGCTCATATAAACATGGGCTGTACATGGGGTCTGAGAGCAATTTTTAACAGGGGAGTTGAGGTGACTCATGGGGCCTCTAAGAGTTTTCACATCGTGTCATCTTAGGATGCCTTGCACAGAGAGGATGGGTTTGGGAGTCACTAAGTGGGTCCAGGGCAGGGGAAACCAAACATGATGGAACATACAATTTGGAACTTGGCAGCACTGCCTTCTGTTGCTGACATCACCACCTTCCTCATAGCTGAGAAGAACTCTGAGAGTCACTCCTTTCCATGCGACTTTCAGCCCTGTGCCACCTCAGGAGGGCCCAGGAAAGCCATGCGGCCATCTGTGCAGACAGGGAAGAATGTCACTAAGAACGGCCACAGGTTTCCTTCCATGTGCACTTTAGGAGTTTTATTTTAAAGTCAACACTGTCCACCAGAGATGTTCATGTCCATAAAGGATGGATTTTCTGCTTTGTACAGTGAAGACATTCAGAACGTATATAATAATGCACCCTGAGAATTCTTGTTCTTTTAAAAAAAATCTTCAAGGTCAGTACAACCACAGAAGTTGATATTCACTTCATTGTGAACCGGGATCTGCTAGCTGCTTACTGTCCTTTTATTTTTCAATTCATAAAAAAAGATGTTCTCATCACTAGGTCTCTGGGCCTCTTTATTCAACCCAAATAGCCAATGGGAAACCAAATGCCGGAGCTGAGGAATACAGCGGTGGAGAGGAGAGAGGCGGAGCCAGTGGCAGATTTCAAGGCTCCCTCAACCACCCACCCGTGGCTGCTGTGTACGCGTTGCGCACATTCCCAGATGTCTGAATAATGTAGTGTTAGATGAGAGGGGACGGGGGGAGGCACAGGTGTGTGTGACTGTCAGGCTAGCAAGGAGAAACAGATGGACAGACAGAAAGATTGAGCACGCTGAGATGTGTGTGGGAGACAGATATTTAAGTCTCCTGGACATCTTAAGACTGTAGGGCTCAAAACAACAACAGCTTTAACTCTCCCCGATCCAGATGGGGACCGTGAAGGCACACTCCTTATATACAAGAAGGTCTTGAAGTTTCCATTAATCAGTGAAATACTTCAGTAGCTTAGCCATGAAGATAGCCAAATGTGCCAAATTCAGGGCACAGAGGTTTCTGTCTTTGGATGGTTGTCTGTTCCTTTGACAGCATCCCAACACCTCCAGGATGAAGGTCTTCAGGCCAGAGGTCTCGCCCCTCTCTTCTCCCCCACACTCTCACACATACCCTTCACTCCAGCCAAACGGAGCTGCTGACCTCCCTGAGTGTGCTCTGCTCCCTTATGCCTCCTGGCTTTCTCACCTATCTTTCTTCCCCTCTGGAAGGACCTCCCCTCTCTGCCATATTGGTCTGGCTAACTTCTACCCTAAGGACCAACTCCCTTTGCCTCTTGGAGGAAGTTTCTTTGACTTCCATCCTCACAAGCCAATTTAAGTGCCCTCTCTCCCTCTTTCCACAGCCCTCCGTGGAAACCCGTTGTAGTTCAATATGTTGAAGTGGCTTCATTCCTTCGCTTCTAGACTGTGAGCTTCTGGAAGGCAAGGGCTGGGTCCTGTTGATCTCAGTTTGAGCAGGGCCTCTGCTGGACTTGGGTACATAGTCTGCACCCGACCAGGGTTTCTTATGCAGGGAGAGAATGTAACGTGTCAGCGATTCTGGATGGCTTCCACCTTCTGTGCCCGGTGTTTCACTGGCCGACCCGTGAAAGTGCTTTATCAGAGAATATGCTCTACTTATCATTATTATTGCCTTCTGCAACGAGAGCACCTGTGAGCACCAAGTATTCCTGGGGGAAAGGTGGTAATAATTTCATCCCTCCTTACATTTATGTAATACTTTATGGTTTCCAGAGCCCTTTCACATTTATTACAGTCAACTCTCATCCTCACTTTAGAAACTAAGGAAAATGAAACCAAGTTGTGTTAAGTGGCCTCTGCAAGGACACAGCAGTAGTAAGGGTGAAGGTAAAAGGAAAACCCAGGAGCTCCAAATCCAGGCCCAGGGGTTCCTGCAGCCCCCTCCTCCATGTGTCCCCCTGGTTCCTGCCCCAGAAGAGTATACACTTAGAGGGTGCTTGGCTGAGTGGGCCCCTCAGGTTATTTCCTGCGTCCTGACCTGGAGCATGATGGGGTGAGTACATCCATTTAGAGGCAGGATGGCAACTTGTGAGGGGAGCTCGGACAGGGATCCTGGTCAAGTAAGGGCTGGTTCTAACAAAAGCACAAAGATCTCTCTGCAGAGGCTGGTGAAAAAATTCCCCTTGACTGAGGCCATCTGTTGTAAATGAGGCATAATAAAGAGAACACAGTAGCTCCATTAGGGTAAGGACTTAACAGAGCCTGCCAGTAGCCTGGAAGCTCTTCCCAGGGCAGCCTCTCATTGGACATGGTGGCCGTGCCCTTCCCACACAGTGCATCTGCCAGGAAGTGTCAGTCTGTCAGCCTGTCAGTCGAGAAAGAACTTGAGTGTCCAGAGCACCCACCACCACTCCTCGTCCTCCCAGCACGTGACACAGGCCCTGGACTAGAGCCAGGAGGCCCTTGCTCCATCACGTGCCTGTGGCATGGCTCTGGGCGTGGCCCTCCTAAGGCAAAAGGGAAGCAGGCCTTCTCTAGCACCTGCCTCACAAAGCTGTGACGTGCTGAGGAGTGCTTTGAGACCGTGCGAAGGGCGCTATGCAAAGCTGAGGTGTTTGCCGTCCTCTGGTTCCATACTTCCACATGTGTTGGGCTGGTGCCCAAGGTCAGACTAGATCTGCTCAGCATCTTCAGTCTCTTCTCAAGGCAAGAGACTTTGTTGCTTTCTGCGTGATGCCAGCTAACCTTTCTCAGCAGGCTTCAGCAGGAGAATGACGCTCTAATGCCATAAAGGCATCCACTGTATTAATGAATTACATTATTTCCTGTGCATCGAAAATGGTGCTAGTTATATGCTATCCTTGGAAAAAGGGAAAAAATAGTTCTTTGTATCATTTTCTGGCTTCTTTGGATCACAGGAACAGCTCAGTTGAGAAAGGCTGTATGGGGACTACATTAGTGTCCGATGGCTACTGTACAAATTACCGCAAACGTTAGTGGCTTAAAACAACACGGATGCCTGACAGCTCTGGGAGTCAGCAGTCTGAAATGGGGCCTCACCGGGCTGAAGTCTAAATAGGTCTTTCTGGAGGATCTACGGAAAATCCGTTTCCTTGTCTTTTCTGGCTTCCAGAGGAAGCCCACCCACATCCCTTGGCTTGTGGTTCCTTCCTTGCATCAGTTCAGCCTCTTGCTTCTGTTGTCACATCTACTACCACTGAATCTGATCCCCCTGCCCCTCTGCTAAGGATCCTTGTGGTGACATCAGGCCCACCCAGGGAGTCCAGGATCGTTTCCGCATCTCAGGATCATTTAGCTTCATCACAACTGCAAAGTCCTTTGTGCCTTGTAAGGTAATATATTCACAGATTAGGACATGGACGTCTTTAGGGGCTCATCATTCTTCCTACCACAGGGATCAAAGACAGAATGGAGCTGGGCACCCCTCCCTTTCAGGTAAAGGTAGGCATTCCTATCCTACCTCTCAGTGAGAAGAATCTGTGCCTCAGTCTCCGTATGTTTAAATTAGGGAGAATGATCTTTCTCCTGTTTATATTTATAAAGTACTTGGGATTATCAAGTAAGAGGTGCTTAGTATGAAATGGTTATTATAATATTATACTATCACTTGGTATAAATTACACTTACATTAATCAATGGAGCTACTGCTGGATGCAACAATCACTGGATCCCGTGGGGAGAGATTAGGGGGAGCATCTATTAGATTCTGTAGTTAAGCCTCACTAAATAATTCTTAATAGTGATCCACTTTGCCTTCATTAGCATGGAGTATGGTAAGCTCTCCTTTAAAATACCATAGAGCTGGGCCTCCTTCCTCCTGTCTGGAGTAATTGAAATGAAACAGAGATAACAACAGCCACAATAGTGCAAGACAAAGGAGAAAGGGGCACTGTGTTGCTCTCCGTGTGATTTGCTGGAGGGTAGGAGGGTTAGTGCCCGAATTCTGATGTTTTTCTCTTCGCTTCCTGCCTGGTTGAGTTTCTGGCATTTGACCGAGGGTCTGGCTAGGAAGGAGGCACAGGGAGTAGTGCCAACAGTGCGTGAAGTGAACGTGGGGTTACAGGCTCGAGGGTAAGTTTGTGTGTCCTACCATGTGCAGAGCAAAGGAGAGTGTATATTGTGACAGTGTGAGCCACCATTGTACTGATAGTATGGATAGTATTAACACCATTGGATCCCCAGGGTCTGGATATTCCATTAATGCACTTTGAAGGCTGTATGAGGTCTCCCCCAGGTTAGAGATTTAAGAAATTTGGAAGCTTAGCCCCTCCCCACCCATCCCACCACCAGATGCCTCAAGACCCCGTGGAAGCCTTGGCACTGTTAGACCCCTTGCCTGGTACACGGCGAGTGCCAGAGTGACTGACCCAGCTCCTGGGCCTCCAGGAGGGGCAAGATGTGAGGCCCCAGATGGGCCTCTGAGTCTGCCGCCATCCCACGCTTGCCCTGCCAATCCCAGCAACTCTACCTTGGAAGCCCAGGGAGAGACACAGTCAGTGGACAATGATAGCATCTCTGAATAGGTTTATCAAATGTTCACCCCTCAAAGATATTATGTCCAGGGAAGGTTATGGGTTATGTTGCTGCTATAAAGTCCTGTGGGGAGCACCACAACCAGCCCTGGGCCTCGGGGCTCTGGGGAACTAAACGAGAGACAAGCCCCACGAGTGATTATAATCCCATTATGCAGAGCTCCCCCTATTTATTTCTTCATATGGGTAAATTTGTATATATTTGCATTTTGTTCTATCTGATAATATGCACAGAATTCAAATTGAAATGACTTGAATAGATTTGAATATTAATAAGGTGTTTAAAGGCTGCCATCCCTGGCAGAGTCCCCTGGAAAGGGAGTGTGTGGTGCAGAAGCTCAGAAATCTCCCCAGGCAGCAGCACCACCAGGCACCGCCACCAGAGGTCGAGGAGGGCCCAGGGCCGGGCGGAGGGACGCCCTCTGGGGTAGAGATGGAGGCTTCCCCACGGCTCCCTAGGGACCAAGCCCAGAGCCTACTCCACTGAGGGGGTGCACTGGAAACAGCCCCCCAAGCGTGTACGGCTTGAGGTCTCCTCAGGCATCAGGACACACGGTTTTAAGAATGCCATAAAAGGCAAGATGTTTTCCCACGTTGAGAAAAGACTAAGTGCCTTTCCCTCCTAGAATTGGGTAGAAAGGGGCAGAGTCACATTTCAGCCAGAGGATTACAGGTTCACGGAGCCCTTCCCCAGTGACCCAGGAAGGTGCTGGCCTATTTTCTGCCTGGAGTCCTATAGCTGTAGCACATATCACACCTCCTGGTTATTTTCCTACAGGATAACGGCAATTAGTCAACATGCTCTCAGTGGGCCTGAAGGCCATCAGTCCTTCTCAAGGCTCTAGTAGGAAATCACTTGATACTCATCCCCTCAGAACATCAGCATTAACATCTATATCCTGTGTTGGCCCTGGGCTAACTTTAAGAATAAATAAGATAGAACGGCTTGTAAACATGGGAAAGCCCCAACTAGGGTTCGCCTGGCCATTTTTCCTCTCGTTGTCTAGAAACCCAGGTAACAAAGGAGGTCCTGTGGTACCGGGCTTCAAGTGTTTAAAACACAGCATCAAAATTTGTAGGCTCATCACAATGAGGCTGCAAATTCTTACAAATTTACAACAATGATTGACAGTAGTCCGTTGTATAGAGCTCTAGACATACCATCATTCATTGCTAAAACACTGGGAATCAACATTTCTAAGTGATCCAAAATTTACTTTATTTTATCCTAACTCAATCATGGTTAGTTCCAAGTTTACGCTCCTAGCACCCATTCTAATAGCTAATTATGAGAGCAAGTAACAATGAAAATATACTTGTGAGTCATTTAGTTTCCTACTCCATGAGGCTATCATGTATATCCCATTGTCACTTCCAGTTCAACAATCTGAAAACTAAAATAGTTTTACCCCCTGTTATGGTCCTAATCTCAGTAAAGGGTACCCCCATGTCCCCGAGACCTGGTTCTGAAACCTGAGTCATCACCAGCCTCTTTCTCACCTCCCATATCCGAGCAATGTCTCTTGTCATGACTGAGCCTTGTCATTTTCTCTCAAAACATTATGGCATCGTATCAAGTTCCTCACATTTTTCCAACGCCATCCTTCACCACCATCATTCTTCACTACTTGTATCTTCCTAGGGGGCAAGTCAGATTTCCTCCTCCCCATCTTAGACAAGTCCAATGGCTACCCTTTGTCTATACAACAGAACCCAAACACCTCCACCTGGTGTCTAAGGTCTACGCCAGCACCTCACATTTAGAGTCCTCTACCCTCTCACACCAACTGTCTTTTCTGCATCATCTTCTCTGCATTTCTCCTTGCTCTCCAAGCGTTAGCCACAAAATAAAAAATGATGTTCCCTGGATATACCATGCCTTCATGTCTTTGCTTATGCTATTCCCTCAACCTAAAATATTCCTTTCTCATCATTTGTTGAAATACTCTTCACATTTCAAGGCTCGGCCCAAACATCACCATTTCCGTGAAGTCATTTCCTGTTTCCAGCTCAGAGTCACTCTTTTCTTTGTCCTCCCTCAATATGATGTATATTTTCTATTGCATCATGTGTTCAGTCTTGTCCAGCTTCTTGTTTACTTGATATCTTACCAACTCAATTGTGAGTCCCATAAGGAGAGAAACTCTAATGTTTTAACATTTTTATATTATCTGATCATCTATGACAGTGCTCAACAAATGTTTAATAAGTGAATGAATGAAATGAATGAGTGGAAAAGACACAGTGTTGTTTGGAGCTTGTCCAGTTCTCTGCAGCACCCGGTTCAGCCCTTGCCCCTCTAGCACCTGGCTGTCTGCCAGAGACACTCACATTCATTAAGCACTACTACCTGCGCCAGGTGTTTTCCCATGATCTCATTTAATTCTCCACAAAAAGCGCTGTGATGAAAAGATCCATATTTCCATTTTGCAGGTGAGGAAACTGAGTCTCGGTGAGGTTAAGGAGCTTGTCCCAGGTCATATCTCCAGTGGATGATAGAGCCAAAAGGACAGCTCAAGCCTCTGACTCCCTGTCTGGTGTTTCTCCCACCACCCCAAGGCTGCCTCCTGAGTCAGCCAAATGCAGCCAGACTCTCAGCTTCTCCAGACTCTGTGTCAGGCTTCAGTGCTCGGGGAGAATGAGTTTCCCTCAAATCAATCCCGGATGCAGTTATTATTTTATGGGGATGTTGTAAGTTGATAAGGTAGCTGTTATATGTTAATAGCTATTGTAATGTTGTTCTTAAGGCCTATTACTTGTGCTAGTTTGTATTTTAATGTGTGCAAAGGTGATTACAACTTTAATATGAATGTTAAACAGATTAGCTGATTTATATGTAAAATAAATAAATAAATGAAACTCATACTCTCATTTCTATTCATTTCTCTCTCCCTCTCTCTCTTCCTCCTCTGTCCAAAAGCAGATGTGGTCTGTGGAGCATTGACAATGGAACAGAAAGAGAGTGTTTTCTGGGTGATAAATAATGGTTACAGACGGGTCTTTTGTTCCGTGTGAATTTGGACTCTATGTCCTTAATAGCTACATGTGTGCACGTTTGTGCTTTTGACTGTGTTTGGGGAGCTCAGTTTTGTTTGAGAGTTGTGCATTTGCCATTTGCTCCTTTGAAATTGTGTTTCCCTCCTCTGGTAAGCCCCTGTTGTTTTCTCAGTACACACTGGAAAGTGTGCCGATGCTCAGAGAGACAGGTAAACCCCTATGTACCCCGATGTATCCAGGAGTGCAGGGCATAAAGGGAAGACAGATAAGAAAACAAACTCAACTGCGGAGAGAGGGGACCCGGGGGAGGTCTGCACAGAGTTATTTTTGTGGGAGCAGTCAGGAGGGGTGACTTGTAGGAAGAGCTCACAGAGAAAAATTCCTCCGTGAAGCAAAGCTCCGAGGATGGGTCGAAGTTGGCTAAGAAGATGAACAGGGGTGGGGTGGAAGACAGGGGAGGGAGCCTAGTGCCTAGCGGAAGGAATAGGCTTCTAGGCAGAGGGAATGACATGTGCTAATGCCTGGAGGCATGAGAGAATGCAGCCCACTGGGGGAGCTGCAAGGAGCTTGGTGTGGCCAGAACCAAGGGATATTGAGGCCACTAGTAGCAGGAGTGGTATAATGCACTGTACACAGAACCAGGGGTCAGGGAGCTTCCTGGCCAGGGAACGTAACTATTATGTTGGCTAGAAGAAGCAGTAACCCGTGCAAGGTTGCCAGGGTGCTTTCCTTTAGGATGTAAAGGAAGTAAACCAGTGCAGGTTGGTTACAGAGAATCCATACACAGGGGTAGAAGAAACCTAATTAACAGTCATTTAAACTGAAATTTGAAGAGGAGGATGAAGAACATACACACCTGAGAGGACAAGAGATATGACACAGAAAGAATGTTAGTGGAACAAGAAGTACATAGTAACCCTCCAAAGAACATAGTGGAGAGGGTCAGAAGCAACAATGAAAGAACCACATGATTTATTATCTATGCACAGTGCGTAATAATAAACAAAGAAAGCATTAAAATCTAACACCCCAAAGTGTTAACAATTATCCCCTGGGCTTGATGTCACAGGCTTGATGGAAGGCACTTTTGAGTGGGCCACAGTGAGGGGGAAGATGGCTGTCAATAGACTGGGCATCCAGGAAGCATGGCCATAGTACAGAAAATCCATGTTCCAGGGGGCGGGTATGTATATATACATGTATGTATGACTATGTATGTATGTATACAAGTTGTGGATGCTCTTTCCTAATACAAAGTATAAATCGTTACAGAAGTAAGTTACAGCCATAGTGGAGATTTCAACTCTCTGGACATTGGCTGGAAGTCTAGTCCTGCAAAAAGCAGAGTTCTTGACATATTTTTAATTGCCTTTTAAGCAGCTTGATTGCGCAAGTTTGGGGAAAATTAATAAGTGAAGGATTCTGCCGCTCTGGGCTCAAATCTAACTAATTTTCGCTTTTTTGACAAATATTTGTCGAACACCCAAATGCACCAGGCATTGTACCAACAAAGCACAAACCTCTTGATGATGTCGACAGGCACATAATGGGCATTCAATAAATGTTCATTTGAAGAATGCAGGAATGAATGAACGAAGGTAATGGGAACCTCAATGGAAAATGAATGCTAACATTAGGAATTACAATAAAAATAGGACTCTGGGCATGGTCAGACACCTATCCTAGGCCTTAGGACTATCACAGAAATGCAAGGAAAAGCAAGATGGAAGATGGGCGATCGAAAGGAAAAGTGGCTCCAGAAAGATGGGAACTCCAAAAAGAAAACTTACTTTGATGGTACAAATGAATTACCCTGGTGAAGAAGGAATGGGGCAGCATCAAAGGAAGCCCACGAGGCCACACAGACAGCTCTCCGAGGAGCTCAGGTTGTAAAAAGCTGTGGACAAAGGATAGAAGGCACCGGGTGAAGGCAAGAGAGGAGAA
This sequence comes from Equus quagga, assembly GCF_021613505.1. Lineage (NCBI taxonomy): Eukaryota > Metazoa > Chordata > Mammalia > Perissodactyla > Equidae > Equus > Equus quagga. Next base: position 75,554,388 of record NC_060280.1, on the reverse strand, counting down.
GGGACTTGTGACAAAGGTGCTAGGTGACATAAGACCCAGAATGAGCTAAGCTTTCAGAAAAAGCAAAAATAAAAAGAGAACCACAAGAAATGACAGACTGGAGATTTTTAGGCTCCAAGAAAGAGGAAGAATAAAAAGGACAGTACTCTTTGAGAAATGAGCATAATAGTAATCAGTTGCAGAGAACTTCTCCTCAACTTCTGTCTTGGTGCTGTCTTTCCTATTATGCTTTTCATATTTGAGGGAGAACAAACTTGGTTGAGAAAGAATTGAAACCTGAGATAGGCGATGGGATGATGAGAGACCATATAAGATAGTGGTTTAGAGTCACCCAGATCAAGGATTAAGTGCCGGCTCTGCCATCTAATAAACTTGTGCCAGTAGTAGGCTCTCCTGGCTCAGCTTACTCTTCTGTAATAGAGATAACCAGAGTCCTATGTCATAGATCTGTTGTATAGATTAAAAGATATGATGCAAGTAAAACACTCAATGTCTGACACGTAAAATAATTCAATAAATGTTAGCTATCATGATGATAATGATGATCAGATGTTTGAAACAAATCTGAGTACTAGGCTCAACAAAATTAACCTCAGGATACTGAGACACTTTGAAGATATGATCCTGAAACCATTCTGGGTGAACGATAGTCAAGAAATATTGGAAAATTGGAGAGTCTGGAAAAATGCCATATTTTTTTAAAGTGGAGTAGTAGATGGTAGTATATTCTGGAAACAGTAGACAGGTAGACTTCATATAGACCCCAGAAAAAAAATTTGCAAGAGATTAATTTGATGGTCTTGAAACCCAGAATGTCATCCATGGTCTTTAGAAACTACCTTGGGCGTGCTAAGAGCAAAGTCATGCTAACATCTCATTTAAGGAAAAGAATTGGCATTATAATTTCATAATCTGTCTCTCCTTTATGATGTATTATTCACAAATTTGATAAACAAATCTTCCTCCTTCAGGCTTACTCTCAGAGTCTTAATTGGAGAAGTTTTATTTGTTGAAATTTCAGTATGAACTAACGGCCTGACACGGTTACAAATAATGGACTCTTTGGCTCCCTCAGTGGACAGCTCTGTGTTCATACTGGGGACACTGGCAACTCCATGGTACTCTCTGCTGATGTGACCACATCTAGGATGACAGGGCTCACCCTGAGGGCCACATGTTACAGAGCTGTTAACAAAGGAGGGCTTATGCAGAAGGCTTAGAGAGCCAGGATGGTGAAGAGCCTGGCCATTATGTAATATGAGAGAGTGAAGAAACTTGGCATTGTTTAGGCAAGAAAGGCAAGACTTAGGGGTTCTGCAGCTTTATCATGCATGAGAATCACCTGGGGTGCTTGTTTCAATTGCAGATTCCAGTGACTCCAATCCCTAGATTTGTAGAGATCCTGATTCTTTATTCCCAGGAGAGCCCTGGAAATTACAATTGAACAGACATTCCAGATGATTCTCATTCCAGGGTCCAAGGACCATATTTTAAGAAACATGACTTAGAAGGAACAAAATAACTGCCCTCAGGTATAAAAGGTAGACTCTCCCACGTGGTTTAGAGGACAGAACCCTAATCAACAAGACCTTAACTCTCCTGTCAGCCCTTGGAGGGTGGGAACCCCAGCATACTCATTTCTGTATCTCTAGTTCTGAATATGGTGTCTGGCACACAGTAGGTGATCAGCAAATACTTTAATGAAATTACAAGAAAGTAGAGGAAAGAACCTTGTAAGAATGAAACCTTCTTGAAAATGAAGCAGGTGGCCTTGTCAGCCAGCCAGCCTGCCATCAACAACCATCTTTATGGGGAGACTGGATAATAAATGTAAGAGATGGCATAAAGGATATTGCTGTGTTGGAAGAAAGGTTCAACTTAGGGGACCTCCAGCACTTTCCCCATTCTTAAAACTCAGTTAAAGAAATACAATGTATTGAAAAAATTATTTGACTGCAGTACAGAGATAATGGAGTCAGAGAGGTACAGATAGGAGAGGAAAGATGGTGGTGAGTACTAGAGAAAAGAGTAAGAAGCACACATTCGAAATATGAAGAGATCATCAGTCTGAAGAAGCACTTAACATAAAGCACTGAATGTTTTAGTGGTGGATATGACACCTGCAATACTGTACGTCGTGTGTAACTTGATTCAACCCCAAACATTCATTGATCACCTGGATGGGAAGCAGAGTTAGAATTGCCCTCTGCCCTCGAGGAACTCCCAGGATAACAGAAGAGGTCACGGGCCCTAGTTCTGCCCCTAGAATCACAGAATGTGAACCCAACTCTTCTAGTAGGGAAGGAAAATGCGAGTACCACAAGGGAAGGACATTTTCTGTCATGTAAATCACCATATCCCCAGCACTTAGAAAGTACCTGGCACATTGGAGCATCAATAAATATTTGTTGAGTGAATTAATGAATGAATGAAACTAGCATTTATTGAATCCCTCCTTGCCAGACAGTGTATTTCCTACTTTGTATATGTCATTACCCTTAATGCTTCCAAATTCTGTAAAAAGTGTTACTACCCTTGTTTTACAGATGTCAAAATGGAAGCGCTGTTGAGTTACTTGCCCAGGGTCATACAGCTTGTAAATGACAGAGCCAAAGTTCCTGAACTTGAGTTATCTGCCTTCTAAACTCCTGCCATTTCTGCTACCCTATGCTAGTCTAGATAGCTCTGTTTCCAGACAAGTGGATTGAGAGTCAGAGGGTGAAACGACTTGTTCAGGGTCATCCTGACAGTTTGTAACAGAACTGAGTCCAGACCTAAGCTCTGAACCATGATTTCAGCAGCAGCCAGAGCTCTTCACATGCCAGCAGCTGACCTTGTTCCACCCACTGGCCCCTGCAGGCCCTCGGCCTTCACATAGAGGAGCGTGTGCCTTAGCCAGCTCTTTCTTTGCAACATGGGGCCCCTGAGGCTACCTCGACATTGCTTGGATCAGTTTGAACTTGGCAATGTGGGGCTGGTAATTGTGGTGATACAGAATTCCTAAGAAGACTCCTCCACCATAAAAATGAGCAGATTTTTATGCCAGGGGACATTCGGCCTGTTATTGAGAAGCCCGTGACTAACATACTCATGTAGATTGGCCTCAGGACTCAATTTTTGCCTCTTTTTTCCCAAAACCTAGAGTTGGCAGTGAAATAAGTTATATGCTAAATTGTCCTCCAGCCTCTATGGGTTCAGCTCTGCCCTTAGTTATACAAATATAATTTCCATTGACTTTGGCCAGCGTCCTGTTGAGTGAAAGAAGAGGTAGATTTAAGGCTATCAACTCAATCAGAGCAGCATATCGTTCTTTCTTCTTTGTCACTTTTTATGTGGCTGGTGGGGAGAAATGAATAAAGGGCTTTCTTTCCACTCCTCTGCAGTTGTTTTCGGCTAGCTGTACCATAACATTTTTTAGGGTAAGTGAAAAACACACATGCAGGGAAGGAGGAGAGGGTGGGTGTGGTGTGGTGTGTACATACATGTGACATTTGTGCATGCATGTGTGAGCACTGTATCACCCAGGGACCTTAGTGGCAAGCAACAGGAGCCATTTGGCTCACATTAACAGAAGAGAATATTGGGCAGATCACAGAATTGCCAGAAGGGCTGATGAACCAGGCTTTGAAGTGGTTAAAATAATACCCCAAACCATTGTCAGAACCCTACTGCTTCCAGCAAACATGGCTGAGCTCCATATCAGTCTTACCACAGCTGCCAGCCCTGCTGGAAAGGGAGGCTCTGCTTAACCTCTCTCAGCGTCACTGACTCTCGAGGCTGAGTCTGGGAAGTAGCTCAGATCAGCAGTGACTGGGTCCTGGGCCTGCACTCTAGCTGCAAGGGAGGCTGGGAGGACCAGGATCTGGGATTTTACAGTTTCTCCCGGGAGCAGGAAGGAGCCTTTGTTTCCCAAGACTCATAGAGTGATGAATTTCCCCCCAATGTAGGAAGGGTTGTTACTACTGGGCAGCCAAAAAGAATAACAAGCACACCAGGTGGGGCTTTCATTCTGAAATTCCTACAAATTTCCCCTTGGGGTAAACGCAGCCTGGAAGGAACATGCATGCACAAGCCTTCTCTCCCTACCAGGCTTTTCTTGCACAATCGCCCAGTCTGGGAATCGTGTACACATTGATTATACCTGGAGATATTTTTTCAGCGAAAAAGGCTCTAAGGTGTCATACCATCTAACTCATCTGGAGTTCTCAACTTTCCAAACAAGAGAAACCAGACATGCTTCTGTGTTACTTCCGCAGCAGTGGGAATATAATCGTAAATTGGAGAAGGGGCTGTGTAAATTCTCTACTGTGTGTCTGTGCTAGACTGATTGAATTTTCAGACATTGCTCTTACCTCGTTGGGTTCAGTTGCTGGTCATCCTGTCTGTACAATGTACTGCGCCCAAGTCACACAGAAAAGGCATATTTGGAAAATCACTGCAAGTGAATTACTAGAGTCTTTTAAGATAAATAACAGGGGGCCAGCCCGGTGGTGCAGCAGTTAAATGTGCACGTTCCACTTCGGCAGCCGGGGGTTCGCTGGTTCAGATCCCGGGTGCAGACCTATGTACCGCTTGTCAAGCCATGCTGTGGCAGGTGTCCCACATATAAAATAGAGGAAGATGGGCACGAATGTTAGCTCAGGGCCAATCTGCCTCAGCAAAAAGAGGAGGATTGGTGGCAGATGTTAGCTCAGGGCTTATCTTCCTCAAAAAAAAAAAAAAAGATAGGATTTCCCTGCCTCTTACTTGCAAGCTTTACAGGATGGACTACAGGAAAGATGCATAAGGCCTGCCTCAGTGCCCTTTGCTAATTTGGGTTAGAGATGTTGATTTATGATGAGTGCCTTTCTTTCTAACACCTGAGGTTGAGCTCAAAGCAGAGAATCCGACAGATTTTTTTTCACTTCCTTGGTTCCTTTCAGGCTCTTACTGAAAGTAACCCCTCCTCCGAGGATCACTGAGTTAAGGTAATGTGATCCTATTTTTATGGGTGCAAAAAAGAGTCTGAATGATACACCAAAGGTCATGTGACATAAGGGGAAGATAGCCTCCAGAACAGACCATAAACCGCCTCTCCAGTTCCCAGTGGCTTCTAACTCTCATTTTCACATCTAGCTGCTATCTCTTGAGAATTTTCCAGCAATTTGTAATGATTCCAATCTTTTAGAGAGAGATCGTTGTTCTCAGGTTGTGGCTGGGAAGACGGGGCGCAGAATGTGTGGCCTCTGCAGCCCCTATTCATTCAAGAATCAGAAACATACCATGAGGATTTTCCACTAATGGTTTAACCTCCAAAGCGTTGCAGTTTTCATGATGTTTACCCAGTTTTGTTTCTGGAATTTATGTCACCAGAAATGTACATAATACATTCTACTCATAAATAGTCAACAGCAACCCAAATAAGAATCTGCTTCTTAGCGGGAGATAACAATAAAGAGATCCGAAAGAAGGCAAAATCTGTGAGTTGGGGGGATAAAGGATGAATTAAAGGGAAATTGAAAAGCAATATTTGTTTAATATTTCAAATCCTAAAACTACCTGAGCCCGTCGCAGCCTCCATAAGTGAGAGAAGGAAGGGAGACTTGAATCCGAATGCAAGGTAGAGGCCCCAGCAAGGCCACAGTGCCCATTTGTCCCTCTCCTGCTGTGTAGACTCCTACTAGATATTCATCAGATACTAACACAAGTCTTTCTACTCCTCCTTAGATGTCACTTATTTGGAACTCAGCAAACAGTTTTCATGGAAGCAGTGTTCTAAATTAAACTGGATTTCTTAGCCAATCCACCAAATTTTACTTAACTAGGAATGCAGCTGAAATGTTATAAGTTGATAATTTTACTTATAGTAGAAAACACTCCATCAAGATATGTGTAATTTGGTACTTAGTAAAAATCAGGTTGCTTTAGATGACAGTATATTGGTGCAATACATGACTTTTCCGGACCCTCTGAGAGGTGGACAGGGCACTTTTAAGGGTTTTAAAGGTTAATGGTTCTGGTTTCTTTATGTCTGATTTTGCTGCAGACTTATGGTTTTCGAGATAATTGATACAGCTGTGTCAGTTAGCTTTCTTCTTATCTATCAGCAATATGTAGAATGTTGTTTAATAAAGAGAATGTGAGAGAATAGAAGGGAAGAAAAGAAGAAAAAGGAGAGGACTTCTTAGAAAACTCAACTAAATTAAAAAAATTAAAAGGGAGCCAAAGAGACATGTGTATAAATATGTAAAGCAGCGTGCCTGAAGTAGAATTAGCTGAGCTGTGAATAGTGAAAACTGGAAGAAGAGGGAATTTTTCCAATGTAGCGTGTCACCGAGGAAGAGGGAGATGGTCGGGTCCCTCTCCCGTGTCTAGGAGAAGGCGTCAAGCTAGGGCAGCGTGGCTGTTCTGTGACGGTGAAAGGAGACTAATTTCAGCCAGGGTTTCTTCTGTGCTGTGTTGTCTTAACTCAGGTGGAGTCTCACATGGATCGCGTTAACACAAAACTTCGTTTCCCCTCATTGGTCTTACTGGAGCTAAATACCAACCCTTCATAACTATTTTGTTTATGTGCTTGGACCCCAGAGTTCTGAGTCCTCAGGCAGTCAATAGAAGGGGAGGGGCAAACATGGAAAGACTCTCCTGCGTCCTCTTTCCTCCACCCAACAAAAGCATCCTGGAAGGGCCCTGTCTCCAACTTTGAAGAGATCCGCAGAAGGGAGCCATATTCAGGGGCAACACGGCCATTACTAAATTATTCAAATTAGCCTTGTGCTGTCAGTGGTACGAAGGAGCATCAAGGTCACCGTCACAGTTCACTGGAGGCTCTTTGGCTACTTAAAGGTCTTTCTTCTCTTTATTTCCTTGGGTAGAATTTGCCCATGTGGACATTTCTTATATTCTAAGTGGGGTTGCTTGCATTAGCACACCGTGCTGTGTCATCACCATGCTCACAGCCCATGACCCTGACAAGATCTTCTTACTCCCTCTGCCCTGGTTCACACCTACTTGTTCTTCCAGATTCTGCTTGGGTGGCACCTCCTCAGTAGCTTCCTTTCACTCTTTCTGTGAGTTCCCAAAGCGCTCCATGCTTCCTTCCATCTTAGTACTTGCCACACCATACTGAATTCACAATACGTTTTCCCCGACAGACAACCCCTTTCCCTAGAAGACTGGTGTTCCTAAAAATAGAAATCGGGCTTATCTCTGCATTCCCTGTGTTCATGGGAAGCACTCGGCAAGAGTTTATTGAATAGATGAATGAAATTAACCTACCTTAACCACACTGTCTACTGACCCGTTTGACCCCAACCTGTTGTTCAAGGTTTAGAAGTGGCTTAATTGGCACCTGAGCGCCCTCTTCTGTCTGAGCACAAGTTTGCTGTGCTGGATGCCTGGTCCTCTCAAATGCAGACGGCAGAGCATCGGTTCTCAGACACCTCAGCCTGAAGTTACTTCCTCCCTTCAGAGACTTAGTTAAGGATGAGGCAGAGTTTTTCTGTGTCTGCCAAGAGTGTCAAAAACACATCTAATTGTTACCTGTTAGAGCTGAAGGGACCTTAGAGGTTGTCCAGTCACACCCTCTCTTTTCACAGATGAGGGAACTGAGTCCCAGAGAGGTGCAGTCTGTCTCCTAGAGTCACACGGCAAGCTTGCTATCAGGCTGGCAGCTGGAATTCTCATCTTCTACCCCCCTGCCCCTTTTATATTGCCAGTTCCTTTTGTGTACAATTCCTGATTCATGGGCTCCGGAGAGCCTACTCCTGGGATAAAGTGAACCAAAGGGGTGCAGTCTTATAAATGGGCCAAATGAATAAATACGACAGCTTCCCATCTTAGAGCAGCGTTCTTCATGAGGAGCTGAGCGCGTTTAATAGGTGCTTGTAAACAGGAGCAATTTGAATAGTTTCTCCGGCGCGCTGTTAACATTTATATGTGCCCCATTTTATCTGTAATCTGCTTTTACAAGGCACTGGTGAGCCTTTGATGGCAGCAACGAATGACCCAGACGCTTCATCCCGAGTGTTCAAACGGAGCCGAAAATTTGGGAGAATCTAAGATATTCATCTCCGTAAAAAATCCAAACACGTTGACTAAAATTGCTCTTCTCCATCCAGATACATTAACTTTTTCTTCTCTTTTCCTTCCTTTCTTTTGCATTTTGCCATTACCATGTTCTGGTTATTGCCCACATCTGGAGCGTGGCAGCTGTCCTGTAATGTGCAAGCTGCGGTGTGTAATTTGGAGAACTTGAATACAAATATCTGTTAATTAAAAAAAAATACAGAAGCATGTTTGTCAGCTTGTAATTATGTAAAGAACACCAACTCCCAAACTAATTTAAAAAGCAAAATGAAAATAACTTTCCCAGCAGCTTTACAAAATCCAACAACTCTGCATTTAACTATTAACTTTCTTCTGAGTATGCCGAAGTCCTTTGCAAACGTCCATGAAGTTCCTCTGGGGACAGCAGATGGGCCCACTGGGACAGTAGGCAAGGCAGGGCTGGGCTGACAGGTCACTGGGGCCCGTTACTCGCCCCTTATGATAAGTCTAGGGCAGCGTTTGTCAACCTAGGCGCTGTTGGTATTTTGGGCTGGATAATTGTTTGTTGTGATGTGTCTCGTGCATTGTAGGATGTTTAGCAGCATCTTCGGCCTCTGCTCACTAGATGCCAGTAGCAACCACCCCCCCCCCCAATTGTGACAAACAAAAATGTCTCCAGACATTGCCAAACATCCCTGGGGAAGGAGTGGGGGAAAACAGCCTCCAGCTGAGAACCACCGTCATTTTCGTTTGCTGTGTAAGATGAAGAGAAGAGCAGAGGGCTTGGCCTCAGCAGACTTGGGTTTAAGTGGCCATTTCCTCATTCTAATCATATGACCTTGGCCAAAGCACCTGACTTTTCTCTATACCTGCTTCCTCATCTCTGAGATGGGGTGCTGGGAAGATCCAATGAAATGTGGGAGATTTTCAAATATAGAAAAGGGCAGTATGAAGGTGTGTTTTATCATTATTGTTATTATTGCAAGATGGCTCCTGAAGTGTCTGGAGGCCAACGTGGGAAGCCACTCCCTGTTGGGACTTTGACCTCCCTCCTTAGCACAGAGCTGTCCGGCACTCCAAGGCTTGAGGGGCAGGTAGAAGTTGCAGTGTTCCTTGGAGACATCTGCGGGTGTGGTGAAAGAGCACTGAGGAAAATACAATTGCTGAGGAACGGCTAATGGCGATGGAATAATTCTACATACACAAGAGGGAGCGCTGTAGGGCGGTACCAGTGTCTTCTCCATAGCCTCTCTGATCCCCATAACAGGTGGAAAGGTGTAGGAGGGACTCAAGGCACTGTGGGGGTGTGCAAACACGAGTCTCTAGATCAGAGCAAGTTCCAGAATCTTTTCTAATGTAGTAAAGAGACTGTCATCTGTCTGAGCCGAGGGAAGCCAGGTGAATGGATGAGATAACCTTGCGAGGGCCCTTTTAGCTCAAGAATTCCAGGAGTCTGGGTTGAGGGCTAGACAATCTAGAATTCAGACACTCCCTTGTTTAATCCACAGATTTCTGGGGAAAGTGTTGATAGCAGCAGCTGCCACTCACTGAAGATGGCTCTGTGCCTGAAAGTGTGCTGAGCGTTTTGTTTATTATCTCATTTAGTCTTCCAGACAGTTCTGTATTCCCATTTTACAAATGAGAAAGCTGAGGTGTTTACAGGTGCAAGCAACTTGCCATGGAACAAGCAAGTGCCATTTGTAAGAGCAAGTCTGTCAGTATCTCATCTGAGTTGGTTAAGGGAAGGCTCTGTGGCGTTCCTCTGGCCTCCCCGCACACAGGCACCTGGGGTAGGAGCCCAGAACTGTACCGAGAGGCGGGCCATCGAGCTGCCACTCGCAGACAGAACTAGCCTGTCCAGGCACACCCCCACCGCCTCCGCTGAGCACTCCACAGCCCTGCAGCCTAGAGTTTGAAGGCCAAGCGGTGTGAGGTTTAGGAGGATGCTGTGATGTAAAAAAGAAAAAATAAAATAAAGGCAGGAGGGAGAAGCTGATGGTTTGACTGGAGCACACACAATCAATACGCCCAAGATAACAATTTCTGCAGAACAGCTCCTTGCTCATCCAGACCCCCAGGAGACGTGGCTGCTCTGACAGTCGGCAGAAATTCTGACTCGCTACAGATCTTTTCATCTCCTGCCTGCTCTTGCCGACTTTTTCATTTTACATTATTAAATATTAAACCCTGTAAACACTTTCATTTGTCTGCACCATATTGTCAGTCAAATTACCCTGTTGTAACAGTACCAAATTGTGTTGGTATCACTTACTTCCCTGGGCAATTCTAAAATCCTATTGGAGGGTAAAACAATGATGTACCTAAACTGGTGGGGGTCAGGACTCCTAATTCTTTTTTCAGACCCTGGCAGCGGCTAACCATTTATATCTATTGAAGTCAAATTGTTTCTTTCCAAGTGAATGGAGTGCACATGCTATTAAGACCCCACTCCTTCCCTCCAGCAGATTTAAAGTCGATTGAAATAACTTTGAAAAGTCGAAATTCTGAAAGTTGAGCCCCATCAACTCGAGTACCTATCTGCGGATTACACAGAGCACATCATCAAGGCCACTGTCTCGATACCCAGAACATGTTGCTTTCTGTCTCTTTTCTGGCTCTCATTTGCTGGTGCTCTGGAATTGCTCGTTATTTCCCAATGGTAACTATCCAAAGAAAACCATAATGAGGCCAACGTGCTATGTGGGAAAAAAATGTGTTCCAAAGTCAGAAGGAAATAAGATAGTTGGCTTGGCTGATGTTTTGGAATTATCTGTATCTCTGTCCTCTCCGTTAGCAAAGATAATCAAAACTTTATAATATTTAAAATTCACTTTTGAGATAATACAAAAAAAGAATAATTGGATCCATGCATTCAAATGCTGATTGCTTGTATGTTAGCATTTTACGATGTGTCTCAGTACCAGCATCCCAGGACCCCACCATGAAAGCCAAGGAATTCCTGGAAATTGCAGTCTGATGATGACTATTGTGCAAATAGAAGAATAGACCATGACTCTGCTCCCTCCCTGGGACCACCAGTGTATGCTTCACTGCTTAAGAGTCCAATGCCAGTGTTCAAAAGATAGAGCTTATGGTGTATAAAACCCCAAATCCGTTCCTGTAAATAAGCAATTCAATTGATTGGCCCAAATAGATTTGTCAACAGTGGGAACTAAGTTAACTAAATTAAAATAATTAAATAAAGTGGACTTATGATTTTACCAGGAACTTTAATTAAGGCACTGACCTATAGACATTTGCTACTCCCCCCACAATTCCCAACCCCTCCTTATTCCCAATCCATCTTCCCATTCTTGTGCTGCTTTTTCTGTAGCCTAGGTAAAATTATTTAACCTGTTCTTGGCTCTAACGACCCATCTGTTGAGTTGGGAGAGCAACACTCTCATGCATCTGGCAGAGGATCGTACACTTTAATGAATGTTTGGAAAGTACTTTGAACATGAAGTGCTTGGTATTAATATTGCTTTCCAATGCCCCAGACATCTAATGAAACGGTATCTTAATCTATGTCACAGCTAATTCATTTTGGAACTGAGTCTACTGAATACAGATTTCAGTGTGGGGGTCACCGGGAAGATTTATTTTTCCTTGGGGCAAATATTGACCTCCTGAGTCTCCATCAATATTTACCTCTTGGATCAATACATCTCAGTGTTGACCTTGATAAAAGTCAAGATCTCTCCCAACCTCAGGATCTTCTTCATCTGCTGCCTTAGTTCCGAGTCTGTCACTTGATTCCCTTCTAATAAATCCTTATTTGCAGGAGTTTATAACACAAGCTGTTCGCATGCCCTCGGGTGTGAGGTTGCTAGGTGTATCCCTGGGCACTTTGCAGAAAAGCTGAAGTGAACCTGTCAGAGTGCTTCTAAGAGAATTCCTGATTTCATGTCCATGCTTCTCTTCTTGCAGGGAGGGGCTTTCTAGGAGGGCCTACCCAATGTGGAATAAAGTGCTGCCTAGGCAAATTCCTAATGGAGTCTATGAAACCGGACAATTGCATCACTGAGTATTCCAAGGCTAGCTACCTATTTGGGAGAAGGGGGAGCTGCATACATGCAGCCAGCCTTGTGTAGACGTTGGGCATTGGGCCTTCATCTGAACCTGCTGACTGTAATCGATAATGGTCTTCATCACCAAAGAGACCATGCAGCTTTCACTCCCAACTGTGAACATGCCGGAACAGTCTATCAACGGGGCTGGAGCTATTGTTTTACATGTGCAGATTTAGTCATTCAGTAGCCATGTTTGCTGAATATCTTTTAAGAAACTAATGTGCCAGGCCCTTTGCACAAATGAAATTCTTGCTCTCTCTTGGGCTCCACAGTTGCCCACCACCTGATAAGGGCTGAGAATAGAAAAGGGCGTGGGACATGGCACTCACACTGAGGCAACTTTGACTATAGTGTGGACACAGTTGAACTGCTTCCTCAGTTTTCCTCTATCTCCCCTCACTCGAGTACTCACTGCCACACCTCTCCCACCATGAACACGTCCAGACTGGGGGACAGTGCATTGTAAGTCTTTAGCATTTGAGTCACATGCTGACAGGACTGAGGAAGGTCGTTGTCTCCAGGGACAGCATTTCTAACCACCTCCAGAGATTTTGCCAGCATCTCATCATCTGCAGTCTTCAGAGAATAGTTGGGGAATTTGTCTTGGTAGAAGACACAAGAAACAAGATTCATAAGAGTAGGAGGTGTCTGCCTTTTAGGGCCTATGGAGATGAGACACAAGAGGGAGAAGGGCAGTGGCGAGATGCCAAATCAATAGTGTGGCTGCTGCGTTCATCACGTTTTTGTCTTTGGGGTTTGAATTTAATTGCTTTCCATATAGATTCAAGTAGAGAGAACGGTTCATCACAAAGTATTTTGTTCAGAAATGTTGCACAGATAAACAGATTTCTAGAATAAATGTATGTAAAACTCAAAACACTGTCCAACACATCTTATGATAAATGAGACTTTTTTATGCGTTTTCCATTGATTTATCTGCTTTTAATGGGCCCATTTGCAAGCAGCAGTGTTTCCAAACTTTCAAGGATGTTTGTGTGTGTGTGCGTGTGTGTGTGTCTGTTTGATGAAGAATGGTAAGGGAGAAGGCTAGCAGTTCATTCATTTCAGAAAACTAAGCGTTGGAAGGCAAGATCTCTCCTACGGCTCTCCCTCTCTTCTCCATTATTTTGTCAGTCCTGTCAGTAATTCAGGCTAGAAAAACCTATATTTTTTTTTAACCTAGATTTTTCCAAATAGCTGAGGACAATACCTTAATAAGAAGGTGAAAGGGAAGGGGGCTTTGCAGTTATTCACAATAGGGTCTGTGTTGTCTCAATTTTTAGCTTCATTGCCAGCTTTCTATCCCACATCTTTCTGGGTATCCTGGACTGAGTTGTTTCCATCCAGGAGCCAACTTAGCAGTCTGGTCTCTGGACTGTTAGCAGCTGCCTGGAACCACAATTCAAACCAAATCCATCTTAAATGAGTTTGATGAATCGAGCTTCAGGAGTCTTGCCCTGTACTGGTCCTTTGAATCGAAGCCTTGAGATCCCAAGCAGCGCGTGCTGGGAGAGCTTTAAATATACCCTAGGGCCTCTTTAGGAAGATTGGGTTTGTCTCGCTGTCCCAGGCTCCGTTTCTGAAAATGGCAAACAAAAAGAAAAACAAACAAACAAATAAAACCTTTTATAGTGGAGTTTGTCCTGTCCCACGGGGGGTATTCAGGGTATTAGCTGGCCTGCTCTTAAAATAACTGCTTGTCGCTGTTTTCCTCATTTCAGATTTCTTCAAGGAGAATTTGCCTTTTATTTATTTATGGCAAATAAATTAACTTCTTTGTCTGTTTCTTGTCTCTTCAGTCATACCACGTTATCATCAGATGCTCTGCCTTCTCTACTCCCCATGGACTTCTAAGGGAAGTCATTCATTCATTCAATCACTCGTTCAAACAACCATTTATTAAGTATCTGATATTCGCCAAGTACTTTGCTAGGAACTAAGGGATTCGAAAAAAAATGGATCAATTGGGAATCCTGCCCAGAAGGAGGACAGAATCTAGCACAGAAAGACAGGCTTATACAACCATGTGCAATAATCACTTACAAGAGGCAATGAAGAATGACCTGAAGCAGTGCTGATGGACAGGGAGGGGAGGGTTTAGATGTGAGGGGACACAGGAGGTCAAGTCTGCAGTCCTTGAGCACTAGTTGGGTTTAGGGAGTGTCAGCTGGCTGGCCCCAAGTGCGGGTAACAGAGTAGAAAGTGGGGCGTTCCGTGAATTAGGGACTAGTAGAGGGGAGGCAGGTTTGTGCAGAGAGTGCTGTCATCTCCTTTGGGCAGGCTGCCTGTGGGGCACCTTGGAGATGTCCAGGGAGGGGTAGCAGGTTGATAGTTGAATGTATGATATTGGAGCTTGGAGCTTGGAAGGGATCTGAACTAAAGAGAAGGGTTTGGACTTTTCCACATAAGGGTTGTGGTTGGAGCCATGGGAGTAAATGAGATTACCCAAGTACAGCATGTGGAGTAAGGAGAAAAGATGCCAAGAGAAAACCCTAATAAAAACCAATGTTTAGGGGTCTATTAGGATTATCCAGAAAAACAGAACCAATAGAAGATATATATATATATAGAGAGAGAGAGAGAGAGAGAGAGAGAGAAAGGGAGGGAGAGAATGAGAATTATTAGGAGAAATTGACTCATGCAGTTATGGAGGCCGAGAAGTTCCACAATCTGCCATGTGTCAGCTAGACACCCAGTAGAGCCATGGTGTGAGTTCCAGTCCAAAAGTCGGCAAGATGAGACCCAGGAAGAGCCAAAGCTTCAGTTCGACTCCAAAGGCAGGAAAAAACTGATGTTCTGTTCAAGCAGTCAGGTAGGAGGAGTTCCCTCTTCCTCGTGGGAGGGTCAGCCTTTTTGTTCTAGTCAGGCCTTCAACTGATTGGATGAGGCCCACACACATTAGGGAGGGGAATCTGCTTGACTCCGTCTACTGATTTAAATATTAATCTCAGCCAGCAACCCTCTCACAGACATACCCAGACTACTGTTTAACCAAATATCTGGGCACCGTGTGGACCAATAAGATTGCTACACATTAAATTAACCATCACAGGGGCCATGCAGAGGAAAAGGAAGGAGCACAGAAGAGAGAAGGTAACAGAGATAGGAGAAATTCTCTCATTTGTGTGAATAATCCCCAAAACCACCTTAACCACCTTTTCTGGGGAGGTTTTGCATGAGTGTTTGCATTCGTGTACACACATTAACATGATTGAGCAAAAGCTCAGTGTGAAAGGTGCTGTGCTAGGTGTTGTAGGAGAGTTCACAGACAAAGATGATTCCACATCATCAAATTTAGTGAAAGAGGCAGGCATGTCCCGGGATAAAATGGACAAGTGAATGAACGTGCCCGTGGGTAGAGATGGGGCTGGTGAAAGTGCTGGCCAGTCTCAGGGTCCTGAATGTGGGTTCCTCTTACACAACATCACTTAATTTGGCCGGTGAGGGAGAGGTCCCTCAAGCCTGAGAATGGGAAGTGGGCTCCAGTAGAGGAGCTTCTTATAGACGTTTGCCCGATGTCAGAAGGAAGGTATTTCCACGGAGCACCAGCCCCTGTCAACTTCACTTAGGATCTGGGCTCCTCTGGGGACATCCCCACATTTCCAACATTCTGTCTTTGTGCTTGATGAATGGTCATGATCCCACAATTATTCTTTCATAATCATATTCCCAGATGTCCTTTTACTTTATTTTTTAAAATTCTAAACTGCAACTAGGAGAGGGGTAAGTTCACATTTAAGTGCCAGGCCCTGTCCTCCACGTGCGTCATCTCCTCTCACTCCTCCAGCAATCCTTTGAGACCGTCCAACAAGCCGAAAACTTCAATCCGCTTGAGATCACGAGAAGCCGCAATGCTTTACAGATGATAGAGGTCTCTTGTTCTTCACTGCGCTTTGTAAACTGTGAAGTAGCACACCATTGACCAATGTCATTAGTGAGGGACACAGCGGTCCTCCAGACAGATGGCACCCTGCCCATTTTACAGAAGAGGCAACAAAAGTTCCTTGAGGTTGATTTGCTACTGAGTGGTAAAGCTGCCAGGAAACCCAGGTCTGTTGATGCCAACCTGGTCCTCCAGGTTACCCCTAACCGCCTGTGTAGGAAGAGATCAAGGCTTGGCCTCACGTCTGTCTCCTGTCCAGGCAGAAGCCAGCACTGACTCAGCAGGCAGCCCGTGACCTGCAACAGGGCCAATCTGTCTCCTGTTTCTTAGAAACTTCTCCCATCCAATAACTCACTAGACTGTCATGGTCCAACCTTTCTTTGCATCTCGTTCTCTGTCTTGGACTCAGAAATTGCACAGCGGCAGTGCTGTTCTTGGATATGCTGAGCATCAGGTAAGATGGCTCTGAGCTCTCACCTTCTCCTGGAAACCTTTGACAAGCTTTTGCAATAAAAAAAATTAAATATTAATACTTGACAATTAATCTCTGACTGGAAAGAACCATATATACCATATGTGTAACCCCTGGACATTTCAATTTCCAATCTGCACAAGTAAGATAACATCCTGAAAATGAAATGTAATCATCAATTAGCAGTGTTCCTTAGCAAAGACTGATCTGCAGTAGTGAGCAGTTTTTACCATCTTATACGCAAGAAGCAGGAGAGTCGGGGGAGGAAGAGAGATGAGCACGTGATAAGTCACAGAGGCTGGAAGATAGAGGGCCAGCTTCCATGAACCACTGACACCTCTGTCCTCATGGGGCTCAGCTCTGTGAATTTATCAGTCGACAGCAGCCATTGGCTGGGCCCCAGTGGGGTTAACTGAGGCACGGGGGTAGATACCAAAGAAGCAGAAAAGGTGGCCCCTTCTATGAAGACTCTGAAATTGTTCTGCAGAATCAGATCATACACACGTGAAGCAGAGTAAGAACACCACCCAAGAGGCTCCCACACGAGCACAAATTAATACAGCACCTGGTGGTCATGGGCCTGTTTTCCTGCCTCTGTGTCACCGAGGGTGACAGCAGCAATTGCCTGGTAGCAATTGTAAAAAGTGCTTGTAGATCCTTGGCGAGGACTCATCAGGCCAGAACAGCACATTGTGATTTCTTATTATATTTAATGGAAAGTTGAAGCGCTCGGATATTTCCAAAGTGCAATTTGTTCTGATGGGTAGGCCGACAGTGAATTGGGCTGCTTCACTAGGGAAGAGGCAAAAAATAAATTAAACAAATCAATGACTGTGACGCATTCCAGGGGAAAGAAAATGCAGCTGATAATCCACCCCCACAACCACCTCTAACAAAAATCATCATTTTTATTGCAGTCACATCTTCTTGGGCTGCTGCTTCTTCTGGGTATTTTTAAAGAAAACTTCCCCTCCGGTCGTTTTCTTTAGCCCAATAAGCACAGTTGCTAATTTTCTCTCATTTGGAGATTCCCCCCTGGAACCATATGCCATTAAAATGCTTAGACATGTGGAAATGGACTGATGAAGATATGAGGAGACAGGGAGTTTCAGACGAGGAGAGACTTTGTCAGACAGAATGACTCTGACATCAGATTCACTAACCAAAAGAGAAAGATCCTGCCACGGAAGGGTGGGGAGGAGAGCTGTGCCCCGGCTCTGAAAGGGTCCGGGAGACATTGTGCTCCCAGGGCACAGCTCAGTGCCCGGCTTCTCACCAGTGCTCATTGGCTGAGTGAGGGAATGAGGAATGAATGAATGAATGTATAAACGAAGGAACAGGACAGATGAATGACTGAAGCAGAGAGGCAGGCCAGAGTCTGGGGAGCTGGTGGCAATGGCATGCAGGACTTGCAAGCAGGTGAGCGTATGTGGGACTCAACACAGAGCACAGCCTGGAGGCTTTGGCATGTGTCCCTGGTGGCATCATGGGCCCATAGCTCCATGTCCCCTTCTTCATAGAACTTTGTACATTTTGCTTTTATTTGTGTAGTTATTCAATTCATGTTTCCAGGGTGATATTCAAACTATTTAGTAACTGGTGTATCGATGGCACTGACCAACCAGAACAGACAGTTGGAATGGACAACAGCTAAGAACCCAATACAGCCATCCAGAATATAAGCTCTGAATGCATCTCTCTCACTAGCCTAAGCTTTCTGAAGATGAGGATCATGTTTGTTTTTATACTCAATAAAGCCTCGGCACCTGAGTCAAGGCTTTGATGCAAGCATAGTTCCTCAATTTAGACACCGTGCCTGCTCAATGTGCAGTAGCTACTCAATAAATATTTGTGGAATCAGTGAATGCATTATGTAAGGAAGGAATGGGTTGGGAGAGTGGAACGAAGTGTAGACAGGGAAGTTTCCCTGGCCTACCCAAACTGCAGGACAACCTGCCTTCCCCTGGGGTCCACGAAGGACCACCCAGGGCCTTGAAACACGGGGAAGGGAGGGTGAAGGCAGAGGCAGGTCCACAGGCAGCCAGGCCATTTCCTACAAAGCGCTTTCCTGGGCTTGGGTAAGTAAATCTGTTAATGCTCTCCAACCTCCTCCCCTTTGTTAGGGAGCCCAGTGTATTAATTAAAAACCACGGGCAGCTCTAAGGATCTCCAGAGCAAGGATTAAGCCAGCTTTCTGTCAATTGCCTTCAAAGCGATTGCTATTTGCTAGAGAAATTCTTTCTTTAGGGGTTAAGGCAACTTGCTTTTCAGTTTTCCATCTCCTCCGTTACCTCATTACCCTGCTGTCCCCTTCCCCTAATTCATGCTTCCAGCCAAGGGCAACAGGAAGACTATAGCGAAATGCCACATGGCCGCAGCAGTCCCCCACAGACAGACATGGCTCTGGGTGCTGATGTAATCAGAGCAAGGCCAGTGTAGTGAGCGGTCAATTCCTCTGCTCCTGCTGACCTCTCGGCTTTGGCTGAGTTGAGGCACATATATCATATTTATATCAACCACGTTGAGGTGTGCCAATGAGGGAGAAAGCAAAAGACAGGACTGTTTCCTACATATTGTGTCTCAGCTGACTCTTCTTTTTTGTGTCCATTGCCTGAATGGCTCACTCCATGACAGTGAGCACACCAGGAGAGACATTTCTGTCTCCTATGAGAAAGAACGTTCTGATAGAGCTGTTCAAGGGTCAGCCAGGCCGAATATATAGGTGAAGCCTACCATGTAGGCACTCAGTATATGACTGTTAAAATGAACTGCCAGTGATGTTGAAGCAGATGACCTCTAAGGCCCTTTCCTAGGTTGAAATGTAATGTAAATTAAGCTGTCTTTTGAGGTTTGAGCTGAGGTGAGAAGACTATCTCCCTTCCTCCAGGGACTGAAAGGCAAGGTCTTGCGCCATCTGCTCTGCCTGGCCTGTCTGCAGGGCTGGATGGGGACATGGGGATGGGGTGGGAGACAGCTAGGAGAGTGCAAGAAAGGCAGGGCAGAATTAAGCAGTTCTGAGCCCCCAGGCAATTTGTATTTTGCAGATCCTTATGTTATCGGCAATGAATATTAAGTAAATCAATAAATTCTCCATTGAAGTGATAAATAATCAATCAGCTATAATAGCACAAAATATGTCTGAACTCAATTCTAATGTGACCATAAAATAAAATGTGAAATCTGAGGCAACCTTTTTTTTTTGAGAGAACTGATAGGAACTTCCCGACTTCCTCTCTAACCCTCTCTTGGGCGCAGGCAGTGGCCCACTCTACCTTCTCCTGTACCTCCGGTGATGACTTCCATACCTCGGTCCCCTCATTCGGAAACCTCGAGGAATTACGTAAGATTCGGGAGATGTTCACAGCCCTGGTGAGAATTTAGACTCCATACAAATATGCACGCACGCATGCACATCACACATACAAACGCACACACACACACACGTCTGGCAGACCTGCTTCTTGTCTGTATGACACTCAGTGGGTTGTACTATGAAATCAGCCTCAGCAAAGAAAGAAAGGGGACAGAAAAGAGCTAAATCAGGATAACATAAATAAGCCCCTGGCAGGCAGAGAAAAACCCAAACAACTAATAACACCGGGGAAAAGTCACTGCAGAATTTATATAAAAACCGTATATCAGAAAAGCCATTTGAGAGACCTGTGAGAGGCAGAAATCATGAAAACTCTTTCTTGCTAGCCTGTGGTTTAAATGTGTAAGAATTACTCTTTTGTGAAAAATCGGTGACCAATTTGATTATTTTTTGTTAGCAATCAGCCTTTTGGTCTTGTCATCAGAGTTAGTGGATTGGTGCATCTCTCTCTCTCTCTCTCAAATATGTGTGTTTAACTTCCACTTGCCTCTTTGATCTTCCTACAGGCTCTTCTCTTTGGACTATCAATAAGTTTAAATCATAAATAAATAAACAAAACTCTATTTGTTCTAATTGTTTCTGTATCTGCTATCTTTTTTCAACCTTGTCCTATAGAACAAATATATAGGAAAATACATTTATACGTGTCCTAGCTAATTTTGAATCTTTAGCTCATCATCGGCTTATTTTTTTAAGTATAGTTTTGGTTCTTCTTTGCTTTTTCCTTGGGTCAATTGCTCCTTTCCTCAAGATGAGTTCATTGCTACAGACTTTAATAAAGCGGAAAGGATATCCAGGGAGCATTTGGCCAATTCCTCTGCCTCTCTGCAGGATGGATTGGATCCCAGTCGATTTGTGGCTCCCGCCTTCCCTTCCATTGTTCAGAGGCTTGGTTTTCCTTTGGGTTGTTTTGTCTACAGTGTCTCATATGCCAACATAATGACTGGCACATCTGTCTTGATGCATGGAGTGCATTAGTCCTTCCATGATGATGATGAGGTAGGCATGTATTCCTCGTTGGGATCTTGGCCTCAAATCATAGTCCCCTGACACAACAAAATCTTTTTGTTCAGGATTGCCTACTACTCTCTGAATCATTCCTATGTAGAATACACACATCTGCCAGTAGCAGATACCCCCATAACTTCCTCCTTATGCCCAACACTCACGCTGGTCCGTAAGGCGCTCCACTGTGTGTTCTGCAATAAGCCTGATGCTATGGGCCATAAACTGGAAAATGTAAGACAGTTCCTGCCCCTCTGAAGCTTCTGATTAGAGAAAATCCAAATATATGAGAGTCCATTATCAAATGTCCAAAGCATTTCTATTGATGTACCTGTCTCTTTTTTTTAAACTCAGATCTCTGGATTGTCAGGCCTTTTCTGTTTCTTTTATTTTATCTTAAAGAAAAAGGTACATGTGGCTCTTCTCTTCCAAGGCTATCCTTATACCTTCCAAGGCTTTACCTCTTGTAGTAGACAGATGATGGCCCTCAAAGATGTCCACATCTTATCGCCAGAGCCTGTGAATCTTTACCATACATGTCAAAAGTGACTTTGCAGATGAGATTTGGTTAAGGATCTTAAAATCGGCAGATTATCCTGGATTATGTGAGTGGGCCCAATGTAACTACAAGAGTCATTATACAAGAGAGGCAAGAGGGACAGAGTCAGAGAAGAGGTTGGCGTGATGTGGGGCCACGAGGCAAGGAATGCAGGCAGCCTCTAGAGGTTGGGAAAATCAAGGAAATAGATTCTTCCTAGAACTTCCAGAAGGAACACAGCCCTGCCAATCCATTTTCTGTTTTGGGATCTCCAGAACTGTAAGATAATAAGTTGCTATTGTTTTCAGCTACTGAATTTGTTGTCATTTGTTAGAGCAGCAATAGGAAACTAACACACTAATCATGCCATCCCTGGTCACCGGGCCCACATTGGCATCTTCGATCTCTGATCTTCTTTGCTATAGGCTATGGGCTGTCAACGTGTTTGGGTCATAAACAAACAAAACTCCATTTTTTTCTAAATCCTCATCGTTCCTCTATCTTCTATCTTTTTTCAACCTTTTATAGCCAAATTACTTTAAAAATAGTCTGTGGCAGTGATTCTCAAATCTGTATACCACCAAAATCAGCCAAGGAATTTTTAAATCATACGTCTCCCCAGGCTCCTCCGTGGATCTGCTAAATTGGGTCCCCTCATCTACTCACTGATCTTTGGCACCTACCACACTAAATCCATTGGCTTTTCCTCAGTCTGCATGCTCTGAAACTCTGCTACATTTAATCGTGCTGATCAACTTCTTTCTGGAGATTCTCTCTTGGCTTCCAGGTCCCTTCACTAGTCCAGCTCTCCTAATTTATCCCTAATTGCTCATTTATTTTTCTTCCTAACCTTAAAGATGAGTTGTCAAATCTATCTATCTATCTATCTTTAGTATTTCATTATTAATCTCCTCTCTCTTTCACAGAGCTCAGCTGTTCTCAGGCACCACAGTGTCATGCCTTCCCCTGTGTGGACAACTTCTAAACTTTGTACCTTCTGCTCTGACCTCTCTTGCAACTCCAGCATGGTTTTCGCAACTGAATACTAGACTCTTCTATGTAATAGCCACCATTTGTTGCATGTTTTTAGTCTTCATAACAACCCCACAAAATCTAAGCCTTGTTTTCACAAATGGTCAGACTTAGGCTCATGGAGTTTAGGCAACCAGCCAGAGGTCATCTTTATCTCCTTGTGAACCAGATTTAAAATGCACCTTCAACATTCTATTAGCCATTAGAATTCTCAATTCTTCTTTTGACAGGTTTTCAGAATCTATCCAAATAGGGAGCTGACCTCCTTCTTTTGGGGTTCTGAGGGTCCAAGTCCATTATCATGCCTATGTTTCTTATTAAAACAAAGAGTGAATGTATTTAAGTGTGTACATCTCAAAGATGAGCTGTCCAAGAGAAAATACCAGCTTTTGTCAAAGTGAGACACTCTCTGTTCTTTCATTTGTTTAAAACTTACCCTTCCTTCAGTGTTCAACTGAAATGCCTCTGTGCACACGAGGTTTTCCAGACCAAGCTCACACAGAAGAAATCGCCCCTTTTCTGAACTACGGGTTTTAGGGACTATATAGTAAACATTTTTGTCCACATCCATCTCAAACCCAGATATCTGGGAACAGGATTCTAGGGCTTTGCCAAAGATGATTTGAATAATGTCTGTATTATACTTGGGAACACTTTTCTCTGCCATCCAGAAGCTGATTTTTGTGAAGAGTACAGATATCTTTGAACTTTCTCCCACTCTGAGTAACTTCTCCACCCTCACGGGGCAGGAATCCTCTCTCTAAACTGGACTAGTCTTGGAAACTCCCCTTCATTTGGGAGAGTCGATCTTTGTTCTCCAAGAGTCCTTGAGCCTAGGTCCGCTTCATCACTTTAGGTAATGAAGTCTAGGTACCTATGCAAATGGTACTCCTGGTAACTAGTCCAAGCTTTCCAGAATTCCTAAGATAAGTATGCAGATGTGTGGTTCCCCACCCCTACACTTATCTGTGTAATGTGAGATGAGAGAGGAGAGAGATCAGCCCAGATCAGCGCCAGCTGGCAAAGGCATCACCAGCTGGATTTTAGAGAAGGCTATATCTTCCTACATGGAGGAGGAAAGTGTAGGCTTCTTTTGTAATGCACCAAGCATGAGTAGGGACCTGAAGGTAGAAATAAGAATGAATGATGGGAGAAAGGTGACTATAGTAAGGTGACCAGCCTGGTTGAGCTGGAGCATTTATAAGACATGAAATTAGTTAAGTAAAGGGGGTCAGATTCGATAGGATCTTGACCACCAGCCAGCAGAGATTAGCTTGGTATTAGGAACGTTGGGTATCCTTGTATATTTTAAAGCTGGAAAGTGATCTAATGCTTAGATTTCCATAAATAACAAACCAGAAGGAAGAAGAAAACAGTGGCCAAATGTCTTAAATTCCTCTTGAGCCTATTGCCTGATTTATCCTGGACCTCAAACACATAGACATATGCAGATTTTCTTGGATTATTTATTTTGGTTTAATGTACACAGTGGAGAACTCGATGTGAGCTTGGCTGGATGCTTCAAAGAAAAGGGCTGTGTTGTATATGCATCTGTTGATGCAACTGGTACCCAGACCATCTGTGGGTGGTTCCTGCCATTCTTAGCAGCCCTTCTTCTCTCTTGGAGAAAGAAGGCTCCTACACTGACTCATTTGGTGGCCACTGAATTTTATTTTAGGAATGTGTCCTAAATACTGCGGGCTTCCCACTCACCATGCAGAAGAGAATGCCTTTTGAGAAGAGGATTCCTATTTGTCTAATAACGACACGCTGCTCAGGCAATCTTTCTCTTTTGTCACAGACTGAATGAGGAAATGCTCAGCCTTTGATCTCCAAGGGTGAGAGCATCCGGGGAGGAAGCTAAGCTGCCTGTTATGGTTTGAATCTGAAATACACCTGTAGGTCACTCCGCCTGAAGATGCATGTGGATCACCATTTCAGTGTTCCAAAAGAATCCGAATCATAAAATTTAAGAACTGTAAGGGACCTGAGAGTCCAACTGCCTACAAATCACTAAACTCCCTTTACAACAATTCCAGTTGGGAGTCATTCTGCTGCTTCATGCTAGCTTCTTCTGACAGGAGACTCACCACCTTACAAAGAATCCTAATCCATGGCACCCAGTAAGCTCATATACCAATTATGTATAGCACTTCTAGAGAGATTGACTTAGATGTCTTAAAACTCACCAAAAATCACACCTGCTGATCAGCAAATTTGTATTTCGCAGTTTATCTAAGGAAATAAATGAATCAGCCAATTAATAAATAAATGTATAACATTCTTCTCAGTGTGCAGTAAGGAGATTAAATGAATGGAAAACCATGTTGTCTAATAATAAATATTAATATAGAAAACCAGTAATAGCTAACGTTTTCAGCACTTGCTCTGTGCCTTTTCTGAGAGGTTTACGTGTATTATTTCATTTATTATTTACTCGGCCCTGCGTGTTTTGTGGTATGTATGGGTATGTGAGTGTGTTTTGGAAGCTGGAAGGGTTGGCTAGTCTGTGAACGCTTTAGAGTTTTTGAGGACCAGCTAGAGATGTCTCCTCTCTCCCATCCCCTACATTGGCTTCTAAATTGCTGTCCCCACCCCCAGCCACCTGCCTCCCTGGAGTTGGACAAAACATCTCCACTTTGTTTACCCTATGGATGGGGTCAGTCAACTTTTACTCCCACTCAGTCAAAGCAGACTCCCTGAGGAGGTGGGATTTTTAGGAGGGCTTTGAAGAAAGGGGGAAATACGATTGGACAAAGCTCTGAAGAAGGAAAACTGAACCCAATGGGTCTTTTAAATGCATATTAATCCTTAATTGTTTTTGACGTTCTTTGGGAAGCCTGAAACCCTCCTAGTGGCCTTGATCTCTCAACGCTGGGGAGGAGCTGCTCCATCCATCAGGATGTGGGACTGTGAACCAGGCTCTCAGCCTGGTAGCTCTAGTCCCGCTCCACTGTCTTTCTAGCTATGAGCATAGTATCTGACTGTCCTGGACCTTAGCTAACATCACAATGGTTGGAACAGGATCTAGGTCCCCCTGAGCTCTCAATTGCACTGGGATCCTTCTATGAAGGGGGACAGATTCATGCCAGAGAGGTTTCTTATGCTGTTCTTGAAACTTGATGGGTTTTCTTAATGATCAAATACAATTTCAATAATATAGAATTGGTTTCTTGTTAAATCAAAGGAGAAAGATATCAAGCGTGGTAGGTATTGTACTTTAAGTTGATTACAAAAAGCATTTATTGAGGGTTAACCACCAGGCAATGGATAGAAAATCAATTATATGGTAGTTAAACATCCAATAATAATATATGTTTTAATGAACAATTCATATTTAACACCTCTTATGAAATAATGAGCTGTGTTGGAGTTTTGGGATAGCCAAGTAGAAGTTGGGATATCTGAGTTAACTCTTGAGGAGCTTGATGCCATGTTTGGTCAAGTAACATCTCCCAGCTTCATGATATGTGAGGGCTGGTCCACTTCCCATTCTAGCATCATGCTTCCCAACAGCTTAAACAACTGCAGAGCTTCTAAAAGTCATCCATCTGGACTGGGATCAAAGACTGCAGCAACATCAGATTGGTCTGAAAGAGCAAGGCATTTTTTTGAATAACTCACTAAGATGATGCTGTGCATTATGAAATTAACATTTCCAGATTTCTTTAAGTAATGCGAAGAGCCATGAGATAGTTTTTCGGTCTTATTCCAGTCTATAGAGACTGTAGAGGAGGAAGACTTTTCCTCTATCTAATGTGGGTTCGTCTGGCCGGAGAACGAATTAAATTCACATGAGACAGAATAGCAGGAGAAAATTAAACAAAGGTTTATAACATGTATACATGGAAGGCTCAGGCAAGCTGAGCAACTTGCCAAAATGGCTGAAGCCCTCACCTTAAATCATCTCGGCCAACGACAAAGGAGGATGTTGGGGGTGGAGGGGTAGTCATCATGGGGATTACCACACAAGTACAGTAAACAAAATGCAGATTTAAGTCCCTGCCTTTGGCATTGATTAAGAGTTTCTAGAGAGAGGGTCATCCCCTTTCTTCTTCCTGGTACAGAGAGGGACGCACCTTTACAGATAGACATTTCCTTTACAATGTAAATGTCTCCTAACAAAAGGCAAGCAAGTTCCACCCCTCAGAGCCTCCTTCCCTGTCCCAGTTTATCCAAAGCAATCAGCCTCAAATAATCCTCATGTTGAAGAGATATATCTTGGCATGGCCAAGACCAGTCCCCCACAAGACCCATCTCTCCATTGTCTGCTATATCGTCTCCCACATATGTGAGAAGCTGTCTCAGAGCTCTGTATCTTTAAAAGGTATTCGTATGCACTGTGTGCATGTATAACTCAACTCAGTTGTTATTCATGCTTTTCCTTTTCACTACACTGTCCAATCGAATGTGGTTTCAAGACAGGAAGGGGACATCCAATTTCAAAACCTACCAAGACACCCACACGTTTGGCTTCATTGAAAGGTTTTCTGGAATTCTCTGTCTCTACTTCTGCTCTGGGCTCTGTAATGTGCCGCTGGTATCTTCAAAGGAGTTCACAGTTTGCACCTCCAGAATCAGACCACGGTAGAGGCCTTCAGTTTAGCCAATTCACAGATATTTTACAGAGTTATAGGAGAGGTGAAGGAGAGAGCAAAGAGTGGAAGACAAGAAGAAAATAGCAGTGTTCAGGTGGCAATTGAAAGTGAGAGCCAGTGAAGCGGGGAGAATACAAAGTGGCTATTTCATAAGTAGAGGGCCACTGTGGGGAAGTTTAGCTCGCGAGTGGGAGAAGCTCAGTGGGGAAAGGACAATAGGAGTGAGGAAGCTATTGACTCACAAACACTGGCTTTGGCAGACAGTATAAAGCTCATCAACCAAGCTGAGGTAGGGAGGATGGTTAACAGTTAGGAACCTGGGCTCTGGAGCCTGACAGACCAGATTTATGATTCTTTCTGCCACTTGCTAGCTCTGTGCTGGGAAGTTATTTAATCCCTCTATGCCTGGAGATGCCATATCTGTGTGGTTATACCCAGTCCCTAGTACAAGACTTGTCACATCCTAGTCTCACAATAAATGTTGGTTGAATAACGTCTGTACAATAACATCTACCTTATATGGTTATTTTGTGCAGATAAATCGCAAAAAGCCATGTAGAACATTTAATATGTTATGCCTGGTACATAATTACTATAACATTAATAATAGCAATAATTGTTATTATACCTATTATTAAGATATCCAAGCATTTGATATTTTATAGTCATCTAATCTTATTGCTAAGTGATGTCCTTCCTGTTATGGATATTGGAACATATTCTGTGAGCTCTTATCATAGTGACTGACATAAACCATGTTCTCAAGATATGTTAAAGAAATCAATCAATTAATTTGTAGAATTTTAGAGCGGAAAGTCACCTGACTGAACATCTAGTCTAGCCTGTAGATTTCCTAGGCACAGCCTATAAATCCTTTTCTGATCACGCATGCATAAATAAAGCAGAATAGCATTTTATTCAAGAGGAAGCTGGGACCCAGAGAGGTTAGGTGGTTTGGGCTAGGGGACCCAGTGCATGTAGCCAGGTCTTGTAATTCCCAGTATGGTAGCATGTCATATCAACCAAAACTTCCCTTCCAAGGGACAAGGCAGGATGGCCAGTTGCAGAGCCTGGAGGCCACTGTCTGAGGGGGTGACTTATCTTGCAGTTTCAGGGGCTTTACCGTCATTTCAGGGGAAGAACAGGAGCCTGAGTGCTGGCTCTAAGCTAAGTGTTCTGTGCTCACAGAGGCTTGAGCCCCAGTTCTAGGACTCTGGGTTTCAGTTCAGAATTCTCATTAGTTCTGGTTAGGATTCAGGATTCTATCTGAATTTCTAGAATGCCAGCTCAGAATTTGAGATTTGAGGAGGTCCCAATGTAGCAGCATTGCCATGGGTTATGGAAAGGGTACAGGAAGGGGGCCAGGAACACGATGAAAGAGGTCAGGGCCATTTGGGGAGGGGAGTGGTAGTTCTCCTTGAACAGCACATCTCTCTGTTTTCTGGTTGATATGCTGGGTTGGTCAAAGGGAATTTACGTAGGAACAGGGACCAGGGTAGAGAAGATATGGTGACTGTGGGGGACACCAAAGCAAGAAGTGAGAAGGGTGTGTGAGGACCTGCACCCAGGAAGCATTTGGTCTCATTTCCCCTCTACCCTGGTTTACTGCAGCCCCATTGCCTCAGGACTTTAGTCCAGGGAACTCTTAGCAAAAGGTCTGACACATGACAAGTACTCAATATGTGTTTGATGAATGAATGAATGAATGAACTCATGAATGAATAGAGTTTTAGAGCTAAAAGGGACCTTAATGGGGGTCAACCAGGTGGCACAGTGGTTAAGTTTGTGGACCCTGCTTCGGCAGACCGGGGTGTGCTGGTTTGGATCCTGACCATAGACCTAGCACCACTCATCAAGCCATGGTGAGGCAGCATCTCACGTATAAAATAGAGGAGGATGGACACAGATGTTAGCTCAGGGCTAATCTTCCTCAAAAAAAAAAAAAAAGGACCTCAATGGACCTCAAGTGATGAATATGACCAATATCGTTGCAATTATTAATTCCAATAAAGCAACTCTCAAAGCACTAACAGAAGCCTGAGAATGCAGAATTTGTAATCATCAACATGCTTATGTTGTCACCATTGTGATGATGATGATGTGCCCAGGATTTTTTCCCCTCCTTTTTCAGCTGTCCTGAGATGATGGGAAGGAGGGGAACATCCGTTGTGAGTCTAATGAGGCCATCAGGGTGGAGGTAGGTTAGCAGCTTCCCCTGAAGGCACCAGGGGGAACCTGAGATGTGTTTCCCCACAGCCTGGGGGAACATATCTGAAGATTTGCTAAATTGCAAGTACAGATTAAAATGTTACTGAATGGCCCCAGGCCGCATTCTTCTAGGGACCTTCTGGAGACTCAGAGGGAGAAGGGCTTCCTTCTAAAAGCCTGGGTGGCCTGGCTGGAAGGAGAGTGAAGCAAGAAGGCACAGAGATCATTCTGCCATCCCTCCAGGAAATAAGTGGAGGTGTTCTCGTGCCTCCCACACAGCCCATCCGATCCGCACTCATGGCTGAATGTTGCTGATATGTAGCTGAAGAGCTATAGACACTGGGATGCCTGAGAAGGATCGCCATGGTTTTGTCACTACAAAAATTACACTGGACAGCAGTGAGGTGGGGCTGGGGGCGGCAGAGAACACGGCCCTGAGAATCTGCGAACGTGTCAAAGCAGTTTTGTCATTGTGAAAGCAAACCAAAAGCGAAGCATAATGGAGAACTCGAGGCAGATAGAGTCTGTCAGCGAGATTTAATTTGTTTCACAACTGAGAGAGTTGCGAGGGCCCCCACCCTTGATTGGAGTGGACAGCAGAGCGGCGGAAGCGAGGAGGGCTGGAGCTATTCATTCCAGATAGGACTCTGGTAAACCAATCGGATAAATCTCTTCATTAGGGTTTTGAATAAAAGACGAGTGGCGAGAGGGCAGAGCACAGCCTGTAGATTAAATTTGGTCAGAGCCGGTATCTGACAATCCCCCATGCTGTTATCCAAATGAAAGCTAATGCAACTATGAATTAGCAGCCCCAGGAGCAATGGAGGAGGGAATTCAATTCTCTCAGACTCTGCTCCAGCCTAGACTGAGAAAGGAGCCACGGGAGGCTGACATCCTTTCTCCAGTCATGCAGGTGTTGGGAGGGGGTGGCGGGATACAGGGTACCCCGCTTGGGCTTCCCCATTGAAGTCTTAGAGTGTGGGCCTCAGTCGTGCCTTGTCTCAGCTCAGCCAGCTCCGAGGCCACATTGAGCCCCACCTCTTCTGGAAGGTTTCAGTGGCAAAGGAGCCCCAACCCCTCTGAGAGAATTTGGTTTCATTCTCTCGGCTTCCTCCTGCCAACCTTGAGCATAACTCTTTTTTTAGAGTGAGCCCTGGACAAAGTTCCCTGGCCTGGCACTTGATATCTAAATTAAGAAGTCCCCACCCAGCCTGAATTCAATGATAATGTATACCCCCCAAACCTTGCAACTGGCCGTTTCCCCATTTTGTTTTCACTCATTCAAACAGGATGTTAATGACACTAAGAGAACAGCGAGGACCATGGACCGCCTTCCTTTCACTTATGGAGATTGCTCTTTGGTGCTAACCTTGGAGGAAATGCCTGCCCTTGACCCCCACATCAGTCATTCTGGTCCCACTGACCCTGCATTCATGCCCTTTTCCCTGCCTTCCACCCCACATGGCACTTACGCTCAGAGATGTATTCGATATTAATGCATTGCTGTTCATTTAACTTTTGGTCTGCTGATTTAATCTTGTCCTGGGCTTGTCCTTCACCCATGCTCCATGGCACTGTGTAAATATGCTGTATGCTCCAAATAGGCGAAGTCGGCCATATCTAGGCAATTCCATTTGTACAATACAATCTATAAAGGGGCTTTCTTTTGATGGTGTTGGTGATAATGATATCAGATTGTACCAAGAAGGGCAGAGAAAAGCTGTGATCCGTTTCAAGAGGGAGGCATTCAGTGGCAGAGATGGAATCTCCCTCCATCCCTCCCTGGGCCAGGGCTTTCACTGTAAGTGAGCGGGTGCAAGGAGAGAAAGGATGAAGATGAATGTTTTACCATGGGGGCTGCTCAAGGCCCAAAGCCATCTCAAAAGCCAATCCCCGAGACCCCAAGGGAAAGGCCCAGTGGAGCAGCACCAGGGCTGATGGCACTGATGGGAACATTTATCAGAAATCTGTGCAAATGAGAGTGCCGGAGCAGAGGTTTGTCCCAAGAGACTTTGTCTGCAGGGGTTGGGGGGTTGGATGGAATAGCTTAGAATAAATTCTTTTAATGTTCTTCTCCACAGCAATATAGCCTCCTTGATATGACAAATCGGAGCTCCTGTTGTACTTTACTGCCTGCGTGTTAATGAGCCAAGCCCATGTAGGAGCCATTTGTGGGGGTGGTTTACAAACTTGGCTTTGAGATACTCAGAGAGAGAGAAGGAAGATGAGGTTGCATCAAGAACAGCAAGCCGGGAGGAGGAGGCCATCTCCCTGTGAGCCACAGGACTGAAGGCGAGCCCCCCGGGAGTCTCTGCTCTTGGAGTGGCCACACAAAGCGAGCCAGGGCAGATCTCTGAGATTTCATTCCACTGAAGGACCCCATTCATTAAATTAATATACAAAACACCTTCCAGCACACACCACAAGACTCTCAGGATGAATGCAGGTCACTGTCCCCATCTGACCGCCCTCTACAGTGCTTGAGAGACCCCTTCCAGCAGGGAAAATAGGGAAGGGCATAGAACCTGGGCTTTGACAGAGTGAGGCAGCCTGTTTTCTGAATCCAGGGTTAGGGTTATGCCCTGATCCCTTGGTACCAGGTTCTTGAGGTTACTTTGTTACCTTGACAAGGTGATATGGTGGCCAGCACAAACTGGGCCCTTTGGAACACTGGGGGTCATTTTATGATGGCAATGATGATGGTGATGATGATGCTGATGAGGGTGATACCGTCACGGAACATGGAACATGTGCATACCACGTGCCAGCATAGCACCAGGGGTTTTAGATGCATGTATCATTTAACCCTTACCCAGCTCTGTGCTTGATAACACTATTATTCCATTTTTATTAATGAGTAAACTAAGGCTCAAAGAGAGTAATCACTTGATCACAGTTATGAAGCTCCGTAGTGATGTAGGGTGCAAAAGTATGAATCATGAGAAGAACATGTGCAGAACTCCCTTGGAGAATGTCATATTACAGAATGCTTGGACCAGAAGGGAATTTACATATCCCCTGGCCCAGCCTTTCTTATTACTCAGGTGAAAAGCTGAAGCCTGAGAAATTGAGATGACTGCTACAAGGCTAACCCACCAAAAAATCTCAAAGCTGGCATTAACGGCCAGTTCCTCTGAATCCTAGTCCTTCCTTCTTTTCACTTTAGCACACACATTGTCTCAGTGCCTTTCAGTTCGGAGTGCTGCAGCATTTTAGTTTTCAAGTAACTGTTGATGGCTTGTAGTGAATTAAGTGCACAATGGAACTAGAACATCTAAAAATGGAAAATAACCAAGGGGGAAAGCTTGTGTCCACTGAGCCTGCCCCCTTCTCCACGTCTGCACTACCTGACATGGGGCAGACACCTCCACCCAGCCCACTCGGGGAAGGCTGCGAGCTTATAGGTATCTGGTCTGGTCCTGGGATCCTTGTTCACCCAAGCTTGTATCTGAAGACTAAAAAGGATGAAGAGGAAAGAGCAGGAAAATGACGGGAGATGAGGCCTGCTCTCTTATCCACCTGAGCGTGCCCAGCCCATGCTGAGGGCAGGAGTGATGAAAATGGCAGTTTATGCACCATGCTGGGCTGGCTGCCTAAGAATCTCTTGGAGAGCAATTTAAAGGCAGATTCCTAAGCCCTACTCCCGGAATTTCTGATTCAGTAAGTCTAGGGTACAATTTATCTATATTTTTAAAAATTGCTTCCCAGGCGATTCTGATTATTGGTCAGACTTGGAGCCACTATTGAGGCCGCTAATGTTATCAGGCAAACACAGTGGAGGCTAGAAAGATCAGGTGACAGTGATGACCAGTTAAATGAAAGAAGCTGGTGCAGGGTTTGGGGGGATCTTTGGTTTTTTTACTGTAATTCCTGGGCTATTGCCAAGAATGCCACTGAGGCTGATTCCAATATTGACGAACAAGAGAAAACAGACTTATGGGTATGATCCATTATTTTAATGCAGATGACGTTTTTAATAATTACAACCTCTTGTCAAACACAAAGGCTCAATTGAAATAAAATCATGAATGGTGTCTGAATTATCTAGATCAATTCTCCTATATGCGTTATCCCTGGTAGTCAACAGATAAAGCTTCCATCGTGCTAGGTAATTATCTGGATAAGTGAGGCAAGTAATAATAGCCCAAACCAATCCCACAGCAACCCAGCCGTAAGGGAGTTCTCTGGGACAGCTCAGGCTGATGGAGTTGGAGGAGAGGAGCGAACCGGAGCACAGAACAAATACCTTCATGACAACCATGGCCTCTTCTGGTGCTGTTTGCACTAAAGGCCGAAGTTACTGCCTATAGGAGCAAAGAGGTAGGGACAACGGTAGGTTAGAAGAGTGCTGAGGTCCTCTCTCGGTTTTCCAGCTGGCAAGCTCCACAGCAAAGCATTAGGAACCATGTGACTGGAAGAACATGGCAACTTCAATACTGAGAACATGGCCTTAGCACATAAAATGAATGTCTGGCCACTTTGGTGCAGCAGAGGAGGGTGAACACACACATGTACACACGACACACACACACACACACACCCATAGAAATGGGAAAAAGTTACTTCTCTCTGCTGTAAATTTAAATGAAGTCCAGAGTAGTGAAGGCCATTTGTAAGGTCTGCTGAGCTAATGGATTCATAATGACTTTTAAAGCTTCACTCGGGTAAGAAATACTGTTCATTTTTTAATTGCATATAATTATACTTTTTCATAATCTAGGGCGGCGTAGCAAAAGTAAATCTACTGGCTTAATTATAAATCTTTTTATTATCTGGAGCCCTGCTGAAATAAAAGGAAAAAGAAACAACTATTGTTTTTCTAATCTAAGAAAAAGGATTAACAGAAATACCCTCAGTGTCAAATGAGTGAGGATCCTTTTGACGGGAGCACACTGGCTTGTTTCGTGGTTGATGTTCCTTTGGGGGAAAGCTGTCTGCAGAAGTGCTGGGACATTCTGACCTGCCTGTGGTCCAAACTGCTTCTTGTCCTGGGGGAGTGGGCATTTGATAGTCTGTTCAATAAGCTCAAAGAGCCCATTTTTATCCCTAGAGGTGGACTCTGGGAAAAGCTTCAAGCTGGAAGGGGCAGGAGATTTGGGAAGGGTGGCAGTGAAGGGGGCGGTGAGAAGTCAGAGGCGGCGAGGCTCGCAGGAGCATAATCAGATTTTTCTTTTTACTGGGTTTCTCCTAATGATTTTCTCAAGGCCCTCATCTGACCCTGTGGCTCACCCAGAGTGACCCTGGGGAAGAAGATGCGCCTCTGAAGGACACAGGATGATAACTTGGCCAGGAAGATTCATTGCTTTCATGGAGATAAGATTTGCTATACTCTCAGTTTCTTGTAAAGTGGAAATACTGAATCAATCACATATAGGGAAATAGCACCATCTGGGAGGAGTGAGGTCAGGTTTGTCTACACAACTGTGTCCGAGGGAGGGAGAGACACTGCTCGCAAAGGCACAGCACAGTTCTCCAAGTCCAGCTTTCTGTTGTGTCTCATTTCACAAATCAGAGAAACACTCACAGCCTGTCAGAGGGCCTGTCTCTAGGAGGCAGCAGTCAGTGTGGGCAGTAGAGGCCCCGCGAGCGTTGGAGTCTGTGAAATCCAACTGTCCTCTCGGGGGCACTATGCAAGCCCTTGCTGAGCTGGTCCCTGGGTCTGTCTGCTCCCTAGCCCAGGATACGATGATCCCTTGAAAAGCCATCAATTCCAGCTGCCCCTTGTTTAAGTGATTCGATTATTCAGTCGTTGTTGGGGAGGCAGGGAACCCAGAAAGAAAAACTAATTAAGCTCTTAAAGGTTGAGCAGCCCATTTGGGCCTGATGGAGATGAATGATATTGCAGCCCATCTCAGAAGGGGGAGATTACTTCTTGTGAAGAGACAGCAGTTACTAATTAGCATCTCTAAATCCCTCTGAACTACTTTCTACCACCCTTCTGCAATTCCAACCCAACATGCACAGACCCCCATGACAGCTCAAGCGTGCTACAAACTACCCATATTATACCCAGAATGGCAATATTGACCACTGCCAGTGGTGCATGCAGGACGTGCCTGGTGCTGGCTAAGAGCTGCTTCTCTCACTGAAGGCTTTGCCCAGGCAGGCATCTAGGTTGTTCTTTACCCTCCACATGGAGACTCTTTCCTCTTGCTTGTTCTGGGCCCCAGACTGCTGTCCTTATGCCTGGTGCTGCCAAAAAGTGGTGCTTTAATTTTACCTGCCCCTCTAGAAAGTAGAATCTCACATCTCCCATGGAGAACTCCCTTAATGCTCTCTACATACGGTAATCAGTGTGGGTTTCCTGGAAGAGGTGAGCTTTGATGTACAAAAGCGGTTAAAAGTTTCTTTATGTTACAGTCTGAAATATGAACATCACAACACATACACAAGCGTTATGAGTTTTGCTAGCTAACCTGAATCCCACTAGGGACCATCCGGACCCATTTCCTAGTACATAATGTTTTTAATTGGTGGAGACTATTTTTTTAGACTTCCCTCACAGCAGACAACATACATGCCAGTTTAGAATCCTGGACCCACCACTTACTAGCTATGTGACCATGAGCGGTTTACTTAACCTTTCTTAACCTCAAGGTGCTCACCCATAAAATGGGTATAATAATACCTAGCTTGCAGAGTTGTAAGAATTAGAGAAAATATTAAAGTCATGGGCCTAGTGCCGTGGAAGGCGTGGTACTTACTCGGTGCTCAATAGGTGTTTTTTGTTGTTGTCGTCGCTCTTATACTGTTATATAACTACGTTCAGAAAGCTGAGGAGAAATCTCTGCCCTTCTGCGTGCTGGCCGTTTGACCTTGGGTAAGCTGATTAGTTTTCAAAGCCTTGGTTTTGGCATCTGTGTCGTGCAGCTCATAACTTCCACCTTACCGATAGTAACAGGTTTGGGAAAAACGAACAGAAAACCCAACCACAATGGTTTAAACAAGTGGGAGTTCATTCATGTCACTTAACAAGCCTTCCAGGGAGATGCTGCTGGAGTTGTTTCCACAGCTTAACCATGTCAGGACCAGCGTCTCCGTGACTCTGGAGTTCTCTTGGCCTTTTCTACCTGCCCCTCCCTTCATGGTCCCAATATACTGCTGTCCCTTTAAGGCATCATCCTTGTTCTAGGCACAGAGAAAGGGGGAAAATAAGGGACAGAATATATGCCTCTTTGTGTCAGAAAAGCAAAAGCTTTCCCCAAAGCCCACCCAGCGAATCTGTGCTCACATCTCATTGACCACAACTGGGGTGAGGGCCGGGCCAGTCAGCTAACAGTGTTGGCCACATCTGCTAATAGGGTCACAGTGAGAACAGATGAGCTAGTGTATATTAAAGCGTTTTGTAAGAGCTTTACAAAAGATGTCATCCTTATCCTAGCCCTGTACGAATGAGA
This sequence comes from Equus quagga, assembly GCF_021613505.1. Taxonomy (NCBI): domain Eukaryota; kingdom Metazoa; phylum Chordata; class Mammalia; order Perissodactyla; family Equidae; genus Equus; species Equus quagga. The sequence goes on along the minus strand of NC_060280.1, from coordinate 75,517,784 downwards.
GGCCGGTCAACTGATAAGTGATAACTAGACTGTTCAGGCCTGTTAACCTGTGCTGAGATAAATGTAAGGCATCTGGAAGGTGCTGGTTGTTTTAGTTCTAGCCTACAGGTCATATCCTCTTTATGACCAAGCTGAAGGTTATCCTATTTCATTCTGCCAGTGAGATGATGTTTGAATTGGGCTTGATGGCTTCAATTGTCTCTGCTTGATATAAGTATGAGGCTATGTCTAGATAAATACAGCAAATTTCTAGTACCAGCGGGAGGTATTCCTGGAAGACTCATTCTCCAGTAATAGGGTGATGTTAATCATAGGGAGTCTCCTTAATGTGTGCCCTCCTGTTCATGTACCCTCATGGCATCCTTGACAAACATCAGCTATTTTTAACAGCTTTATTGAGGTATAATTTACATATTGTAAAATTCACTAGGTGTACAATTGCATGAATTTTAGTACACTGACAAAGTTGCGCAACCATCACTACAACTTAGTTTTAGAATAATTCCATCTCCCCAAAAAGATGCCTCATACCCAATTACCGTCTCACAACCGCTCGCCCTGCCCTGCTCCGGGCAATTACTAAGCTGCTTTCCGTCTCCAGACTTGTCTTTTCTGGACATTTCATGTCAATGGAATTGCACGGTATGTGGTCTTTTGCATCTGGCTTCTTTCAGGCCGCATGTTGTTGAAGTTCATCCCTGTTGTAGCATGTATCAGTGGTTAGGTTTTATTGACAAGCAGCATTTCATTGTATGGATGTACAGTTGATGAACATTTAAATTCCTTCCACTTTCTGCTTATTGTGAATAACATTGCTATGGACATTCATGCACGTGTCTTTTGTGGACTTTGTATTTTCATTTCTCTTTAGTAGATATCTAGGAGTAGAACTGCAGGATCATATGATAAATATATGTTTACTATTTTAAGAAACTGCCCAACAATTTTCCACATTTTACTTAGGGTGGTACAGTCCTTACAATCAGTGAATCTACACTGACTCGTCATAGTCACCCAAAGTCCATAGTTGACATTAAGGTTCATTCCTGGTGTTGTACATTCTATGGGTTTTGACAAATGTAAAATGGCTTGTATTCACCATTACAGCATCACGCAGAATAGTTTCACTGCCCTGAAACTCCGCTGTGCTCCACCTTTTCATCCCTCCCTCCCTCCTAAGCCCTGGCAACCACCGATCTTTTTACCGTCTCCATAATTTTGCCTTTTCCAAAATGTCTTATAGTCAACCATAAAGTATGTAGCCTTTTCAGATTGGCTTCTTTCACTTAGTAATATGCATTTAAGCATCTCCCATGACTTTTCATGGCTTAATAGCTCATTTGTTTTTAGCACTGAATAATATTCTATTGTCTGAATGTACTACAGTTTATTTATTCATTCTTCTCTTGAAGGACATCTTGGTTGCTTCCGAGTTTTGGCCATTATGAGTAAAGTTGCTGCTATAAACATCCATATGCAGGTTTTTGTGTGAACATAAGTTTTCAGCTCATTTGGGTAAATACCAAGAAGTGTGATTGCTGATCATATCAAGCGTAGGAGTATGTTTAGTTTCCTAGGAAACTGCACACTGTCTTATAAAGTGGCTTACCATTTTGTACTCCCACCAGCAATGAATGAAAGTTTCTATTGCACCACATCCTCGCCAGCACTTGGTGTTATTAGTATTTTGGATTTCGACCATTCTAATAGATGTATAGTGTATTCATTATTGTTTTCATTTGAAATTCCCTAATGACATATGACATTGAGCATCTTTTCACATGCTCCTTTGCCCTCAGTATATCTTCTTAGGTGAGATTTCAGGTCTTTTGCCCCTTTTTTAATCAGATTTTTCATATTCTTACTGTTGAGTTTTAAAAGTTCTTGGTGTATTTTGGATAATAGTCCTTTATCAAATATGTCTTTTGCAAATATTTTCTCTCAGTCTGTAACTTGTCTTCTCATTCTCTTAACTTTTGCCCATTTTTTAATTAGGTTGTTTGTTCTCTTATTATTGAATTTTTTAGAGAGTTCTTAAAATGTTCTGGATACAAGTTATTTATTGAGTATATCATTTGCAAAATTTTCTTTCAGTGTGGGGCTTATCTTTTCATTTTCTTAATGGTGTCTCTTGAAGTGCAGAAGTTTTTATTTTGATGAAACCCAAATTCTCAGTGTGTTCCTGTGTGGATCATGCTTTTTGTATGTATTGAAAACACTTTGCCTAACCCAAGGTCACAATGGTTTTCTACTATTTTCTTCTAATAGTTTTAGCTTTCTCATTTTTTCATTTAGGTCTATATCAATTTTTGGTTAATTTGTGTGTGTGGTATGAGGCGCAAGGGTCTAAATTTACATTTTTTGCATCTGACTATTCAATTGTTCCAGCACCAGTTGTTGAAAGACTATTCTTCTCCCACTGAATTATCTTGGCACCTTTTTAAAAAAATCAATTGACCATAAATGTAAGAGTTTAGTTCTGGACTCTCAATTCTGTTCCATTGAGCTATTTATCTATCCTTATGCCAAAACCACACTGGGTTATTGTAGCTTTATAGCATGTTTTAAAATCAGGATATGTAAGAACTCCAACTCTGTTCTTTTTCAAAATTGTTTTGGCTATTCTGGATTCCTTGCCTTTCTATATAAATCTTGGGATTCGATTGTCAATTTCTGGAAAAAAGAAACCTACTAAGATTTTAATAGGAATTGTGTTGAATCTAAAGATAATTTGAGAAGAATTGCTATTTGATATTTTTGAATCTTCTTATTTGTGAACGTGGAATGTCTCCATTTATTTAGCACTTCTTTAATTACTTTCAACAATGTTTTTTAGTTGGTAGTGTATGAATTTTTCACTTCTTTTGTTAAACTTATTCTGAAGTGTTTTATGATTTTTGATGCTATTGTAAATGGAGTTGTTTTCCTAATTTCATATTTAGGTTCTTGCCAATATATAGAAACAAAATTCATTTTTGTATATTAGTCTTGTATCTTGTGACCTTGCTGAATTCGTCTATTAGTTCTAGTAATTTTTTTGTAGATTTCTTAGGATTTTTTTAGATGTAGGATCACCTACAATTGCAAACAGTTTTCTTTCCATCTTTCTTCCAATCTGGTTGCCAAGTGTCTGTTATTGAATTTGAAATTTTATTAAACACTCAAATTTCCATAGAGGAGGTCCCCGGGGAAGATAATGTGATGACTTGGAGGAGGCAGGGCTTCCAAATGGGGGCTGGAGTAGCAGAAGGGTCCAGGGAGTCCCTTGTTAGGCTGCAATGAGTTAAGGCTTTCTTATTCCTTTTCCAAGGTGCCTGGATGAAGGAACTGCCCTGAGAAAGGCATGCCCAGGTGTGATGGTAGGGACTTGGATGGTGAGACAGAAGATATTTTATTGTTGAGCCCTTTTCAGAGAAATTGAACTACTCCAATATTTTTCCTTGGTTCCATGAAGAAGTGCTTTGTTCCCTTCCCATTAATCTGGACATCCATTTCTGCCAAGCAGAGACTGGCTGGTACCCTGCCCCTTCCAAATGAAGGTGGGGAAATAGTGATGCAAAGATAGCCAGTAGAACAATCTAGAAGGCCTGTGTACATGAGCTTATCTGCCACCACAGTAGTAACTCCCAACTTTCACAACCATGCCGCCTCCTCTTCAGCGAAGTGCCTTTTAAATAATCCCTCATTATTTAACATGCAGTGGCCATTATGTGAGCTGTTATCTATTTATGTTGACTATTAATAAATTATTAGACCATATTGTGTGGGTTTTAATAACTCCATAGGAAGAGAAGCATGGCCAGGAGGTGAAATCTCAAGCAATTACAAATTCGTAGGTTGAGTTCATTTTTTTCTCACACGCAGAAGCTGTTCACTTACAAGTAAATTAAATACATAGGCTGTTGCCCTTACTTAGAATTCTGGCCATGAAAAGAGGAGGAACTCACAGCAGATGCCCAGGTCCTGGTGGGAGGAACCTTCAGGGCGCAGGCCTCAGCGGGGACTGCCCAAGGCGAGGGGCTGCTGCTTGTTAGGCTGAAGGCATTGAGCCCTGCCCTTCTGTGTGGGCTGAAAACTCCACCAGGACGGGATGTTGCCGGTCATGGTCCTATCTGTGTGAGGCTAAGCGGGGCTTTCAAAATGTATTATTCTAAACCAGTCTTGAAACAGGGCCCCCTAAATTGGCCCGCTTGACTGCTTCCCAGATGAGACCCAGGAAGCCACACTGCACCCTCACACGCATGTCCTTGCCTATTCTAGACAAACAGGAGAAAGGCTATTTGAAAATCAGAATTAGACTGGCAGCCAGGGAGATTCTTGATGAACTCTGCTCTGGGAGGTCAGACAGAGGCAGAGAAAGCACCAGGCTTCAGCTGCAAAATGGAAATGGACTCAAATCATTTTCTTGTCAGCCAGGATTTTAAAATCAATACCAAGCCTCCTCGATACATTCTTATTCTTTTTCTTCTTTCCTTGCTGTCTGCTGAGGGTGATGATGAATTTCCTTCTCCAGGTGGCTGTGAAAATAAAATCCTTATACTCTCCTTGGTACGTGTGCGCCCTGTGCACACCCAGCCAGGTGAGAACACAGCGCGCGTGCACAGTGCTCCCAGGGCATTGGCACGCCTCAGTTCTCTGCATCATTTGTCATCATCTTTTCTCTCTGCTGTAAGGAGATTGAATCTACCTTTTCTGCCTCATTGCTACCATCTGGAAACTGGTGACAGTCTTTCCTAGGATGTTATAAGGAAGAATGAAAACTGGTATATGACTATTTCCCTTCTGCATTTGAATTATTTAGACAACTAGTACTACTCAGGGTCTTACACTTGCTGCTAGAAAGCACATTTGGGCATAAAACGAGTTCATTCTCTAGGATGGTCATCCTAGAGGTCTTACGTAGGGGAACGTTCAAAAGAAATGTGTCATCAGATTGTCCCAAGCCTGGATCCCAGGACACCGTGGGCTCCAAGAGGAGAGGGAGATGCTTCTCTGCAACCCCCTTCTCTTTCACATAACTACCAATGAATGCTTGTGGAGTGATGGGCAGGCAAGGAGGGAAAAGGGGAGAAGAGGGGAGGGAGGTGAGCCGAAGGGAGGGAAGGCAGGAGGGAGAGAGGAAGGAACGATGGGTAATAGATTCCAGTATATTCATCCTTCATTCGATCTTGATTTCTGCACATACCGTGTGCCAGGTGCTGCAATAGGTGCTGGAGATAGAGCAGCGCCCAGGAAACAGGCCCTTCCCTCACGGAGCTTGTTGACGAGCTGGGGAGGCAGACAATGGGTGCGAGCAGACAAGCAGAGATGGCGCCCACAATTTCTGTGCTGGGATGAGCACAGAGAGCTGTGGGAGCTCAGGGAGAGTGTTCAACTCCCCAAAGGTTTGAGACAAGGTGCCATCCACACTCGCCATGTGTGAGAGTGCAAGATGGGTGGGGGAACTGGGCAGAGGGGAGAAAATGAACAAAGTCTGGAGAGAAATGACTGGCGTAGTCTGGCAATTCTGCGTTGTTCAGGGTAGCTGGGAAAGAGTGTGTGTGGAGGAGGGTGGCGGGCCTGAGGCTAGTGTGACACCCAGACTGTAGATGGTGAAGAGCCTGTGGGGAGGATTTGGGTCACTATCCTGAGAGCAAGGAGGGCCATCAGGGTTTTTGAGCAGGGGAGCGACATGACCAGATAGGCAACTTAGTAAGACCCCTCGGAGTGCACTTGGTATGGAAGGCTTCTGGGGAGCAGGGCGGAATGCAGAGCCATGATGAGGAGGCTGTTGTGAAGGAAGACAGTAGCCCAGCCCAAGTGGTGGCCTGGGGATGAAGAGAATCCAGGAACCCAGCCCTGGGCCTCGGCAGGCCCAGACAGTTATGGCAGGGAAGGGCAGAAGATTCAACCCAAGAAGGCGGATGGATGATAGAGAAAGACTTCGAGTTTGGAGAAACGTTGAGGAAGGAAGGGGCAGCTCCTGCCACGGAGCTGTGGAGAGCTGAGGAAAGCCAGGGAAGGCCGGCACCACCTCTGGAGCAGGGCAGCGAGGTGGTGGGCGTTAGGCACGGATGTGGAGACAGCTGGGAGCAGCCCAATTCCAATGCATTGACCAGGGCTCCACAGGCCCCGGGGAAAGCCAAATACTGCAAAGAGTGAGGAAGAAACGGCACTGGAAGCACAATGGGGTTCATTCACGAACTCACCAAGTTGCTCCTGTTACCACAGTAACATGTCAAGGGTTTTGCAGATCTGGGAGGAAAGAAAAACCCCTGAGTTACAGTACTCAAAGCAAATTAGGTCACTGTTACGAGTTATTAATTTTAATGCATTAAGAAAAGTGTGCAGGGGGAGTGAAGGGGTTCTTTTAAACACAGTAAATGGGAAACAGCAAAAAGTACAACAGTAATTATGCTGAAAGCAAAGTGAAGTGTTCCATAAAATGTTAAGAAATGAACAAATAACACGCCCCTCCTCCCTCCTCCCTCGATTGGACGGGTGGAGGGGAGGTGCCTCTCCCACAGCCCTCTGATGCCATTACGAGCTCTCATTTTGCTTCTTTGTGTATGTCATGTGGTCTTACTTAAGCCGAGCTGAAACTCAGTGCTGGAAAGAAAGCACACAGGGACATTTTTCTGGGCTGCGTTGTGTTTAGTGTGGAATTGCTCTTAGGCAAATGTGCAGTCTGATGAGGGGAAATTGGAAGCCATGAATAGATTCTCCAGGAACTTTCATACCCAAGGGGCCTTGGGGCAGGCTGGGTTTTCGGTTTCTGGGCCTGGTTGACTCATTCCGGCAGCCTATTTCCCTGCTCCAGCTCTGGGTCTCCCAGCTGCGAAACTGGGTCATGTGCTGCTCCAGTCTGAAGAGATTTTGCTGTGTGGTTTTGTTGTGTCTTTTTAAACTTCCTTTTTGTTGTTGTTGTTGTTTTGCTTTGCATCTTTTGGGGCAAGTCAGAAAATTCTGCATTCCAGATGGTGTCATGAGTGGAATTGACCTCCTTTATCCTATACACAAAAGGTCTCCCTCTCACCCTGAGCCTCCATCCCACGTCCTGAACACCTCATCACCCGCCTCACTCCCTATCTGGGTGGCATGCAGGTCATCAGGAGCGTTGCAGACTTGGAAGGAGCAGCCAGGACTCAGCCCTACACTCTGGTCATCTCCCTTGACTTCCTGGGGCCTGACCTTGCTGTCTTCCTTGAAACTGGCTTCTCTTTTGCTTGTAAGATAATTTCCTCTCGTGTGCCTTTTCTCCTCTCTCTGACCACACTGAGGCAGAGGTGTCTGTGCCTCCTGCCCACTCTCTGAACCCTGCTCCCTGCCTACATTCTTGAAAGCTCCTAAGGGATCTGTGCATCTGAACTCAACCTCTCTCCCATTCTCTCTCTCTCTCTCCATGTTTTCTCTGGGTGACCTCATTCCTTCTTTCTCACAGTTTTACCCATCAAGGATTTGCTCATGACTCCCAAGCCCATAGTTTGACCTTAATCTTTACCCGAGCTCAGAGAAACGAACTAGATATCACCACCCTCGTAGCTCGTAAGCACCACAAGACCATTTGTTTTAAAACCAAACTCAATGTTTCCAACTCCTGAGTGGCCCCTTCTCCTCCTTTCACCTTCCCCGAGCAAACAAATGAAACAAAACAAAGCAATATGTATATATTTAAAAAGCAAAACAACTCTACTTCTCCTTTATTTCTTAGTGCCATTAAAATATAGCATCTTCCACACGATCTGTTTTGGCGGCCTGGGGGTCACGGATTCGGGTTCCGGGTGTGGACCTACATACTATTTGTCAACCCACACTGTGGTGGCATCCCACATACAGAATAGAGGAAGACTGACACAGATGTTAGCTCGGAGACAATCTTCCTCATGAAAACAAACAAAAGACCACGGCATCTTCCAGCTGGTTGTGCAGGTGAGGGGCCCCTGAGTTTGCCAGGACCTCACCCTCCTCTCCCCGGACGCAGATAATACTTCTGAAATACTCACAGCCCTCCCGGGCCTCGTGCGCGGCTGTCACTGCTGCGGCTCCAGCTCCGTCCTCTGCAGCTCCTTCACACCTCTCTCAGGAACCATCTTCCTTCCCTAAGGGTCTCCTTTCCCTAGTCCATTCTCTACACTGATTTCAGAGTGGTCTTTGCAGAATCCAGACCTGATTAGGGCATTCCCTACCTATGGACCTGGAAGGCTTCCCATTTCTCAGGGGATGAGGTAGGAAGCACTTCAAGGCCCAGTGAAATCTGGCCTCAGTCAACTTTCCCACCTTCATATCTGGCTGTTCCCCTGTGATCTAGCTGCTGTTCCCTGCATGCTCTGTGCACTTCCACATGTCTGAGCCTTTGCTCCTGATGGAATCCATCTTATCTCTTCTCTACCCAGCAAATTCCTACTCATCCTCAAGCCCTGAAGGAGCAAACTCCTTATCCACTGAAACCCCCTGAAGAGTGAATCTCCCTTCTTTGGACTCTTGTGAAAAATGCCTTTACCGTAGCACTTGTCACAAGCATTGTGTTTCATTGTGCACATTCTGGCTCCTCCATTCAGTTCTGAACTCCTAGAGAGGCACCATTTTTGAACCTTCATCCAAGTTGGGGAAGCTTATTCTGTGTTTTATTCTTTCATGTTTTATTCTTTTCCTAAACTAAACTCTCCACTTATAAATGGAAAAGTTCTGGGGATTCATCGCAACCTACTGAAGACCATAGATCCCAAAGGTGGCAGCCCACGTGAACTAAGAGGAGGAAGTACTGGAAATACTGCTCAGACATCTCCTGTGGATGAGAGCCCCTCTCCAAGGCCACACGGTCTGGAATGAAGACGCTGAGCTTTTGAGAACATGTGCCATCTCAGGTGGATGGCTAAGCAAGCTCCTGGGCCAGGCCCCTCGGGGAAGGTTGCCTGAGGTTCAGGGGTTAGAGGGCAGGGGGAGGCTGGGAAAAACACTGGAATTCTGGTTTCTTTCTACTCTGTTCTTAGGTGGCTGTAGTGAAAGTCACATCCACGTTTTCCTGTAAAAGTAGTCCAAAGGGAGAGTGTCAAAGGAGAACTTTCATTTTTCGTTTATTAAAATAATATATTATGTGTATGATAAAAATAGAAAAGAGAACTGTAAGAGAGAAAAAAACCGTAAACCTGGTAGAATCTCGTAGGAGTCTGACAGATCTCATGCCTAGCATTGAAACAAATATGGAACGATGTACATAATTGGATAGTACATGTAAATATATAAGTGTGTACACATGCAATCACAAATTCAACCAGTATTTATTACGTGGCCACTGTGTACCGAGTATGCAGTGTGTGTGTGTGATGCACACACATGTGCCATGTGCTGCAACAGGCAGCTTCTCCTTTTAGTAATTTGTATGACCCCATCTCATCCATCTTGAGTACATTCTGGACCCTGGGTTGTGTGGGGGAAGGGCAGCAGATTTCTTTTCAGAAGCTAATTTACCTGGTGAGTGGAAAGCTCCATTTTAATTGATTCTATCTTTCAAGATCCAAGTACCCTGTAATCTCGGCTCAGCTGTCAATATGCTGCCTGCCTCGTCCCTCAGCCTTTGCCATGCAGATAGGGCAGCCGAAAGCTGCTGTCACGGCGCAGGATGAAAAGCAAGAGCGGCTCGGGGTAATAATCTGCTTTTGATTTTTTCCCTTGCTTTTCCTGCACCCTCTCTCACATCCACTAAAACGGGGGAAAATCCATAGTGATTAGAAAAACTTCTGAAAGAGACATCTTTCTCCTTTTTCTTTCATTTTTTCCCCACTCTCTTTAGTATTCAGAAGCCACCCAAACATCAGAGATTTCCCTGATGCTCGGCTGTGCACAGCATCCCAACCACAGAGTGGGAAAAGAAATGCTCGCTGGAGACTGCAGTTCCTTTCAGGCCGATGCCAGGTGGCTTCCGTCACACTTGCAGGCGTGATTCTGGCAGCAAGTCACAGGGGCAGTGATGGTGATGGTTGGGGGCCTTCTGTGGAGGCGAAGAGGGCATGTGGAGAGATGAACGAGGTGGGGAGGAGCCTGACTGTGCGGGCTCCTCGGGGGAGTCTTTCCACAGTCCCTCAGAGCCGTGGATCTACGGTGGCAGAACGTGGGGTCGAAGGTGCAGACTTTAGGGTGGCTCCCTGAGAGCCGCACGGGTCACCACATGGCAAGGAAATCCTCAGGCTAACGTGACTACGTCCAATGACCATATTGGGGACTGTGTCAGGAATGCTCGCTGTGAACCTTCATCCTCACAGCCCACCAGCTGGATATTCTCCTCGTCTTACAGAAGAGGAAACTGGATTGCTTAGCGGACATGCGCACTAGCAGGTGGTCGATCCAGATTTCAAACTCAGGTGTGCCAGGCTCTTGTCCTTCATCACTGATGGGGCAGTGTGGACCCCCAGTGTTCTGTTTGCCAATATCTCCTCCACTCCTGGAGAGTGGACTGGGGCCTGATGCGACGTGTGGACAAGGAGTCTGAGGCATGGGGAACTGGAGTGGGCAGGGGGCAAGGTCGGGGTCATATGAAGGACCCTAGAGGAAGAGAGGCAGGGCATCTCAGCCCTGTGATGCCGTGCATAGGACAGGTTACCCTTCGGGACATGGATGTCCCAGATCCAGGCGCGTCTGTTTTCTGTCAGCCTCACCCTGGCAGAGAGCTCTGTTCTCTGACCGCTGCAGACACAGTGAAGAGGAGGCAGTGTCTGGGAGCACACAGTGGCAGAGGGGGCAGAGGCAGGTGCCTGCACTGGTGGGGAGGCTGCTGCAACCCCACCACTGCCCAGCCCCGGCCAGGAGCAGTGGAGGGGATGGGAGGGTAGGAGGGCTGCTATGTGATTTTAATGCTCTCACCTTAGCCAAGTCCCTGGTGGTGACTCCAGGGTGTTGGCCATCATGGGCCTTGTGGAGAATGAAGCTGAGGGACTGGCGGTCATTGACAGCAGGAAGACATAGTGCCAAGGAGGAGAGGGCAGGCTGGGCAAGCCCCCAGTCACTGCCATCTGCTCTCCAGCTCAGCCTTCATGTTGAGCCCAGTTTGGGCCTGACAACCTCTAACACATAATCTGTAAATCCCCTCTGTGTGCCTCAGGCAGCCTCTATGACGCCATGCCTGTGTCACGGGGCAGGCACCGAATTCTCCAGCTCTCCGCTTCATCCCTTCTTCATTCCCAGGCTCCCACCACTGACAGGTCTGCTGAGAAAAGCGGAGGCCTGCTGCTGCCTGGCAGCCACGTCATGCCTGTGGGGCCCTCATCCCATCAGTCAGGACATGTGCACATGCGCAGTAGATCCCAGCGGCCTTGACAGCCTGGGGCCAGGGCAGGAGAGCCTTCCGTCACCAGCAGATTGCGATGGTGTGTGGCAGGCGGAGGGATGGCAGAGGTGCTTTGGCCAAACCTTTGCAAGGGCTTGCCCGATCCTATAGACCATCACGCCTTTCTTTCTTGTGGAAGGAGGGAGCTGTGAAAAAGCACGCATCTCTCCCTAGGACAGTCCCTTCCACAGTGTGTGCACCCCTTTACCTTTTCCCTAAGAGCACAGCTCCTAAGGATTTTTTTATTCTTCCCCTGTCTTCTCTACCACACTACGTACAAATGCACACGCACACGCCTGTGCAGAGCCACAGTCACACAGCATATCCATACTGTTAGGAGTGAATGAAGCTAATAACAACTTCCATTCTCGACATCCAGGGAAGCTAACCAGGAGGGATGAGGAATGACGTGAGAGTGTCAGTGGGACAGGGACGAGCACACAGATGGTATCCAGTTAGTCACTAAAGCCAAGCAATAGCAGGAGTGAGGGTGACATAGGAGCAACCACTTTTGCTTGGAGAGACAGAGATTTCAGTCGAGCAAGCTGCTCCTTTTCTTTAACTCTTCTTCCAAATCCCCAAATGACCCTGCCCTTGAGGGAATGCTGCTCTGGGGCCAGGTCCTGGGAGGGGGTGAACAGAAGCTGAAGACCCTCTGTGGGTCTGATGTGGGAAAACTTATTGCAAATGGGCAAATACAATCATGACATAAAATTAATGGGCATTAGACTTCCTGCGTGCCTGGAAATCCTCTTTGTTTTAGATCCCAATCATTCTTCTCATTTAAGAAATATTTTCAAAACACTCAGTAAGTGCCTAGTACTATGCTAGGTTTGAGAGAGCTCTCTGAAGGGTGTAAGCGGGAGAGTTAGAAGAGCCAATCTGTGTTTTGAAAGATCACTCTCTCTCTGCAGAGAGGAGAAAGGATGAGCTGCAAATGGAAACTAGAGGCTGGAAAGCCAGTTGGGTGGATTCATCCAGTGAGAGATGCTGGTGGCCTGAACCAAGAAAGTAGGGAAGGAGAGGAGAGGATAGAGTCTAGACATGTCTACTCCACCAGCCATAAAGCCACTGTTTATTGAGTATCTACTGTCTACAAGACACCATGACAAATGCTGGGGATAGAGCGATGAACAATACATAGGAGTAAGATAAAAAGAATTTAGTGAGTGGTTGCTCATAGGGGCTGAGGGAAAGGCAGAAGCTGTGGACACCTGGTGCTCTAGTTCCTGGTTTGAACAAATGGTTAGACAGAAGAGCCAGTCACAGTGATTGGGACCATGTTGGGAGGAGAAGGTTTGGGGGCAAAGGCCTTTAATTCCATCTTGGACTTGCTGAGTTGGAATTGCTTAGGGGATCTCTAAGTAGAGAGGCCCAGTAAATATTTGGCTATGTGAGGCTGGAGCTGAGGAGAGAGACCTGCTGTGGGATTATGGAAAGAATCTGGGCAGAGCTTTCTAGGAATACCAACATTGAAGAAAGGGCCATAAAAAGAGGGGTCTACAAGGCAAACTGGGAAGAAACATCCAGAAAAGTAAGAGGAAAACCAGGAGAGCATGCTGTCATAGAAGCCAAGGCAAGAATGTTTCAATGAGTGAGAACTGACTCTAGTGACATAAAGACTGACCAGTGGTCATTGGAATTCAGAGCAACAAGGTCATTAGACCTTAGGGAAGGACATTTAGGAGGAAGGGTAGACACGGATGCCAGAACGCTGTGGGTGGAGGAAGAAATGGATATGGTAAATGTTTGCAACTCTTTCAAGAAACTTGGTAGTAAATAGAGAGGAAAAGATGGAGAAGCAGCTACAGAGAATTATAGGGTAAAGGGAGAGCTGTTGCTGCTAATTTTTGTTTTTAAAATGGGAGAGACTTGCACATGTTTTAACCCTATTAGGAAGACAGACAGAGGGTAAAATTGACAAGACCAGGTCCCTAGAAGTGGGAGGGAAGAGGATCCACAGCACAGATGGAGAGATTGGCCTTATATGGACGATGGTACACTTTTCTCATGTAGCAGGAGGGATAGTGGAAAGAATGAGTAAAGAGAAAGTCAAGATGATGAATTTGGAGACAGGACATTGAGAAAATACTTATCTGTTGGCTTTTGTTTTCTCTGAGAAGTAGGGAGAGATCCTCTGCTGAGGGAGGGAGCCAGGGAAGGTGGCAGTGAAGTTGAGGGAGAGTGGAGAAGGTTTGATTTAGCCTTTGTGGGGAATGGCAAACAGATCTGAATGCAGAAGCACAGTGGTGTTGGAGACCGGGGCGGGGTGGAGGGGTGGGGAGGGGAGGAGCAGTTGAGGTTGGAGATCATATATACAGATGGGGCCAGTCTGAGTGTTGCGGTAATTTTGTCTAGCAACTCTCAGCATCCCTGAATTAGACAGAGAGAAGGCAGATCCTGAAGTGATCTGGGGTTGGGTTTCTGCGGGAGGGTAAGATGTAAGGATGACAGGGTAACTGTAGTGGGTGAAGTGATGGACCATGGGGTCTGAGCAGGAGAGGGAAGAAAGTCGATGTGCAGAGGTCTGTAGGATAGCAAGAAAGTAAAGGGGTCAAAGAGGGGAGGTTCCAATGATATCCAAAAACATGTCTGTCTTAAAACATATTCTGAGAAATAGCCAAGCAAGGAAAATTTGGAAGCTGTGGGCAGGAAATTGTCTAAATTTATCTTTCCAGAAAAAAAGGGCCATGGCACTGCCCTACAAGAAAATAACGAAGGCCAGTAGTGTCTCTTCCCACGAAGACTTCTTTAACGGGAATCCCAAACCCAGATCAAATGGATTCCATCCCACAGGGATGTGAGGATCTTTGCAGTCAGAGAGATTTACTCCACCTTTTGTTCATCGGTGCAGAGGTTTGACGGCGTTATTATAGTGCTGTGCCTTTATTTTCGTCTAATCGATAGGTCTCGGGATCTACAGATGCATCTTATCGTGATAAAAAAGACATTTTCTAAGTAGAGTTAGCAGTGGGAGAGCATATTGGACTGTGTAAAGGCAATAAAACATGGTTGTTAGGAGCATGAATTTTGGGGTCAAATTCCTAAACTAGCCACTTATTGTCTGTTGAACTTTAGGAAAGTTATTTAATCTCTCAGATCTTTCCTCTATACAATAGAGAGAATGATAAGTACTTCATGAGACTGATATGAAGACTAAATGGTATAATTAAATGATACAATTATAAACACATTTAGCATCATTTCAGGCATGTAGTAACTGTTCAATAAATGGTAGTTAGTGATAGTATTAGTATTGTTACTGCTTAAGGCAGAAGGACAAGTAGACTCTAGGGTACGTCTCTAGGTATCAAGATCTACGGCTGCATGTGCCATTGCCAATTAAGCCAGTTGCCGGTTTACCCAAGCCTGCTCCAGCAGCTCCTGTCTGTCCTCTTTGGAACCCTTAAACTCTAAACTTTCTCAGCATCTAATCTGAAAGTCATGTGCTCCTATTTAGCCCCTATCAGGGAAAGCGTGTCGCTTCCAAACCACAACTGACTGTGTGAGTTCAAAAAGCTTCTGCACAACTGGCCTCACTAAAGAGAAGCATGTTCTCCACCACTGCAGCTCGAGCAGCCAGAACAGCCTGATCTCAGCGCTACTCTACCCCAGTCACTGATGTGTGGAGGCCTTGGGCCTCAACCTCAAGGGGCTGGTTATCAATTATTCTAATTGTTATTCCTCATCATAGCCAGAACTGCCGAGGTTTAAAGTAGTTTCCGTCCTCTAGATCCATAAACTTGCCCTTGGTTTGTTGAGACAACCGCACTAGTTGAACAGAAGTGATTTTAATTACTCAGCTGGAACGACAGAGAGGAGGAAGTGGGAAGAGTATGTGGCTGTGATCAGTGTTTAACCAAAAGGTTCAGAATTCTCCTATCTTAGGAGCAAAGACATTGGTGATGGTACACCCACCACAGTGCTCTCTCCCGCCCACAACACGTGAGCGTGCACGCTGAGAGAGCAGACTTACTCAAACCCAAAAAGCTCCTATGCTTCGCTTCTACAAGCCACGCGTTCATTTACCACTTGGAAGGTATGAAAACCTAAGTTGATACTATAAAATTTTGTGTCCTTTGGTCTGTAATAGTACACTCCTTCCCCCATCTAGTGTCCTAGGAATGTCTTGCGGGTCTGCTGTCTCTCCACTCTCTCTAATGTACATAGACCAGGAAGGCCTTGCACACACTTGCTGCAGTCAATTGGTAGTAGCTGCCTGGCATCCAATTAGGAAAAAATGCTGGAAAAGAACATTACGCTTGATTAGTAATGTCTGCCATGGGCACAGAAATGAAGAATGGCAGTATCTTTTCTATGTGTTTGCAATCCCTATCTTAGATTAGAAACTTCTGGGAGGCAGGGAATGTATCATTTTAGTTCTCTATGTAAATGTACTTAACATATGTCATGAGTTATTGATGACGGTGAAGAATATTTATGCAGAAATACAGTAATTTAACCGGTTAGCTAAAATCTGGTGATTGCCCTCTACCCCATAAGCTTGCTCATCATTTTGTCAGAGAATAAGCAACTCAGTTTACAAAGACTTCACTCCTTACACTAAAACTACTTGGATAGTCTAAAGCACTCTCATAAATATTAGACACCAAATTGTCAAAATAAATGAAGGAGGAAGTTTTGTGGTGTGGCAAATTCTTCTCTTCTACTATTAAATCATGTTTATTTGCTTACTTGCAATTCACTGGATGTCCCCAGCATTCAGTGGTGTTACTGAGGCTCAGCTGGACACACGCCGGGGAGAGGGAACAGCATTACGAGCAAATGCATGACAGACATTTCTTTTGCCTCAGCAACATCCATCTCACTCAAGTCGTGTGTCCTTCAACTACTGTGCCATGGATCTCTGTCTTCCCTCTGAGAGGTGTGTATATCATTATGTGCTAACCTCATATTTCTGAGAATGTGTGATAAACATGCCAGAGATCTGTGGAGTCTTTATGGAAGCTCAGCTTGGGGAAATGAGTCACAGAATCTAAATTCTGCCCCATCCCCGTAAGTTGTGTACTCACACTCTGAGTGAAATAGGAAGTTTAGCAATTACCAGAGGCACAGCCGGGAACGTGTGCCTGGGTTCCTGGGTTGGAGGGAGGAATAGACACCCCACTGCTTCTATCATCCTATTCTCCAGAAATTTCGCCCCAACTCTGAAGTCCATCCCTAAGCTTAGGAAATTAGTAGAAGGCACCAGAAATTGTGGCAACCACCAAAAATCTCATACTGGGAACTAGATTGCTCCAGTGCATCATTAACCATTACCCACAAAACTTACATCTGTTGGTGACCAACTGTCCCCATAGGAATAGCTACAAGAGCAGCAGGCTGGGGGACGCCCTGCCTCCCTTTGGTTATGGCCTGCAGCTGAAGCCTCCAGCGTAAGGAGAGCGTAGCCACCTTCTAAACCTTCATTTTCTTTTTACAGATGTAAAAATGAGACAATTGGACCAGGTAATCGCTAATGTCCTTTCTAGCTCCAAAATTCCTATTTAAGACCTCAAATCATATTCAGAAAAATTCCAGTTAACACTCATTCTAAGTTGGAATATTGCTAAGTTGGAATCTCCCATTCCATGATCTATATCAGTAAGTTTGTTGATTTGTTTTACTTTTTAATGAAGAAGAGAAAAGACTTCGGCAATTAAAACGTACAGTCTGGCTTTCTACAGTGATCAGTCGAGTATGATAATGCCTTCATAGTCTCAGGGAATGTTCAGAAGTGTCTGTCCTTCTCATGTGCCTTTGTTTTGCTTTTGATAAGATCAGATCTTAGTGAGTGGTCCCCAAAGTGTGGCCCCAGCACCAGCAGTATCAAAGTCACCTGGGAACTTATTAGAAATGCCCATTATAGTGGCCCCCTAGACCTATTGAATTGATACTCTGGGGGTGGAATCCCAGTTTGTGTTTTTAATACATGCTCCAGGTGATTCTGAGGCATGCTAAACCTTCAGAGCCACTGATCTACATGAGAAGCAGCACATGCTGAGAATGAGGTGGCCTCAAATCTACTCCAGTTTTCCCACTGACCAGCCGTAAGATCTTAAGTTACTCACTTAATATCTGGGCCTCAGTTGCTTTATAAATAAACTAAGAATGACTTTACCTTTGTTATCCATTCTGAGTCTCAACAGAATACACTTCATGAGAAGGTATGGAAGTGCTGTGAAAAGGTGGAGTACATCTTACATATTACTAGACTTTTATTCATTCCTTCACTTAACAAATATTGTTGATCATCTCTGTGTGCCAGACACTGTTCTGCATCTGGAGGATGTGGCATGAAGAAGACAGATGAAGTCCTTGCTGGCGTGGAGCCTACATTCTAGACTGGATTCTTCAGGAATCCACTTTGGATATTTGCAAACAGTTATATGATCCATTTCAAGATTAGGTTCAGGTCTCTCAAGGGAATGAGAAAATGTGAGATGCTTTTCCCTGAGCATAAGATCAGGTTATGTCAGGTGTAACAAAGAATGAGTAGACTGCCATGTGGCTACAGCAGGATGAGCTCCCAGCATGGAACCTAGGAAGAGATGTTAAACTTGTCGAGCTTGGCCTTGCCTCAACGAGGCAGGAGCCTGGGAGGGATGGTGCTCGGTCGCATCCAGCTAATGTTACTACAGCTTTACCCTCTTCATGCCAGTCAACTATTCTGGCTTGTCTTGCACAAAACTCTGTACTATAAAGAGTAAAGCAAAACATGTGCTTCCTGAGTTCTTTTCTGGAATCATAATTGGCCAAATCTCTACCATCTGAGATATGGGCCCAATGAGAATAGATAAATGTTCATCAGACGGATGGACCCTGGGACAAATTTTTAGAGAGGTTTTACTCCTTAGCCACTATCATTGACAAGCAGCTGCTTTTTTTTTAAATCCACAGCTAAAATTCAATTTCCTAAATTTTATGAAAAGAAATAAAAAAATATGCTGGGGGGAAAAGAGTGGCTCAGGAGAGATTTTGGACTTCAAAAACCCTCAAAAATCTTTTAATGATTTAAGTGTAAAGGAATCAGAAACATACTGATGAAATTCCCCTTGACATCCACATGGTGCTTACAGATTCTGGAGGGAAGATGCCAGCAATGAAATCTGCTGTTTTTTTTATCAAACTCAAACCATTTGAGATGCCTGGTGAACACCAATATGGTGTAATCATATCTTCTTCATAACAATCCCTTCTCCCCAAAGGCAGAAAGGGAAGGAAAGGCCTAATTAAGGAGCGTTGGTTTTTAAGGTCAGAGTCTTCGGGGGGTGTCAAGTTATACGCTGAGTTGTTGGTGATGTTTACACTGACCCACAGATGTGCCATGAATATACAAAATTAAAATGTTAATTGTCTAATTCTCGTGCTACTTTTCAGCATACATTTGGCAAGACTTGTTGCATGTTAAGTTCGAAAACAGTAAATTTCCAAGCTGTCATAATATTGAAGTCTCGTGTGTATTGCTTGCTCTGCATAATTAATTGTAAAGTGATAATTTGTGCACTAAGATATTTTCATTCAAACATGAAAGTGGAAGTCTCGGCATCTTTGCCTCTGGCAGGCAGAAGAAAAAGTGAAGTGGTGTGTGCTCCCCAGGTATTTGCAATGTCCCTCCTTGCACTGAGGCCAGTTCACAGGGTGAGTGGAGAATCTTTAGCTGTTCAGATCTCGGCATCAACCTCTTGTTAACCCTGTCCGCTACATCCAAGTCCCACCCATTCTTGAAGTTTGTCCCAGCTAGTGCACTCGCCTCTGGTTTCCTCGCCTCTGAATTCTGGTGGCCCCCTCAGGCTGTGTACACAAGTACCCCTCAATTCTGTACTCTCCATAATTCTTTCTGGTACTTACTGTGTTTGTAAGCTCTCTGAGAACAGAAATCATGCCTCATAATTCTGTGTCTTTCAAATCACTCTGCAGAGTCCTAAGAATATAGTCGTGCTTGATATATACTTGTATTAGCTTGGCTGCCATAACAAACAGCTCCAGAATCTCAGTGGCCTACAACAAGAAATATTTACCTCTCATTCGTGTCACAAGCAGGCTGTGGCTGTACTCCACATGACTTTTCATTTTTGTTGAAGGAGTAACACCCATTTGAGGCCTTCGTTTCTCATGACAGAGGGCAGAAAGTGACCAAACCAAAGCAGACAGCTGCATTAGAAGCATCCTCTCACATGAGGCATCCATCCCATTCACTCATATTCCCTTGGCCAAAGCAAGTCACAAAGCAAAGGCCAAAGCAAGCCTGACCAAAAGATGAGGAAGAAACTCCACCCAGAGGGAACACCATAAGTCACATGGCAATGGGGTGGGGGAGAGGGTTTGAAGTTTGAATAGGAACAAAATATGGTCTACCCAAGTACTGTTGATTCATTGTACTCAACGTGGAGAGGGCTATACAGATATATAGATAGAGATAGAGATAGAGATAGAGATAGAGATGTTAATCATAGAGACCTCTCCTGCTTTGCGACCCTCACAATCCACAAGCACTCTACCCTCCCAGGTCACTTCTAGTGTTCTTCCAGCAGCTCTTAGGTGATGGTCTCTTCCTAAGCAGGCTAGAGACGAGGAACCTTTTTTTACAGAAAGTATTCTTTGGGCTTCAAATAATGGAAACTCTAATTGGCTACAGCCATAAGAAATGTTGTTGGCTAACATAACCAGAAATCCAGCGTTAGGCACTGTTGAATGAAAGCACTGGGTCTATTTTTCTATCTTTGTCTTAGTCCCTTCTTCTTTCATGGGTTGCCTTTTCCCCCAAACTAGCCTCCTTCTTGGCAATAAGATAGCTGCCACCAGCAACCTAGGCAATGTGCTTCTGGGTTCACATCCAGTGGGAGAGTGTATGTAGCTTTCTATCACTCTCTCTTAAGAATGAGATGAGTTCCCAAACACCCTTCAGCAATCCTCTCTTGCATCTCATTGGTGTAAATAGGTTCACTACCCCAGTTCTGAACTAATTACTAACAAGGGGGCTTGGATAGCCCTTAGACCACTCAGGCTCATCCAGCAAGCTGGCGATTTCTCTAAATAGTATTGCTGCTATTCAATGGAGGAGAAGTAGAGTGGATTTGGGGGATTGAACTACATTCTAAAAACACACTTTGCAAATCTAGTCTCCCTTGCAGTCACGCCAATCCCAGATAACTCATGGAGAAAGGACGCTCGAAGATGGGAGAGATGAGCCCAGCCTTTCTGGCCCCTGTTCCAGGTGCTGGAGAAGAGCAGTATTCTACTCTCATTTTGTGGTTAAGATCTGAGGTGCATTCTAAATTTCACCTGCCTACCAACCACTTTCGTTAACTACATTTGCTCGGCTGAGAGCCTTTTCATGGGAGCTGGTGGTTCCCTAAGGCATCACCTCTCTTGCCTGTTTTGACCGATTGGTGCACCTCCACTGTCACGACTCAGCGCTCCCTCATGTGTCATGTATTGGTAATTATGATAACGAATGAAGTTCATCACTAGGTTCCGTTATCACATCAAGTCCTTCTTGGCTATGCTTCACCTGTCACACCAGTGGGAACGGAGAGAGAGGCTGGTAATTAGGTTGATACAGCAGGATGCTTTGTGCTGCTGTAGATTTGAATTGAAGACCCTGGAAACATAATGAATGGCAGGGGCAGGAGTCCCGTAGCTACTCAGCATGGCCTCGTGGAAGAAGGCAAAGCTCTTCTCCCTTCCTCTGTTCATCAGGATCTTATTCCAAACTAACAGACAAGATGAGTTATTTCTATCTCACAGTTCATGGTGGGTCACTTGTTTTGTGTGTCTTGTGATGTCTTCTTGGTTGATGCCTAGTGTGAGAGGTGCTCAGGGCTGGGGCTGTTGAAAATGCTGAAATCTTTAACCAAACTCGCTGGAGCTGGGAAGGGATGATTAGTGTGGAGAGAAGTGAAAAATACTCAGAGGTGACAGGCATGGTCCAGAGATGGGAAGAGATAGAAGGGGCAAGGAGGGAAGACTAGTTTGAGGCACACGCAGGCAGTCCCTTTAGGTCCTCAGAGCCACTTGGGGCCAGGTTTGCTTGCTTGGAGGTGCAGGTTATGAGCGCATCTCTGGGGAAGGTGGCCAAACTACTGACTACCTGTGCTTTCATCCTACCTCATCTTCCTGAAAGGAAAGTTGGTCTCCAGACTGACCTTCCAGAGGCTTGATTCACTTCTTCTGGGCCTCCAGACTTAGCCCAGCTCTTGCTAGGGGTCTGAACAGTGATTTAGGCCTCTCCACAGGTACCTAGAGCTGGCAGCAGCTCTGCACACCTTCTTTCCCAGTCTCCACTGGGTCGTTCCACATCCTGTTCTTATTAAAACACCTACCATCCTCCAGGGTCCAGAATAGGAAATTCCTTCATAATAGTCCCTCTACCCACCCACCCCCCTCCACCTCCTACCCCTACCGCTTCCTGGGGACTTGTCCACATGTCAAATCACTCCTCTTGTGGGGAGAGGTGGGTGCAAACAGAAATCTGGGCTGAGCTTTCCCTTCTCTGGCTGCCAGGGGCCAGCAAGGCTGTGGAGGTAATTTAATGGCTGGGCAGCTCTCATACTAGAGTGCCCTGCTCTATCTCTGCAACAGAATCCACATCACATTGGGCCATATGGAGACCTTACCAGCAGATGCACTGGCCACTTCCCTTTGTCTGCAAAATCTCCATTAGGATTTTTAATTAGACAAATGTCAGTGTTTCATTCAGGGTGAGAATCTGTTTCCTGAATTTGACAGTAATGCCATTTTCAAAGAAAAATTTCAGCATGATGACTCCCTTTTCTTTGGTTGCCTCCTTCCCCTCTCATGGCGGATCTGGAAATATGTGATCATCTTGGTCATCACCAACACCACCCTCTCTCTCCATCATCTCTTGGAGCTTCATGCTTCTTGTTGCTTTCCCTGCATCCCACCCCCACCCCCCACTTCCTTCTTATCACAGTGACTTTCTCCTCTGCAGAGGATAAAATACAGGGAAGAACCACTGTGGCCCAGGTCAGTTGGAGAGGGGTATTACAAAGCCCACTCTTCCTTCCTCCTGGCAGTTGGAATCTTTCTGTCTTGTTCACTGCTAAGCCCAAGGATCCAGTCCAGCATCACTGCTGGGCTGCCTCTGCTCCTCACATCATCTGATAGCAAGGATACTCCATTGGAAGTGTTGCCTGTACCAGCTGAATGAGGCCTAAAGTGTTGAGAACTTACTGCATTCTATCAGTGAAAACATACTGTTTCCTGGGAAGAGGGGCATGTTCTGGCTAATGTATTAATATGGATTGGTGCATTGGAGTTTGGGCCTCAGCCAGCTGCCCTATTAAACATGTGATTTTGAGTCTTGGAAAGGCCAAGAAACTTGCCCAATTTCCTCATCCATAAAATGGGGATATTATTATTTACCTCATGGGACTCTTACAAGAATTGAATGGGTTAGTTTACGAAAATCCCTCAATGTGGGGTCTGGGCCTTAGTAAGCTCTGAGTAAATAGCAGCAAGATTTATCATTAAAACTATCTGCTGATTCATGAGTCTGACCATAGCCCTTCTCAAATCCATGTTACACCCCTTGTCCCCATATAGACAACTACAAAGTCCCAATCAAGGATTTAAAGACTTTTTCTACTTACTAGCCACCCACTTCTAAAAGGCTTTAAGAATCCGCAGGTGAGCCATTCCCTAGAGTCAGACCAATACTCCCTGGTTAACTCCTGCCTCTTCTTTTAAATGAGAGCCTTTATACAAGAGTTGTGTATCCATCAAAGGCCACCGCCTTTCCACTCTTGAGCATCCAAAGTCCACCTCCTCCAGGAAGGTCTGAGATTGGTCTTTTCAAAGCCCGGGTGCTCCTTGGAGGAGAAGATTAAACCGTGTGCCAGGTCCAGGGGAGTCCAAACACTGTAAAGAAAAAGATATCTGGTGATAGACTAGGGACTGAGTTAGGTTTGTTGCTTTGAATTCAGATAGACAATTTAGGGTGATTTTAATGACTCCGAAATGTTTTATCTTTTACAACCTTGGAACTGCTGCTCTGCAACCTTAACAAATTGCCGGCTTTCCATTCCTCGCTCCCTGTCATCTTCAGTTAATACAGGGTCCATTAGGAGTTGAGAAACTTATTATTGCAATAAAAAAATATATCCTATCCATATCACAGACCATATATCTGAATCTTGCATAACACTCTCCCAGGGATTAATCCATATTTTAACCAAGTGTTTTATAATGGCGATGCTTCGGCCCCATGCACAACTATTTCCACGAATGCTGAGACAATAATAACAAAAGGTCATCTCTGAGATCATGATACTGCCTCTTCTGAGTTTATGAAGAATAAAGAGCATGTCCTCCTCCTCTGGCAGGCTTCCCAGGAGACTCCTGGCCTATTGAAAGACTGGAAGACACCACAGAGACGGTGATGTTATGACCCCAGTCGGCAGAGCTCATTCTCAGTTGTAGATCACCCAGGGGGTGTATGTGGAGGAGGGTGCACGTCTGAACGTAGAACAATATCTCATTATCAGAGCCACGCCTGCGAGCTGGTGCTTAGCAAGTGCGGAGGGGACAGGTACTGCCTTCGCTCTGGGCACCCCGGGTGCACTGGGCACTGTGCCAGGCATTTTCTACAACGAGAAAGAGTCTTTCATGGCTACAAAGAGTATTTGCCCTCTTGTCTTGAGCAAATATCAGGCTAGTGAAGAAGTCACACTGAATCCCTTGGCCAGATACCTGTGACGTACAGCCCTAGGCCAGGACCTAGGCTTTAGTTTGATGATTCCCCTTAACTCCTTCCTCTCCAGTCCCATCCCTTCCTGCCCTTCCATGGCTAATTTCTGCTCAGGCTTCAGGTCTCATTGTGCATGTCATTTCCCTAAGGATGCTTTCCCGTTTCCCCTCAGCCCCTTGAGAACACAGACTGGGTCTCCCCTCCTTCAGGGTCATGGTGCCCTATGTCTTCATAGCACTCATCTTGATTGTAATTATATATCTATATGACTCTTTGTTCACCATTCATCCCCTTACTTAGATTACAGATTCCATAAAAGTGGGAACTATTCTATTTAATCTGTTGCAGAATCCCTAGTTTCTAGTTTTTAAGTATATAAGGAGGCACTTAAATATTTGTTGAATGAATGAATGAATGAGTGATTTTGAGCAAATTACTTATCTCTTGTAGCCTTCAGTTTTCTTAATAATAATAATAGCTAATACTTCGATAATGCTTACCCCATGCCATACCTGTTCTAAGTATTTTACATAATGATTTGATTAATCTTCATAACAACGCCATGAGAGGGTGACTATTATTTTCCCCATATTACATATGAAAAAACTGGCTGAGAGGTTAAGTGACTTGGCCAAGGTCACACAGCTAGTAAATGATAGAGCCCTGGTTTGAACCCAGGCAGGCTGGCTCCAGAACCCCTGCTTTGGTTGGACAAAATGATCACAAAGATCTCTTTAGTTCTTGGTATCCATGAATGTAGAGGCTACCAATTGGAATGTCCACCCAGATTCATTTATTTAATAAATATTTATCAAATGTCTATTATGTGTCCGGGAGTTAGAGATACCACAGTAAACAAAACCAAGATCTCTGCCTTCATGGAACTTACATTCTGATGGGGGCAGTCAGATAATAAACAGAGGAAATAACAGGTGTGGTAGGTTAGATAATGATAAGTGCTCTTGAGGAAGATAAAGCAGAGAAGAGGTTTAGGTGGGCTTGTGGGTGGGGCTGGAATTTCATATAAGGTGGTCAAGGAAAGCTGCATCAAAAGGTGACACATGAGAAAAGAGCTGAAGACAGTGAGGGAGCAAGCCATGCAGACACCTGGGGGAAAGGCATCCCAGGAGAAGAGCAAGCAAGAGCAGAGGGAAGGGATGCACCTGATGGAGAAACTGCTGGAGCAAAATGAGCAAGGGGGCGAGTGGGGAGAGATGAGGTTGAGGGGTAGCAGAAGTCAGATCCTGCTGGCTTTGGTTCATCTCTGCCACTTTATTCTAATTTTCTGTTTACAAGTCTGGTTCATCATTCCTTTAGACTAAGGGAAAGACACATTCATCTTTGTGGCTCCAGATTTCAGCTCTAAGCTTGCCATAGCTGATATCCAGTTGCTTTTTGAACAAATACCAGAAGTGCTGGAAGAGCTCCAGTCCTATACGTTTTTTGCCAAAGTTCCCTTAGGCTTTTCAACCTGTGCTTCCAGAGAAAGGTTCCTTGCCTGGTCTGGCATCTGCAAGACATCTTTTTCTTATATTTTGCTGTGTTATGTGCTGTTGGGAATGACCTTCCATTTCAATTTCCTCTATAGCAACCATCACCAAATGTTGGGGAAACTCTGACATTCTTTGGAGAAATAATCATAACTACATTTGACACAGATAATGATATGATACAGCACAGGGCCCCACCTCTCCGGAGGTAGGACAGTGTTCAGAGGGAACTCACTGTGGGCATGGGAGGCATGTGGAGCTCAGCCACCATACTCCATCAATGGGACATCTGGGGAAAGAGTTTAAGGGGTATTTCCAATCGGAAGAGAGGTAGCTTTACATTTTGACCAAGTATCAAAGTCCAAGTGCTCCAACAACCACCATGATAGTGACTCCATTTACTGATTGAGTCATTGATTATGGGTCGAACCCCATGTGGAGTAATTTGACATGTATCAGTCAGAGAGGTGCCCTCGTTTGAAAAAATAAGGGGACAGAGGATTCCCTCATTGGTTTGCCTCCTTCTTTTCTTTGGATGTCTGAACAATGAACCTTTCTTCATGCTTTTCCTCTGTCAAATAGAATGTCTCAGAAACAGAAAATTGGAGTTCAGCCAAACCACTCGGACTTCCCTCCATGGACCTCAGAAAGGCAGCACAATCCAGGACGAGGCAGACATCCCAGGGGAAAGCCAAATGCAGCCTCACCCTTGGGGTGACACAGGGCAGCTTTAAGGTCTGAAGGGATTATAAACTTTCAGATCTAATTTGTTTTATAATGTGTGCAATTCATGTCTTCTGTTTTTAATACTATTCCCTATTATTAGCAAATATAATGTTCCCATCCATGCTAAAAGAAGTGAAAGAAAACGAGATCTGAAGGGAAAACACTGTTTCCTGTGGCAGGAGGATCCCCACCCACTGAGCTGCTGGAAGGAGATTCAAGCTATTGGGCAGTGGCAGCGAGGAGATCATTTTTAAGGCCCTTGCCATTGAGTAAGGTCCGTAACTTGTGTCTCTGGGGGTAATCTTGCTGTTAAGACGTCCCTTTTCTCAGCCCCAGTTTCCCTTTATTGATTAAGACTAAGGATCCCAGTTCTTTTCCCTGCCTCTTCTCTACCCTTAATGCTTCTCTTTAACAAAATCAACACCAACAATAAAGTGTGCCCCTGCAGCCCTGCGAGGCAGGCTAACTTTGATTTCAGAGACTCGGAGCCCCGTCTTTGAACCTCTTGCCTCTTGAGTGGTCAGCGGGCAGAAAGAGGGCCCGTCAAAAAGTCCTCAAAGGGAATGGAGAGCGTAGGGGGAAAGAGGGCCTGGCATCTGCTGTGAGAGAATCCGGAGAGGGGCAGGCCCAGGCTGGAGCCTGCTGCAGTGTGCTCGGAGCCTGGAGCTCTGCACACCTCCCAGCCTTGAAGTCGGCCTGGCATTTTGTTCTACAAAGCATCTGGTTTAGCAGCTAAAATGATTTTTGACCTGGAGACCTGAACCGACAACTTTGTGCACAAACTCCAAACAGAATCCCTCTGCGCGTCAGCTGGTTTCATCTCCACCGTGCTCCCCCACTGGGCTCTGCTGCACTAGGAACTTAGCACTGCCTGCTGTGGACAAGGGAACCCCGGAGCACCTTAGGGAGTCACATCCCCGCTGCAGCGGCTCCGCAATGCGCTCCTTCGCCGTCCAGTGCGGACTGACAGCCAGCAGACAGGGCTCTGCGTGTCAGGCTGTGGGAGTGGGCGATAACTCCATTTCACATAAGTCTCTGGTGCTTTGTTAGGGGTTCACAGGTTGGACAATGGTGAGGTGCTGGTCAGCACACCAAATCACACTCTGATCCAGCATGGGAGCTGTGGTTGCAATGTGTTTGCAGGTCACAATGGGGCAGCTCCGATAAGGCCTAGGAAGGAAGACCCTCTCTCCGCACCCTCTGACCCTTGAGTAATGCACAGTAAATGCCACACATTGTCTGCTAGGCTTAGAATCCACAGGAGAAAGGGCATTACAGAAGCACCTACCTCACATGTGCCCCTCCATCAAGTTGATGAATTGCAGTTATTTCAGGCTGTTTACCCCATGACGTCATTTTGCAAATGAGAAAACAAGGCAGTTGAAGGCTAGAGGTTTTCCGTTAATCTCACAGGAAGCCTGTATACCTAGCTCAGACCCTCAGCTAGCAGCCCCTTATGTGAGCATCTCCTTCACTAGAAAACATTAACCGTCCTTCCTATGGCCTCACCTGTGCATGGCAGTTTACTGAAGTAAGCCAAGCCCTGCCTTCAAGGAGAGAACTCTCCAAATCAAGCCTTGTCCCCCTCTACAAACTGAGCGTTGTGGCATCACAGCCTTCCATTAGTGATACAAAGTTGTCTTCACAACACGTCACAGACACCAAGGATTATACTGCCCTTTTTTGACAAACCAGGGAATGACCCAGACTCCTCCATATTGCTTTCTCCTCTGAAGCATTGCTACCAATACCCATCTGAAGATGGGTTTCTATGTTACCTGCTATTTCTGCATCATTGTCATCACCATCACCATCATCTATAGCTGATTTATTATGTACTTAACTATTCTTGGAGCTGTCCTAGATACCTTCAAAGAACATGTTCACAGTCTCTCTTCTCTGGGGTCTTCATGTCTCAGAGGGATAGCATAGATGCTTACACACCAAAGAAAATGTTACAAATATTGAGTGAACATGGAATAGAAGTAGATAAGGCAAGATTAAATATGTCCATTAAATATGTCCTCCCTTGACCCCTTTCCCCCAAGCTGTAGATGTGCTATGCAATAGCAGGAGACAGATTTTCTTGGTCCAAGTAAGAACAATCTTACAAGACAGATTATTTCTTTCCCTGCTGTCAAAAGCATATGTTTAAAGTCATCGGTAGAAAGCCATCAGCGGCTGAGCTAAGAAGTGTGGCTAAGAAGTTTTAAGGAAATGTTATTAGGAATGACCCCTTGTTCATAAAAGATTTTGTGACGGAAAGCCAGTTACGTTGATGTTGCTTCAGACCAAGTCCCTTTTATCAGCTGCAATATCCCTCCAAGTAATCAGTCTGATTGGAGTCAGAGATGCAGTAAAGATCAAGGCGCAATTTAACCAGCAACAGAAATATAGCAAATAATCACAAATGTGGGGGCCTTTGGCCATAAAAATGCAGACATTTACCTTGAATGTTGATTTAACCACCTAGATTTTGTGCCAAATGAAGCTTGAAATGTATCATGTGAAGTACAGTGTCTAACTGATAAAAATAGTCCTAAAAGCTCTGCCTTTGTATTAAAAGGAGGTTTCAAAGGGGATGGTCCTCTTAGAGCCAGACAGTTTGCCCTATGCCATCTTTATAAAATCGTAGCATTTTAAAGTTGTGAAGGACCTTTAGGGTCTTATAATCCAGCCTCCTTTCTTCCCAATGCAGAAATCCCTGCTTGAGAATTACCTCCAGGCCAGGTTTGAAATGGGCTGTCTACCCAGGGAAGGTCGGCTACAGGTCACCTTGGGGAGGGTTCGCTCTTTTCCAGGGTGAACCAAGGGACTAGGTTCATTGGTGCCCACCTGAAGCTGATACAAGCCTATCAAGCAAGGTGCCCATGTAACCCAGGCTCCCCAGAGGCGGTGGCAGTAGGACTTGTGATATATTGAATTCTCTTTGATTTAGGACCATCTTATTTTTCCAGCCAGCAACATCCATTGTTATGTTGACCTATTAAGGTGATTACAGAAAGTGTTGGTGGCCCAACATATCTCATTTTCATCACTGCCAGCCTCCTGCAATTGCAACCTTCTGAACATGTCATCAATCCAATAGACTGAATGGCTCCAGGAGCTCAGCAAAGAGGCTCAGCTTTTTTGTTTCTACTTAGGCCAGGGTTATGAGTAGTAATAAACTCAGCAGTCAAGGCCAGAAATGTGGTAATAGGGGGAAATAGGAAAAGGGAGAGAGAAAAAAAAAACAAGGCCAGAAAAATACTCAGCTCCTCTTGCTTTGCTGAGTTTTCAAATTCATTAGCAACCTCAATTATTCAATTCCTCAATTTTAATCTCTAATTAAACACCGCCACAAACACTGTATCTGCAGAGGGTGGAATTTAAGTGGCCTCTTCTTAATAATTGTGCAACTATGACCCCTGCATTGTTAACTCAGAAAAAGAAAGGAAAAAGTTTATTAAAAAAAAAGAAAAGAGAAATGCGAGTGCCTAAACTCCACACCAAATGGTAATTGCAGAGGAACGCTATTTTCCCTCTAAATATAGCAAAGATGACTACAAGGCCTCCAGCATTTTTCTGTAATAATTTTTTAAATCAAAAGCATGTTTGCCAATAAGAGAGCACTTTACCTAGCTATTTTTTGGGGGATAATTAGGCAGCAAGGTGGAGGTACAATATGTTGCTGGGTGAATGAAGATACTATTTTTTGCTTATTTCACAAGGTAGGAGAATCCTGGGCTTCCTTTTTTAAAAAAATTGTTATTCGGATGAAGTAATGAAATAAATATAGGCAAAGACATTGAGTGGTAGCATTTTGGTAACCAGATTTCTGTTTCTTTAAAGAAAAGCCTCCAGGAGGGAAAGAAGGCACATCCATGGTCCTGAGAAGGAATGTGGTGAAAACACGAGGAGAAGGAGAATAGAATGCAAACTACATCTCTTCCACAGTGACAGCCGTGTGAGAGCTAGGTTTTTCTGTACAGAATGTTGGAAGGGAGCCATGTCCTCGTACTTGCCAGCATTCTGTCCGCTTTCTAACACTCCCCACTGTAGCTGTGGGTTTGCTCATTCATGTGCCCCAATAGACTACGGGCTCTTGAGGAAGAGGAGTGTTCCCTTCACTTCTGTGTCAACAGCTATTAGCAGCTCGCCTGACATGTAGCTGGTATCAAACAAATGTTTACTAAATTTGAGGCATGTGGGTAGTAGAGTTATGAGTACATTTCTTTTCAATTCCCATTTATAAAGCCTTAAACTAATTTCATAAGAAATCTAGACTTTAAAGTCATAAGCGAATATATGTTACATAAATACATGTATATGTGTGTGCACACACGTATTTCAAATAGTCAGATTAATCTGATCCAAGGAATCAAACTAAGAGTAAGCCAGATATTTTAAATGATGGGAAGAAACCTCTTCCTCTATAGTAAAGACCCAAAAGTGTGTTCCACCTGGCCAGGAACTGGGTCTCTTTTGTCAGTTATCTAGACCCCCTCCGCACAGTGGGTGTTTCCTTGCCAGTGTCGACCACAGCACCTTTAGGTGGGCCAGTTGGTTGACCAAGCATCCCCAGTGCCCTGTGTATGCTCCATGATGGTAACACCACCACCGAAGCAAGGCTCTGTGGGTATTTCTGATGAAAGGGTGACACCCACGAGCCAGGATATGCTTTGCAGACCTCAGAGCGCTAGACACTGGGAGGTGTTATTCATTTCCTGTGGAAGAGAAGTGTAGAGCTGCAGAGTCTCTGCTCCACCATTCTTGAGACATTTCACACTGCAGTGAGGGTATGCCTGAAGCCACCCAGCAACCAGCTGGGGTCCCCTTAGCTGTGACCTCTTGGATGGCATCAGTGCCAGGCAAACTCATTGGTTGTTTCTTTGTTTCAAGGACAAAGAGCTATTGAAGGAGTTTGTACTGGGCACCCTCAAGATAAGTGTATTTTATTGAGACTGTCAAGCAAGAAAAGGACTTTCTCAATCTCTACCCTCAAGAAAACTACAGTCACATAGGGGAGATGAATTAGAATTACAAATCTGTGTTGGGGGCTAGTCATCAATTTGTCAATGTCACATATGATGGCTTTAGACACTCAAATTGTGACTTGAATAGGGCCATGATTCAAATGATTGGACGGGGTATCAAGGGCTTTTAGCCCCATTAAGAGGCTCCCTGCAGGGCCATGACTGTCCCAAGCCATCACGCATTCTTTCTCTGTCAATATCCTATTTCACTGCTAATCAAATTGTCCCCGGGCTCCTTCTGACTCTTCACGTTGCCTTCCCAAGAGAATGGGGCTAGATTTGCCGAGACTGTGCAGATTTTTCAGACTGGCAACTAGCTGTCTCCTCTTCAAGAAGCCCCCTGCTCCCCAAGGGAAAGAGGACAACTTCTTGCCACAAGGATGAAGATGACTCCTTTGTCAGCTCTTCCCACAGAAAAGAAAAATGATGAGACCTGAGCACTAAAAAGAGTATGTGGCTTGAAGCAGGTGTCGCGGGCTGGTTTGAGCCAATATCCCGGAGCCTGCCTTTTGGCCCCATATTTCATTCTTTGCCATTGATTTCCACCTTGAGTCTCCTCCAGGTTCCTTTCTTTTCTCTCTTCTCCTCCTAACTTGCCCTCTTTTCTTATAGCTTCCAAGAAAAAGCAGTTACTTGATTTAACTTGTTCCGAAAGCGTCTTTAAATAAGCGCAGTGCATTCCCTCCAACAGAATTCTCTCTGAGAGCTCAACAGCCTCAAGATATACAATCAATACTTTGCCTGAACCATTGATACCCTTGCCCATCACTTAAATATCATTACAGGAAAGATTTCAACAAGATCACGGCACATTATACTTTAAAGTTTGACTTTAAAGGATGCCTGGGCTTTGCTGAAAGGCATTAGTAATGGAATTCTTTATCTCTGAGCTTAATTTATTCTGAGGAGAATAGGGCCATTATCTTAAATCTATTTTTTTTTCAACAGAGAAAACAGGCCTCAGAAGTCCAGCACATATAAAGAAATCATTGTTTAATTACTTTTTTGTTTAACCCTTTGCAGAAGGAGAGGGAATGGGAAGGCATTATTGGAAAATGAATATGCATTCCTATTGGGTTGCCTTCAATAGACTTTCTTTTTTTGTCATTTCTGTTTCTGTACTTCTCTGCGTTTCTCACATGCAAGAACCCTGCAGTCAAGGGAAACTTTGAGTAGTTCTGAGCACCAGCTGAATCCAGTTTCCCCTTGATCATTGGTGATGAAGAGGTCTTTGGTTTGAAGAATGCAAGCAACTGGTAACTGAGGGAGGAATGTTCTGGTATTAGCTACTTGCTATAAATTAGGCACATGAGAGGGGCCAGCCCCATGGCTGAGTGGTTGGGTTCACACTCTCCACTTCGGCGGCCTGGGGTTTCGCTGGTTCGGATCCTGGGTGCATACCTAGCACAGCTCATCAAGCCATGCTGGGGTGGTATCCCACATAGCAGAGCCAAAATGACCTACAACTAGAATATACAACTATGTACTGGGGGACTTTGGAGAGAAAAAAAAAAAAAAAGACAACATTGGCAATAGATGTTAGCTCAGGTGCCAATCTTAAAAAAAGAAAAATAGGCACATGAGAGCTGTATGTTCACACACATGCGAACAGATACACTTGCATTTAGCTCCTTGACTCTGGCAGTGGGCAAAACAACTGATTTGAAAAGCAGAGAAAATGATCTATCAACTGACTATTACTTTTACGAAACACCAACCACCAAGCAATTAATTTGACTGTTTGTTGCTTCCCCCAGCAGCAAATTTCCTTGACTGAAGAGTGGTTTGGACTTTGTAGAAGGAGATTTGAGCCCTAAGAGAGTCACTAAGAAGATACCATACGTTTAGGACCTCTTCCAGGGCTGCTACTTGCTTATTTTTTCTGTTCTAATATGTAAAACCCAACCACTAGGCTTCCATGACACACTGTGGGCCAGGTTTGGGGATCGCTTTTAACAAACTGATGTATCTAAATGTTAGAGAACTTCAGAAGCAGCTGCTTTGCCAGCCTGAGACTTAATCAACCTCCTTAGCCCTTTTCTTTGATAGCACTTTCCACTACACCTGCTTCCAGAACCTCAGCCCTAGGAATCATCTAGTCAGACACGCTAGTTGGTGAGAATAGCATGGCCTTCCAAAGCTTGCGAGGTCATCCAGCTTTGAGGAAGTTTTGTGTTCCACTACATTCTCGCAAATTGGTTAGATGGAGGGAGAGAGGTAGGCAGCATTATAATTCCAGGAACAGGAAACCGATCAGAATTCCACATCTGACTTCAGCTCCTTCCATTCCTTTGTCAGTTAGGATAAGTGACACCTTTTTTTGTTTTACTGCTATTATCAGAGATTTTGTGTTTAATGGTTACTGGGTCACATTTTACAAGTGCAAACGACTTTGATGACCTCCATCCACTCCTTCTTAGCTATCTTCATGTATACAAGGAGTAAAGGGCTATAAAAAATTCAGACAGGCTCTTGTTTTGATCAGCATCTCCAGATGATCATTATACCCAAGTCGAAAAGTCAGTGCACTTCCCACAATGGAGTCATATATATAGGAAATCTCCATTTTACAAGATTGTAGTGCATCTCTTGGGTATTTTTCCATCCTGGTGGGTCAGTTAGTTTGTGCTTGACTCTAATTGACCTTCCTCCTTCTTTTAGCCTTTTTGCCTACAGTCACTGGAAACTCAGGAATGGGAGAGATCTTCCACCTGCTTCTGAATCTCCTCATCTTACAGCAGCCTTACTGATTGGACAAGACAAGTAGTTTCAGAGGACGGTTGGAAAAGGGAGCCTGGATTGTAAGCATCAGAATCACCATTGATGTTGGTATTTGCTCTGTATTCTAAGTTGTCTCCTATTTTTTAAATTGAATGTAATCTGCAAAGACGTGGGTTAATCATATTTCTCAGCTTACAGCACGTTATCACCCATCTAAGAAGAACTCTCTTTTCTATATTTTTATACCTTTATCCCTGGACCTCACTGCTATTTTCCTTCCTCTGCCCCTGGGTAGCTATTGTATGTTTGATATATGTCTTTGAACATACATGTAAAATATGTAGCATTTTCTATGTGAATGATTTTAATTTACCTACATGACATTGTGCTATATGCATTGTGATTAACCTAAGTCTTCGCAGCTTAAATTCAATTTTAAAAATAGGACACAGTTTAGAACACAGAGGAAATGCCAACATAAGTTGTGATTCTGATGGCTAGAGTCCAGGCTCCCTTTTCCAACTGTCCTCTGAACCTACTTGTCTTGTACGGTCAGCAGGGATGCTGTAGGATGAGCAGGTTATGCTACATGTTTCTTCTTCCACCCAATTCTGCTTTTAAGAATTGTTCATATTGTTATATATTTACCCAGTTATTGTTTCTAATTGATGCCTTTACAAAGTTTTATTTATCCATTCCTTTTTTTTTTAAAGATTGGCACCTGAGCTAACATCTGTTGCCAATCTTCTTTTTTTCCTTCTCCCCAAAGCCCTCCAGCACATAGTTGTATATCCTAGTCGTAGGTCGTTATGGGTCTGCTGTGTGGGACACCACCTCAGCAGGGCCTGATGAGCAGTGCTAGGTCCGCACCCAGGATCCAAACCATCGAAACCCTGGGCTGCCAAAGTGGAGCACGTGAACTTAACCACTCGGCCACAAGGCGAACTCCAATCCATTCCCTTTTGATGGATCTCTGGGTTGCTTCTATTCTGTTCCCTACTCCCATGACCTGTTTGAGAGTTCTGGCATTCATACCAGCAGACAAGATTTCTAGATCTTAGGATAGATAATTTCCTTAAGTACTGCCAGGTGTATTCTAAAACAATTCGCCCATTTACATTGTTGCCACTAGTTCATGGGGGTTCCAGTTTTCCCACAGGTTCACTAACCCTTGTTATTCTCCACTTTTCTAATTCTTGCTAACCTAATTGCTACAGAGTAGTATTTCATTGTTATTTTCATTTCCCTCATTACTAATAAATTTGATGCTAAATCTTTACTCTCAGCTGTCCACGAGACAGGAAAGTGTGGCATCAGAGAATAGAACCAGGACAAAAACAACCTGGGAATGCCTGAAATAAAAAGCTTGGCTCTGTAAGGCAACTGCTCAACCCTCCCAGCCTATGTGAGCCGCAGGTCTCAGAATGACTGCTCAGATCTGTAGGAAATCGAGGACTCAGTAATGTGTGACTGGCTTGGACAACCCAAGCGTCCACTCTCCCTTCCCAAGCAGAGGCGAAGTTACATGTCCTCCCCAGTCCCGGCTGTGACTCTAGGTATTGTACGTCAGCGGATATGTGCAGACTCACTTAGTTGAACGTTTCTGTCAAAGTAGCCCACAAGCGCCATTTTGTCAGAGGATCAATTTTATATCAGAGGGTCATTAAGTTCTTTTTCATGAGAATAAAATGGGCTTTTGCTGCGGCGTGTTGTACTGCTGCTCATCTGAAACTGGAGATGAAATCAAAGTGGAAGAGATTTAACCAAATTATCCATCTTCAGAAAATAAGCTCCACTGCAAATGTATTTTTGATGTGGTATTGTGCAACACAGAGAGAGCAGAAATAAAAATACCCTGATGGTCCTGTTAGACACAAACAGGAGGAGGCTATGAATTTAACTCTCTGTGGAAGCAGGGACTCACTCTCCTTCCCGTTGGCAGCAAGGCGCAGAGTGCGGTAGGTTAGGAGTTTGATACGTGAATGACAGAGATCTAGAGCTCATGACAGAAGGTGCTGAGGTCTAGTTGAATGGCACATTCATTTGTTATTTTTTTTCCAAAATAAGAGAATGCTTGGAGAAGGCTTTTGATTTTCTATGAAGGTCTGAGCACCTTAAAACGAAGTCTTCCTAAACTGTGTAGTGCAAGACTGGCCTCATTTTAAGACTGACCTCCTCATCGTAGGATTCCCCCCCAGCCTTGGAAGAACACTCCACGGGCTCCGCCCACACCCTGGTGGGTTTCGGGCCAAATTGCTGCTCTTCCCAGTGGGGTCGCATGTGCTCATCTGACCCAGTGTGTCCAGAGGGTTTTTCAGTTGTGGAGTTGTTTGCAGTCCATGCTTGTGAGATATTTTTCTTATGTTGATAACTTGGAGAGTTACGAGGCAGCATGGTTGGGAGACTTCAGCACAAGAAAGGTGCTTGGGGCCCATTACCCATGACTGCTTTACTTTCTTGACCTCTTCCTAGTGTCCTGTGACTGCACAGTCTAGAGGAACCAATGAAGGAGCCCAAAAATGTCAAACAAAAGCCATGGCAATGCTTATTAAATTACCCACTGTGTGGAGTACATGATTATATGTGATTGGGGCTAGGGGTGGAAACAATAAAAAAGAGGGAGAAAATGTGCTTGGATAAGACCTAAGTAGGGAAATAATTGTAGAGATGAGATGAAACATATGGTCAGGGCGAATACCCAAGTGTCAGAGATGCTAGAGTGAACGCTGTGATCGTATACCCGTCGCCTGCTGGTCTGAGCAAAGTCAGGGCTCTTGATGGCATTAAAGTCCCAGCAAGTTCATTCAGTCTGCCATATCCTGAAGAGTAGGCATTGAAGCCCAGGGACAGGCGCCACATTCTCCACACAGTTTTCCAGGGCATCTGTGCCAGTATTCCATCCACTGGGAACACCCTCAGCTCTGCCTGCTTCTCAGGTTTTGATGTTTTCTCCATTCCAAATAAAGAGCAGGAGAATTCTTTAAAAAGAGTGTCTGTCAGTGGTTCTGTGAGGGACACGGGTGCCTGGAGGGGATGTGGAGGAGAGCCATGCAGCATGTCGCAGAGCCCAAGCCCGATATGGGGAAGACTCAGAGAAACCACTCGACCAGCTCCGATTTGCTGTGAGATGCTCCTATTTCCCAGGGATTATTTTCCTGCTTGCAGACTAGCAAAGAGGCAGTTCTGCATTGGGTGGAATGGGGTTAGTTTCTTAGCGCTCTAGCTGCCTCACAGTGGATTAGAGGACTCACAGCGTCCTGGAGAATGACTTCTCTGTGATTAACGGAGGCCTTGCTTCAAAAGGCCCAGCCACATTTCTCATTTGCCATAAGCCATGCATGTGCTCTTCAGAGAAAACAAGAATAAAAAAACTATTTGTAAGATAAGTAAAGAGAAATATAATCCCTGAGTGGAATGAAGGGTGCTTTGAAATGAATGGGGGATAATCCTTCTGTTGTCTATTACAAACGCACTTTATTTCTGCATTATCTGTCTATGAGAATGTGCCATTTGCTCTAGTGACAAAACCACTGCAGTTTCTTCTCTTTATGTCATATTAAGTGTGTACTGCAAGTAGTGTTTATTGCCTGGGGTCTGAGGCAGCCCGCCCAATGGGGGCAGCTTCGTGGTGTGGCCCCTGCGGCTCTTGACAGCATGAGTTCTGTGTCAGACTCAGGACAGCAATAAAAGGGAGGCTTAAGGAAGCGACAGAACGAATGTCCAACCTCCACCTGCTCCAGAGGCTGAAGAACCCAGTGCTCTGTTCACACAGGTTTTCAATAAACAGAAGAGCCGTAACTCAGTGGCTTGCTCGCTCTGAGACCTGAGACTAATCTCTCTCTTTCAGGGTCTGACATTCGGTTCCCTTAAAGGGATGGCAGGAAAATTACAAGGGCTTGTCAGAGAGCATTGCTTTGGAAGTTCCTTTCTTCCTCCCTCCCCTCCCCTCAAGCCCCCTCTGCTTTCCTTCCTCCCTTTTCTTCCTCCTTTGACCAGAAGGAAGGTCCTTGTCTGGAGGCAGGTATCGTGGATGCACTAGGAATGGTCACAAGCTGCAACACCTGAGAATCTCTGCTTCTGGGAGTTACTTTCTTTGAGGCTCCGTTTTTCCTGTGCTGGTCTGTTGATTCTCACAGGCTGCTTTGGAGTCCTACACCCTGCAGATTCCCAGAGAAGATGGAGACCATTATGAATGATCTTTCTATCTCCTGGTCTTGGTGGGTAAAATGACTCCCACCTTAGTACCTAGAAAGCTCAAGAGCTCTTCTCTGATCACTGGTCAAGAAAACATGGAGGCTGGGGGGCAGATAAGTCATCACATCCCTGTCCTACTTTAATGCTCCCATGGCTTCCCATGGCCAAGGTAAAAACAGAATCCTGTGATAGGGCCTGCAGAGTTCTCCATGCTCCAACCCCAGCCTGACTGGATGACCTCCTCTTGTTCTTTGAGCTCTTTGCTATTTTCTGCCCTGGGACCCTTAAGCGTGCTACTCTCTCTGCCTAGACTGCCCTTTCATCCCCGTTTGTCTCATAATTCCTGCTTATCCCTCAGAGCTCAGCTGAAGTAGTCTTCCTCAAGGAATCCCCGGGCCCCACTGAGTAGATCAGGACAACTATTTTTTCGTAGCACCCTGCACCTCTTTATTTTACTTAATGGGGTTGAAAGTAAAGAATCAGTTGGGGAGTTTGCTGCTTGCTATCACCTCCCCACACTTTTCCAGTAAGCTGCAGAGGCTGGGATCATACTTGGTCACCGCTGTATCCCTACACCAGGATAAAGAATTACCGAGTGAATAAATAAATTAAGACAAGCTAGCTTTCTCTAGTTTGCATATATATCCCTCACTTCTTCACTTTCCTTCACTCCCTTAGAAGGAAGGCAGGAAGCCTAATTCCCACCAGTGTCTCTCCAAACCACATCATCCTACGAGGTCACCTCAGACATGATGATTTAGACGTGTCAGCCAGGGAAATATATTTTATCGTGTCTTCCAGCTGCACCAGGGGAGAATTCTGCCTAGATTACTTGAATCTCCTCATTGTCATTCCCACCATCTCATTATCTACAGCGGCATCCAAAAGCCCACATAAAAGACTGAGTCACATGTGGCTCTGGGATAGATATTTACAGAGAGCACCTCATGGGTTTATGTTCTGCCTCCCAAGAACCTACAGTCTGAGAAACTGTAACTGGTTCCAGTAAATACATTCAGAATATGCTGGCAGCACGATTGAAACAGGGAACTATGAATGTTACTGTATTTATAACGTATGTAGTTTAGTAACACAGAGTTTTTCTTAGCGAGAAGGAGCAAGTTTAAGTGCATTTGGAGGTGGGAGATGAAGATTGGCCAATTGGACAAAGAGGATGTGAAGCTTCTGAGTCCAGGGAAAAACCAATGATTATCTCACCATAACTCAGATAGCCAGGCCTTAGAGAGGGTCGATGCCACTAGGGTCTAAAACTTCTAGCCTTTCAGGTGGCCGCTTCACAGGTTCTGTTTAGGGCATGAGCTCAGCAACCAATTAAGTAAAGTGTCCCCAATAAATGCTAATAAGCCCCAAGAGGAAACAGGGGCATCCCCATGCATACAAATACACTCATTAGCATCCCTGAAATTATGAAGAATAGCAAAATGACCTTGAAGTCGTTAGAAGCTTAAAATGCTATGACTTAAGTTTAGAGGGACACATATTACATTGTAAAACCTAATTAGTGTTACCTTTGCTAATTGCTGCCTAGCACTGAACTGGATAAAAGAGATGCATGATGGACGTTCTGGGCATCAGCTATAACCCCGTCACCGTTTCTAAAGGAAGTGAAATTATAGGAGAGCCGTTTGAAAGGTGTTTATCTGAACTGTTGTGAGTAATTGGAGGGCAGTGGGGGAGGCATGGGCAGTCCGTGTATTTATTTGTGTGTATCCTAAATGTTGAAATTTCCTCCCAAGAACACTTTCTTCTCCTACCCTTCTCTAATGTGAATGCAGGGATGCCAAACAATAGGGGAAAATTACTCTAGCACCAAAATCCATCCCCAGCATGAAAACAGCTGTGCAGGGATACAGTGAAATCATATCCCACAGGCAGTTTAGAATATTCAAGAAATCCCAGCTCAAACCTGCAGCTGGGGTGTCCGGCAGCGCTCTGTGTCCAGGAGATCCATCCACTGCATGAGCTCTACGTTAGTCTCTTGCGTCCCCTCGCAAGGAGGTCCAGGGTGCTACCCACACTCCCATGGGGATGTCAAGAAACTCCTAGCCCTCTGATGCCTGGGGGCTGTTGTGGCCACAGTGCCGGGAATGCAAGACTCAGCTCAGGTCTCAGTCTCTCTTCACCTGCTACTGCAGATGAGACCAAAAATAGCAAAAAGGGCTGAACCTCCAACCACACCCATGCACCGGATACACACACACACACACACACACACACACACACACACACACACTCCTTGCTTCCAGCTGTGCTCAGCATTAGTAGTAAGATTGTTGTGAAAGGGAAATCATCTCAGGATTGTCGTTTTTTTTCCTCCTTAAGGATAAATGATAGCTGATTTTTCGAGAAGAAAGTCTGTCACTTGTGCCTCTCTCAGAGTCCCTCCTGAGTGTATCCTAAATGGTACAGATTAAAATCAAGTCATAACATTTTACAGCCAGAAGCAGTTGTGAAGATGGTTTAGAGCTTTGCTTTCATGTTGGGTGCTGGGGAGGGCGAGGGGTCCTCCAAGGTCCAAGAGCCTCTGCGGGGATAGGAGGGTAGGAGGGGAACAAATCAAAACAGCTTGGACAGGGACCTCCTTCCATCAGGGCAGCCCCACTTAGCTATTTTAAATATGGAATTTGCATGGAAATTTCATTTGGAAAAGCAAAAGCATTTACTGCTAAAAATCACTGGAAAATCGTCAAGAGACCATTGAGGACCAGGGAGGCCATATGACTGTCCCAGGGCTGCACCCAGAGACTGGTAGGGCCAGGACAGGAGCCCGGCCTCCTAAGTTCAGTGTTACGTCTCCAGGTTGGGGTGGAAGGACTGGGAGGAGGGCCAGCCACTCCCAAAGTTGGTGATGGCTTAGAATCTGTAACAGGTGACTCCCCAAAGGGTGTCAAACTCCAGCCCTACTTTTGCAGGTGTTCTTAGATGAGATTCCTTTCCCTGGGCTAGATTTTCAGGGGACCGTGCTCCTCTGTCCCTTTCAAGGTGACAGGGACCTCACTGGGAGGGTTTAGACTCTGCCTGCTGCTGCTCCCCCAATCTCACCTCCACCAGCGCCACCACTGCCACCACTCTAAGGATGGCAGGTCCTGGAAGCCCTTCTTCTTTGACTCAGCTGCTCAGGCTGGATTTTAGGAGTTCAGTTGCTTCAGTGTGATTTC
This sequence comes from Equus quagga, assembly GCF_021613505.1. Taxonomy (NCBI): domain Eukaryota; kingdom Metazoa; phylum Chordata; class Mammalia; order Perissodactyla; family Equidae; genus Equus; species Equus quagga. Next base: position 75,476,448 of record NC_060280.1, on the reverse strand, counting down.
TGAAGTCTGTCCATTTGCCTGGATTGTTAGGCCACTTGGCTTCTCTGGGACAGGCTCCTGCCATTTGCTGCCTGACTGTGTTGGTGCCAGCAATACAGACTAACAGCTGGAGCAGCCCCTCTGTCTTCAGAACAGGAGGCCCTCCACCCAGGGATGGTGGGACCTGTCACAGGCAGCCTCAACGCAGGACTCCCATAGCACTGCTTCCTCGCCTCCCTCCCCCTCCTCCGTGTCCTTCCTCCCAGTTCCTCTGTCCTTTACAATAGCTGAAGATTAAAAAAAAAATGGAGCTGCTGATAATTAAAATTAAATCTTTCTTCCACGGGTGTCTGAAACTCTGGGAAGTCATTATCAGAGTCAGGCAGTGATATTTTGATATCCCAGAATGTTTTTGATATAAGGAATAAAGTTCTAAGGCAGGAGAAGATAGAGCGCCATGCTATTTCCTAATCACTCTTTATAATTTGCAGTATCTTGGGATGCTTCTCACAGTTTCCACCCTGGCTTACGTACACTTCAAACCCAGGTGCCGTTAAATGCAGAAGCTGGGTTCTGAATTAATGAAGGTAGCTTCAAAAGCCCACCTCTTTGGCAGGCTGAAGATCTAAGGGTGAACTCAGAGGGGGTGATGGACCTTTGAAAATTACTAAGCACAAACAATAAACCTCATTAAATAAAGTCAGCAGAGTGGGCTCAGAAATGTAATAAGGCAAGTGAGGGACAGAAGGGGCAAGAATCAGCCTGAGAATGGACTCCGTCAGGGAGCTGGGGTTGGGGTTGAAAGGATTGTGTTTTGGAAATCACGTGGCCCAAATAGGAGCAACGCTGAGGAAAGTTGGCAGGAGGATGCTGGGAGAGCACAGGGCACACACAGGCTGCCGCGGTGACAGGCTGGCCTCATAGCAGGAGCAGAGCTGTGGGCTGAGAGGTGCTCTGAGTTTAACAGCTGGGATCACTGGCTCCTCTTTTACGTACCGCAGCGGCATCAGTCACGCCTAAAGAAGGCAGAGGTTTTGAGCAGGGCCTGTGAAGGAAGAGAGAAGCTGATGGAAATGACTTGGCCATCAAAATGAACTCCCTGAAGCCCTTTGCCAGTATGCACAGTCGCTCTGTCAAACCAAAGCTGGACAAGGGCTTCTGCCTCCCTCAAGGTACCTCTGTGCACGGCCAGGGAGCAGGAAACTTAGGGAGTGGGTCACTAGTAAAGGGGAAAGTTCTTCACGGGATTCAGTTGAAAACTGACCAGCACATTGGACAATCACAGTGCCAGACCAGTGCGTGGAGTTCTCAGAAGTAGATTGGGGCCGCTGGGTAATCTATGGAGAGGTTACATTAGGACGCAGCGGGAGCATGAAGAAGAGACTGCTCAGCAACTGGGCCCCATGCTCTCCCTTGGACTCCTCCCACACAAGAGCCGAGGGCACTGGGAAGTGAGGGCTTTCCCTCTGGGACAGCCAGTGCAGACCCCTTCTTGGTCATCATTGCTAGTCAGGGCCAACCATCATGAATACAGGCATTCTCTGAAGGCTTCTCGGTGGGGAGGCCAGTTCTCTGTTGGCAGCCTGCGAGCACCACAGATCATTCTCCGCCCACTTCCACTCCGCAGACTTCTCTCCTAGCCCTGCCCCCTCTAATAATTATATCTTCATTTTAATTCAAGAATTTAACTACAGAGATTACATTGACCCTTTCCCCTAGAATGAAAGGATGTAGGGTCTTCCAATAGATAGTTATTTGTAATTGTGACTGGGGGTTTATTTAAACTAATTTTATTATTCATGACACTGACAATTTATGCAGTGAATGCAATTATGGACTATGATTGGCTGCCACAGCTAAGGGCTAAAAGTGCCCTTATGGATATGCAAGAAAGAAAGGCAAAGAATATTAGAAAAATAATCAGTCGCCGTGATATTTTTTATGAAGTGATCCCCCCAAACCTTTGTTTAAAAGAAAAGCTGATTTAATTTCCCAAATACTCTGCAAAAGATATCTAATTATCCACTCCTAAATTGCTCTTATAATTTTTCCAACATTCTCTATTGTTTATGCCTTAGTGAGTTCTCCTTGTCTACAAGCAAAGAAGCTGTCATCGCGATGTGCAGGTCACAGGAAAACCTACTCGAGATGATTCTTCTCGATTCTCTGCTCAGAAGTCCTATGCAGCCTCTAAATCATTTGTCCATTTAATCAGGAAATATTTGAGAAACAAGACTTGAATTGTTATCATCTACAGTTGTAGGAGGCAGAGAGGGAACTGACCTTTTTTTTTTAATTTTCTTTTCCTTTTTCTAAGAGGAGCAGTTTTAAAAAAAAATCACTGGACATCAAATCAAAACAAGTTGTGGTGCATCCACGTGATGGAATACTCCTCAGCATAGAGGGGAAGGAACGACAGATACATGGAACAACACAGAGGAATCCCAAAATAGTTATGCTAAGTGAAAGAAGCCAGCCAAAGAGGAGTTCATACTATGTGATTCTGTTTATATAAAGTACTAGAAAAAGCAAATTCGTTTTTGGAAACAGAAAGCAGATCAAGTAGCTGCTTGTGTGGACAAGAGCAAAAGGATAGGATTACCAAGGGGCGTGAGAAAACTTGGAGGGCTGATGGAAATATTCAGTGATGATAGCTTCATGGGTGACGACATGTCAAAACTTATCAATAACAGTAGACTTTAAATACGTGCAGTTTCCTGTATGGCAATTATACCTCGATAAACCTGTTAAAGCAGACACAGACGTGTTAGTTGAGTCTTGGCTTCACCATTTATTAGGTGTGTGACCTTAAGCTCTCTGTGCAGTAGTTTACTCATCTGTAAAATGGGAATGATAAGGTCTTCTCTGCCTACCCCATAGGGATGTTATGAACAGCCACATGAGAAAACAACAATCCAAGTATTTGCATACCAGTAAATTCACAAATGGACTTCATCAATTTTAATCACTGTAGCCTGTTACTTTGCACATAGCTGGTACTCAGTCTTGGTTTAATTGAACTGAAGGAGGACATCTGGTATTTAACATTCAGTAAATTTTAATTGGCACCAGAGTCTAATTATTATCAATTCATTGAACTTCTGGGAATGTTGCATCTTTGTGTCAGTGTCATGATTTGGGAATCATAGAATCTTCAACTGGTACATCTTAAAATGGGAGGACATCAAGAGAGCCTTGGCACCGCATCCTAGCTTCAGATACACGAGACATGATGACATCTAATGCCTGATTTGGGGCCTCTGGTCCCACCTTTAAAAAACATTCTTAATGAAGGAGAGAGTGGTGAGGGTAATCAAGGCGAAAGTTCTAGAATTTCTGTGTGCTCTTCTAGTCTCTTCCTCTCTGTAGGAATTGATCTGTAGAGAACCTGGTAAGAACCTGGTAAGAGCCCTTTAAATTCACAGCACAGCAAAGTGGAATTGAGGTGGGGGAGCTGAACTGAGCTCCCTCACTTCAAAGACTCTTCCAGGCCCCAGAGAGCTCTAAATTGTAAATAGTCTGATGCCAGCCTTTGTGGCTGCTCTGTAGATTAGTGTCCCAAACTCTCAAAATTTTCTCCCCAGCTTCCTGGCGATCAATTCAGCCCACTCGATCACACACCTGCCTCACTCCAGCCTGTACTGTATGTTTGTTTTGTCACCCTCTGCAGATTCCAAAGTACTTTCCCTCAGTCATGACATTCAGTCCTCTGGGGTGTGTGGGGCAGGGCCTGTTAGGATTCTTATTTATGGTTAAAGGAATTGGAGCCCATGTCAATACAAGATTTGTCAAGATCCCTCACTGAACAGGGTGGAGAGAAGAATCAGGCCTCAAGCTTCTCATGTCTGTTCCCATCCTCTTTCTCCTCATGCCATCCCCAGGGAGATGGATGACCTCACTTCTGGTTAACCGATTTTGAAGGCAACACTATACCCGTTCCCATTTTTCAGATGTGAAGGAAAGAAGTAACGTGACTTACATAAGGTCACACAATGGCTGAGTAGAGATTAGATCCCATCAAATGTAGCCTTCTTTCCATTGTATCAATTTCATCTCCAATATTTGGTTCATTTCAAACATTATTTCGGCTGTGTGTCATTCTGTTGCCTTTACATTCCTGACCAGGGTTGGGGACCCTGGGGGTGGTGGGAGGGCCTGGGAAATGAAAACCTGCTCAGCAGACCACGCAGATCCCTGCCTCTCCCTTTCCGTCCCTGTGGGGATGCATGGGTTGCAGAATAACATGCTCACAGCTTGCTGAGAAAAGAGCAGTGACCCTTTGACTTCATGAATTTGGAAAAAGAATAGCATGGAAGCTAAATTTGGGCAGATAGGAGAATCCTCCTTGGAAAGTACAGTGACCATGACCTTATGGTAATGCTCCTTCCTCCTTAACCTCCAATCCCCAAAGCGTCTCCCCACTGTTGCAGTGATGAGACACGCTTGTCTTTCAGTCTTAGAGTGATGAATGTGTGCTTGCTCCAATATTCATGGGCTACATACAAAACTGAACCTCGGCAATTATCAGGAGTTTTGGGAAGTCAGACTCAGATGTTGCAGATGACATGATACCTCAATTATTCAGACGCAACCGCTCCCCAGTTACCTTGCACAGTTTTGTGCGTAGTTCACCTTGCATGGATCCCTACGTGCTGCCTTCCACCATCACCCTCTGCCCTTCCCAAATTCTCCTGGGGCGGTAGTCAACGTGAAGTAGCGTGAGACAGGGAGAATGATCTCTAACTCATGTGCTAACCTTAGATTTTGACTTTCCTGAGCCTACTCAGAAGCATTATCCTCTTTTCTGGATGTTGAAGGTTTCTCTTTTCCCCTGAGGAGGCATTTATGAAACTGATCACCATTGGAATGTGAATTTTCCTGTCAAGGGTGGGACACAATAAAGAATGTGACCATTATTCGCTGCTCATAAAGGAGGCCTCCCTCCAGCTGTTATTCAAAAGACAATCTAAGCCTTCCTGGCCCCGGGTCACCCTGCAGAGTGGCCTTCCCCCGTCAAGGATCAGCCCAATTCTTTGTGCATGGGACCAAGCTGTCGACTGATTGCAGAGCCTGGCTCTCCAGCCCAACTGTTCAATAATGCTCTAATTAACTACTGCAAACTTCAGAGGACCCAGCTAACTATAATTGAGAGATCAACAGAGGCTGCATGGAGTTAGATGTGCATACTAATTACTGAATTATCCAACACCTGTTGTTGAATGTAGAGCTGAAACATGGCTCTGTTTTGAGTCAGAAGACCTTCAGTTTATGAAAAAAGTGTGTCTTTAGTGAGAAAAGTGAAGCCTACTTTTTGTCCAATGAACCGTACCCTTTTATTGGCACTAGTAGGAGATAAAGTGGGGGCTGAGGCATTACAAATTAAGCGAGTAAGTGAAATATCCATGCACTTAAACCTCAGGGGAGAGTCTTAAGGGGACAAAAGGAACTGCTTAAAATGGATATTAATAAGTACCTGATATCATGGAGGGGCAATGCCAGGATTTGTGTATTTCAGGGCTGTGCCTGGACATCACCACATTTCTGCATCCGGTACATCTGGCTCGCTCCCTCAAACTGGATTTGCACCACCATCTAAATGCTATTAATGGGTCAGAACCACTTAGTATCTTCATTAACACTAGGGAAAGCAAGATGGGGGCAAGAAGTGCCAAAGAACAATGAGGAGGAGAGGGTGTAAATGAGTCAGGGTCTTGAGCTGGAGAAGAGCAAGGGCTGAGAGAGAAGAGAGAACACAGAATTAAGAGGAGAAGCAGACTGAACATGGGAAGAAAAGAAACTCTTCTTCAGTCCCATTCCTCGTTTTTACTGATTAGCTTCAATAACCCATAATCAGTGAATTCAGACAGTGGTGAAATGGTGCTTATCCTGTGAGCCTCACAATATTCAGATGAAACATTTGTTGCCAAATAGAAAAATGAGACCTCTTTTCAAAGCCCCCAATACTCTAGAATTAGACAGCACAATGGGGCATGCCCGAGGCGTACAACCTGAGGTAGCTTGGGAGCCAGCCAGCTGCCCTCTGCTCTGTGCTCTAGCTAACTGAAGTGGTCTTATTAAGAAAAGAAGGGACTCAGTTACCATGAAAGAATTTCTTGCAAGAAAATAACAAGGCAGGTTCAGTATTGCTGGCTTTTTCTCAGTTGGGAGAAGAATGTTTGATGATGCTAAGGATGATGATGCTGGCAATGAAGGTGATAATGATTAACATGATCATTGGCATTCACAAACAATGCAAACAGAACTTAAATAGATCTAAGGGATGCTGGGATTCTAGGATGATCTGTACTTAATCTGTCTTTCCTAAGAAATTCAGTACATTTGATAAAAATATGCCTGAAAGTTTCTCCGAATATCCATTTCGGGAGCACACCCTATGTTTTCATGTCGCCATCCTTTCTTTGAGAAGGCGGTGCCGATAATGAAGCCAGCACGGACATTGCAAAAGATGTCACCGTACTAAGATTCCTTATGTTGCCCACCATATTCCTATTCTGGGATCCAGGTACACTTGAAAGTAAATCTTTTCAGACTTGACACATCTCTGCATTTAGGATCTTTCTCACTGCTGGAATGTAAAAGTGAAGTTATTATTGTCCAAGACTGAAGAATATAGCACCCATGGTCATCTGTTGGCATGAGCTTTCTCTTCCATATTCAAGATCTTAGCAGATTCTTAAATGACCCTATTTCCTACCACTGCCCAATTTCAGCGTGGAGCTTCTGTATTAACATTGAATGCGTGGAAAGGCTTTTATATTTGAAAACAATATATTAGCCTCTTAAGCTGCTACCCCTTCATCCAACATTTATGCAAAAAGGGTTGAGTTAAATTATCAACTCCAGATGATGTTATTGCAAACACTGTCATGTGGTGATTGTGTAATTTGAAGATATCCCATTGCCAGGCAACCACTAGTTGTATTTCTCAGAAATTTACTGGCCACTCCACCTCTGTGCTAAAATATGGTTGTTGTGCTTTTCTAGATGACCTTTTCCACTTCATTAATCTCTACTGAGAGGTGACATCATTGCTTTTGAGCTCTTTCACAACCTTGGCAAATCTCCTTGTCTCATTTCTCTAGGAATATGCCACAAAATCTGTCACCTAGTTGATCAATTAATTAGTGTCCTAGGTTGTGATCTTTGCTTGTCTGTTCATTTGTTACTTTGCTCCATAGAACGCTATGCTGTGTTTGACTTTAGAGACATGAAACCTGTATCATGTTTGTGTGTGTGTCTGTTACCAACCTGCTCAGGCCTCCTCAGAACTCTCCAGGTATCTTTTCCTTGGGCTAGCCCTTCATCCTGACAATCTGGCATGGTAGACTTACGTTTCTCCCTGTGCTTGGACTTTGAGCCCAAATTACAAACTTTTTCACACACATGTATTGAAAGATACCTGAAGGTTGGGTCGACTTCATGTCAACATAAAGAAAGATTTTAGAATAGCACAGTTCAGGGGCCATTGATTGGTGCCCTCTAGAACAATGTTTCTCTAATGCTATCCTTGGAGCTACTTCCAACAAAATCGTCTACAGCAATTGTTTAAAATGCAAATTCCAATTCCCTGTGACCACTGCCACATTGCTGAGCAGAATTTCTGGGAGAGGAGCCCAGGATTTTTAACAAGCTACACAAGTGAATCCTATACACACTGAGAACTATGATGCTAGAGAACTTTTTTCTAACTAGACTCAAACAATTGTTTATTCATCTCCAAAGGCCTAATGCTTCATAGAATCTTAAAATTGAAAAGTATCATGAGGATCATTGAGGTCATTTGTCAACCTCCCAAGGAAGCCAGATATCCCCCACTTTAATGCCTGCAGAGACGGGAGCTCATGACTTCAAGAGATTTCCATTGTTGAGCCGCTCTCATGACTGGAAGCTCCTTTGTACTGATTCAAAACCTACATCTTCACCTCTCAGTTCCAGTTTTGACTCTGGATAAATACATAAGGGCCCTTCTCTTACACAGCTTGTTTTCTAATATTGGATCGTAAATTCAAATCAGCAAGTGTTTTTGAGCACCTTTTATGAATCCATAAGCCAACCTATGTTAGGTGCTGGAGTTCCAAACCTAAGTTTGGGGCCTAATGCTTGTCCCTGAGAGTTTCATAGTGTGATGTGGGGAAGAGAAAACTATATGTGAAGGGAAGTAAATGCTAAAACAGAGGTGTTACGGGAGTGCTAAAGTAATAGCGATGAATTCCTCACCACAGAAAAAGTACTCTCTGTGAAACTTGAAGAGAGTGTTGGAGTTTTTCCAAGCGGAGAAAATGAGAAAAGGACATTCCAAGCAGAGGCACCAGCATGATTAGGGTCATGGCAATTGTGATAGTGCCCTTGAGCTTAGGGACTGGTGCAACGTTCTATGTGCATAGAAAACGGGTAGGCAGGGATACCGGAGGGGGAGGCGACAGGAAGTGAGAGTAAAGGCATTTGTTGGGACCAGGTTGTAAGGGCTTTAAATGCTGTGCTGTTTGAAGATGTCTCTCCTACCACCTCTGGTGACCTGCTCTTCCTCTCCAAGTCACCTCACTTTCCTCTTAACCATGGCTGGCTTCTCAAGGACTCTCTCCGGCATGTGATGACTCTCCTCTCTCTCGCTCAGCTGCCGAGGAGTTAGGCCCCAGATGCAGTATCTCACTCGGTCCCTTTTTGGAAGAGAAGAGCAAAGTAAATTAAAGTGACAAACCCTACACACTTTCACTTAAACAGGAGGAGATTTATTACTTCAAATGAAAATGATATTTGCTCTAACGGGAGAAGCGTGCACTTCTACTTCAGTGAGGGTATTAGCAGATGGGCCCGGCAGGCAGACCTTCAGGGTCTGTCTCAACTTTCACCTCTCGTCTCTACCGCACAGTCATTGAGTGTCCAACAGATCTTATCCGGGGAGGTGAGGGTCTTTGAATTCATAGTCCCTGAATCTAGAAACTCCAAAGGTTTCTTTGTTTGGATGACTTTTAAAGTTTCTTCAGAATTGGAAAGCTACCATTGAAAGTACATCCATCAGTCAGTCCAAGCATGGGATAGGAGATTTTCCACCAGTCAGTGTGGGCACGAGAGGCGGGTAAAATCAGCTTTTGCTGCACTTCAGGCAGTCAAGAACGTCGAAGATTGGCTGTTGCCACTGCAACATTTGTTGGCATCATCAGAAAGCATGAAAATAATGGAAATAAGACTGCTGAAGAGCAGAGCGTTTAGGGAGAGTTTCTCCCTGCCTTCTTCTTCCTGCTGGGCTGCCTACCCAGTTTCTCTTTGTACCAAGAACCAGAGCATTTGCCGTGGTTACAATCGCACACTTGCATAAAGGGCAGGGTGGACAGGCCATCCCAGTATTCTGTAAAAGCGAAAAGCAAATGCATGGGTGTGATTTGTGTTGTGAGTTCAGTTAACCAGGGAAGTGAGTAGTGAACCTATAGGGTTAGATTTATTCACACCAGATGCCCTAGTGTGCATAAGCAAGATGAAATCCTAAAATGTGCTCCCTATGGAAAAGAAGGCCTGGAATTACTAATCTGAATGAGAAGATGATCTGTGCACCTGCTCATACTTTAACAAGTGGCTGGCAATTTTTAGATACATTTGAAAAGATCCTTCAGTGAAAAGTGTTCTCAGAGAATGTCAAGAGGGCATGAGTCAGGGTGAACACAAAGTTTCCAGAACTGAAGTGCTCATTTCCAAGATGTTCCAGAGTACAAGGAAATAATATGGAAAATGACCTTATCAGGGACCTATTGAGGAGCTGACCCCACCCTCTCACCCTGGGAAAGCTCCTGAGGGGATCTTCTATTCTCCAAGACTGCTTAGCGCATCCTGCTTTTGGTTAAAAGTAATAAATAGATTTTCCCTAGCAGTTCTGGCATTTGTTTTTCAAATCTAGGCGCCATGTTTTTTGGGGTTTTTTTAAGTTGCATTAAGAGCTTTAAGCAAAACCAGCTTAGCCAATTGCTGAGAGAGATCCTAGCCTAGGCCTTCCTGTCTCCGTGACCATGACTGAGGAGAGTACAGCAGGGCTTGTTCCTAACTGACTGAGCCAGGCCTCTTGGCTGGAAAGCGTGGTCTGAATTGAGTTTTCGTAATGCCAGTTCGTTTGTGGGCTCTGCAGCCTTCCACAAGGGCACTGCTCTGAAAGAGCATGAAGAAAGGAAATGGGATCAGCTGGCACCTGAAAGAGGCCCCATTAGCAGAACGTGGGCAGGAGGGAGAGGGGGCCACACGCAAAGTTCAGCCCATTTGTGCCACTTGGTCCCATTCTGGCTAAGAAAAGATATACTCGTCCTATTAGGTACATTACACTGACACTGTGATTGGTGGAGGGAGCAAAGTGCTTGTCAGCTGGGTGAGTATTGGCTGTCACTCCTGTTATCAAGCTGCCTGCTTATTTGCGATTTTATTTTCAGATGTGATTGACAGCTGGATGGCTCTGACATTCTCGGCGCAAACATACAGCCTGTTATTATGCTTGCATTAACATTTTGATAAACACACGGTGCAGCATTGGAAAAGTAATTACGTGTCATCACTTCAGTGCTTCATCAAAGAAAAGTTTACTGTGTAATTGCTCTGTGATTTACCCAGGTAGAATGTGTTACATTCCACAAAGGCTCTCTCTATTTAATAGTTTACATTTACTCTTTAAAATACACAATATCCCTTCCCAGGGGCTTCCTTGGTCTAAAATAAACTTGGCAATATAATTTAGCTTTCCATAAATATACTTCGATATTACTGTGGAGTACTTTTGCATAATAGTTATTTAATGCTAAGTGTAAATATGCAGTGCATTATCTTGGCTGAGCTATCAAAAAAAAAAAAAAGGAACTTTTTGACGGAAAGGAAAAATAGGATATTGTTACCTTGGTTTCCGCATTAAGAAAAGGGCCTTTTGCTCTTATATTTATATCCATGCTTTTCACAATCACATCTAATTTTACAATAAAGTGACTTGAGCTGAAGCGCCTAGCAGTAGAATCTAAAATATTGGTTCTTGTTAGCGTTTAAAGAGCTCTTCTGATGTGGCGCTGAGAGAGGTGTTCTGAAGGAAAGCACGAATGATTGCAGGGTGCTTGAGAGCCAGAGACGAAGGGACGGTTTGACTGATGTTCACGCAGTGGGATCTGTCTGAACAGCTAGACATCCAGGGAGCAAAAGATGGAAGCGGATGGGCCGAAGCAAACAGTTGTTACAAGCCCCCAACGGCATCTCCAAATATAAATTGCTTTTATGGCTGATATTGGTAGGACACTTTGCATTGTCATGTGCTTTGTAATTATTGATGAGCAAATCCTTACAGCTGCAGCCAAAGTCACATAGGCAAAGCCTTTCTAGGAGGCTTCATGATCATCTGCACATCTGGATTAGCTTCCATCCAAGAAAGACCAGGCGCAGAGAAGTGATAGAGAAGGGTGGGGTGGGCCAGATTACTTTCACAATAGCCCATACTTTCGCCTTGTCTACCTCAAGCCGTCTCCTTAGGCAGGACACTTCCCAGTAAATACCATGGCTTCCTTTTTGAATAACTGAGATAGAGAGTGGGGGCAATGCTCTATTCTGAGATGGAAGCACGAAAGTAGGCCATCCACTCAGTAAGGGCATGGTATTGTAGATCTCTGGAGATAGAAGCTTTTGGGTCATGAGATCAATTGAGTCCTTGAGATGGTCTTTACCATTAATCTAAGTGGTCTCTTGCCAAAGGATTATTCTCTCAAACAACTCACTCAGTATTGTGTCAGGTTAAATGACTAAACCCCCGAAATCTAGGTGAAATCCGAAGGCTTTTGATTCTCGGGCTGTTTCTCTGTTCTATTGGGAGAACTCACGGCTGCATGGAAAGTGGTTTGGCAGTAAGAGAATTGAGAGAAATAGAAGAGATTGCAGCCTGATCTTGAATAATGAAGGTGGGAAATTCACATTTAGACAAAGATAAAGCAGAGTGAAATGATCAGAAGGGAGTGAGGTCCATGGTCTTGATCACAAGAGCTTATAGTTATCCCAACAGCACGACATCCATTCAGCTGGGCCTCAAGAGCAATGGCAACTTTATCAGCTGCTTCTCCAGTGCAGCTGGCAGCCACAAAAAAGAAATAGTTAAAACATGCATTTCCAGATGTGTGTAGCGGTTCAATAATTCCACGTTAGTGTATATTAATCTTCTCTGGAAATTGGCATTAACTCGGCTTTAGCTGTAGTCTAAATAAACACATCAGCTCTTTGAGCAGGAGCTTCTTTGCATAACAGCTGCATATAGCATCTGCATCCTGGTTATAGGTTCCCTCTACATTACCTCTGAAATAAGCTCCACGTTTCCACTTTACATTTAGCTGGACTCAGAAAATTTCCTCCTTTTGCTGTCAGTGATGAGAAGAATGATGCCATTGTAATTGCCAGTTGGCCTGCAGAGTAATGCCCTGTAATTGACAAAGATTGCTTGGTTGCAAGGAAGAAAGATACACTGATTAGGAGAGATCGTCTTTAATATTGCATTTAACCTGGACTCTTTCTTCCCCTTTTCTTTCACCTGAGCCCTGTAAGGGATGTCTCACATTCTTTGCCATGCCATTTCTCTTTGAGGGAGAAAAAAGGAGTGCAGTGAGGTCCGCAAGGGAACACTTGGTTCCTTGGGAGTAATTTTACAGAGTTGCAAGGCTTAAAGCTTTAACATGGATGTATGCTGAACTATCCGAAAACAGAATTTGTTCCCCATCACATTTAATGTACCCTTTGACCTGTCAATCCCAAAGATGCCCAAGGTTTACACCATTTTTCATCTGTGCTTCAAATTACTAGGTCAGATCTTTAGATCTTCATTATTCTTGTGGGATTTTTTTGCCTTTGCTCCTGAATTCAGGGCTGTGTTGCATTTTTTCCTTGAGAATCACATTGACTCTTTTTTTTTTTTCAGAGAGCTTTAAAAAATTGCACTGTTAGAAAAAAAAATATGAGTTAAAATGCATTTTTCATGTCCTTTCATGCTCTATTGATTTTTTCTCTCATTTTTCTTGCAACAGAAAGTTTTAATGCAGTTTTGGGGGGAAAAAAGTGGTCAGCAGTTACTCCCTCCCCCCAGGAGTAACACTGCTGGACACCTTGCTTAGAAATGCAATAGTACACATCCATATCTATATGAGTGTCTATATATAACGGGGGTAGGAGGTAGTGAAGCCCCATTAGTCACCTGTAACACAGTTCTTCTCACTACACACCATTTTAATAGCTACAGAGGACTTTTAACTCTGCACAGTTTTTAACTCTGTAGTAAAGTTTAAATGTCCTGTAGGGAGTTTTTGATGTGCCTATGGGATGTTCAAGCTAAAGACAGAACAATTGTGTCTAAAAACTAGAGAACATGTATTTATCCATCTCTCTCTCGTCCACATACCTTTCTATCTCTCTCTCTATGAAGGAAAGGTCATATATGGAGTAGAAAAGCACTGGGTTAGGAGCCAAGGGTATCCCGATTTTAATCCCATCTCTAAGACCTTGGGCAAGTCATCTCCACATCTTGGAGCCATCTGGAAGTGAGCACCTTGGATTCTCATCTCTAAGGAAAATAGAGATCTAGTCCAGCCTTGACAGTGCAACTATTTAGCACCTAGTATATGAATATTCTGCTCTCTCATGCATAAAAAATGGGACTGGTGAACTCAGGATCTCTCTGTTATTGCATACTGTTGTATGTCACTTCCTGTAGATTATATTGTTTCTGTCACCCCTGCATTTTTTGTATAGCATCTTGTGCCCAGAGATATTTCATTGACAGTTCAACCAAGCTCTCTTCCTGTTCAAAATTATACTTGCACATACACGAGTTATGCTAGCCAAATAAACTTGATAAGTTAGGATAATTTGCCAAATAGCCTAAGTCAGAAACCCTTTCATCTAAATCAGTTGCTGCCAAAATTATTTTGGCTCTCAGTGAAATTTACTTCGTTTTTCTGGGGTAGACCTTGTGTGCAAGTAGGTGTGTCTGGGAGGTTGAGGAGGCAGGTGAGTGACGGAGGGAGGTACTTTCCATTGCAGGATTGCAGACAACTTGAGAATACTTGGGTTTTGTAGATCAGATGGTCTGCTTCCTCTGCCCCTTTACTGACCAAACCCTCTCTGTTCAGACTTACATTTGATTTGGACCTACAGATGCTACAGAAAGATTTGGAAAATACATGTATATATGAAATCCAATTTCCATATCTGAGCCCAGTTCCAGTATAACTCGTTTCTTGCCTGGCAGTCCCAGGAAAAGAACTCTTCCCTCCAGTGGATCCTTGCTGCTTGCTGTCAGCTAAGACATGTGACAGTGCTCCTTCTCAGTCCACGGTCTCTTAACAGAGGTGGACATCTGCTGGTTTCCCCCTTCCCAGTCAGAACATCTGCCAAGCCTCCTATCTGCCCAGCATGGGGTCCCAGCCCTGCCTTGGCCAAGCGCCACCACCAGCTTTTATGTTTGTGCAAACTCAAGCAGCCTCCCACCCCTTCCTTATCTGTTGTTCCTTTTCCTCGGTCCTCATTAATACAACCGGTTTTTGTCAATTCAGTGTTAGTATGTCTTAGAGCTTTCCATAATCTACTATAAGGTTGATCAGTTATGAAATATTTTGGCTTAATGACAGAGCCATTCGTTCTCTTTTTTTAATTCATTGAAAACTATTTACTGAGTGTATACTGTGAGCCAAGCACTATGATGGATGCTGTAGGTACAGTAATGAACAGCATGACACAGACTGTGCAAACTGACCAACTATGTGCTTACTTTTCCCTGAATGTGATATGAGATTAAACTATCCAGATGGTCGCCAAGCCTCTTTTTATCAAACTGATACCCCTCTTCTAGGTTTTTCTTTTCTCTAGTCAATGCCTTCAGCCCAGGAAACTGATCCTAGTGATCCTGCATGGAGCAGACACGTTTCTTCCCAGACGGTGCCTCTGCTGGCCAGAGGTACCAAATCTTGGTCAATGGAGAGAACTTGCCAGTCTTTTTCCTGAGAGAAAAGCCCCTAAGCCTGATCTCCCTTGTCTGTTGAGCCACGAGTATTTAGGCCTGAGACGTTCTGAAGGAGAGACAGAACAAATACACTTTGAAGTGACTATTTCCAACCTGAGGGCGCCCAACATGCTGCTGTGTGCCCCTCCCATCACCAAGGTCATGCGATGCCATGCTGAGCTCACTACCTCTGGGGAATCAGAGATTGAATTTCAGTTTCACCATCAAGCCTTCACCTGTTTCTAACATCTTACAAGATAGGGACAAGTTCTCCCATGAGATGCCAACTTTTCTCTCAAGGTATTCATTTCATTAATGATCATGCTGTGTTGTTATGTTTTTCCTGTACTAGTCTATAGATCATTTTTATTATGTAGATACAAACTCTTTGATATTGTAATTGTGAAGTACATATTATGAAGACAAATGCATTGGGCATAATGAGAATAGATTGCCAATAAAAGTTGGAAAACAATGAACCATTTTTAAAGCTAACCCTTATCCAGAACACTGTCACTGTGAGTGCTCCGCAGAAGGCCCTTGGATGAAAGTGGCTTATTTTTAGTCTAATGTTGATAAAGGTTTGACTTTGGAAGCATCTTAATTATCTGATAAAAGCCAGAACCCTCTGCCTTGCTCACCTCTAATGTCTATTGCCTTCTACTGGCATTAAAATTATTGCCTCGACTCCAGAGAGAGGAACGAGAGATAGCAGCATTGGATTTCTGAGATGTGAATTAGAGTTTAAAGAGTCACTTGGTTTTGTTTAAACAAATTACAAAAATAATGGGTTGCCCTTAAAAGGTCTGTTTTGTATATTGTTATCCTTCACTTGTGACACCCCTGACGGTGCTGTTCTCAATACTGTGTCTCCCATTAGTTGTTAGGGGAGAATAGCAGTTTCTGGGGTATCATCTGTGCTTTTCCACTTTGCCTCTGATTCTGAGGGACAGATAAGATGAGGGAGAAGTGAGCCAGTGTTCCTATGCCCTGAACATAAGGGCACACATGGAGGTGTGCTGGAGAATATATTGGTTGATTGGCTGATCAACTGATTGATTGGTGGATATAAATTCACAACCTCTGAATTCACATAGTGTTGAGAGAATGTGAAAAGGCCTGAGCCATTGGCATGTGGTCCCCTAGAGGACAGTCGGTGTTCCTAGACATAGGGAGAAAACGGAATAAGCAGACACGGACCTCTGCCAATTTAGGGGCAGTAAGGTAACAGGAGAGCATAGTGTAGACGAATGGTTAGCTGTGTGACCTTGCTCAGGTTGCTACACCTCTCTGAACCTCTGTATCTCAGCTACAAAACGACAAGGCTGGGCTGGGGCTTCTCTGAGGTGGCTTCGCCTTTAACATTTCCTGAGCCTCTGGGGGCTGGAACTGTGCAGCTAGGACTCCAAGCACAGCCAACTGGGAGGCTTAATTCTGAAAACCTCCCCTCTCAAAGAGAAAATGTGCCAGTTTAAGTATTTGTGGAAACATTTTGTAGGGTTGACCCAATTCCCACATTAAGAAAATAATGCCCAAGCCCATATGGCTAATTCCTTCCCAAACTGTTTGTTTGCCATCACACAGACCTACCCTGAAAATAAAGTGTCTAGTCGATTTTCAGAATCCAAATGGAGCAGAATGCAAATGAGCGAGATGATGGTGAAAAGTACATTTACTCTGAAAGTTCTTTTGGGCGCAGTCATCAGTGACAGAGGCGCCGGGAGCGTGGGTTCCTAAACCACGCAGCTTTGTGATTCGAGCACGTAATTTTCACCTTGGAGAAGAGCTGCCTGTTCTTGAACGCCATCCGCTACTCCATTTTTTAACTCTTTTTGCTCTGGCAAGCACCTCGCCTTGCTCACAAGCAGTCAGAGATCTGAAATACAGGATGTTCTGTTGTGTCTCAAAGGAAAGGACCTCTGCCCTGACTCTAAACCACGACTGAGGCCCAGGTCAGGGAAGGTCCTGGAGGCCATGTAGCTACTTCATCTCAGACTCCTACCTCTCCGGTGCCGGCTGCGAATAGGAAAATGAGAGTGAAACTAAGCTTCGGCAAATGTGATCAGGCCAGAGGGTCTCATTTAAGTACTGTCTGGGGGCGGGTCCCCTGTGTCACCTTGGTACAGCAGATATACGCAGCACAGGGAGATGCGAAGCTGTGCACATTATTGGGTTAATCTTGATGGTGCAAACCACCATGCTGGAGAGCTGGGATTCCTTCGGGGTACTTGTTTGCAGGAGAGGGAGAGAGATGGTGTGTGTGTCCCCATCTGTGGCCCTGCTGATTGCATTAACTTTATAATTTCATATTTGGCATCCCTTTATACTATGTAAACTGTTACTGCTTCTTTGCTTGAAAAGGCATTTCTGTCCAAGCTCACAGGTAGCTGAGCGAAGCTGAAAAGCTTCTTGGACCCCTCCTCTCTGGGAGGCAGCCGGTCCTTGAGGACACAGAAGTGTCCCAAAGGCCTTTGTTCTGGGTGTCAACACTCCTCTCCTTGGCTTTTAGTACGTTGAAAAATAATTTTCCATAGGCTGGTAATTATATAAAAATTGCTTTTCTTTAAACAAGAATTATGCTTGAACCTTTTTAGCAAGAAGAAAAATGTGCAGAGGGAATCATTAATTTTGAATAAAAACACTTACTTTCCTGTAGCCAACCATGGAGGGAAATGGGAAATTGGTGTTTTCTACAAACAGCCCCGCACCGCTCCCCAGTCTGTTTGCTTGATCTATCATCCAGTCACCTGCAAAGCTGAATGTCTTGTTTGGCCTGAGCCCGACTTTTATTCTTTTCCCTCTCCCTGTTTTTTAAGGACTGTGTTATACGCATACCCCAGCCTTCATTTGCATCACATTAAAGTAAAACATTTTAAATTTCTTCGCAGCAGAAGTAAATCTGACAGACTTTATGAAGCTATTACACCTGCAGGTATTTTATACTTTTAAAATACATTCTTGTCAAGCTATCTTAATTATATTATTATATGTACTTTTGAACTTGTATCCGCTATTCCATGATATATTACACTTTTGACAGAGCCGTCCTAAAAAGCTACAATTTATATTAAAGTTCTTTGGCTGAACAAAGATGTGTCTGTGATGGATTCTGAGGAATTCGTTAATTTACACGCTGGAGTGTGTACCCATTGATGGAGCAGGCTGCCTTAATTTTCCGTCCAGGTGATTACAGGAGGAGGCACATCGCCATTGGCCTTCAGGAGTGGTGGCCAGGATTAGCTGATCTCCAGCTGCTTGATGACTCAGCTCCAGCAGATGAGCACTGGCCCTCTCCTGGGTACCAGCAAGGCCTCCTCGTGGAGTTAGGCTGCCTTTCAAATGACCACCATTGTCGCTGGGGTAGCATTGTACACATCAAGAACATGGAGAGCTGACCAGTATCTAGTCTGCTGTCTTGTTCCTATTCAGCATGCTTCTGGCAGCTCTGCATAGGGCAGTGCCCACACTCATAGAGAGGCTGCAGACAAGGCTGGGCTGGCGGGTGGGGATGGAGACAGAGAAAGAAAAGCTGGATGCTCTATAAAACTTTTTCAGGGGTGACATGGCCTGAGGTCCTTAGAGGGGCTGTTGGGGTCTTTGATGTAGCTGTTCTCTACATTCAGTGCAAAGTGGGGCCACTGTGGCCTCTCCAGGCAGCCTGATGGGACTGGGGATACCCTGAATCACTCAGACCATGCCTCCTGCTCCGCTCCCTGGTGGCAGGGTGTCCCAGGGGCGTGAGCTCTGTGAAGGCAGGCAGGGGGATATTCTGTTCACCTGTATCTCCAGCGTCCGCACGGTGCCCTTGCCCCATGCAGAAAACACACCTCCCAGTTGACACCATGTGGATCCTGTGGTCCACGCAGTGCTGTGCCTCCAAGCCCTCCTTTGTTCTCTGCACAGGCCTTTGTGTTTGGTGGGCAGAGCTCCAAAGCCTCGACTGAACATCGACTGTAGAGAGTGAGCACAGACCGGGGTGTTCTCCACAGCACTCCTCCTCGGTGACAGCAGGAGGCGGGTCTGCCCCAGGCCTCCTGGAGTTCACACCCACGTTATTGCTGCTGCGTTCGCAATGAGTGGAATTGGAAGAGAGGTTGTGAGAGCATCTGTCTGTCCAATTTGGGGCCTGCCAAGCCTGGCACAATGAGGGTGTGGTGGAGCCAGGAGGGCTCACTGTGGAGGTGGTGGCATGGGCTGGCCCAGGAGGCTGCATTCTGGTGAGTTGTTTGCCCCTGACAAGGTGGTGTCTGATTTTCATGAAGGATCCACCTTCTGTGAGACGTGCATGTCTAGGGCCCAGGGAGGGAGCCTTGGGGAGAGTGCTCCAGTTCCGGTTCAGCAGTTTGGGTCGGACCCACTCGTGGCAAGCCATCTCAGAGTGGCAATCCACTTGACTGGATGGGGCCTCCAGCTGGCCTCGGCCCCGGACGCCAGCCTGGCTCAGTTGCCACCTTTGATAAACATGTCCTCGGCAATAGCCAGGCGCCTCATGGACCAAGTGTCAAGTGTATGGCACAGGCAGCCCTGGCATCTGAGGAGTGTGTGCAGTGTGGGCTGCGCTGCTGGGCAAGGAGGAAGATGCTCTCTGCTGCCCTGGCAGAGGGGGAGGCTGGGGTAGAGAGGCCGTGGCCTTGGCCTTGGACCATGGACAGGAGCCCTGCCCCAGAACAGTGACCACCTCAGCAGCATACTCGCCAACATTCACTCCTGCTCATTAATCGCGGTGTTCCCAGGCCTCAGTTTCAAAGGAGTGCCTGTCTGCACCTGGACCAGATGAGCTTTACCTCAGATGAGAGGACTGTTCAGGGGCGTTTGAAACTGATTGAGGAAAGGGCACTGGTGAGACCATTTGAAAGGCCCCTTGGGGTTAGTGCAGGATAAATAAAATAATGACCTGTTGCAAGGCACTTGTGAACCACTGTGGTTTAGGGAACTGAACTTTTATCACTTCGGAAGCCAGAGAAAAACATAAGGATTAGCTTGCTTTTGGACAGAGGGGTATTTTTTCCTGCTTAACACGATCGAATCTGAAGACTATTCATTGAGCACCCGTTCTGTGAGAAGGACTGACAGTAAAGACTCGGTGTGGCTCAGCCTCTGCTTTCAAAGACTTTCTAGTCCTACTTGGGATGGGGGTGGGGTAGGGGGCTGACAAGTCAAACCCCCAGATGAGTATACCCTGAGAGGGATACCGTCAGCCTCCTATGAACAGGTAAGACACTCAAAGCTAAGAGTCCAGACGTTATGAATGGGTTGACCTGGTTTACTATATTTGAGCAGATCTCTTTTGGACAATTGGGGGAATTTATCTATTAGCAAATATTCATATCTCTGCAATTAATAAAGACTACAAGCCCTACTTTGGGTTGTCCCAGAAATAGACTCCACGATTCAAATGCAAGTAGTTCATCTGGGAGGCGATCCCTAGAAACACTGTGGGCGAGTGGGAAGGAAGCTGGAGAAGGGAAGGCAGCCGATAAAGAGTACACCATCCAGCAAGCCTCCAATGGGGCAGCCAGAGCTCAAGTCTGCACAGAACAGACCTCAGAATCATCCCAGCCAAGGAGCAAGGAAGTGGGTTATTTATCTCCTTCTCCTCATCTGTCATTGGTTGAAAACTGCTTCTGCCTTGTCCTGCTAGAAAAAAATCCCTCAGGTTGAAGGTCCCACCGCAAGCAGCCTTCTGCACGTAGAGCTGAATGCAGCTAAGAGGACAGAGCAGGACACTAACAACATCAAGGACAGTAAATTAGTATCAGACCCTACATGTATATAGGATCTCCACTTTTGCACTATACTCCTGTATTCATCATACTTTACCCTCATGACCAACCTGTAAGAAAGACTGAGCAAGCACTGTAGCTTAGTAGCCATCGTGAATAGTGGCAAAGCCTAAACAGATCCCAACTCCACCATTATGTGATTGCTAAAGAGTGAAGGCCATGAATCAGGGCCAGCTTCTCTCTCATGACCATACCCTCCTCTCTCTCCACCTGGGGAATGTTGCCCATCCTAAAACCCGCACTGGCCCCACCTCCTCCTGAAGCTCTCTCCAGGCACGCTGAGGACCTGCACTGATCTGTGGGGCCCTTTAATTCCCGTTTCCCACGCTCTGAACCACACAACCAAGCTCTCACGGACGGCTGCCTTGCTTTTATCTCCGGATGCATCTTCCTCCAGTCTGAGCTTTGCCTCCTTTGTAACAGGAAGGTTTTTAATTGTCTCCTGTCCTCCACATGTCTGGCATGTCATCATATGTGTGGAATAGACATCTGTTTGATTAATTTGAAGTAGTCCGACATTAGACTTTCCTAAAGAGAAACCGGGTATGCTCTCCCACCCGCACCCCACCAGTCTTCCTTGAGTGCTATGTTACTTAGGCTTTTCCCTAATGAGAAGAGAAAGAAGTGCCCAAGTCTGGAAGCTGCTGGCTAATCAATGGATGATCAAGTTTATATTGAATGCTTCTTGCATATCTAGCTCTGAGGTTAGATGCTGGAGGGAGACAGACATACAAGGCATGCGTGGCCTCCTTAGGGAGTCCACAGTTTTATTGCGGAACTAAACTAAAATCTAGAATCAATTACCTCAGAAGTAATAATGGACTGAGAGGCAGTAAGGTAGTGGTTAAAGGCTCATAAAAAAGGCAGAAAGTCTGGGTTCAGATTCTGGCCAGCTTACCTCCCAGTTGAATGTAGCTTTAAATAATTACCTAGCAGAGGTTAAAAGCCTCTGTTTCCATAACCTGGAAATGTTAATAGTGCATCCTGATGGAGCTGTTGTAAGAGTAGAAAGAGGTATTGCATGGAAACCACATGGCACCCAACATGAACAACATGAACAATGAAACATGTTATACATGTTGTACAATGAAATATGTTAGTATTATTATCTAATATTAGCATTATCTATCATTGGATTCAAGTCACTGCTGACTCAAAGTGCTCTGGAAGTTTGGGGAAGAGGACAGCAGAAAGGGCTGGCTTAGTCAAAGAGAGAGTAGTGGATGAAGTGGGTGCTGGGTTGGTCCTTGAAAGAGTTTTAGGAATAGGAGAGAGAAGAAAGAGCCTCCCAGGCAGGAAGAACAGTTGGATGGGAAGCTCAATGGCTAAGGCACGCAGTGTGCGGACATCTCGAGGCAGCTGGACCTGCGGGAGTGCAGGGTAAGTGGAAAGAGAGTCAAGAGTGCAGGTCCTGGACGCCTGGCACGCCCAGCAGGAAGTGACTCCATTTGCCTTGAGAAATGGGTTTAAGTACTGAAGCAGGGGAACAGCATGATAATGGTGGGATTTCAAGAAGGTAATTCTTACGGGGATGAGGGGTAGGTCTGAGAGTCAGAACCTGGGAGTGAGGAGACCGCACAGGCACAGGCTTTGGGAAGGGCACCTCATCCTGCCTGGCCAGGTCACTCTCGTCTCATTCTCCTTCTTCCTAAATGCTGGTCAATCTTTGGCTTCTCCATAGTGTTTAAACAAGGGAAAAACCCCAAGCCACCAACCGCCCTCAATCACTCTCCTGGGGTCCCAGTTCAGATACACACGGAAGCATACATATTTCTCTTTCTTCTCTTTTTGTGCACCAAAGATGGCCTGACATTGGTAAATCACTGCGGCAGGCTTTAAATGATGTATGAAATGAAAACTCCCTTCCCTGTGTTTTGGGAGCCTCCTACCTCGCAATGGGTTGTCTCTGCTGGGCTCGCTGCTGTATTATTCAGCTCTGAGGCAGCCAGGAACTCAGTGGAGGTGAGAAGCTTGGGACCACAAAGAAAAACAAAGTCAAAATTAAAAAAAGGAAAGAGAAGTATCTACTGAAATGCATACAAGTCTTTCTCTCTGGCTCTCACCTTCTTTTGTTTTTTTTAATCTCTGCTAAAGCTTTGTAGAAAGGAAAACTTTTTCTCTACTTCCTGTGCTTTTCTTTCCCACCCAAGTTCCTGCTCTCATTCCTTAACTTCCCCAAACGACAGAAACAAACATTGTCGACCACTTCAGAGTTCTGTACAATTGAGAGTATTTCTGTCCGTTTCTCAACAACAGTTTTTGGGTTGACCTCTTCGTGTGAGCAGTTCAGGATGGTCAGGCTGGGAGGGACAGTCCACAGTGGCTTTGCCCAGATTGCCTCCCGCCCCCAGGGATCCTGCGCTGTGACCCTGAGGGTGTGCAGATGGTTGTTGCTGTGGCAACCAGGTCTGATTTAAGAAGCCGGGGACACAATTGTCCACCTGGCCTGTACTCCAGGATCTGCTGATCCTAAGCTAAATGCATCCTCGACTCACTCTGTGAACTCCATCAGCACAGAAAGCAACAGGCATCCTCAAGTCAGAGCAGCCGCCTCTGACCTCTCAGACTGAGCTACAAATAGACTGAGAGCCTCCTTAATCTGCAGGGAGGGCAGCTTGATCAATTTGCTTTTAGCCAATGAAACAATCATTGACATTTAGACGGACTTCTAATCTTGGCTCAGAACAGTTAGGAGGCATTTTAGCTATAGATGGTAAATGGGTTCATCCCAGGATATATTTAGCAACGAGGCCAAGGGGCAGAAGACAAAGAGGCCTTTGGATCCAGGAAACTTGTGGAAGCTAGATCCGCTGTGTGCCCGGAGGCCAGTCACATACTTCCTCTTTTCCCTCTCCCAGGTGCATGCCGAGGGCTCATACACGCTTGCGGAGAGGGTGAGGCGGGGGCGGGGGTGGCTCTGTGGTAGCGCTGGGCGTGGAGTCATGAAAACGACATGCACCTGCCTACTGGCTGGCAGGAGAAAGGGCAGGGGAGTGCAAAATCGTGCGTGAGCACAAACAATGCACGTGCTGTGCCAGAGAGTGAGGTCCAGAGGGCTCAGCACAGGCACTCTGCCGCCACACTGCCCATATTTGAGACTTGGCTCCACCAGCTTTAGGGGCATGCACCAGTCAATTTATTTCTCCTCTGTCCCTTGGTTTCCTTATCCGTAAAGTGAGGATAATTCTGTACCAAACTCACAGGCTAACTTTGAGGGACAAATATGTGTAAAGCACGTACTTCAATTAAGCAGAGGTCACTATGTCTTACGGGGTAAAGAGCAAGTTGGGGGACAGCTGATCGGAGTGGAAATGGCATCTACCCAAGACCAGTTCCCACATAGTCAGCTTAAGTCTCATATCTGTTTCTAAAAGGACAGGGGCCAGGTACTTTCCCAAATAATAAGAATTCTAGAACTCTGCCACTCTCTCACTTCCACCATGTGGCCATCACATGTCACCATGACAAGGCGGATATCGTACAAGGCACATGGCCATCCTGGCCCCACACTTGCCTTTCTCCAAATTTCACAGGGTAAGGGGACAGGTGATGCTCCATTATCAACATTCTTAAGATCATTCTGGAAGCCACTGGCCCCCATGCAGGAGACAGAGATCCTGGGATAGACTGGGAGACTCTTAGGTGCTATTAATTCCTCACCGGACCTCAATTTCCTCATCCATAAAGTGGGAATGATAACCCCATCTTCTCAACTTCACAAGAGAAATAGGTGAGGAGGAGGTTTTATAAACTGCAACATGCTCTACACTTTGCAATATACCTTATCTGGTCAGACCTTCTCTTCAGCCAAGTGCTCAGTTTCAGGTCATATGCACAGGAAAGAAGGAGGGGGAGGAAAGTCAATACCCACTTCACCACCTCTAGCATCAGAACCAACCAGGCTGTCAGTGGGTCACCACGGGATGCAGCCCAGGAACAGCAGTCCACACAGAACCTGCTCTTGGACCTGGCTCCAGGAGAGCTTTGGCAGCCACTCGAGGGCTGCGGCCTCCCTGTGTTGGCCGAGCTTTGGCACAGGAGGGCTGCAGGGTGGAGGAATAGCAGCTGCTTGGGGTATCTGAAAAGCCAGCAAAATCTCCCCCAAAACTCCAATTTTAAGTGACTACAAGGTTCTGAGCTTCAATGACATTCCTCTTCCTCTCTCCTCCACTACACACACACACATACATACATACACACACACACACATTCCCCCTCTATCCACACTTCTAGACCCCTGGCTTAGGCTGTACTGTCTTTTCCCAGGCAGCTGGGAGAAGCAGGCTGGACCCCAGTGCAGAACAGCAGCTGAGCAGTCTTCCGGTCTTTTCTCCCCGGTTGCACATTCTAAACCAGCAGCCCAGGCGCTGGAGAAACACCTCAGTGCTTTCTTCCACACCTCCGTGTAGGTAGGAAGACAGCAAAGCCATGGCAGCCAGGCTTCAACAGGAGCTGCTGACAGCCTTTCAGCCAGAAGGGAGCAAACAGGAAAGGGCAAGGCCAGTCCCTAACCATCACACTTCCTACGCCTTGAATTAACGCCTTGTCACTCACAGCTCAGTTCTGCCAGTGCTAGCTGTCATGGCCACAGAGCAGGTGTGATGCCAGGCTCTCCATGGTCAGAGAGCAACTGCTAGCAAATCTCCCACTCTGTCTGTTTCTTGAATGCCTGGTAGTGTAGACTCAGCCTCAAGGGTCTACACTGTCAGATGCATCACTCTCTGGCAGGTTGATTTCTCTGTGCCTTCTCTCTCTCTCAGAATCATAGAATGCAGAGCTGGAAGGGACCTTCGTGTTATTGATGAAATAATGAGGTCCAGTGGGGTTGCAATAGATGGTAGGAGTAGTTGATAGTAACTGGGGACCAGAAGTCAGGTGTCTGCTTCCTGGTGCAAGGCTCTTTCTGTTGCCTTAGCATGGAGAGCATCGAACCCCTTCATTCATCAGGGCTGCTCACCACCAGCAAGGGACAGGGGCTAGAGTCCCCTTTCCAAGCTTGCTGCCCATGTACCCATGTCCTTTAAACAAGCACACCTGGTGTTTGCTCAGATGGGTTCAGATTTACCCAGTGGAAGAAAAGCAGCTCCCAGAGGAATGGAGTTTTTGTCAATACCCACAGCAGAGGGCTGGCTTGATTTCCAGTAAGAGTCAGTGAAGCTGGGAAAATTACTCATTACAATTTTATTGATATTCACTTCACTCTGCAAATGACATGGGATGGTTCTGACAGGATGTCTTAATGGGACTGGCTGAGAATCCATTTGGGTGGATGTGGGTTAATGGGGCTGAAGAGACTAAGGGTTCAATTGCGTCAGCTCTATTACCCAGGCATCTCCTCTGTTATCAGGAGCAAAACGACATTGTATAGGGCCAAGTATGATGCTCGGGGTAGGACTGCTGCTCAGGGAATTCACAAGAGTTTTCTCTTCTCTCTCCATTCATCACCTGGATGGCATCGAAGCTCTTCACTTGGCTGTGGCTTTGCTCATCAGGGCTGCCCACTGCCAAGAAGGGTAGGGGCTGAGGAGACCCCTCTCCAAGGCTGATGCCCACCGGCCCATGTGTATTAAACAGTTCTGATACTAAAGGTTTAGACACACGGGACTAGAGTTCTCATCTTCTACAGAAGGACTTCTTACCCCCTAGTACAATCCAAGTGGTTCTAGACTCCCGTGACAGCCTGTTGGACAGACATATCCCATGGATGTCCCATGGATTGACTAGCCCCAGGGAAATACCCTCAGTCCATCCCCGCTCCAGATCCAAGATGGGAGAGAATTAATGACTAAAAAATTAAATGTGGATTTTCTTTGACTGCCAGACAAGACTCCAAAGCATAAGCATGAATAAGTTCAGAGCTACATTTGGGTAGCTTTCTGTAATTTACAAAGGGCTTTGACGGATATCATTCCACTGGATTCTCACCAATATCCTGTGAGGTAAGTCAGGCTAGAGATGTTTTGTGAATTTCCTGTATTGGTTATTTGCCTATTTACATGTTCAGATCCATTCCTCAGCCTTCCCCTGCAAACCACACCTCCCAAACTTCCTTCCACTGGCTTCTGTGTATGTTCTGCCAGTGGAGGCTCTGTAAGGGGTGAGAGGGTAGAGGAGAGAAGCCAGAGCATTTCACCCTTCTTTCCCAGCTTTTGATGGTCTCTAAGATGGCAGTTGTGTCTTCTTGGTGGTCCCAGTTCCCCCAGGGTGGCTCTGGCTCCTGACTTTAAAGAATGCTTCCCTTGTGCCTCCAGCCTGGCCCAGCTGCCCTCTGCTGCTAGCTTTAGGGTGCCCTCACTCTCCCCTATTAGACTACCTGAGACGGGCTCTGTTTACGATAAAGCTAAGCCCAGGGCAACACAGCTACCGAGTGCTGGGTCCTCAGTGGAAAACAAGTCCTCACACTTCCAGAACCCTGCCCTTTCCCAACCCATGTGAGGGCAAAGAAAAGGAGTATTCAGATTAATACAAATCTAGGGAGCCCCGAGGGAAAGCACAGACACAGAGCCGGAGAGCACAGGGAGGCAGAATTTGCAGCCGGGAGCATCATTGTGGCGGAGGCGGCATTTGAACTGGGTAGGATATGAATATGCCGAAATTCGTGTGAAGGAGGGACTATTTCCCAACCTCAGAGAAGGATCAAGTGTAGGATCACTCTGCTTTCGAAGTGTCCCTGGGGACTGTCCTGCTTTTCTGCCTATGCTTCCTGCCTCGTGGCTTCCAAGATCCTCATCCTCTCTCACTTGGACCAAGGCAGCAGCCTCCTCACTGGTCGGCCTGTCCATTCTCCACCGCTGTCAAGAGGTTCTCTCTAGAACACACGCCCCACCACCCCAGTCTCCTGTCTAGAAACCTTGGACAACTCCCTGGTGCTTATAGGATCGGCCCCAGCTCCTGAGCCCTGGATCCAAGGCCCTTCAGGCTGGCTCTTCTGCCTCCATACAGCCTGCCATCTGGCCACACGGGGAGCAATCACTGAGTCTTGCATGGGTCATGCGCTTCTCTGCCTTTGCTCAAACTCTTCCCTCTGCCCGGAAAGCCCCTCCTCCCTTTTTCATCCAGCAACTTCCTTCCCTTTCCATCCTTTAATGCTCTTAAGTGATATCACTTCTGTGACTCTCCCTAGCCCATCTGCCTGAGACATAAACAACGGCGCCCTTCTCTGTGCTCCCAGAGCCTGTTGCCCACACTTTTATTAAATTTTATCCAATTGTCATATCGCTATACATTTATGTGTCAGTTCCCACGCTGGAGGAACTCACAGCCTGGTGGGCGAGAGCTTGTCCCCTGCATTCCCAGCACCAGGCACCGAGCACCTGGCACGTAAGAAATGCTTGTTAAATGTTCTTTGCGCTGGAATTAATCCCAGCGTCATCCCTCCTCTTTATCTCCGTGCTCCTTTCCTGAATCCTCCCACTTCACCCATAGGTCAAAGTTATAGGCCTGTAACATGAGACTGTGCTGGGCTCTCTCGGAAGTGTCCGTGGGGTTGGGTGATGAGAATGCCATGACACAAGCGCAACTTTGTTTTGAGTTGTGCTTTTCATACAACAGGACATTGTCAGTTAAACACAGCTATCAAGTTAAATGATATCAGGGAAGAAGGGAATTAAGGAGAAAATTCCAAAAAGAAAAAGATTCGTTTTCAACTGAGATACGTAGACATAAAATGGGGTAAGACGAGTGGGCTGGGAAGAGGTGATGGGTTGTCGGAAACAGAAGTCGCAGACTCGGGCTGAGGCTGGCGCTGTAACGCTCCCCGCCACTGTGGCCGTCCTCCGTTCTCTCCTTACTCTGCCTCGTCTGGAAACCGCTTCCTCTTCCAGGGAGCTGCACTACACCTTAAGCAGAAATTTCTTTCCACAATTATGTTCCTTCTCAGGATTGGGTAGTAGTTTTATCTCTAACGGCAATTCGATTTATTCATGTTTTAGTCAAAGTTTTAAGTCTCTTCCACGTGTATTTATGTGTGTGGCTTCCCCCTTTAGGTTATTAATGAACTCCGCCAGCAGAGAGGCCCTTTGGGGACAGTGCCTTCCTTCTCCCTCAGGGTATGGCTCCCTCCCTGTCCCCTGAGACTGCTCTCTGCTGTCCAGTCGACTTCTCTCTTTGTTCATAGAGAGGTTATATGACACCATGGTTAGAAGCAGAGACTCTGGAACCAGATTACCCACGTCCCAGGCCCAGCTCTGCTAACCAGAGCTGTGTGGCTTTGGGTGAATTTCCACGTCCGGTTCCTTCATGAGTAAACGTGGGGATAGTGGCGGGAGCCCCCTCATGGGCCCGTTGTGGGGATTAAATGAGCTGATATGTGTAAGTGCTGAGAAGAGCACCTAACGCAGAACAGCAGTGTGTAAATATTGGCCGTTATGATGATGATGATTTTTCACCTGCACGCGGCCTGTGCTCTCTCCTTCCATCTGAGGGCTGGGGACATGGGCTGCTTTCTCTTTGACATTTCATAACATCTCCTTTACAAGGCTCTGCCTCTAGGCGTAGCTCACCGAAAACCCACTGTTGTCCTTGCATAACTTCTTTCAAAGGTTAGTTTTGCCCCAGCAGCTCATCATGTAAATCTGAAGGAAGTCAGGATCACTGTCCGTAGCTTGAGTCCTCAGTGACTGAGACCTCTGTCCTAAGAGATTGTGGCCCTCTAGCCAGCTCCAGGAGCCCCAGGCAGGAGCAGTGTGACAGCCTTGTTTAAACAAAGATTGCTTCCCTCCTAAATTCTTTTCCCCAGCAAAAAACCACAGCCCTTCTAGCAGCCTGACATCTAGCTGGAGCGCCCTGTCTTTCCAGCCATAAGTAGAACTATGACTGAGATGGTTTTGAAGACAATCTTTCCCTCAGCATCACTTTGCAGACGGCTCTGCATATCAGCTGTGTCTACACAGACCTGTTTGCATGTCCTCCAACACTAGCAATCCTGCCCTCTTCCTTCTCAGAGCCAGAACAGAAACACACACACACACACACACACACACACACACACACTGCTACTGACTTGACCTCCTAGGAGATCGAAGCCAAAATATGAGTCAGCCTTGTGGATAACAGATGAAGATTCACAACGGCTCTGAGTGTGTATGTGTGTGTGTCTGTGTGTGTGTGTGTCTGTGTGTGAGAGAGAGAAAGAACAAATGTGTTAACCTCTTAAGAAGTCAGAACTGAGAGATTAATCTCTTTTGCTGATGACAAACAGCACCCAGTAGCAAGTAGTGTGCGCCTTGCCACATCATCCCAGCCTTCTTCCCCTTCCACACATGCCCTGCTCAGCATTTATGATGGATCTCTAGTGTATTAAGAGGGAAAATGCATTTGGCAGTGCTAACGTCTGCTGTTTAAGTCCTATTGCTTCATCAAATCTGGCCCAGCAGCCTCTCCTAATGGCCGACTCTAGAGCAGCCTTCGACGGGATGTGCGTTGTCCTTCAAGGTTAATGAGAGAAAAGCTCCTTTGGACAAGTCTGGTCTATATTTGTGTATTTTGCTGCCATGACATGATAGCTGAAATGGACCAAATTGCTTCCCAGCACGAGTTCACAGTAATATTTCTCAGGCTTTCGCACATGAGCCTCCTGGCCTGTTTGGCTGGGGCGGTTCGTGTGGTAAGTGGGGCGCTGGCTGGGCGCCAGCATGGTCTAGCTGCGTGTCTATTGCTTATTTCATCTTCAGCCTGTGCTCTGCCCTTCCACCGTCTGAAGCAGGGCTGGGACACCCACTTGGGTTAGTTTCCCCGAGGCGGCAGAGGGAGGGCAGGAGAGGAGAGTTTCTCTGCCTCCTTTCGGAGCCTCCCCTGCCTATGGCTGCCTGCAGGCCTTCCATTCAGGTCCCAGGCTGAGCTAGAGGGCCCAGGCTCCTCCCTGCAGCCGGGATGACCAGGACTGCCCAGAGACTCTCCCCCCACTCACATCTGCTTGCTCCTTTGGAATCAGGCAAGGGATTGTGATAGAAAAAGTGTCTGCTCTGGGGTATGGAAGGCCTGCATTCAGGTCCTAGATATGCTGCTCATGTGAGGTGTGACCATGGAGGAAACACCTGTCTCAGGTCAGAGTCCCACATGTAGGCCCCGAGCAAGGATTCCTGAGCAAGCGCTCCCAGGAGAAACAGAAGGAGAAAGGGCAGCAGGATAGAGATGAGATGAAGCCAAGCAAGAGTGTGATTTTAGGCAGAGCTTCAGTCTCAGTGGATCCTGCAGAGAGAGAAGCCTGGAGTGTAAGGTCGCCTTCGAGTGTATCTGACTCTAAGCAGATACTCATCTCCCACACCAGTCATTGGCCAAGGGGAGAGGGCATAAACACGCTCGGGCATTTCCCACTCTCTGCAAGTTGGGGCAAACAGCTAGGCAAAGCATCTCCACTGGCCCGAGGGCACAAACACATGCTCATTCTGTAGTGCCAGGAGAGTCAGAGGGGAGGCGAGTGGAAGCAAAGCATGCAGGTGAGGAGGGATGAGCAGATGGGAGCAGCAGAAGGATGCAGGGGGTCTGGGTGGAGCACCAATCGTGTCCCTTCCACCCCAAGCCCGCTGAGCATCATGGCCCTCTGTGAAAATGGAAGATCCAGGTAGGTATACCTTAAAATTGAGGCAAGAATAAAAGGCAGCCACAAATGCAAATGACCCGACACCTGTAGGTGCACATAAATGTCAGCTCCCTTCTTTTCCATACACCTATCAGGTTTCCCGCCTCCCTTCGACAACTCCATTCGGTTAAGAAGCTGAATGCTCATGACATACTGCTAAGTGGAAAAAATGCAGGATATGAAACTATGTTCCTGACATGCTCACCATTTTATAAAAATATAAAAAACATATATGGACTTAGAAAATGTTACTAGGAAATACTCAACATGCTAATAGTGATTATGTCTGGGTATAGGAATTATGAGTTATTTGTTATTCTATCTTTATACTTTCCTGACTTCTCTATCATAAAAAGGGGTAATTTTTATTTTAAAAAGATATTTTTAAATCCCAAGGCTTAGAAAGATCAAGTAGTTTAATTAAACTGTAAGAAAAAATTTAAAAGCCATCTTGTCTTTTCTTCTTCCCAACTCCCACATTCAGATGCAGAGGCAAAGTTGTGAGGTTGATAGATTTTATCTTTGGCTCTGAATTCCTATCCCAGTTGCATATTTGTGTTTTAACAGAGGTCGCAGTGGATACTATGGCTCAAATAAAGTTAAACAGGTTTCTTTACTGTGGAACTTCCCAGGCCTTCAGTGTGTTAACGTGCCCCGTGATCCTCCTGGAGATAGACAGCCTATGAAGTGCTCCCCAAACTTACTTAGCACTGGAACCCCTTTTTCAAGCAGCATTTGAAGAACTTTTCCCCTAAGGACCAACTTTGGGAAATGCTAGGCTTAAGGCAAAGGGAAGGCAGGGCTTCCAGATGCCCTTTCAGGAGATTTTTTGAGGCACAGATATCTTTCTGTGCCTCCAAATCTCCCCATGTTGGTGTCTGCTGGGTCCACAGGCCCTGCCTCTGCCCACAGCTGAGGCCAGGTCCAGGAGAGCCCAGACCCTGAGAAGCTCTGACAGGAGAGCCATGAGCACATAGAGATGATGTGCCAACAAAGTGGGTTGAAGGGAAGAAAAAATGGGCCATTGACCCTGAGAAAAAATGAGTCCGATGGTATCATGTCTGGATGCTGGACCTCACTCAAAGGTGGCCAGAGAAAGTAGATGGAGTAGATGGAGGATGAGGCTGCAGGACTGGAAAGGCAGGCAACAGGACTAGTGGGACAGCATGACCCACTGGCGGGCAGAGCCTTAGCTTTCACTGAGGTTGACCACAAACTGTGCGCATAATGCTGCTTATTTACAAAGCAGTTCTGAGGGTAAAGTAGTGAATTTGTAAAATTAGGTTGCAAGAAGGGCTGTTCTAAGATCAGTTTCTCTGCGAGCCAGTATAACACAATGATGGTGATGATGTGCCCAAGCTCCCGACCAGCGCCCTGGGCTGAATCCTGCCTCCACCATGCTCCGGGCCCTTGGGCAGAGCCAAACTTCTCTGCCTGGGACTCCTCATCTGTAACAGGGGCATTACTTAAAGACAAGGATGAATCTCCATCTGTGGAGGATCATTTTAATGAGCGCTGTGGATAATCCATGTGGAGAGAAAGAGAGATTGAAATGATTGCTGGGAACAAATTGGAACCTCAGTGCATTGCTGGTAGGAATGTAAAGTAGTGTACCCACTATGGAAGGCAGTATGGAAGTTCCACAAAAAATTAAGCATAGAATAACCATATGATCCAGCAATTCCACTTACGGGTCTATACCCAAAAGAATTGAAAGCAGGGACTTGAACTGATGTTTGCACACCACCGTTCATAGCAGCATTATTGACAATAGCTAAGAGTGGAAGCAACCAAAGTGTCACTGATGGATGAATTGATCAACAAAATGTGCTATATCCACAGAATGGAATATTATTCAGCCTTAAAAAGAAAGAAATTCTGACACATGCTACAACATGGATGAACCTTGAAGACATTATGCTAAGTGAAATAAGCCAGACACAAAAGGAGAAATATCGTACGATTCCACTTAAAAGAGGTACCCAGAATAGGCAAATTCATAGAGACAGGAAGTAGAATAAGGGTGCCAGGTGCTGGGGATGAGCAAAGCGGACAATGGCGAGTAACTGTTTAACGGGTATAGAGTTTCAGTTTGGGAGAAAGAAAAAGTTCTGGATACAGATGGTGATGTTTGCACAACAATGTGAATGTCCTTAATGCCACTGAATTGTACACTTAAAAATGGTTAAAATAGTAAGTGTTATGTCATATATATTTATCACAATAAAAGAAAAGAGAAGTATCAACATTAAAAATAGAGTCTAAAAAAAAAAAAAACAAAACCGAATGCATGAGGAGTTGAGGTCACCCGTGGGAAGGAGTTTCTCCTGCTCCACCTCTGAGACTGGAGGGCCCCCTGTCCTCAAGCGCTTTCAGAGAAGACTTGTGTGAGACGATGTCTGTGCATTGTTTGTTGATGTAGAGGGTTGAACTAATTGACCTTGGGTATCAATCACCATGTATTTATTTTTGCCCCACTATGAATATCATTAAGTAAAGACTGAGAAATACATTGTCCATCTCTGACATATAAAGTCCCTGTCATATATCTAGAGTCATGTTTTCTGCAAAATTGGTCCCAAGATCTTGAAAGGAGGTCAAGAAAGGTTTTTGGTGTGTTTATGTAAAAATTATTTTGAAAATTATTTTTACAGTATTCTTACAACTCCATAGAAAGCATAATGCATGGTGACAAAAACTTGGAGGGAATCTTAAGTAAATGTGAAGAGCTGTCAGGCTAGCAGAACTGTGGGTGGGTGATTTTTATGTTTTAATTTCTTTAGTAGTATCAAGTATTGTTTTAATAACAAATAAATCAACAAAACTATAAAAATAACATTTGAGAAATTAAATGCATGAGAAGCATATTAAGACTGATATCACTTCTTTTACCCATTTAAAAATGCTGAAATGGGAGTGGGATGAGAAAAAAGCAGAATGTACTGCTTATTATAAATGAAAACTGTGTCCTCTTATTAGGAGCTCAAATGATAGCCACAAGATAACTCCATGAGATGGCAGTTCGCAGAATCAATAAACTCCAGTTTGTTTAGAAAGCCAAGTTGCCTATATGCCAAAATACATATTTTGCAAATTACTTAATTTACATTTGAAAGGACCAAACCTTAATTCTTCAAGAAGCTGAGTGGAAGGATTGAGAGAAAGCAAAGAAAAAAACCCACAACACAGCAATTTAAGCATCCTTTTTTAGTTCTGCAATATACATAATTTGATTGAAATTGATAGCATTTGGAAAAAGGAAATATTTTTCCATTAAAAGAAAAAAAAACAGCAACAACGCAAAAAACTTGCCAGAGTTACATGAAGTTTTTGTTGTCGGTGAGTTTTATTGACTCTAGAATGGAGGCGACACTTTCTTTGGGAGGAGTAACACCTCCCTTCCCCAAGGGAGTTACCTCCTCTGTCCACAGGTGCACTTGGCAAAGGACGTGGAAAGAGCTTCTGCCCCTGGACATTCTCTGAGGGAGTCTTTGTTCCAATCCAGCCTCAGGACTTGCTGATTCTGCTCCTGGAGTCACCTGCCTCCCAGAACTGGACAGGGAGCAAAGGACGCAGAGGTCCAGGCTCAGAGCCTACCATTGCTTTGCTGTGGGACCTTTAGCACAGTGTCTTGACCCTCATGCTTCAGTTTCTGCCTTGAAAATTAATGCATGAGAGCACACAAATATTTTGAGCTCAGAGATAATGTTGTAAGCTTGTTTAGGGATTTAGAATTCATCAGGTGCTGTCTCTGCTGTCGTCATGTCATTGCATCATCCATGCTCCCAACTCATCGTATCAAAGTAGAGGGAGCTCAGGCTTTGGAGTCACAAAGCGGGGTGACCTTACAAAAGTGACTTCTCGTCTCAAGAATGAGTTTCCTAGTTGTGGTGGGAAGAGAGAAAATATATACAGTCGTGCGTCATTTAATGACAGGGATACGTTCTGAGAAATGCATCATTAGGCGATTTTGTCATTATGTGAACATCATAGAGTGTACTTACACACACCTAGATGGTACAGCCTACTACGCACCTAGGCTATATGGTACTAATCTTGTGGGGCTACCAGCATACATGCTGTCCGTCGTTGACCAAAACGTTATTGTGCAGCAGATGACTGCACATGGTGTCTGGCACATGGTAGCTGCTCCGGAATAGTCGGTTTGCCCCTTTCCTACATGCAAACTGAATATCATTGTATTTTACAGATGGGCTTAGGGGAGATTAGATGATTGTTCTCAGGCCGGAGAGCTAACAAATAGCAGATCTGGGACTAGAACCACAATCTTCTGAATCCAACCAAGCTCAGTATTTGTTCCACTCACTTTCTCCCCTCCCTTTTCTCTAAAATTCCTGAAAAGTTGTGCTTCATGGAAGAGTGGCAAATGGAAGCCAGTGGGGTCAGGCGAGGAGGTGGTGGCTGTCGAGGCCTCTGCCAACCCGCCCTCCCCACGACAGAGGTCATGGCCTGCATTATGGCTGCTTGGGAGTCCCTCGACCTGTTTATTGGAGCTTCCTGCCCGTGTAGACTTTGATGGCCCCGAGGGATCTCAAAGGAACAATCCAGCTTTACACTGTTCTGTAAAATAGGAGCAAATAAAGAGCTCGCCTCCCTGCCAGGATGCCTTAACCGTTCTCACTGGGGGCCTGAGTCCACAAATCGCATCCTGCCGGCCAGAGAACAGAGAGAACCACACTGCAAAGATAGAGTGGGTGACCTGACTAAAGGCTCCTTGGCCTTGGCGGGGCTAAGTATGTGGTTCCCAGGCCGTGGGGAGAGGACGCTGAGTATGTTCTCTCTGACTGAAACCAACTGTGTGGCTTGGGGACTGGGGAAGGGACTACATACTACCCAGAGTGACTCCCATAGCATGCCCCTCAGTAGTTCCAACAGTTAATCACTTCCTCTAATTCAACCATAAATATTTGATTGTGCAGCATCAAAGTGATATCGCTGAGAAAGCTTCCATGCGGCCATCTAGAGAGGTGCCTCCCCCACATGGACTCACATGCCTTGAACAGCCTTTTTAGGTCCAGTAGTTTATCAGTGATTTCCTAACCCGTAGACCAGGACCTTTTCCAGTGTACCACCAGCGTGTCATCTAGGGCACCACAGCCCAATCTCCCACACACTCAGATATCCAAAACACAGCCCGTTCATTCAAGTCACCATAAAACAACACATGCACACACTGGCAGTCTGGTCCTGTATGTAATTGAACATGGGCAAAATGATTTGAGCTCACAGTCTTCTCTGTGCAGAATTCTTCTCCTTCCCAACCCTCGGAAATCCTACTAGAGACAGACCAAGGCCCCGTCACCTTCAGAGAGGGGCACCCAGGGCCCCCGTGTGGGCTGACCATACTGGTTATCTGTGATGAGAACTCTTAGCATCTACTTTCCTAACAACTTTCCTATATATCATAGGGCAGTGCTAACAATAGTCATCACGCTGTACATTACATCCCTAGTACTTATTTACCTTGTAACTGGAAGTTTGTACCTTCTGACCACCTTCATCCTTTGACTTTGGTAATAAACATTGGCTGAAACATTGTTCTCCGAAGTTCCTGACTGAAGTGTTTCCCTGTTGGCAGCAGAGATGGTACCAGGGCAGTGTACTCACTCTCCACCTCTGACCCTTATTAGTTAGCTCATGATCACCATGAAGGGATGAAGGCACAGGGATGCAAGAGGCAGCAGCAGTGTGGACGGAAGAGGGCTTGGGAGCACCCAGGGGGACAGGCCTGGGTGACCTTCACCTCCACTCCCCACCCAAAGGAGCCTCCCACTGGGGGTTCATTCCCACCAGGAGGCCTGGCTGCGGAAGGCCAGGCACTCCTGCTGCAGAGCCCACCCCAGGCAATGGCTGCCGGGCCAGAACGCCAGCCTCTCCACTCTCCAACTTCACTTCCTCCTCCCAGAGGTGGAGAGAGTGAAATCCACCTGACAGGATGGTTGTGCAGCTCAAATCAGATAATGCGGGCAAAGCCTCTTCGGAAAGTCCTGAGTGCGACGCAGACGGTGGCTGGTGTACCTGTGTCGTTAGCTGTTTAGCTCCAACTCCTACAACCCAGGTCCGGCCGGAGTGCAGGGCCTCACCTCTTCCTGGTGCCGAAGGAAAGAGATACTGTTGCTACCTCACAGAAACGGGTTGTTCTTGATTATAGTCACCTCTTACTTTAGAAAGTGGGATGAATAAAACGTATGCAGTTCATGAACACTAAAGAGCCTTTTAATATCAGTTGGGGAGGAGTTGTCAGCTCTGATTTATTAAGTCAAGTTCTGAGACAGGCTACTGGTGTGCTGTCAGTCTCCCGATAACGGATGGGTGTCACAGCCCACTGCACTGTGGCAACTGTGCACCCCGCCCGTGGTCTTCAAGAGAGGTGACCGTGGAAGCAGCCACACATTAAAGCCTCACTGGCTGTCTTGGTGGGTGCTGCCCACTCCCGTCCCCCTCCACCTTTGGTCTCTTCCCTTCTCTGCAGGGCCCCCACCGCACCCTAGCTCTCCTCCCTCGGGCACCCCCCTTTAATCAAGTGTTCGTGACTGGGGTTCCCAAGCCTGTCTCCTTCCACAGCTGATGGAGGCTGACCACCTGTCGGGAGGGATGGAGTAACTAGGAAGACCTGTGAGCAGGCTACCCTTGCAACCCTCGTTTCTTTGCCAGACTCCGTGGTGTCACTCATGGTGGTCAGCACTCCGGTCATCAGTTTGCCTCACTTCGGGTTCGTAGGACAACTGATGTGTTGTGCAAAGTCCCTGTGGGATGAGACTGTGCAGATCCAAACTGAATGCAGGAAATGGGGGCAGGAGTCACTCCCTGTTGTAATAAATGGTGGAGTGAAGAGCTCACCCCTCCATCACCTGCCGTGAAAACTCCCTCACTGTGAGCCTTTCACCAGCACCTTCCCATTTGGAGAGCTTCCAAACTCTCCTCGACTTCCAGGCAGGATCAAACGCCATCTCTAGGCCTGCACGCTGCCTTCCCTATGGCGGGGACGTGGTGTGAGCTGCACCGGTGGGTATTCCATTAGTGTTTTTTCTTGTTTTTGTCTTCTCAGAGACTGTATCTCCCTCCCAGAGAGCTGTTCCCTGTCACCTCTTGCTGCTCTCATCATGCTGGATATTGTCCTAAAGGGCAGGAGGGAACAAGGACACTGCTGTACAGAAATGCAGGCCGGCCCCTCCGTTCAGCTGTGGATTGTGTGCAGTTAGGCAGGGAGTCCGCAGATCAGATGAACTTGGAACTCCCCCGTTCTTCATAGCACCAAGTAAAGGCCTGACTTTTGCAGAAAAAAAAAAATCTGTGATGCGTGGTCCTTCTGAACTTGACCCATATTCTCTTCTGATTGAGAGGCCAGCTCTCAGTCTGACTGAGAGGATGCCATACTGAGT
Source organism: Equus quagga (assembly GCF_021613505.1). Lineage (NCBI taxonomy): Eukaryota > Metazoa > Chordata > Mammalia > Perissodactyla > Equidae > Equus > Equus quagga. The sequence goes on along the minus strand of NC_060280.1, from coordinate 75,437,697 downwards.
CAAACTCATGGTCAGCCCTGTGTCTGTCTGTGACAGGGGCCAAAGGACATTGGCCCTTTGGCAGATGGTAGTCACTTTCTGAGAATAAATATGCATCCTGATCACCAATGACTTGCCCTTCACGGCCCCTTAATTGTGGCTCCATCATCTCTGTACCACCTCTTGTGGAATAAGTTCTTTAGCCTCGTGTGCGGATCAACACATGTGGGCCAGAGCCAGGTCAGACTGAAGCTCTACAGACCCTTCTGTCTGAGGAGGAGGCACCACCAGTCCCACACTAGCACTGTGTTCCCAGGATTAGATCCCAAGAAAAGGCAACCACGGAAGATATTAGGGGACTTAGTCTAAAGAAGAAGAGAGTGAGCCCTAATATAATCATGATCTTCCAGCAGATAAGCCCCTATTACATGAAGGAAGGGGCCCAGATGTTGGTCCTTTCCACTGGGAACAGAGTAGATAGAAAAGAATTTGCATCACAGAATCCTGAGAGATTTAGACTTGATACAAGGGGCAGTTTTCTCATGACTAAGAGAGTTAGGTCCTAAAACAAGTTCATAGACGTTCTTTAGAATTTCATACATATACGATGGAGCAGAAATGTCCACACGGCAAGGGGCAGACTGGACTCCACATCATGGGCTAGATGGGCTGTCTCAGTCGGTTGTCCTGGACGCAGAGCCTGGATACAGTTCCTGACATAGCTGAGCCTCCATCACACAGCAGCCCCATCAAGGCAGACTCAGCGATTCCTCTCCCCTTCCACCCACCTCCTCCTGAGAGTGCCCTCTTGTCTCCTCTGTCCTTCCTCTTCACTGCTGCCGAGCTCAGTGGAGCCAGGACATGCCCAACCAGTCCTCACCTGCCCCATCCTTCCCCAGCCCCGAGCCTGCCCAGGGGGATACAGAGCTGGGGGAGAAGGGAAGGGGGTCAGCTTACCTCCCGGGACTGCTTCTCATTCTTCCATATTTCACCCCAAAGGCTGGCGTTGACCATATATGGAGCCTTTGTCTTTTCCTGTAGGACCTAACTAGAAAAAAAGGCAATTTGGGTAGGTGCGCACAAGAATAAAAGCTTTTTGGTCAACTGAGAGAGACTCAGGACGACCACTGTGAGCAATAATTAAAAAGGGCACCTAGGCACTGAGCATGGCTCTGAGGGACAAAGATGATATTGTAGGGGGCACAGGAGGTAATAAGTTCTAAGTTTATTACTGCAATTAATTGAAATGTAATGAATAGAACTTTTCTTCAATAAACAAACATTTATCAAGCTCTCATGGTGCTTGGTCCTGGAAATACAGATCAATAAGGCAGAACTTCTACCTTTGAGGGCCCAGCCATCTAGCGAGCCAGACTGACAGGTAAGCAAAGAGCAAAGTGTAGTAATCTTGTAAGTGCTATAAAGAGATCTACTCAATAAGCTGTGGAGCCCAGAGGCGGGATGCGTTTCTGAGGGCCTTCTGTACGCCTGGCGCTGCGCCGGGCGCCGGGGACACATGGTGAAGAAGCAGATGTAAACCTTGCCCTCATGAGTCTCCCGCTCAGGTGGACGCACCTCACTCTGCCCGGGGAGCTGAGACAAGGCTCCAGGAAAGAGAGGACCTGAGTCTTCAAGAAGAGAGCTTTAGTTGTTCCACAGACTGACCAAGGGGAACGAGGGCTCTCTAGACAGAAGGGACAGAAACTTCCAGAGTATAGAGGTGCAAAAGCATGGCCTATGTGGGGAAGTTGGAAGAACTTCTCAGTTCCTTGTTTTGTAAGCCCGGCCCCATCTGCCCTTCACCTCAGATCCTTGGCTTCTATGAGTAATGGAAACCACAATGACGTTGCTGAGGCGCAGCCTGAAATCATTGATCCTGGGCACTGGAATGTTCTTGAAAATTTTGATTAAGATGAGCCAGTCCTCGTGTTTATGACATTCCTACAGAAATCATATACAAACTGAGGAGAAACTAGTCTGGATTTCAGTAAGTTCTAGAGTTGTGATTTGCATGAGTTGCCTCTTTCTGCTGATAGAAAGGATGAAAATAAGTCTCTCCTTAAACTGTCTCCGAAATGGCATGAAAAGGCAGTGACGACCAGTGTCAGTTGACACCCATATACTTCAGTCCCTGAAGCGGATCTTCTTCTTTAATGTGTCAGCCTTCGAGGCCAGACTCCTCGGTGTTCATGTCCCCAGTGAGAAGCTGATTTTGCTGCTCTAGCTGCGTGCACTTTCTTCCTGAAATCAAGACTAAGGGAAGCATTCTGTAAGACACAGCAGGAAGAGGATTCGTCCTTGTCCACTTAAATATTCATGACAGCTTACATTTTGGTTCAAAAAGACACTTGTTTATTTAGATAAGATTTAATTTATTCATAATTTACCTAAATTTGCAGGAGCGTGCATGTACATTTTAGCGTATAAGTAGCATAATACATAAAACATCACTGAGGCATGCAAATTGTACAGTGACAGCAGTGAAACCGCCTGGATGTTTTAGGGAGATAACACAGTTCCACCAGAGCAAAGACCTCAGCACAATGGCCTGGGACTGTTTGCCTGTGATACGCTGACTCATCAGTATCTTTTTGCTCAATGCAAACTCTCATCAAAAATGAAAATGTATATAATATAAAGTGATGTTGAAGAACAGCTTTCTGGAACCAATGTTGTACTTTCTCCTCTTTTCCCTGGTCAGGAGTCGCTTCTTTCATTGTTATACAGCCAACCCCTTCTCCTCCCCCAGCCCCAAACAAAATAAAACAGCATATTTCAATGCTGTCTACGTTTCCAGTCAACTGATGACAACCTTATATTCTCATTCATTTATTCATTCATCCAACTAATGCTCGTTGTCCACTTGTTGCCTATAAAGACTATTCTAGACTGTTTCAGCAGCCTCTTAGAGTTCCTTGTCTGTCTCTCCCACGAGAGAGTGGGCCCTCTCAAGGCAGGTGCTGTGTCCCGGTCACCCTGGCATTACAGCGCCCACCCCTGACCCTTGCCTATTGTAGGTGATCAAACAATAAATGCTGTTAATGATCTCTGTCACTATTTTCAGGAGCATATGAAATTGTTAGACAGAGAGATAAAAAGTAACTCTCCATGGAAGCTTTTTTCTTGAAAACTTTCTCGTGGCTTCTCGCTGGCTGTGAGCCTGGTGTCTTCTCTGCGCTGACTGCTACAAAAGGAGAAAAGCCCGCTTCTCGCACAAAGGGTCAAGGTGCGCCCGCTGCTGCTTGGTCTGCAAGGTCTCTGGAGCCGAAGCACAGCTTCCAGGCATTGGAGGAGGAACTGGAGAGACCCAGTCTGAAGAGGGCGTTAGAAGATTTAAAGGAAATGGATTTGCTTGGAGTCGTTGCTTCCTAAAGGCATTAAAACTTTACAATGCCAAACAAGTCCCGTTTTTCTTTATTTATGGATCATATATTTCCCCCCTTTATTACTGCCGTACATTTTTCCTGCCTGACAGCTGATAACGCCAAAAATTCACTGCTAGCAAAAAATTCCATTTACCACTCTCTCCAAGATAATACGTTTAGAATTAAAGGGAAAAAAATACGTATATATCTATATGCAAAAACATCCATATTTATTTTTAGCCCCCTGAATGCATACTCCACCCTGAATATGGATTTGGGAATCACATTTTGATTAGAGTTCAGGGGGATTCTTTGAAAAACATAACCCTCCAACATCCTCTCTTACCTGTGAACTATTAACTTGGGGAAGAAATATCAGAACAGGTCATCTTGGTTTCCCCAGAGTTGGTGCAATTTAATTTCAATTTGTCAAATGTGGCACTATGGCAGAGATTTATTTTTCCCCTTGATTTATTAGAAATGGTCTAAAAGGGGCAGTCTGTCACTCAGGTTATTTCAGCCGGTCCTCTTGCTGAAGTTTCTTTTCCTTTGGCTTGCTATCCGAATCCAACAGAAAGGGGAAAAACAGCCTAAGAGATAAAAACCACAAGGGGAAAAAGAGAGAAATCAATGTGTTTTAAACATGAGGACAGGATGAGTTGTTTAAATTGCTTCTGCACATTGATTTAAAGCATGCCCAGTAGAAACCTCGTTTATATTAACAATCTTTCCCTTCATTTCAATCATTGTAGTTGCTGTATCTTATTACCTTTCAGAAAAATGATGTCCAAATGTAATGTTGAGTATGATTTTTTTTATTATTATTTTTTGTTGGAGGAATGATAGGCAGTGACTTAGAGGTCTGGGGACAGGATTAGAAACATAAATAATGTGAATTCCAAATAACCCAAGATAAGGATAAATCAAGCGCGTATTTAACTATGGATTTTATTCTATAGATGTATTTCTGTAAGTGGCAGTTTTTTCGGGCTTCAGGAGTGTAGAGATAGTGTGTAATCCTGGCCATAGACTGCAAGTTGCTGGAAATGAGTAGCAAGTTACTGTCCCACATGAAATAAACAAAGCTTCCAGTGTGGGACATTGTGTTGTGCTTGACAAAATCGCCTTTAACCTCAATAGTGTGTCATTGAGATACTATTGCCAGACTGCTGGCATCTTTTGTAAAATTACTTTTGGTTAAGCCACTTGTGCTTCAGATCAGAGGAAATGGAGCCATAATTCCCCATGTTGCTTTGATATTTTCACACCAGAGTGATTCCTTGATGATTGCTAAGATTGGAAAGGGTGGGAAGGGGAGCACTTTCAAATCTGGACCCATGTCCTCGACAAGATCTGGTTCTCTCATAATATTATGGAAGTAATCCAATGATAGAGACTCCAACCCGCCAATTCACTAGGTTTCTATTCCTACTCTGAGATCAGTAGCATCCTTATATATGAGGTTCATGGCTTGTCATTCAGGGTTTTGAAATGTTATCTGAGCTGTATTTGTAAGGTGTGGTTTTTTTTTCACACTGAGCAAGCATTTTCACGTATGTTGTCTCCCTCAGTCTCATGAGACTGGTTGGATTAAACCCTTTTCACAACTGAAGAAGCTGGGATTTAGACAAAGTTGTCATTCAGCCAAAGTCACACACTTATCAACGACTGACATTAGGTTTGACCTCAAGTGGTTTTTTACTCCAAAACTTCTGTTCTTTCGTCTATACCACACTATTCTGAAGATCTTTTTCATTCATTCATTTAACCAAAAACTGCTTACTGAATACATTCTATGTGTCAGGCCCATCAATGTCCAAGATGCTGAGGATACCAAAGCAACGACCCACTGACCTGCTATTAGGGATGTCGGGTTTTGTGAGGAGGCAGAACAGAGATAAGTTTGCTGTTCTGTTAGAGGAACTAGAGCTGAGGCATGCACAGGTGTCATGAGAGCATATCTGAGGTCTCTGTGACCACGAGGCTCAGGGATAGCTTTCTGGAGGAGGTGGCCATACGTCAAATCTTGTCATGAAACACTTGCACGCTTCCTCCCTCTGGACAATGTCCATCTTGTGCCCTAGGAGGCCATAACTCATAACTAGGAGGTCTGTTGACCCATTCTGCAATAAGGAGGTCAAGAAAAAGTCTCTGAATGTTTTCTCTTCCCCACACAAGTCATATGCACAAGGAGGAGGCTGGTCTTCTTGCTCCCGTGTTCTTCCATGAAGCTGAAAAAAAAAGAAAAAGTAAAACAACTCCATCCTCTAGGAGTCTCAGACAGACATCTCTAACCAGGTTGTCAATACAGTAAAGACTTTTTGAACTGTTGGTTTAACTTCAGCTTAGGCAGTCTGTTCATCTTCCTTATATCTGCTTGGCTCAGATCCTTCTCATACACCTTCAAATCCTGGTAGGGAGAATGAAGGCTGTTTATCAAGGCTTTGTTGGAGTCAAGATTTATACCAGGCAAGAACTTTAATGATATCAGATTTAATAGTTATTCTGTGACACCTTTATTCTCTGCCTACCAAACTCCCATTCATCCTTGTGAGTTAGAGCAACTGTACAGTTAGAGGTAAGAGTCCCCACAGGAGATCTCCTCGCTTCTTACATTAACTGCAAGTTCAAGAGGGTTCCCAAAACCACCCTCAGGTTTGATCATTTTCTAGAAGGACTACCAGAATTCACTGAATGCTATTATACTCGTGATTAATGTTTATTACAGGGAAAGGATTAAAATTGGCAGAAAAGAAGAGCACAGGGCAGAATCTGAGGAAGCACCCAGTGCAGAACTTCTCTGTCCTCCTCCTGTGGAGCCAGGATGCCTTACTTTTCTGGTGCCAATGTGTAACAATACACATGGAGTATTGCCAATCAGGGAGCTGAGCCTCAGTCTTCAGAGTTTTTATTGGGGCTCCATTACGTAGGCGTGATTGATTGATTGATTGATTGCTCACATAGTTGATCTCAGTCTCCACGTCCACTGATGCCATGCAATCCAAAGTCCCCACCTTAAATCACGTTGTTTGACTATCCAGTGGAAACCAAAGCCCCCAGGCAAATGAAGACACCAGAGACTGTCAAAGGTCAGACTGTTTGGGGACAAGGTTGAATTCTTTACAATACCATCCTCAGTACCAGCTCATAGGTGCACTCCTCCACGCAGAGTCTGCTTTCCCCTCTGCAGCCCCACGGCACCTTGTCTAAGCCTCTATTTGCACGGATTATGTTGTAAACTCCTTGGAGCTGGGGACCGTGTCTAAATACTCATTCTGCATCCAACACTCAGAACCTATAGGGTCAAGTGCATAGATGTGTAATAAATTTTAGTTGGGTTGAATTTTTCTATTTGATGGGGAAATCCATCTTTGTTTGAATTTGTAAGGAGTTTAGATCTTGTTGGCTGCTTTTCTTTTGCTTTCTGGCTGACACTTACTTTTTTTAAAATGTAATTCTTCCCCTACATCAAAGTATAGGACATCACACATTTTCAAAGTTTCCACCAGCCTGTAAAATCCTTGACTGCATCTTGACTTCCATTAACGGTCAGAGAACCTTCTTAAGCGTTAGCAAGTACGATATACCTTCCTGGGCATGTCAATGATGTTTATAGGAGAAAATTATTTCTAAACTCTGGGAGGTATCAAGTCAAAAGCAACTATTCCTTGCTTTGTATTATTTCTCCATGTTGTGACATTATTAAAGATAAGTCTGCAAAGGAATTCAGCCCACTGGGAATCAATCACAGGACTTTGGTTAGAAAATTCCACTATGGTAGAAACAGACAATTTCAAACAAAATACAAAAGTAGAGAAGTGGCAGGGAAGCCACTGAGAAATGCACAACTGGATGCACCTGTTTTTTTTCCCCTGATATCTGTTTGTTGTCATATGTCTGTTGTCATGTGGGTGGAGCTGCTATGCTCTGAGCATGATCAATAGGAGGAACGCTCGCAAAAAAAGCAGCGATTTGCTTGCACTAAGCTTCTAATTATGTGCCAGCTGTGGAGTGTTCCTAATGTGTCTGGAATGGTGGCACAGACTAGGGGCCACTCTGCCAGCTGCGCATTTGAAAGTGCTATTGGCAGCGCTACACCGTGCAGCCTGCCATGGTGTGCGTTAGTGAGAAGGCTGCAAGTCGGTGGTGCTGAGACTGCTGTCATGAGAATTCTTTTCTTTACAAATTGCACTAGAGCAAGACTCTTAGATGGCAGAATTTCAAACCAAAAGCATCTCAAAATAATGTTTAGTAATAGCATTCAGAGTGCCCCTGAGTGATCTAATTTCTAATTTTTCCTCAATAGTGAGCTACTGAAATGACCTCCAGTGTCATCGATTTGTTTCCTGTCCTGCCAAAAGCCGGAGTCCGATAGAGGAGATTCTTGGGGCTTCTGAAAGTAACTTCCAACACTGTGTCTATGACTCAGGCTTTTCTCTTAGTCCCACATTGGATAAGGTGTTAACTGTTATGCCAGGGAACAGTTGCACTCTAACTTTGGCCTGCTCTGTTGGCTACAGTCATCTGGAAGGTAAACTCTTGAAAGAAATCAGTCCCCACCCAAATTCCAGGTCATGTGAGCTTTGGGAGCCCCCCACCCACCCAGCCAGCAATAGGATATCACGTGATGGGATCATAAGGCCCTACAGAGTAGCTCTGGGGATCATAGATGATAAATTCTGTATACATTGCCATAGATTTAATGGTTGCATTTTGGGTATCCTTGGTTCAAAATTACCATGTAGAAAAAAATCTTAAGTAGACAGAAAACAAACCTTCTCCCAAACACTTGTACATTTGGGTGCATGCATTTAGGGGAGCAGAGGCTGAGGGCGATAGGAGTTGAGAGAAAAAATGTAGTGGACCCTGAAGGCTGAAACAAAGTGTAGACTTTAAGGGAATAAAACCCCAGGAAGCGGCAGGGTGTTAATTCTTCTTCACAAGTCTGGAGTCAGATGTAGGCTGAAATCATTTTCAAGAGTATAAGACCTAATGAGACCTGTAAAAACAAGGAGCAAACAGAAATGTAGAACTCAGGAAGATGAGGCAGTCTGTGCAGGATTTCAGATCAGGGTTTGTTGAACATGGCAGAGAGGTCCATGTGTCAACAGCCCGTTTGTCTATCTGGAGACACGCTGTGCTCAGGGGGGCCAAAGGGGTGAGGGCGCACATTCTTCATACACAGTAACATGTCACTAACTGTCGTCACAAAGGAATTCCAATTTGCCTGTTTCTGGGTAAGGAAACACTTTTGTGACTCATTCTATGGCTCTCCAAACAGAATGTTGCTAATATTCAGAAGGGTGCTTATCAAGTGGGAGCCACTGAGAGTAGAACACCAGGCAAAATTTAACTAATACCAAGTACTGTGCGGATAGGTAGAGGCAATCAAAGGCATTTCTCTGTCAACAGGGAAGTGGCCATGCGGACCCACAGTGGGCAAACTGGTCTTGGGACTACCAGTGAATCCCGTCTGCCTAGGTGATCTGAGCTTGTCCTTGTGTGTGCGTTTTTGTAACATGTGAGCGTGCCTATTTCATGCTTTTAAAGGCTCATTACTTCTGTAAATAAAATACTTACAAGAGAAAAGGGAAGATGGGGCCCCGCATTAAAGCAAGCTTGCTTCATCCTTGTGCTGTTTGCAGGAGGAAAGGTGGTGCTGGATGACAAATCACTTCTGTTTGAAATAGTTGGAGCCAAGCATCTAGGAGACTAGATAAGAGAACTTGAATGATCCTATTATAGGGATAACAGCAGTGAGAAGAGTCTATGGACAGCTGTACATGGGCACATTTAGTTGATTTAAAGGTGGTATGGCAGCCTAAAACAGGATTCTCTGCTTTGGACTCCTCAATACAGACTTTTAACATCATTTTAACATAGCTTGATCTGTGCACCACAGTGAAGCCCACTTGAACAAATCCATGTTAAAAGGAATGTGCTGTCTGTGAACCAAACAGAAACACAAAAATAAGCGCTGTTAGGTCCTTGAAGAGTAAGAGTGCAGGAAAGAGTCCAGACTGAAAAGGAAGAGGTTTTCTATTTCCCAGTGGCTGCAGCCTGGGCCATGCTGACCCTTTCAGAATCCACATCTGCCCATTAAGACATCCCTAGCATGCAAGCCCAACGCCCCCTCTGAGAGCAGGGCCTTCGAACAGAAGCGCCATTAGCAGCAGATATTTGCAAGAGTAGTATTGTGGCACCATGAGTTTCTCTCTCAATTTGGGTCTACCCTAATAAGATACACAGCTCTAGCTCTGAGGAGTTTTGAATGTGCAAGGAATCTGGTGTCTTGAAATAGACTCCTGCCTCAAGCTTTCCCGTGGATAATTTCAGCTCCTGGGAGAGGGAGGAGGGTTGTCTTCACGTACATGCTCTTCCAGGGATCTCCTTATAGGAACAGGTTTATTTTAAAGCAGTTATCATTTTCACATGTTCACTTATTTATTTTCTCCATCACATTTATCTCCCATTGTGTATAATGTCTAGTGTATATTGTTTGATCATTGTGTGAGCTTCACTTTCAAAACAAACATACGTCGACCCCTCGGCCTTACATTAGTAGATGCTGTTTATTCTCATTTAATGCAACACTGAGCCAAGGGAGAGACATCCATTCACACAGCGTACCTACCTGTGGTGATTCTAAACGTACTATCAAGCGTGAGAATAGCTTGACCCTATTTTTCCATTCAGATGCCTTCTTGCGCTGGAATCTGGGACATGTGGTCCATTTTCACAGAAAATGCAGAAATATTTGATGGGGAAATAACACTTAATTTTTCAGAGTTTCCAAGGTTCAAATAGTATAAAACCAATTAAATATAAAGACTTAAAGAGTAAATTATTTGTACAGTTGATACAGATAGATGATGATAGCTAGGTAGGTAGGTAGATAGATAGATAGATAGAAGATAGACAGATAGATGACAGATAGATAAATGCATTAATATCTGTGTGTCAACCAGTTATATGCCATGGAGGCAATTTCTAAATGTTTTACAAATAATAAGATATTTCAAATGTTCAAACAATAATATAAACTTGTCATTAGTCATTTGATTACCTCCTCTGTCTAACCATCGCCTTGAATTATTTCTCTCAACATAAAACTTGATGTTGCTGCTTTAATAGAAAGGTATTAGAATCCCCGTAGGAAACATTTCAGGCCCTGCACCCTTCAAAAACCAAACAGAAAATGCATACTCTCTGTTGTGGGTAACCCCAACTTATAAAAGTGGGGTAAAAATTATCCAGGGATGCATTCAACAATTGCTGAGCCAATTAAAGAAGGTTGCATTTGTTGCTTCCAAGGTGCCTTGAGACTCTCAAAATTGTATGTACCTATTTGTTTGAAAAAAATGGCTCAAGAGAATGTTTTCAGACTATGTGTAGGTCACCTCATGGCCTAGATGACTGTTCAGAATAGAAGAGGATAGACGGGTGGATGGATGCATGGATGGATAGATGGATGGATTGGGAGAGAGAGTGATTTAACAAATAATGAGCACACCCTCCAAGGAAGCTGTGCTCTGACTTAATTTATTGAGCCCAACATTTCTCTAGCCGCCATTCTCCTAGAATATTATCTTGGTAAAAATGATTTTGCACCAGTGAATAGATGAGATAATGGTGATCTGAAAACTGAGCTTAAGCCAAGAGCTATCAGTAACATCATGCCAGGTATTTGATACCTACAACAGTAAATATACAACCGTACAGTAAATATCACTGTCCCTGTTCTACAGATGCAAACAGTGAGACTCATACAGAATAAACAATTTGCTTAAGACCAAAGAACTAGTCAGTGACAGTGCCAGGATTCAATCCTCATCTTGTATGATCCACAATCTGTACTCTTAGCGACTATGCTGAGGTTTAGCCTCTATAAAGTCTGGGTGATAATAATACCCAGGTAGTAGTATTCACATATGTGAAGACATATATGGATGTACTCTTTGGCCATAAAGCAACATTCCAGTAATTATGATGTGGTCTTTCTTCTGATGCTCTAATGAAAGATTAGGGGTGACAAAATACATGGAGGCCCCCAGGATTCAGTCATCAGTGACATAAACTGTAATGCCACCCCTTGGCACAGAGAGGTGCACTGTTCGGGAAGAAATCATTTCAAGAGCTCTCACACTTCAGCTGCTATGGTAAGCTAGTTTTGCATCCAGGCAGTTAGACAATGAATGCATCTGGCACCAACACCTTTCTGAATGCCTGCCTGACCAATCCCTGCTTAGCTGCCTTTTAACAGCCGCACTAAAATCAAACCACTAAGAGATGACTGTCACCAAGCCACCTGTAGAATCTAGGGATGCAAGAGGATAAGTCCCTCATTTAATTGTAAATGTGAACTCCTTGCAGTCCAATTCGTAGGGCCGTCACTTAGAAATGTTAATGCTATTTATTGTAGCATGCATGGGATAATGGCATTTCTCAACATCTGTTTTCATTTAAAATTTCCAAGTTGCCTTTGTGTTCCATTCTTTGGGAGCCACTTGGTAATGATGCAGTTCATGCTTATGAAGCAGGAGGATGGGAAGCGGCGAGTGGGAACCCAAACAAAATATTATTAATGAATATTTGCAGCTGCTGGTGGGACTTAGTGAGTATCTGCCAGCGTCGGTGACAAAAGTCATGTTGTAAAATGTACCTATGATAAATATCAACTTGGAGTGATTAGTGAAGGTTGTTAATTCATGAGTGACTTACAAGCAAACCAGCTATTTGATTTCCACCAGTAATAGCATGTATTTTTTTTCTTTTGCAAGGCCACCAGGGGCTTAAGATCATAACATGGCCGTCATTGCCACACTCTTGGCTCTCTTTTTGTATCTGGAGAGGTTTAGTCTGGAAGAAAAAAATAAAATAAGCAGAAGTGTCTGCATGTTTTGGGAAATGAACTGTGGAAAGACTATGCACATCTTTCAAGGCTCAGCTCAAAACTCACTTCTTCCCAACAGCCGTTCTTGGCAACTCCAGCCTTCTAGAACCCCACCTCCAAGTTCCCACTGCACTCGTCTGACTCTGTTCCACTCATATAGCATTTAATCATTTTTTGGCCATTTAGAGTAAAGTCTTTCACTTGTACATTTATTACCTGCCTACGTATACTGCAAGTTCTTAAAGGGTATCCATTTTTGCCTCTTCTCTTCCCATCTTGACCCCACCATAGCCCCAGGTCTTATTTAACTATTTCTTAAACGAAATAGTTGTAAATAACTGTGTAAATGGACACGTGAGCAAGTAGCCTTCCCAGTGCCAGGAGCTGACCTACAAGCCAAGGACTGTCAGTAACTGCAGGACAGGTAAGGAAGTAGCTTGGACCTTGAGGTTCTTGAAATCAACCTTGAAGGCACAACTTATGCTGCCTCTGAACCTGGATTCTTAATGCCTGTGGAATCTAGGGGATGACTTTCCATCAAAAAGATTTACCAAGATCTTTCAATTACCTAGGAGTGATTAGCAAACGCTGTTAATTTATGAACGACTTACATGCAAATTTATTTCTTTTTGCATCTGTTTCCTTGTCTTGTGACTTTCACTCTTTGCCTTTTCTGGGGTGGAGGAACATTCTCTTAGCTTGCCGTTCGTTAGTGCCCTGTGACCCATCCCATCTGTCCATCTCTGAATTTAGCCCAAAGTGGCCTGAACAGTCCCATGATTGCTCCTACTCTCCCTCTGCTTCCATGCTACTAGATGGCTATTCAGAGTAGAAGAGGCCTCGGAGCCTTTGCCGATACTGTGGGAGTCTCCTCAGCCTGCACACAAGTGTGCCAGGAAGTGTCAGGAAGTCACCACTCCTGGGCCACCCTCCACCAAGGAGGGGCAGGAGCCGGTAGATAAACCCTCCAGGCTCGTTTCGTTTGGGCACAATCCGGGAGGCATTCTGTATACTTCAGGGAGAGCCCAGAGCAGTACTCAGAGCCGTGCCCTCCATAACCTCTCTCAGAATGGCTTTTCCTCTGGCCCCATCTCACTTTCCACCCTCCTTCATACCTGCTTCCTGGAGACCCCTCCCAGTAAACTCCCTGCACTCAGGTCCTGGTCCAGGACACAACTTCCAGGGGAACTAAACTAGTCAGTCTGGCTCAGCTCTGATCTGAAAAAAAGAAGTATAAATTGATTAATTAAAAGTCTCAGAATGTAGATGTCCAAATGAGGATGCTTTTCAAAGTCCCCCCCCCTTATAGGCTGTCCCCTCATTCCACGAGCCTCCGTTGGCCCCGGCATGCCTGAGAGTGCCTGCAGAGCCTCTTTACAGGGCAGGGCAGGGTGAGGCAGGGAAGCGCTAGGGTGCCCAATGTAAGGACACCTGGGCCCGGGAGGGGGCTCGGGGTCTGCTTGGGTTCTTTGTGTGCCTCTCCTCATCCTGGTCCTGCTGTTTACAAAGCACATTACTAAATCTGAAGCCCAGTGTTGTCAACATTGTGTAACTCGCTGGCATTTCATTCAGTGGAGACCATGTGACAAGGCAGTGCCAGCCCCTCTTCTGGAGTAGTTCAGGTAAAGATAGGGGGAAATTGCCCCTCTCTACTTCCTGTGACTTGAGGGTCTCCTTCCCACACGTGGCACCCCTTTAACTTACTCATGCAGAAGTCAAAGAAAATGACACATGCCAAGGCGGGTACACCCACTCGAAAGCAGTCCCTTTGGGATATGCTCTCGTGTGTAAGGGTGCAGCCACACCCTTACACAGTGTAGAAATCTTTTAGCATTATTTTCCAAACTCCTCCAAATGAATGTCCTCTAAAGTACATTGCTGTTTACCTCTCCTCCGGAAAAGGCAATACTACTAGCCTTTAAAATAATCCCAATTGCCCAAAGCAAGGCAGTTAATGAAGCCCCTAACTCTGGGAGGCCCGCCAGCTGACTGTCTCCTCAGATCTGTTCTCAACATTTGGGGGCATAGAGGCGTGGATGACATTGGTTCTTCTCTATTTATCTAAATACTGTGCAGTAAAATGGGAAAATACAGACTAAACTAAGGGCAATTTGGGTGGGGAGCACCCCAAAAACAGACAAAGGGAAGCCCACACCCCCAAGCAGACTTGGAAAGGGGGTGATCACTGCGTCAACAGCTTCACTTTCAACACAGCGACGGAGAGGCTGCGGCGGAAAGTCTCTCCTCTGCAGGAGACTCTGGGATCAGAGGAAACGTCCCGGTGAAAGCGTTCTGTTTTGGGGGAAGCACTTTGGGCACTGTGATAGATACCCGTTTGTTCTCATCCTGTTGTAGGTTCCTAGAGGTGAGTAGGAATGGCGGCAGCAGGTAGAAAGCTCCAGGCCCCCCTCACGGCCGAGCAGAATACACACCTTTGGAAGAGCGCCAGCATCTGTGCTGAGTGATGTCTCCCAGCACCTCAGACAGATATTTCCCAGAACATCTGAGTCCTGGAAGTTTAAAGCAGAAATAACATTTGAAAAAAATGGAGGAGATTCAGAGGAGAGAAAGAATGATGATCTGAAGGCCAGGGAGACAAAAGGACCCATTTAATAAATAGCCATAGAAGAATCTATTTAATGAGCGATTACACGGTAAGGTGGGGGAGGGGTCAAGTGAGTCAGTAATCGCAGTTAGGACATAGGGGATATCTCTAGAACCAGAGATTCATTCATTTTCCACTCATTCATTCTGCAGTTATTGAGCATCTACACTGTGCCAGGCGCACAGGCTAGAGGTTGGGGTTATAAAGGTGATCAAAAACCAGGCAGAGTCCCCGCTCATGGCTCTCGCTCTCTGGCAAGAGAAACAGATGTTCACTTAATGATCACACAAAGAGACGCTCACTTGCCACGGTGGTAAGGCCTGGGAGGAAGAGACATTTGGAGCTAAGGACGGATGTAAAGGGTGGGTGTCTGTTCAGGGAAGGCTGCTCTGAAGAATGAGAATCTGAAGGATGACTAGGAGTTAACCAGGCCTAGGAGAGGGAATAGGGCTCAAAACATCCGCCGGAGGGGAAGTGAATAGTAAAGAAGATGAAGGACAGAAAAGACCTTGGAGGCGACAGAACAGGAGGCAGCTTCACCCAGATCGGGCAGGGGCCCTCAGAGTCCATTCCACCATTCTCCTCATGGGTCCCTGCCCTGGTGAACTGGGCAGCAGAGGACTGGGGGCTCAGAGCCTAAGATGCACCTGTCAGGCTGAACTCAACGGGGGAAAATCCAAAAGGAAGATTTTCTCTCAAACGATATTTCCCAAGAGGCTGCAGAATCCCCACTTGCAGAGAGGAAGAGAAACTGATGAGCCGTATCAACACGATGACCTTGTGTGACCTTGAGCAAGTTTCTTAATCTCTCTGTGACCCAAGTCTCTTCATCTGTAAAATGAGGATAGGAAGAGTTAGAGTACCTACCTCACTGAGTTGTTATGGGCATTACGTGCGGAAATACAGGTAGTGTGCTTAGGCTGGAGCAATGCAAGGGGCCAATGAACTTGGGTGGGGGGAAAATCACATTTTATTTTCACTAACTTCTAACTGGAATTTAGTATTCCCTTTAATTATAAACATAGACAACAGTCGCAGGGGTAACAGGCAGTTACCTGTGACTTTGCCACCAATTAAAATCTCAGTTATTTTCCTATCACGTTACTGTTTCTGCAGAAATCTCAAAAGACTGTTTATGCTCATCACTGCTTGAAATTACAGCAGCTATTAGACCCTTGCTAGATCTCGCTATTCATTGTGTTGACAAAGAAGCACATACTTTACTATATCACAAATTTCTTTTTTAATTGTTTTTATAATTGTATTTTAATGTAATTGCTTTCTTTGGCACTCGTATATCTTTTGTTTTATATTTAAAAGCATTGTTCTGAGAAGGGGTCCATAGTGTCACCAGACTGCCAAAGCTTAAGAATCCTTGTTCTGGGTTAAGTGTTTAGATTCTAAGTTTAATTTTGAAGGTTTTTCATACCCAAGAGACCTGTTTTTTTTTTTTCTCCCCAAAGCTCCCCGGCACATAGTTGTATATTCTTCGTTGTGGGTCCCTCCAGTTGTGGCATGTGGGACGCTGCCTCAGCGTGGTTTTGATGAGCAGTGCCATGTCCGTGCCCAGGATTCGAACCAACAAAACACTGGGCCGCCTGCAGCGGAGCGCGCGAACTTAACCACTCGGCCACGGGACCAGCCCCCAAGAGACCTGTTTTTATTGGTCTACATAGAGCAAAAGAATCTGTAGCTACTGGATGGGGGAAAGTATACTAGACTAAGAGTCAAAAGGCCCATATTTATCCCTGGAAACTGCGCCCGGCTAGATGTGTGACTTTGGACAAGATATTTACTCTCTCTGGGCCTAAGTGGCCTCATAATAAGTCGGAGGTAATATAATACCTGCCTCACGGGGTTGTCATGAGTATGAAATGAAACCATTTACGTGAAAGCACCTGGTGCAGGTAGGCCCTCCATAAATGTTTTTGAATCTGGTTCAAGGCTGTGGGCTCTTCAGTCATTTGCATATGTGGACCTCAGCTTGTAGGATGGGAATGCTTTTTTGTCTCCCTCCTGCTTGGACCTGGGGGCCACTGGGATGCTTGGGGATGGTTCTGACAGCTAGGTGCCAAGAGAAAAACCTGTGCTTCCATTTCCAGCCCTGTCCCCATGGGCGAGCCATGCTGAGTCAAAGAGTTCAGCATGGAAAGAGAAAACAATTTGTTCAGGGGCCCTAGAGTCAGACACTCAGCATGCTGGGCTTGTGGGGTTTTTCAGCTTCAATCAGCATCAAGTTGATCTTATTTTAAGAGATGCTAACGAATCCAGAGTATCTACAGGTAGCTCCAGCCAGACACCCCCGGCTCTCTACCTGGCCCCGGCCCACCCCTCCCTGCCCTCCTGAAGCCCGGTTGGCACTCGGTGCCTGGACTGCTGTTCTAGACCCAATTGTCAGCATTCGCCTCCATGCTTCAGCTGGGGGCAGCAAGGCAACAGAAATTTTGTTTTCCTTTTCAGGCTCGGCAGGTGGATTGGGTTTCTTTCCTCCTCTCTCTTCTTTTGTTGAGTTCCATTTTTCTGAAAATTAATTTATTGTGGCTGAAAAGACAGCAGACAGAGAACCCTGGAGACTGATTTCCCCCTATTTATCCAAGGCACCAGGCTGGTGCTAGCAGTGACAAAGCATGTTCCCCGTTGCAGGGACCCACCAATGAGACCAGCCAGGCTCTGGAGTTAAATAGCTTCTGTTCTCTGAGGAGCTCAAAGCACTTTAGAAACATGAGCTCGTTCGGGTCCGTTCTGACCTGGATTCAAAGTGCCCCAGGATCCTCCCAGGACACACGTCTAAGACAGCCTGCATTCCTGCTGAGGCCATTCTGTCTGCCTAGAGTCAGAAAAATGGAGGCATAAAGCCCAAGTTAGATGAACCTGTAATGAAAAGCAAATACCCTGGAGGTTAGATGAGCGATTTTCAATTGGCCCCCCATGTCTTCCAGGCTTTGGTTTGTGCCTTAGCTGAAGCATAACGCTTTCTTTTCAAAAGATCAAAAGAAATCATGAATATGAAAGCACCAAGCACAATGTATTGCAAATAGTAGATACTCAAGAAATGTTAGTTGCATCCAGAATGTTAGAGTGATGCAGGCCGATGGGTTGAGTGCTTTGTGTTGCCCAGGATGGACAGTTTAGTCCCTTACATCCGACCCCCATTTCTCTCTCTCTGGGTCTTCTCTAGTGAATATAGAGATGTGTAGTGGATTAAGAGGGCCACAAAGTCCTCAACATTCTTCCCATTGAGAGGTGGGGTCATTGGATAGCACTGAATCTGGCCAGGACCTCTGACTGCCTCGACCCATAGGAAATGGCGGACATAATGCTCTGTATTTCCTGGCCCAGCCCTTTAAGAGACTGTTTCTGTAAACACTCTCTCTGGAAGCACTCTTCTGAAGAAGTTTAAGCTAGCCATCTGGAAAGGCCACGGAGAAAGGGGGATGCTGGCCAGCCCCCGTCTCTCCCAGCCAGTCCAACCCAGGCACCAGACACCAGAGTGAAGCTGGCTTGGACCCTCCACTATAGGCCCGCTGACTAACTCTGAGTGGCCTCAGTTGATACCATATGGGCAGAAGAACCACTCAACCAAGTCCTGTCTGAATTCCTGACCCATGACTCATGAGCTACAATAAAGTGATGGGATTGGTGGTTTAGTGGTTAAGATTCGGTGCTCTCTCCTTTGAAGTCTGGGTCCATTTCCTAGTCAGGGAACCATACACCCATCTGTCGGTTGTCAGAATATGGCAGCTGTGTGTTGCTGTGATGCTGAAAGCTATGCCACCAGTATTTCAAATACCAACAGGATCACTCATGGTGGACAGGTTTCAGTGGACCTTCCTGTCTAAGACAGACTAGGAAGAAGGACCTGGCCACCCACTTCCAAAAAAATTGGCCATGAAAAGCCTGTGAATAGCAGCAGAGCATTGTCTGATAGAGCGCCACTAGGTGAGAGGATGGGGCAAAAAGAGCAGGAGGGTCCTGCTCTGCTGTACATGGGGTCATGAGGAGTCAGAATCCCCTTGAAGGCACTGAGAACAAAGGCACAGTTTGTTGTGCAACAATAAAAACCACAGCACTGTATGAGTTACAAAAAGTACCCAGGGTCAGACTATCTTCTTTAAGACATATACGTTAACATTAAATTAAAACAAGAACTAGGCAAAGTATACAGGTGCAGGACTTGCTGAAATCTGTGATGTGTGCCTGGATAGTATCCGGAGGTATTGCAATTAGGGGAAGGGAAGTCCTCGAGTGGTGGCCACAGTCCCTTCTCCCTTCTCCTTCCCATAGAACAAAAGTGATCATTGTTGTCACGTTTAAGAACATACTACTTGGCCAGGCTGTGTGCTTTATGTACTAGTAAAACCGTTAGCAAACACTTACGCGGCCCTTGCCATGTGTCAGGCAGCGTTCTAATGCACACGTATATTAGTCGTTTACTCCTGACTGCAACCCCACAGGGTAACTGTTATCGTCATCCCCATTTTACACTTGAGAAAACTGAGAAACAGAGATGTCAAGAGACTTGTCCAAGTTTACAAATCTAGAAGTACATTATAATATTTAATTCTCTCATTAACTCTATATTTCAGTTTCCTATTGCTGTAACAAATTACTAGAAACTTAGTGGCTTAAAACAACACAACTTTATTATCTTATAGTTCCGGAGATCAGAAGTCCGCAATGGGTCTCACGGGGCTAAATTCAAAATGTCAGCAAGGCTGTGTCCCTTCTCGAGGCTCTAGGGAAGAATTGATTTCCTTGCCTTTTCCAGCTTCTAGGGGCTGCCCACATTCCTTGGCTCATGGCCCCCTAACTTCATCTTCAAAGCCAACAATGACCAGTCGAGTCTTTCTCACACTTCATCATTCCCGCATGAACTCTCCTGCCTCCCTTGCTCGCTTGTAAGTACCCTCGTGTTACATTAGGCCACTTGGATAATACAGGATAATGTCCCTATCTCAAGGCCAGCTGATTAGTCGCCTTAATTCCATCTGCAACCTTAACCCCCCCTTGCCATGTAACATAACATATTCACATATTCTAGGAATTAAGACAAGGACATCATTTTGTTTTTGGAAGTGGGGGCATTATTCTGCCTACCACATGCTATAAGATGGAAATGATTGTGTCTCCCCTTTTATAAATGAGGAAGCTGAGGATCACGGTAGTTAAAAAATTTTTCTGAGGCCACGCATACCAAATGCCACTTCACTCAAAAACTTTAAGGTCTCAGGCTAAAAGCAGGAGTATTCTGGAAAATGGCCAGGTAAGTCCTTCCTAAAGGCAGGGATGTTGTTTGGAAGTGAACTAGGAAAATTACTATGCCTTCTCACCAACCCATGGAAATACAATTTTCTCTCAGCTTTGTAGTCAGGAGAAGCATTATTGGGGGGTTTTCCCCTGCCAGCTTCTCCAGCGCTAACAAAAGGGAGAGAGATCTTGTCTAGGAAAACCCCTCTGAGATTACTCGCTTATCAGTCCCCGAGAATTGAAGAAACAACGTTTCTCATACCCAGCAAAGCCTTCCAGTAATGAACTCTGCGATAAGGGAACTCCATTCACGGTGAAGCCATACGTCGTTCGGTGCATCAACCCTTTCAATCCCAAGAGAGATAAACAGAGAATGTTTTGGAGCTCCTCAAAACCTTTGAGTGCCCATGGTATCTCAGACCTAGAAAGTTCAAAGCGTGTCCCCCATGGCACTCGGCTGGCCCTGTCTGGGCGCAGGACCTCACTCCAGCTAGGCTGCTACTGTCCTGCACACACTGTGAAATGGCAGCCGTTCCTTGAGCGCTGGCAGCAAGCCAGGCACTTGAGATATGTGACCTTTATATCTTCACAAAACCCCGGAGGTAGGTATTAACCTCTTTTACCCTTCATTTTCATGTCTGAAAAATGGGGATAAGTAAGCTGTCAACAGCTAGTAAGTGACAAAAGTAGAATTCCAACTTAGGACCATTTGGCCCCAACCCCATGCTCTGCCCACTCAGCCTCCTGCCTTGAACCCGCTGGCCCCGCCTGCAGAACCTCGCTCATTGCTTGTCCTCCCAGAGGGCTCTCTCCGCATCTCCTGTCACACCCTCCCAGGCCTTCCCCCCTACCCAGCCTGCCTGAAGTCTGCCCCTGCTGCTCCAACTTTGTCTGCTCCCTCCCTTGACCAAAATCCTCTTCCCCCTACGGTGCAGTAGCCCGTAACTGTGTGTCTTTCGTCATCTCTCGCCTTGGGTTTTATTCATTTTCCCAGGACAGGTTGTGAACTTGTCTGGGACAGAATTCATGCCTTATGAAATGTCTCCCTTGGGACATCCTGCTCTGCAGGTTGACTTACTTTATCTTCAGAACTTCTTGGGTAGTATTTTAAAGAGGCTTACTATAAAGTTTCATTCAAAAAATTAAGGAGCACGTCTAGCATCCACAGCCGGTTCATTGCTGGGTTAAACCTGAAACTCAGGTGTCCTGACTCCCGCTGTAGCATCCCCCCTGACCCATGGGCAAGCTACAACCTTTTTCTTAAAGAAAATTACCACGTGAATAAAATGGGGCAGGGATTTTTATGGTTTGTTCACTGGAGTACCCCCAGCACCTAGAACGGTACGTGGCACATGGTAGGCTCTCCAAAAATAGTGGATGAATGAATGAAAGAATAAATGAAAATTGTTGAAAATATTTTGAATACAAATTTCAGATGAGTACCTTAATTAGCTATTAATTCAATGACTAACTTAATTAGCCTGATCAGATGGAATCCAGGTGTTCTAGACCCCAATCAAGTAGAGTCCAACTCTGAATGTTTGGAGCGGGGTCTAGATGATAATATTCTTAGCACCCTTCCTGGGTAATTCTGATACGCTCCAAAGTTCAAGAACCGCTGCTTTCTAGGAGACTTGTTAGTGGTTGGATCCGAATCTGGTGAAAGGCTCTCAGTTACATTGATAGGTTGTCTGCAGGCAAAACTCTTTCGACAGGCTGAGGAGCAGCCAAATGACCTTCCACTCTCATGCTCAGAGAGGGGTCTGGAGGCCGGCATCCTCCAGTCAGTCTGCCGAAGTCAGACCTGAGCACCACCCAAAGGCCCTGTGCCCTCCTAACTGCAGGAGGAGGTCCGCCGACGCGGTCTTAATTGGGGCGGTTGCTCATGTCTAATTGGGAGCTGCCTGGAAGAGCCATCTATCAATTCTGCCTGTGACAAATGGCAGGAAGGAGCAGCCTCCCCCACAGTGGGTCTGCCCACTCCTGCTCACCCACACCTCATTATGCCTGAGAAATTAATATTCATGTTGTTTTGTCTTAACGAGCTGGGTGGAGTGACGTCAGGTAGTTGCTTCCTGTTTCTCTGTCCTCTTTCTGCATGTCACCCTGAGCGGCAGGTGGGACTGGACCTGTACTCGGAACGCTTTACTGGCCCTCAGCTTAGCAGAGAGCAGTGCACACTAAGCGAGCCTCTGGGGACGGGCTGAGCTGGGCTGACTGCCCCATCACCCTGTGCTGGCCAGCGTGCTAGGGACCCCAGATTTCCTTCCCACCCTTCTGTTGATGTCGTCTCCTTGGGGCCCTGCCTCTCTTCCCCTCCTTCTGCTCCTTCGACCAGGCTGGTGGGGATCTAGACACCTAAAGCACTCATGTGTCCTCACCAGGTTCTCTGCCATCTTCCTTCTCCATTTCCCTGGTCCGTCACGTAGGTTCAGTTCAGTTCAACAAAATGTCCTGAGTGTTCACCCTGGACTGAGCCCTGGGCCAGTGTCGGGACATAGAGCTGCATTCCTTGCCATCAGAGGGCTCACCAGCTAATAAGTGTCTCCTAGCCAAGGAAGCTGAATGGCTGTGAACTTCTCCGCAGAATTTGGGAACCAGAGACCGGGTGACAGACTCCAGATTGAGGCAGACCTGGAATCAACAATTACACCTGCTTTGTAGCATCCATACAATGGGGGGAATCCTGACAATCAACAAGGATTTGTTTCTCTGTAGTATTTTCTAAGCCTCCAGATGAGTCTAAAGGACCTAACGCACACACACACTTCAAGCCAATTTCTGGTTTAAACACACGCATAGTAAAGTGGAGTAGTTAACATTTTATTGAAACCCTACAGCATTCTATGTGCTTTGCATACATGCTTTTATTTAATAAATGCAACAACTCTGTGAGAGAGAAGTCATCATAATTAGGTGAGAAAACTGAGGCTCAGAGAGGTTATGGAACTTGCCCAAAGCCACACAGCTAGTAAATGGCAGAGGCAGGATTCAAGTGTCTTCTGCCTTACGCCAAAGCTTGCTGAGCTTCTCATACTCTGCCACATGGCCTCCCAAAAGACACTTACTGTCTTCACTGTTCACCCTTCCTAAGTTGTTATTCACTTTTTTGATGAACCAGAAGCAACTGCAAAGAGCTGCCCTATAATCTGCCTCTCTTCCTCCTACTGAAGGCCCCTCCACCTCTCGCACCATGAAAATGCCTCACCTGGCACACGGCTGATCGCTCCCCTGGCTGGGCAGCGTTCCTGGCCCTGGACACAGACTCGCCTTACAAGCTGGTCTTTAGCAGACGCTCTGGCCCATGGGAGAAAGCACCTGCCCGCAGTCTGCTGAGCCTCGGCGGCCTCGATTGGCTCCTCATACTCTCATGGAGACTGATCGGCGCTCTGTAGAGCAGTGACTGTCCTTAATGAGCTTGGGCTTTGTCAAGGCGCTCCTCCTGCTGAAGCTGCTGAAAAGAGAGCTGACCGGCTCCTCAGAGGCGTTGGTGAAGAGAATGCCCAGAGCAGGGCAGAGGGGCACGAGATTTGGAGTCTGCACCCTTGGACATCAGAGCTTCTCCCTGTGGGTTACCAGTGGGTCAACATAATGACCCCCTCAACCCTCAGGTCAGGGCGAGGCAGCCAGAGCCACAGAGAGTCAAATCCAGAGATGGGCCCATCACCTGTTTACTCCATGAGCCATAAAATATTGTCATTTTCTGTGTGTGTTAGGACATGAACAAGTTTGGGGAGCTCTCAACATGGAGCTCAGTGGAGCTTTCTGGTCCCTTTGAGACCTGACATTGGGTCTGACTGCTCTTCTGCATGTCATTCCATGAGTGTCATTTTGCTGTCCCTTAGACTAGAAGGATGAGAAAGCAAGGCATCTTCTCCTGGTTTGGGAGGTCGGGGGTGGGTTGGTAACTGATGAAGGGGTTCCAACCAGTGGACATCAGAGGCCTGGTGATGTGGATGCCTGATTGGTCAGAGGAGTGGGCAGAATTGTCCCCTCTCCCCCGGCCCTTCCATTGAACAGACCAGCAAGCAGCACTGCTACCCCATCCTTTTCTGCCTCTGGAGACCAGGAAGGAAGTCCTTAGTCACCTGCAACCTTTGGCCAGCAGTGTCGTCTAAGTCACCATCAGCTTTTGCTAACTGGCTCTGCCGCCATGGCTGCTCTCGGCACACTGCATCCTCGCTCCTTGGAAACCCATTCCGACCCAGGCAAATCCTCATTCCCTTCCGTTTCAGTTGGCAGATGCAAAAGCAAACGTCTTCAACACAGTGTGAGCTGTTTATCCCCTCTGCCTCCTCTCGGCCTAGTCAGGCTGTTTTATACACTTGGCTTTTTTACTTTGAATCGATAGTCCAGCCGTTTATTTTTCTCTCTCTCCTGTTAATTTCAGTAGCGTTGTCTTTTCCCTGTTTGGTCCTTTTTTCCCTGTCCTCCTACAGTTATATGCTCTTTGCCTGAGCCCTCTTTTTAATGCAGCAAGTTCTCCCTTTCATCACGTACCATGTTCCCTGTAACTGCTCGAGACGGGGCCCCATACATCCACATTTGCGTAATGAGGCTCTGCTCAGCTGCTCCCCTTTAATGCCGAGCCTATGATTAGAAGGAATGCCACGCCGGTGCCATTTCCAGGTGCCTTTTCAATAAATTACTTATTTCTCTTCTCTGCGTTTGTTTCCTGGACAGTTATTGATTGCCGTGGGCCTCCCGCAGCTCCAGGAGTGGCTTCAGTCTGTAGGGATGTGGAGAGCAGGCCCTGGGGCAAAGAGGACCTTAGATTTTGCTTTCCTGTGGCCACTGCCCTCCCCGCTCGGGTGCAGGGAGTGGGGGGGTGGGGGCGGGCCGTGCATGAAAAGGAGATTGACAGGCAGCCCTGAAACTTCGTGGGCACTGGGAGCCCCCCACTTTGGACATTTGTACTTGGGTCTGACCTTAAAATTCAGCACTGGGGGTTATAAACGAAAACATCGCCAGAACTTTCTGTTTCCACTGTGGGTCACTAACTGTACAATTCTAAGCAGTTCCAACACACTTCTTCAGAGGTGAGGCAATGAATTCAGAGCGCGGAGAGATGGAACCTGCCGCCGTCCCACTCCTAAACCCAGTGGCCACTGTAAGACTGAGCTTGTCACACAGTGGACTCGTCACTCAACCTCAGGAAACGGAAACTCAAAAAGAAGTCTTCCCCCAAAAGGAGAAGAACAATTTGCCTGTTGTCTGTGTAATTTTAGGATAATTGAGCTGACATACATTTGAATGATAATGAATAATACGGTTCTTATTTGTTATTTACCTACTTTCTAATTTTAACACAGAACACTAGTGATAATTACCAAATTCTATATTTATAGAAAACTGATTCTTTCTTAAGAATCCAATGGGGCAATTATCTCCATACTGTATGTGCTGTTTTTCTATAAATGCTGAAAATTCAATAATTATCACCAGAACTAGCTGCGGCATTTTGAATACAGATACATAATAAGGAAGGAGGTCATTTATTCATTAATATTCAAAACAACTAATTCCTCCTCTTTTATGGTGGATGAGCTCAGCTTTGGGTTTTGTAAGAACTTTACATAAGCCAGTTAAAAACTTTGTTACTGTGTGGCCCTTATTTATTGAGAGCTGATAAGAGCTGTATCAAAGGAGAAATAGAACAACAAGGATACTTTATTACGAAAATAATAGCTCACATTTATTGAATCTTTATTATGTGTCAGGTAATGTGTGGTTTCAAAAATTGTCCTCATTATTCCTTCAATACCTCTACAAAACAGGCGCTGTCCTTGCCCCATGTTACAGAAGTAAATCGAGGGTTCAGATAAGTTAGTGATGTGCCTGAGGTCACACAGTGAGAGGAGGGAGAGCCAAGAACAGAAGCAGGGTCTCTCTGGTTCCGTACCTTGTCCCTTCCACCTGGAATGGAGAAGAGACCCAAGGCATCTCAGTGGCCCAGCTGGAATCTTGATGCCCCCAGACTTTTCAGTCAGGAAATGTAATGCTAAGGGTTGTTATGGAAATGAGCTCATGAGGGCTACTTGCTCCTTGTGGTCCTGGAAAAGAATGTCAAAAGTACAAACCAGAAACTTTTGTCATCTGTTTCAAGTAAGCCAACACCATTAGAGTAGACCTCCATTTTCATAAGGCTTTACAGCTGAAGGAATACGTCAACGGTTTATATACTTCTGTGTCAGTGATTAATCCTCTGCATTTAGGGTACAATTGCAGGAAGGTAACTTAAAAGAACTCACTTTGGGGCCAGCCCCGGGGCCTAGCGCTTACGTTCGGCGCGCTCTGCTTCGGCAGCCCGGGATCGGTTCCCAGTTGTGGGCCTACATCACTTGTCGGTGTCCATGGTGTGGCAGTGACTCACATAAAAATAGAGGAAGATTGGCACAGATATTAGCTCAGGGTGAATCTTCCTCGGCAAAAAGAAAAGAAAACCTTCTTTTGTTTTGCTTTTTTGGCTTTGTTTCATCACTTGTAGATTCTGAATAAGCTTTGAGTTAAGGACTTTATCCACTTACTCATAATGGAGGCCTGTTTGCTGGAAATTCATCATATATGCAAACCTCAATACCAGTTATCTACGCTCATGGGTCCTAATGACAAAAGGGTTAATGTTAGTGAAGATGCTTGGGAAGATAGGAAGCTCTAAATGGCAAAGGGAGCTCATTCTTCAGTCACCCTTTAGGCAGAATTCCCACTCACTGCAGTGGAAGTCAGGTGGGCAAACTTTCAAGGTAATATTTTGGTCCACAATATCTTTAATTTTTTAACCAAAAAAAACAATCTTGGCAATGTGAATGTGTGATAAGGGGATAAGTGAGCGACTACCCAAGGAGCAGCAAGCAACAGGGATCAGAGGCTCCACCAATTTATTTGCTTCATACACAGGTGGTGAGAGGTGCTTTGGACTAGTCAACATGATTTTAATGATTTTGAAGTGAATCCCAAAGCCTTGTTAATGCTCCAGTCACAAAGGGAAACACGTCTGCAAAGGCCTTCATCTCCCTGAGTCCTGAGTATCTGAAGGCACAGTCCTTGAATCAAGTTATAATCAGCTCAAACCCATTGCTGAATTATTTTCACTAAGTTTCTACCACCTCCCTAAAGTCCTGCCGTTATTACAAAGAGAGGCAAGTCCTATTTCAATGATGGAAGTCAGTTTATGAGTCTGAACTGGGGAAAACAGGACCTGAAACATAGGGAGCTGAGGCTAGTGAAATGGAGAAACAGGCATGGTTGCCTCAATCTGCTCAGCACATTCTGCAGGGTGGTCCCACCTGGCTGTGAGCTCCAGTGAAAGCCCCAGCTTCCTCTGAGTCGAGGTGAGCAGGCTCCCATAGTGCTCTTCCTTCAGGACAGAGCCATGCTCTCGGGAAGGTGAATGGAGATTGTTCACACAGGATCGGAGACAGCACCCAGCCCAGAACCTGGATTAGAGTAGAGGTTGCTTGAAACGCATTGGCTGATTGCTTGACCTTGGTCCCAGTAAAACAAGTGACATGCAGCTAGCTCATCCCAACAAAAAGAATCCGAGTTTCCACCACAGAGGCTCAAAGTCAGAGCAAACTAAGAAAGCCTAGTTACCAGCCGTTGCCTTTCACCTGAAATCTCCCAGGTTGGAATCTAGTCATCAAACCGTTGCCAGCATTTGTGAAGTGTCTACTGTGTGCAGACACTGTGCTGAGTACTGGAGATGCAGAATTGACTCACGTGGACGTGTTGCTTTATCTTTCTAGTGGGCAGGACACTTGGAGCGCCTCCTTCACATCTGGACACTGGGCAGTGTTCACTGTGGAGTGCTGTCAGAGTTCATCAGAAGGGCCATCAGGAAGTGTGATTAAGTTCTGAAAGGAGCACTGCCGCCCAAACCAGAAATGGTCAGCCTGGGCAGCTTCTCATGCCCCGCTCCTAGCCACGTCAATGTTAGCTGCACCTTCAAAACAATGGTAGTGAGAACCTGCTCTATGCTCTACCATAAATGCCATCAAGGTCCAAGTAGGGAGAATAAAGTTCTTTGGCCTTCCATTTCCTTGATGACAATAGAAAGAATAGGTTAAATAGTAGACAATGGCAAATTGCTTGCTCAATAGGTAGAATCTATTATTTCTGGTCACCAGGATAAATGGCTCTCATGTAAATCGAGTTTGAAAATGCTCCAATCCTGAAAGTGCCTCAACCTTCTCATATTTACCAGTGACAATGGAAGGTCTGTGATGTGTCACTGTCAATGCTGGAGGAGTGGCAGGGCTGGATTCAGAAATAGTCTCTTGAATAGAAAGTAACGTTTTGTGACTTGGTCTGATTCTTCTAGGCTTAAAGAAGTTCATTGCTAATGTTGAGTGCTATCAAAGAAGACTTAGCTGTAGCTGGCACTGTTCCTGTCTAACACACACTGGTTCCTATTCATTTCCTCATTCATTTACCCATCCACCCATCCAGTCAGTCAACAACTGTTTATGGAGACTTCTTTATGTGCCAGGCACTTTGCAAGGTTCTAAGGACACAGCAATAAACAACCCAGACGTAGTCCCCCTACTCCTATTGGAGCTTACAAGACAGCAACCACGTGGAAAATTCTGACTAGGACCATGTGGTTCAGTAACCACGTCATCTGGTTTCTGGGTTAAAGTTCTCCCTGGAGAAATAGGAAGATGGAAGAAAGTGGAGGAGAGTACTAAGAAGAGCACATTTCTCAGAACAGGAGAAAAGAGGCAACTGTGAATCCCCAGGTGCCTAATGGGCCCTGGTGGTACACCAGGCATGGAGTGCCTTGCTGGCTTCCTGGAGCTTGGCCACAGCAGGAGCTTAGAACTGGGGATTGAAACACTTCTGTTCTGCCCTCAGCAGGAACCAGCACATGCCCAGGGGTGTAGCCTGAGCAGGCCGAGAGCCTGGGTGGCTGATAGAATAGAGCAGATGGGGTTTGTCCACCAGGCTGCATGGCTCATCAGAGCTCCGTCCTTCCCTCACACTCTCCCACGTGCACACAAAGACCCTCAGCTATCAGGGAGAGCGCATGGGGCTTGGGGGCTTGAGACAACCTCCGGAACAGCCATCACACTCACAGGGTTGCAGCCAGGACCACAACTAAAGGTGGAAACTGCTTGCTCTTGCTCAGCCTCCCTAATTAATTTCGTGTTTCAGACTCAGTGGTCCCTGAGGTCTTCGTCTCTATCAGTTACTCCTCCGAACGGATGCCCATTTTATGAGCCATTCCAGAGCTCTTCCTTGGGAGCCAGGTCCCCCTCCTCCACATTCATGCCTCTGGCTTCAACCAGCCTCCAAAATGGTAGCGATGCCCGGGTGGAGAGCTGAGCACAGAAAAGATCTCTGGGCTGATCGTTTTCCTTGTGGTTCCATACGCCTGTTTATGGGATGTTTGCAAGCTCCTTCACCTAACGAGAGGAAACATCTTACAGCTTGGAAACATGGAAATCAGACATTTTGGAGGGCCCCTACGGGACTTGGGGGTTTACACAGAATGTTTTTAAAGTGCTCCAGAAAAAAGACCTCCGGAAAGTCCTCATGTGTCTGCAGAAAGCTAATGTATGGAAATCAGGGAAGTGTGGAGCGGCTGTAAGTTTCGACAACGTAACAAGGAACTTATCGCTGTTTTCCGCTGTTGCTGCATATTCCTGCAATCCTTGCTTGCTGGAGAGGCGTGAATAGAAGATTTATTTTGTATTGTTTGACTGTCAAGGCACTCTAGAGCAACAACTTTCAAATGATAACTTCCCGGGCTTACAGAAGTTGTGAATTACATGCTTTTAGTCCAGTGTGAGCGAGGGGCTGACAGCTCTCTCCCTCCCCATCATCCTTCACCTCACCACTCGGTACCCTATAGATCAGAGACTCAACAGCCTGCCCTTCCCAACCCAGTGGGGCCATTATTAAGAATGACAGAAATCTATTTCCAGCCGTGAAACAAGCTGAGGCAACTGACGTGCCATCACAGAAAGAGAACTTGTTCATGCCTAGGCCCCAGAGCCCCAGGAGAACCTTCTTTGCCAAAATTGAGACCATCTCAAATTAACTGGATGTGAGAAAGGATTCTGAGGTTGGGTGGAGAAGGGAGGGAGGGACATGCAATGAGATGGGGGATGGTGTCAGCGATGTTTTGTGTGTCTTTCTCCTTCGCTGGCCACTTACACCTTGGGGACAGCACAGCTGTTCTGGAGAAGCAGGCATGATAGCAAAGCTTTTCCGGGGCAAGACCCGAAGCACTTTGTCCTTGACCTCTGAGTAGGCTGGTGACCTCTGTGAGTCCTCTGACTTCTCCAGTTAGCATGGAGGAATTGAGTTAATTAATTAGTTAACGAACAAATCTCTCAAATGGGGTTATTAATAAATCATCAGTCTACAGACAAGGGATGAAGCAATTTAATTTTTCACCCCTGCTTCTCCCTCCTTTGTATCAGCATCGCACT
This sequence comes from Equus quagga, assembly GCF_021613505.1. Lineage (NCBI taxonomy): Eukaryota > Metazoa > Chordata > Mammalia > Perissodactyla > Equidae > Equus > Equus quagga. The sequence continues at coordinate 75,407,172 of NC_060280.1, read as the reverse complement.
TAGAACGCTTACTATTGCATCTGGTCCTGCAATGACTTAAGTGTCTGTCTCTCCTGTCTGCCCCCTGGATTATAAAATCCTTCGGTGGCAGGGTCAGTGCCTTATTTGTTGTCTTCATATGTTGCACTTAGCATGCCCTTAACTAAATGGTCACTGGATCAAATTAGGGTCCCGGCTGAGAATAAGGTCCATGGCTTTACAGTACCCCTTCTTGAGCATGGAGGATATTGCTTTTTCCCTTCAGCCTCCTGCCTAGTTTCATTTGCTCCCAGGGCATGTGAGTCAGGGCTTCTTTTCAAGACTGGGTAAACCTCTTCTCCTCCACTACCCCTTAATGAAGGTTCGGCTGAAGCCAAGGGCTCCGTGTTGTGAAACTGTTATTGTAGTGTTGCTTATGACTGCTGAGCAGCTAGCCGTGCATTCGGGTTTATTATTAGAGGCCTGTACACAAGGGCTGGCTCCTTGCCTGTTTCTTTCCTAAGGCAGCTGAAAACAGAATAGTTGCATTTGTTTTGAGGGGGGAAAAAAGAACAAGAGATTTTGCAAACAGTTATGAAAAAGGCCGAATTGGTCCATTTGGGAACCTCCCGACCTTGACAGTGTCCCTCTAATGCTATATAAACATTTGTTTGGGGTATTTAATAAGCTGCCAGCTGACAAATTGTGGAACTTTTTGCAAGAGCCCCTTATCTTTTCTAGAACCACTGAGATGGCAAAATATATTCTCTGTCTCAACAATTCACTCTATATTTGCATGTGGAAATTGGAAAGCAAGTTGTTTTTCTTCGTTTGCATGACAAAACTCAGACCCCAAAATACAATTCAGCATTTAATTTGAGCTCGTTAGAGAGTGCTGAAAGCGCCCCAGCCCGTTTGGCTCCGTTTTGCTGCTGATGTTTCTGTTGTTACAATTAAAATTGATTTACAAGGCTAAGGGCACGAAATACCTCCTTGGATAGCGCCACAGTGAACCTGAGCTTCGCTGCCTCAGAGGCCATGGGGACAACAAACCCCAGGAGAACCTGCCTTTACTATAAGGCCTTGGTGACTCTGTGCAACTTGGCAGAAGCCCTCCCCCACCCAGCACACACACACACACACACACACACACACACACACACACAGCAGGAGAGGGTGGCCGGTCAGCCCTGGGCAAGGATACAGTGGGGAGAGGGACCCCTGGGAAGCTGCCTCTGATCACAGCTTGCCAAAAGCAGATCATGAAAAAGAATTTAGGACATTTAATTCTTAAGTAAGTCTTCTCCTTTGCTAATGACTCCCCTGCAGAGATTGTCACTACACTGATGCTCTGTCCCTTTACCCGGCAGCCTCAGGAGGAGCTTCATTCTCCAGACTGTGGGCAGCTGTCACCCCGGGCAGTGCGTCCCTGCCACCTGCGTGAAGTGGAGGGCACCCACACTTTGCAGGGAATCCCCTTGGCTCACCTTCCTCCTGATCCACGCCAGCTCAGACATTCTTTTGTTCCGCATATATCCAGTGCTAGCTGTGAGCCCAGCACCACACCAGGCCCCCGGGGACACAGATAAGCGGATACACTGTGCACCCCGGAGGTCTAAGGAGGGAGACCAGCACATGAACAGGCACACAGAGCACTGAGCTAGAGTCTGTGACATGAGACTTTGGAATCAGAAATTGGTTCAGATTCTGACCCTGACCTACAGAGGTTCTGTGTCCTTGGGCAAGTTACTCGCGTACTTAACTTGAGTTTCCTTCATCGTCTCCCTCAGAGACCTATGATGAGTGCTATCTGAGACAATATGTGTGAACCGTCTAATAGAGTGCTTGTTACTTAGTGAACACTGATAAACGGGAGCCATATCTGTACCAAATAAGAGTTATGGGACCTCGTAAAATGGGTCCCGACCTGTATCACAGAGTAGACATGTGGAATATTCTCAAAACCTTCTAGAAATGGCTTGAAAGATCATTTTGCAAAACCCAGGTGATGGGTGAAGGGGAAAGACATTCCAGGCAGAAGAAGCAACAAGTTCAAGGACAAGCAAGTGGGAAAGGGCACAGTGTCATCGGGTGCCTGCTGGTGATTTCCTGTGACTATGAATGGGGAGAACCTCATGTTCCCTATTGTGTTGTGTACACATCACAGGAGGGCTCGAGGTGACTGTTTAAATTTTTTAATTGAAACATTTAAAATTTTTAATAGTTCTATGTGTGTTTGAATGGTTAAGTGTATAGCTACGGAGGTCTCAAATACTAGAGGCTGCGGGTAGGTCTGAGAGCTGCCTGCGCGTTAGAACATCTGTACGCTGCAGAGACGGGGGTGGCAGGGCTGGGCCGTCTCGTACCAGGACTATCCTTTCTCCTGACACCTTTCCCGCTGCATGGAAATGCAACCGTAATTCACCCCTGCAATCTGATGCTTTCCTGTGCGGAATTGTGAAATTTCAGTGTGAAAAGTTCCTTCATTAGATGAGAAATATAGGATTTTATCAGTGGGGGTCAGTGTGGTCAGAAGAACTGAAACTCCGGCAGGGGGTGGGGGCTGGGCAGTCAGTCCTTCCAGCCTCCCGTATTCTATCTACTCACAAACACGCCTGTGTACTGGAAAAGGTCATTACTCTCTCGGGGTCTCAGTGTCAACTCCTCTGCAGAAAGCAAGGTGGTTACTATCTGACCCTTACCTAATAATGCTATGATTATTCCTAACATATAGGCAAGGAGTCTGAGGTATAGGAGTGGCCGTATGACTTGCCTGAAGCTATACAAAGCAAAAACACCACAGAACTAGGAGTTCAACTCAGGGAGCAGAGCTCAAAAACCCGTGAGAAGTGACTGGTACCCGGAGCTCTGACTCTGGCTGGATAAAGGGCTTCTCTAATCACTAAGACTGGTGGAGCTCCTGTCACGGATATACAATCTGAGGACTGGAAAGAACTTATGCTCCTACCACCACCACCCTCCCCCCCTCCCCACTTTACAGATGGAGATCTGCAGGAATAAGGGACTGCTAGCCTGGGGCCCCAAGGCTACTTGGGGGGCAATGCTAGGCAAAGGATTGTATTTGAAGGCAATATATCCTTTTTCATTGCCATCACTATTAGTACTCATATTGTTGTTGTGAGTACATAAGGGAGAATATTACGCATGTTTTTATTACCTCCATGAGGCTCATCAAGGCTGAAGAATCAAGACAATAGCTTTCCCTGGAGATGCTAGCTTGGTTTTCATCTTATTCATTCCCCAGCCTCTCTTTTTGTCTTTCTGCAGTTTGAACTCAAATTGGGATACAAGGTCTGGCTGTTTGTACAACTGCTGGGCTGGTGACTGTTCAGGCATTTAATTTGGCACGTGACGGGTTCGGTGTGGATTTTCAAATCTGTTGAAATAGTTGAAGGGAGGAATTTGGGCACAAGCACATTAAGAGGACAGCCAAGGAGCAAGCGGCACTAGGACACCGAGGCCACCCATCCCACCTCTGCCCAGTGGGTTGGGTTTGAGCCTCTGTCCCAGGGAGGTGGGGTGGGGGTGTGGATGGAGAAGCTGAGCTGAAAAACCATGAAAGGGCAAAGGTACCAGTAACTCTCCTTTCCTTCCTTCCTTCTTCCTTTTCTTCCTTCCTCCCTTCCTTCCTTCCTCTCTTAGGTTTTATTCCTTGCTTCTCCCCCTCCATCTTGCTCCCTTCCTTCTCTCTGTCTTTCTCTCATTTATATTGTCTATTAGATACTTTGTACTGCGGAGATTAGCAATCACCTTGAAAATAAATGTTCTTCAGATGACAAGATGACAGGGTGGGAAAGTATTGTTTAATTTATTCATTAATTAATGAATGGCAACTTAGAGACTACAGTCTGCAATCAGACCAAGGTTTCTTTTCTTTCGGTGGGATACCACACCAAACCACACTAAACACTGGAGTTCAGAGCAAAACCAGAGGAGGTGGAGTGACACTGGTGGGGAAACTGTCCAAACAGTGCCCACACACCTTCGAGGAAGATGAGCCGGACAGGTGGGTAAGGAAAGCTCCTCCATCCAGTATGGCTTCTAATAGGTTAATCTCCTTCCCCTCCAGCTCTGTTTGTTAATGAGAGGCAGCCCTTCTCCCAAACTTCAGTATGAGACCTGAATTTATCAACAAGTCCTTTATGGTTTTTATAACACTTGTCACTGCTGCATTGTTTTGTGTATTCATTTATGAAGGAATTAATCTGAACACAAAGATGCTGTTTTAGTACATTAATATATAAATATATACACACACGCATGTATAACTCTTTCGTTACAGGTTAAGACTCATCCACTAAAACTCCTCAGATGTTATGAACTGTGCTCCTTAAATGATAAGCCAGCCTTTTTACATCTCAATCCCCTCGTAACCCTTCCCACAACCAAACATCCATCCAACCTCACCCACCCTCCATCTCCACCCGGAGCCAAGAAATGTTCAACCAGTCCCCCGAATGTGACCCTTGACCTCTTTAGTATCAGCGATCCCTTTGAAAACCCAGTTAAATCCTGGAACCCACTCCCTAGAAAAATGCACCCAACATTTACAGATGGTTTCAAGTAGTTCATCCGCTTCTGGGGATCTGTGCATTCCCAGGCTGGGGCCCCCGCACTGAGAGGAGGTTGTCATATACCAGTGACGTTCCGATTTCTGTTAGTAAATGTTGTTGTAAATGTGCTTTGTCCATGACTCTTAGTTTTGTTCAGCTTACAAATCTCTGTATATTTGTTAAACAAAAGGAAGCAATGAATTAAAGCAGGGAGATATATTTCATAGTTTCTTTCTCCTTCACTGAAATGCTTTTGTTGAAAGATATTCACTCATATATTACCTCCCCCGCCTCCCCAACCAAAAACTAGTTTCAGACCAATTTCCCAAGGTGAAGTTCACCAGAGGACTCAGACTCGCTTTCTCTGCCGTCTTTCCCTAAGCCACTAAATGGATTGCTACCCTTCGCTTTCCACAGACAAGAGGAAATTTGCCATAGGAGAGCATCTTTCAGTTTATAGACATTTCCCTTCCACCTTTATGTATTTAAGGAAGAAAATTGCCACTTATTTGTACAAAGTAAATTGGCTTATGCTCCATAACAGGCTTCTCCACTCTTGCCTCTGCCAGGAAAAGGTCATCTTCAGACTTTTGCACTCCACGGAGCTCAGAGATTCTTGACAGCAAGTAGAGAAATCACACTCTCCTAAACTGTAATTTCCTTCACGGATTAAGACCTCAGTGGTCACAGGTTTTGGTTTTAGTAGGTTTATTTCCTAGCATATTGCTGCCTATTGACTGGGATCTAAGTTGTATCTCATGTGCCTTCATCGAAATACAGGCAGAGTGTCTGAAACTCACACACACACACGCATCCACACACACATACATGCATACTCCAAGCAAACATCCATACAGGCATACTTACAAACACAGACACACACACATGCATCACACAAACATAGACACACACACAAGCACTCACAGCAGTTGTCTTCGCTCTTTTCAGTTTGGATAACTCTTCAGTGTACCACCCAGCTATGTCCTACCACAAAGGGCTCTGTTCCAATTTGATGTTATTAGCCATTGCCTTGGCAGCAGGTACAGATGTTGTACATGTGGCAGTATGATCCCAGGTCCCTATGGACCTCTTACCCTTGAGTGTATCCAGTTGATAGCTGAGACAAAGTGAACATAAAACAAGCAGATTAGAAAACAGGTAAGAGCCTCCTACTGTCCAGAGGATAGCACAGCTGACAGCCAGCAATTGCCCAAGGAGTGCATGTGGAAAGTTAGCTCGGATCATACTAGGATGGAAGGCGCCCTGTGATTAAGAAGTCATCTGCTCCAGCTTACGTTAACCTGGGGACCTAATCATTTATGGGAGAATTTCATAGTAGCCAGATATTATAATTTTTATGCATTGTAAATTTCACTGTTAGTGGGATTTTTAGGTATTATAAATTTCACTAACAGTGGGATTTATAATATATACTCTTCCAATCCTTTGGCAGAAGCTAAGAGTTTCCTAACCTCAATCTTCTGTTGACACTCATGGAACTAGGCACCTTTCCTAGAGAGAATCAGGAGCTTTCATACCTCTGTGCTTTTGCATAGCTGTTCCTAGGTTAATAATGCTGTTCCTTCAATTCTGTGCCTGGTGATCTCTGTTTCGCATTTTCGAGGCCCTGCTTAGTTGTGTTCATTTCTGTGAAGCCTTTACTCATTCCTCTAAACATAATGGATGTGCTACACTTTCTTATGTGGTCCCACTGCACTAGGAGCATGCCACCATGGGAGCATATGTTACATTTAATCAGTTAAACCAGGACTCCTTGGTCCATGCATTTCAGAGACCAGGTGTGCCCCTCAGACTCTTCTCTGTGCCTCACAGCACCTGGCCTCCTGTCTGGCTGGTGGTTTGTTTTTGTGCACTCAGTGTTTCTGAGTTGATGAAAGAAGGAATCAGGTAACTCTGTAATACTCATTTAGGAAGCTCCCGGGGAACACAGCTCCTTTATGCAGAGAAGCCGTTCCTCCACTCCATGTGCATGATGAGCTCAAGTGCTAATGCTGCCTCCCTAGGCTGACCTTCCCTTGTTTCAGCTCCCACCTGCCTTAACCATGCCCTCTTCATGTGCAGGATGTTTAACTCCTCATCGGCTAAGCTCTCCAGTTGAGGCAGGGCCGAAACAAAGAAAGCAAGAGAAACCACAAGCAGATGGTTAAGGCAGCAGGTAAAGGGGAATAGTAACCATGACATTGAAGCTGAATTTCTGAATGGCTGCTGTCTTTGCTATTCTTCTCCATCACTGCCACAAAACACTGATGGGGGGCATCATTTGCCTGTGGAATAGCAATTCATCAGATGGTAACCACTCAGTTGGGGATTTGGGGTGTTGGAGGCAATGGAGTGGAATCTTGTTTTATTTTTGCTTCTCTTGGATTTTGGAATAATTTAACTTTTTGTTTTAAACAAATGTTAACTAAGAATGTATCCCATGACAGGCATTATGCAGGCGCGAGTGTCTTTCTCTTATTCCTGTTCTGTGTTGTAGGGCGGCTACTACGATTCCATCTTACAGATGAGAAATAGGTCAGGGAGATAAAGTACCGGCCAGGTCGTGCAGAGCGAGGAATTGAAGCCAGAGCCTCTGACCCAGAACCTTGTGCTCTTTGCACCGCATCCCAGTGCTAACAAGGCTTGTATTTGGGGAGCATCGTTCTCTCATCTGACTTCCACATCTTAGAGAGTCAGGGATGAATACTCTGCACAGAAAACCCCATGAAGCGTGGGGTTTGTCTTGGACTGTGTGCACAGGTGCCACGTCATCCACTTCCACCCTGGTTCCTATGGCAGCAATATTCCAGTGCTTTGCATGGGGTTTGACTTAAAGTGGAAGTTGGAGAAATGCTTGCATAAATGAATTGATGAGAAATAATGTATTGTCTGCTGTCCCTAAAGACTCTGAAACAGTCAATTAGGTTAACTCTAGTTCTTAGGATGGAAAAGAAAGCAAGTACATTTTTTTTCAAGATTTTTTCCATTTTTTATTTTTCCTTTTCCTCCCAAAGCCCCTGGGTACATAGTTGTGTATTTTTAGTTGTGGGTCCTTCTAGCTGTGGCATGTGGGACCCGGCCTCAGCATAGCTTGATGAGCAGTGCCATGTCCGCCCCCAGAATTCCAACCGGCGAAACCCTAGGCCGCCAAAGCGGAGCACATGATCTTAACCACTCAGCCACGGGGCCAGCCAAACAAGTACATTTTTTAATAAAGATTCTCTATAAAAATTGAAGCTTAAAAGGGGTGAAGTTTCTAGTTAGTCTTCAATTATACAGAATAAACGTTGTTAACCATAAGTCCACATCTTTTTCAGGCACTCAAGTTAGCATTTTACTAAAAATCAGCAAGTCCAATGAGATTGAAGTTTTGCAAATGTCAGGTCTGTGGGCATGCATGCACCAGAGATATTAGGTGCAAAACAGTGTGCCCAGTGTCCTCACTCCTAAATGTCCCTGTCCCTCACCAGCCCCCAACAGTCCGCAAACATCCTATTAACTGGAGCTTCCTAAAGCTGTAGCTTAGAACCCAGCCACTCGGCCGTGCCGGCCCATTATCCCCTATCACAGCTGCCTCTGCTCTGCAGCGATACCTGGCTTCCGCTGGCTTCCGCTGGCTCCCGCATTGTCCCGGGGTTGAATAGTTCTGTTCAGTCAGAAAGCCTGGAGTTCACGCCAGGCCTCGGAGGTGGCCTGTTTCTATGCTGGGGACAGAGTGTTGCATCCCAGTCACTAATGGAGCTGAAAATGTGCCTGGGGCGCATTGTTCTTGAGGTAATCCTGAAGGTCAGAGTCCCACAAACACTGTTGGCAGGCAGAAGAGGCAGGAGAGAAGTGTATTTGAGAGATCTGAGAATTCTGGCACTTTTTTTTTTGGCACATATGAGAAGTATAAGGTTTCTGATATTCCGCCGCAGTTGAATCTTAATCCAGGGAGGGGACTGCATCCGGCCATTTATACGAGCACCCCGGCTGGCCTCTCGCTCCTCTAGCGCAGGCCCTGCCTCCCTGTGGACACCTGTCTTTCCACAGACGAGACGGTGGAGCAGGAGCTCAGGAGAGCGCTGAGAGCTCCGATGAGGACCTAGCGACGGCCAAGGCTCTGGTAGACGCAGATGGAGGCTCTCGGCCTGCTCTGGTCAGACTCTAAATGGCCTAATTTAATTAGTTTTCTATTGGCCTAGTCCACTTCCCTGAGATCTCCCAGGAAATTCTTAATGATGCCAAACCCGTGAGCATAACGGATGTGCCCCAGATGCAGCGGGGTCCCAACCCCTTGAGAGCTGGTTACAGGTGACCTGTGGCAGAGTGAAAAATGGTCCTGATGCTGGCTCACATTCCGATCACCATGGGAGTGTCCAAATAACTCCAGGGTGTGGAGTCCCTCCAACAGAGATGCTGAAAATTGGTCTAGAGTGGGGCCTGGGGATTGTCGTTTGTTTTAGCTCCTCATGTGATTCTAAAGAACAGCAGAGTGGAGCCCACTCCTCAGAAGCCTTCCCCAAGAGCCGGCTGCTCACTTTCTCATGCCCAGCTCCTGCGTCCCCAGGTGCTGTTTGCCCTGTGACCCCCTGGATGGCAGGCTCAGCTCCTTTGGCAAGTCGCCCATCATTCTACTGGAAGTTTATCAAAATTAGGGGCAAAGGGGTTTCCAGGGACAAGGAAAAGATCCTGCCATCTCGCTGGCCCTCTCCTCTCCTTTCCTCTCATCCTACCCAACAAGAGAATCCTACCCATCCTCTTGGCCCCCGTCTCTCTCCAGGGCAATACCAGATTCTCCCCCAGCTTTCTGCTGAACAGTTAGTTCCAGCTCAACTTCCTAGGAGTCTCATCTTTCCCCAAGCCCTAATCACCTTGTTTTTCCAACAAAAACCATACATACCCAAGAGGAACCTTGGGGGCAGCTTAATATACTAATGTTTCCTCTTCTTTAAACACACACACATACCACTTTGCAGTTCAGAGTACTTTCACGTAAGACCTTACAGGTGCTCCTCTTTGGGAGGCCATATTGTAATCTTCATTTTACAGATGGAGAAACTGAGGCACAGCATGATTAAAATCACAAAACCGCTGAGAATTTGAACCCAGCTTTAGACTCCAGACCCATGCTCCTTCCCTTATAGCATTTTGCCTCCTCAGTCAAAAGCATTTCTTAGGGTAACGCTACTCCACACATTTCTCTAAAGAGATCCCACATGCTAACCTGAAGAAGATATCCATCCATTCAGTTAGAACCGTAGAAACCAAACGACCTGTGAGACCCAGGAAGGGCAGGACCAGAGTGAGATATTTAGAGGCTCTATGTGTTAAAAAGATTACGCGAGGCCCCCATACACCTCCCACCTTGAGCCCCAGGCCAATATGGACTTATAAATGATACTAATCCATAAATCCAGTAAAAGGAAAACTGGCAGTGCTCATTTTCTCTAATGATGATCTCTTCAATACTTCTAATGAAATATCAAATGGCATATTCTTCCAAAAAACAAAAATTTTCTAATTGTTTAGTTACCCCTTATTTTTCTGGAACCCAGAGCATCTGCTTCTGGTGCCCTCTAGAGACCGAGCCCTGGGTGGGCCTGTTGGGAGGTTCCCTGGACATCAGTCAGTAGGTGAAGAACCCCAGCAAGTGATAAACCAAGGTTCAGGCAAAGGAGAAGGCTGGGACAGAAAAGGAAGAATAGGCACATTTTAAGAGAGAAAGAAGCTTTTGTGTCTGGGAAGTCAGAGTGGGGCCACTGAGGGTCTCTCTGGGCCACCCTGGGGGGCACATGAATTAGGGAAGCAGAAGGGGGCTGCACGAATGCCTGCCTAGGCCCCCAGCACAGGGAGATCGTTCCTCTCCACCTGGCTGTGGTGGGCGCAATGAGCCTTCGCTTCCACAGTCATCAGATTCGCACAGTGGGGAGTAGAAATCCACCTGGCTCCAGGATACTCGCCGTCCTCCTCCTTTCCAGGCACACACGGGGATGGAAAACACACAACGAACCCATGGGTTGCTTTGCGGTGTCCACAGGCCTCAGGATTTGTATGTACAGGCAGGTGAATTGTTTCAAGTGAGTCGGAATGCAATTATTTCATTTTCCTTCCCATTCCGAATTGTTGATGTTTAGAAATAAATTGCTCCCGGTGCTTCTGATTTACAAGGACAAAATGCGAATGCAGAAAACAGGTTCAGTGGAGTGATTTGAATTTCCATTACAATTACAGTTCTTTTCAACCATATGATTCTGTGCATTTCTCATCTCCAGCAGCCCAGTGCTGACTGTGCGTGGAGGCTGAGACTCACGCTGCCAGGGCCCATCAGCAGCCCCGTTACAGAACCCCAGCTGCCGCAGGCCATCGGGCGGATTAGCACTGAACTACACAGTAAGCCCCTAATAAAACTGGAGTGCCCATCAGGGCTTGCTTCTGGGGATGAGCAGAGAGGAGGGTGTGGCTGAGCTTCCCAGGTAACAGATGCACGAGGCATCTGATGCGGAAGTTGGAGGGCACTGGGCGATTCTTCCCGTCAGCAAGAGCCACACCAGCAAAACTTCAGGATCGAGTGCTCCTCTAGGCCAGACGTTGTGCTAAGAGCTTGACGTGTTTCATACTCACAACAGCTCTATGAAACAAGGTTATTTTTAGTGTATTTTAGGGATGAGAAACTGCATCTCAGAGAGGTTAACTTAACTAGGTGGCAGAGGCAGGGGTTAAAGTCTAATCAGTCAGGCCTTCAGAGCCCAGGCCTGTGTTCCCTGAACTGTGCTGCATCCCCCAGATTCAGTGACACAGGATTCAGAAGCTGAAGTAACACCCCCAGAGTCCTGGTCTGCTAATTCCAAGTGGTCCTGGATGTGGGCTTCAGGGAATCTGAGTGATGCTTTCTCCTTCCCCTGCCCTGCAGGCACGTGCCCCATCCCTAACAGTGTACAGAAGGTTTGCACAGTACTAGCCTTTTGGCCCCAGCCCTACACGACCCCGGCACCCAGGAACATCGTCTTTGATCTCTTTCCCACTCCCACCTCTGTGCTGGTTCACCCCACTGTCAGGCAGGCCTTGTTCTGGGTCCCGGTGCTCTGTCAGACACTCATGCGCTCTAAGCTGCAGCCATACTCCAGAGCAGTGGCACTTAAAAAGAGCAGGGGAGAGGGCAATACTTGACACAAGAGGGAACCCTTGCCAACATCTAGTGCCCTGTTACCCAGTGGCGCCTGCTCAGCACTTAGCACAGGAAGGAGGAGTATTTCCATTTCAGTGGCAGAGACATTGGGGCTTTTCGATTCACACCATGTAGGCAACCTGCCCTGGTTAGGGTGAGGGTCAGCTCCGCTACCACAGTTGTGGAATCCCCTCCTTCTTAATTGGCTCTCCATGTGCTCACCTCCCTCCCTCTACTTCCCACCTTCCCCTCTACGCCCACCGCAGCAGGACAGGGCCAGCAGAATGAAATCCCTCTGTCCAAGAGAATCTTCAAACCCTGTGCCCTGGGCCAGCCCAGGCTGGGACCAGGAAGCCAGGGAACTGACACAGATGGAGCCCCTCCCTTTTTAGGGAGTTTGGGTTTTTGCTCACCATTTTAATATATAATCAGTCAGTTCTTATTTTGTGTCTCACCCTTTTTCCCTCCCCCCACCGCTCCCCGGGTCACCTCTAGAGACTGAAGAGTATGTTCAAGATTCCAACTTTATTGCATTAGCAAAAATAAAATAAAACCTACGTCCCCCCATGGATACAAAAGTGTCCCAGTGAAAGGTTAGTCTAAATAACAAATTAAATGAAGACATGATAGCGGAGTGGCTTATTATTGGCTGTATGAATAGCAAAATAACCAGATAAGGTAATAGTTCAGCATGAAAAATGTGCTGTCATTCTTGATTCATGCTTTTCCCAGTGCCTGTGTGAGCCTTTTCCCAGGGTGGGAATGAGCCTGGCATTACCGAGGCTGGGCTGGCGGGGGAAATAGCAGACATGCTCCCTCTTAAGAGTTAATTCTCTTGGGGTACAGGGTGGGGAAGAAGAATCGGTGGTTCAAGCAGCTCTGTAATTAATTTTTTTAATTAATATACTTTATTTCTTAGAGCAGTTTCAAGTTTACAGGAAAACTGAACAGAAACTACAGATATTCCCCCGTACTCTTGCCCAGCCCGTTTCCCCTATTATTAACATCTTGCATTAGTATGGTATATTTGTTACTATGGGTAATCTAATATTAATACATTATTATTAATTAAAGTCTCTAGTTTACATTAGGGTTCACTCTCTCTGTTGCACATCCTATGGGTTTTGCCAATGAGTGATGTCATGTATCCACCATTACCATATAGACGGAATAGCTTCACTGCCCTCAAAATCCCTGTCCTCCACCTGTTCATCTCGCCCTCCAAACTCCCAACCCCTGGCAACCACTCTTCTTTCTACCGTCTCTGTATAGTTTTGCCTTTTCCAGAATGTCAATGGTTGGGTCATACAATATGTAACCTTTTCAGATTGGCTTCTTTCACTTAGTAAAATGCACTTAAGGTTCCTCCATGTCTTTTTATGACTTTATAGCTCATTTCTTTTTATTTCTGTATAATATTCCATTGTCTGGATGTACCACAGTTTATCCGTTCACCTACTGAAGGGCATCTTGGATGATTCCAGTGTTTGGCAATTATGGATAAAGCTTCTATAGACATTCATGTGCAGGTTTTTGTGAGGACATAATTTTTCAGTTCATTTCAGTAAACACCTAGGAGAATAATTGCTGGATCATATGGTAAGAATATGTCTTGCTTTATAAGAAACTGCCAATCTGTCTTCCAGGGCAGCTGTACCATTTTGCATTCCCACCATCAATGAATGAGAGTTCCTGATGCTCCACATCCTCACTAGCATTTGGTTGTAATTTACCTTTAGAAAACACCCAGTTAGAATATCTTTGTAATCATACAAAGCAACATTATGCAACATTTTCACATGCAGTCTCTCATCATTTGATCTTTGTTACCACCCTGTGAGGGAGCTCTTATTATCCCCATTTTATAGATGAGGAAACTGAGACTCAGAAAAGCCCAAGGTCACACACTAAGTGACAAGAGCAGGGACTGAAATCTAGTCTTCTGAGCACAAAGTCTGTGTTCTCTTGCTTTTCCTGTGCCACTGAACCAGCAGAGGAAATGGTACCCAGAAGGAGCTGTAGACCCAGGCCAGCAGGTTCTACCAAGCTCAACCAGAGGTAAATTACCCAGGAGACGGACTGAACATGTCCTAAGGGGCACCTAAAATTTTTGTATAAAATTTGTATAAAATTTTTTGTATAAATTTTGTAGACAATTTTTGTATAAAATTTGATATTTGATGTTCAAAAATATTAACTCCAACCTTTATGAGAAACATCAGAACTTTGTTGTACTTCCACACCATTGTTTTATGTCTTAGAATTCCGTTTACTTTTATTTATTTTTATTTTATTTTATTTTATTTTTTTATTGAGTTAATGATAGGTTACAAACTTGTAAAATTTCAGTTGTACATTATTGATTGTCAGTCGTGTTGCAGGTGCACCACTCCAACCCTTGTGCCCACCCCCCACCTCACCTCTCCCCTGGTAGCCACCAACCTGTTCTCTTTGTCCACATTTTTAAATTCCTCATATGAGTGGAGTCATACAGAGATTGTCCTTCTCTAACTGGCTTATTTCACTTAACATAATTCCCTCAAGGTCCATCCATGTTATTGCAAATGGAATGATTTTGTTCTTTTTTATGGCTGAGTAGTATTCCATTGTGTATATGTACCACATCTTCTTTATCCAGTCATCTGTTGATGGGCACTTGGGTTGCTTCCATGTCTGGGCTATTGTAAATAATGCTGCAATGAACATTGGGGTGCATAGGACTTTAGGAATTGCTGACTTCAAGCTCTTTGGATAGATACCCAGTAGTGGAATAGCTGGGTCATATGGTAGTTCTATTTTTAATTTTTTGAGGAATCTCCATACTGTTTTCCATAGTGGCTGCACCAGTTTGCATTCCCACCAGCAGTGTATAAGAGTTCCTTTTTCTCCACAACCTCTCCAACATTTGTTACTATTATTTTTAGATATTTTTGTCATTCTAATGGGTGTAAGGTGACATCTTAATGTAGTTTTGATTTGCATTTTCCTGATGATCAGCGATGATGAACATCTTTTCATGTGCCTATTGGCCATCTGTATATCTTCTTTGGAGAAATGTCTGTTCATGTCTCCAGCCCATTTTTTGATTGGGTTGTTTGATTTTTTGTTGTTGAGTTGTGAGAGTTCTTTATATATTATGCATATTAAGCCTTTGTCAGATATATGACTTGCAAATATTTTTTCCCAGTTAGTGGGTTGTTTTTTTGTTTCAATCCTGTTTTCATTTGCCTTGAAGAAGCTCTTTAGTCTTATGAAGTCCCATTTGTTTATTCTTTCTATTGTTTCCCTTCTCTGAGAAGACATGGTGTCCGAAAAGATCCTTTTAATACTGATGTCAAAGAGTGTACTGCCTACGTTTTCTTCTAGAAGCCTTATGGTTTCAGGTCTCACCTTTAGGTCTTTGATCCATTTTGAGTTTATTTTGGTGAATGGTGAGAAAGAATGGTCAATTTTCATTCTTTTACATGTGGCTTTCCAGTTTTCCCAGCACCATTTGTTGAAAAGACTTTCTTTTCTCCATTGTAGGCCCTCAGCTCCTTTGGCGAAGATTAGCTGTCCATAGATGTGTGGGTTTTTTTCTGGGCTTTCAATTCTGTTCCATTGATCTGTGCACCTGTTTTTGTACCAGTACCATGCTGTTTTGATTACTGTAGATTTGTAGTATGTTTTGAAGTCAGGGATTATGATGCCTCCTGTTTTGTTCTTTTTTCTCAGGATTGCTTTAGCAATTCGGGGTCTTTTGCTGCCCCATATGAATTTTAGGATTCTTTGTTCTAATTCTGTAAAGAATGTCATTGGGATTCTGATTGGGATAGCATTGAATCTGTAGATTGCTTTAGGTAGAATGGACATTTTAACTATGTTTATTCTTCCAATCCATGCACACGGAATGTCTTTCCATCTCCTTATGTCGTCATCCAATTCTCTCAGAAAGGCTTTGTAATTTTCATTGTATAGGTCCTTCACTTCCTTAGTTAAATTTATCCCAAGGTATTTTATTCTTTTTGTTGCGATTGTGAATGGTATTGTGTTCTTCAGTTCTTTTTCTGTTAGCTCGTTATTAGAATATAGAAATGCTACTGATTTATGCAAATTGATTTTATACCCTGCAACTTTGCAGTAGTTGTTGATTACTTCTAAGAGTTTTCCAATGGATTCTTTGGGGTTTTCTATATATAAGATCATGTCGTCTGCAAACAGCGAGAGTTTCACTTCTTCCCTCCCTATTTGGATTCCTTTTATTCCTTTTTCTTGCCTGATTGCTCTGGCCAGGACCTCCAGTACTATGTTAAATAGGAGTGGTGATAGAGGGCATCCTTGTTTCGTTCCTGCTTTCAGGGGGATGGCGCTTGGTTTTTGCCCATTGGGTATGATGTTGGCTGTGGGTTTGTCATATATGGCCTTTATTATGTTGAGGTAGTTACCTTCTATGCCCATTTTGTTCAGAGTTTTTATCATAAATGTCTGTTGGATCTTGTCAAATGCTTTCTCTGCATCTATTGAGATGATCATGTGGTTTTTATTCCTCAGTTTGTTGATGTGGTGTATCACGTTGATTGATTTGCGGATGGTGAACCATCCCTGTGTCCCTGGTATGAATCCCACTTGATCCTGATGTATGATCCTTTTGATGAGTTGCTGAATTCTGGTTGCCAAAATTTTGTTTAGAATTTTTGCATCTATGTTCATCAGCGATATTGGCCTGTAGTTCTCTTTTTTCGTGATGTCCTTGTCAGGCTTTGGTATCAGCGTGATATTGGCCTCATAGAATGTGTTAGGAAATGTTCCATCCTCCCTAATTTTTTGGAATAGCTTGAAAAGGATAGGTATTAAATCCTCTCTGAAAGTTTGGTAGAATTCCCCAGGAAATTAGAATTCCTTTTATTTTTAAATAAAACAGGAAGGCACACTGTAATATTTTCAGTGCTTAGCACTCTTTAAAGGTTTCAGTTCAGCTCTGGTTTCTCCCTATGCAAGAAATCTCTCAGCCTATGACCAGCATTGGAAGCTCAACTATTAAAAACACATTCATTTAGGCCTTTGTATAACTTTCCAGAGTTTCATCAGGTACCTACTAAAATCCAGGTATTGACTGAGAGTGAAGAGAAGCAACATGTGTATTTGGATTGCAAATTTATTCCCAGTAGCGCTCAGATATGAGAGGAACTGGAGTTACTCGTATCTGCCTATTCCTTATCTGAACTTCTCATGAGCGGGTGCTCGGTCCACTCCAGTAGTCTCAGTCCAAGGTAGTGATGCACACATTTCCCTTAGTTAATTCTCTGTCCCTTTGGGTGAAGTGTTTAGTCTCTCAAATTGCGCCCTCTTCCTGCAGCTCCTCGCTACCGCATCCTCTTAGGAAGGACGCACACCGGCCTTGGGCTGACTCTTCAGTGAGGGTCACTGTTGGTGAGCAGTGGTGTCCTCCTGGTGCTGCCATAAACCTTCCGTGGAGCGCCCTGGTGACATATGGGGCTGGTCTACCTCACCGTCATCTGTCTCTCCCTCTCTCTTTCTGTTTCACCCTCTGGCCAACTCAACAGATGCTTGACTCAGGACCCTTGACTCGGTGCTTCAAGGGAACTAATGCAGGTTTGAAAGGGCAAAGTCAACCCTCCCTCAGCCCAACCTGGGGCCTAGTAGCGGGCTGAGGAGGGGTGGGCTGGCCTGGCCAGGACCACAGCCTTATCCACCCAGCTCAGAAACTGCTCTCACATCCCTTTGCCTACAAAGGCTTGGCTCCAGCCTCCTCTCCTCTGTCACTCATTTTCATAAGTGCCCTAAGAATTCATTTCTTTTGAGAGAAGGGCAAGAAAAGGAAATGGTTCTGCATGACATGTACAATTTTCTGAAAATCCCATAAACATCAGGAGTGGCTGGCCTTTCATTTTCCATAAGCTAAGGCCCAGATGAAACCCCTGCAAGCAGAAGCCTGGTGAGCTGGGAGCCGGGAGCCGGAGGATGAATTGGGTTTTTTGTTATAACTCTCTCTGCCCTCCTTTCAGGATTTAATACCTCAGCTATTTCCCATCTCATCAAGTCAACAAATAACAACCAAATTATTAGTACAGGCCCCCCAAAAGTGTACTCTTTCCTCACCAAGATGTGTTCTAAACACAGACCTTTCTTCTGAAGCAGACAGACAGTGCTCAGGAGGCGATTTCTGATCTTTTGTTCACAAAGATGGTTTTCCTCTTACCATCCTAGCAGGAGAAAAAGGCCATTCTGGGGACCACTTTTTTTTTTCTTTCCAAACGTAAAAAGCAACCTCATTTTTATTTGCATTCTTATTTGCAAATCCTCCACACTACCCGATTTAGTCAGTATATTATTTTATTCATAATTTTCAAAAGAACACAGACCATTTCTAAGCAGAGCACAATAGGCATTGTTCTTGTTTATGATGTTTCCATCCATCATTTCCCCTCCTGGGAGCAGGAGCAGGAACAGGAGACAGAGGCAAAGCCTGGGCTGATGGTGGAGACACGGGCGGGGATGACAGAGGGGCGCCACTGACCTACACCCGAGCTAGCAAGGTTCTCACCACATCTGGGGTCGGGGCTGAGATCACTCTTTCCTCTGACTCATTGGTGATGATGTGTACTCATTATTTATTCATTCCTCCATATGCTGTTTAAGTTTACCTCATGCTGGGTGTAACACGTGCCAAAACAATAGGAAAAAATAATTGATGAAATGGTTGGATTGTTTGTATTACAGATTTTTTTTAGTAAAGCGTGAATTGAACCATATGCTAAGTATTATGCTATTGAATCCTTACAATAACCCTATGATTTAGGTGTTACTAGTCTCATTTTATAGACCAAGAAACTGAGTTTTAACAAAATTAAGTTCTATGACCAATGGCACCAAACCAATCGTAGGCGAGCCTCTTTCCATGAGAACTGTGAAGCTACAACTTTGACTGGGAATCCAAGACTCTGGGCTTTTCCTTTTATTATCCACCCATTCTTTTATCCATTCAGCATCCAACACATATTTACTGAGCATGTGGACCAAGTCCGTCTAATTAATCAATAACTGCCTAGGACCCAGCGCAATGCCTGACAATCTCAGATTGGGGAGGAGAGACAAGTGGACAAGAAACAGTGAACAAATCTGTGGGGCCAGTGAGAGGACCACTCAAACAGAGTGGGTAAGGGGAATTAGAGATGATGCTGAGGTTTCTGGCTTAAGCACCTAGGTGGACAGAGATTTTAGTTACTAAGATAGAGAAGATGAGAAAAGAATGTGGTCTGCGGGGAGCAATGGGGATAAAGAGCTTGGTTTGGAATGGGTTCAGTTTGAGGTTGATGTGAGACATTAAAGGGAGGATGTCAAGCAGGCAGTGGGATATAGTAGAAAGTTTTGGGCTGGAGATATAAATATGGGAACTGTCAACCATATATGATGGAATTGCTGAGGTCATTAAAGAGAGTACAGCATAGAAAGGTCAAGGTCAAAGTCCTATATTTGGGGAGTAGGAACCTGCCAGGGAGACTGAGAAGAAGCTGAAAGAGAAGTATGAGTGGAAAACAGCAGAGTACACTGTCACTGAAGCTGAAGAGGAACGCATCTGGAGAAGCTGGGAGCAGGCAACTGTGTGGAATGTTTCCTGGAGCTCAAGGAAGATGGAGACAGATGGCAGATGGATCCCAAGATTTAGCAACTTAAAAGTTGTCAGTGGTCTTGACAAGAACAAGTTTTTGTAACCATAGGGTATAAACCAAAAGAGGTAGGTTCAAGAGTGAGGTAGAGCTAAAGTGTATAGAAACTTTTTCCAGAAGCTTGCCTGAGACCGATCACCAGACAATGACAATGATCAGAATACGGTGTAGAGGGAATACCGGGAGATTTCAAACACAGGAGATAATGGAGTATGGGTTTGCTTGCTCTTTGCCTAATGGGAATGATCCAGGGAAGAGAGAAAGAGCTTGAGGATGCAGGAAAGAGAGAGGATAACTGAAGGAATCCTTGAGAAGGCAGGAGATGGAACACAGAGCACACAGTGAAGAATTGATTTTTCATGAGAGACACTAAACGTAAGAGGACTGAAGAAGGAAAAGACGAATGCAGATGTGGTAGGGTTGTAGATTTGGTGGTGGAAGTACCTAGTTTCTCTACGAAGTGTGGGAGTCATCAACATTTAACAAACCTATGTTAAGTGCCTACTGTGTATTGGGGTTGCAAAGGGGAAGAAGAGTAGTTTTTGCCCCTAAATAGCTCATGGTCGCATGGAGGAGACAGACACCCGTATTACAACCTCATTACAAGATAGTTACTCACAGAAATTGGGGTGCAGAGGAGCGGCACAACCCAGCCAACCATCGAGTCACAGAAAGCTGCTGGGTTTCCTTGACAGGGTGGCCAGCCTCATGCACCAATAGGTGCTTAATAGATGTCACTCTTTGATGATGATGATTATTTAGAATTCTGATTTTCTACAAATAAAGGTCATGATTTAGGAACTGAAATCCACAAAACAGCCCATTATCTCTCCCTCCTTTTCCTATGACACTGGTCACATAATGTGCAGTTGCCCGGATGACTCCAGATGGAACCCTGTCCCCAGATGAAAACAATCTGTTCCTTTGATAGTGATTATAAGTCCTTTGTGGTCAATAATGTGGAGAACTGCTGACGATGGTTCTAGGGAGGCTATAGCTGGCTTTTAACCCAAGCATCATAGAAACTACAGCATGGTCTGGCAGAACGTAGGTCCTCCCTATAGCTTAAAGAAGGCCCCTACGAGGTGAATTTAACGTTGCAAGTTTCCCCGGCCCAATGCCCCAAGAAGTGGCTGTACTATTCCCTTGAACCTCTTTGACAGGACTGTCTGTACTCTGCAGAGCTCTTGTTAGGAAACAGATGGGGAGGCATGAAAAGGAGCCCATCTCTGTCTCAGTCTCAAAGCCAAGGGCTACAGACCCTGCAGAAATGCAGAATGCAATTTGAATAACCCTCTCTGAGTCAGCACAGTGTAAAGAATCATCTCAGCCAGAGGAAGTGGAAGCCCAGTGAGACCAAGATGAATGCAACAGAACTGACCTGGAGAGCAGCCCTGGGAGATAATGTCCTTAAGAAAGGAAAAGGAACAGTTTCCTTCCAGACTGTAAGGGCAGCAACTGTGCATTTCTCATCCTTGTCCCAACCCCAACTCCATCCCCAACTCCCCAACACCCACAATGCCTAGCAGAGGTTAGATGCTAGCAGAGGCAGAATATTGTCATGGCTAAGAGTATGGGCCCTGGGGTCAGACTGTCAAGTCTGTCACATATCAGCTACAGCAAGTATTGACCTCTCCATGCCTCAGTTTCCCCATCTGTAAAATGGGGGTGATGATAAACTAGCAGCTATATCATCGGGTGGTTATGGGGATGAAATAGAATAGTGCCTGGCACATAGTAGATATTGAATACATAAAAACCGGAAGAATGCCGAGAGGAAGCAAGGTGAAAAGTGGATGTGTCAGAGCAGACCCGCTTCCATTGTTTGGAGACAATCCAGTGAGGCCAATTCATCAGGAGCGTTCCCTTCTAGGGCGAGCTGTCTCTGCTGGCTGAGGGCATGGCAGCCTCGGAAACAAAGGCCCAGGCGGGGAGCATTCGTGCTTCACTGGGTGGTGAAAGGGAAAGGAAATAACAAGCAGCAAGTCGATTGTATTCCTGAGACTGGCTGTCCAAGCCGTGCCATCCCTTCTGCAAACTGAGGAGCTGAGAGAATATTTACATTCATTAAAAATTTATCTTTCCAGGAAAAAAGGACCAGTCTTTTTTTTTCCTCTAGTGAAAAACATGAAAATAAGTTGCCAGAAGATGGGATGAAAACTTAGTTCTTCTTTAGCTTTGGGAATAAGAATAGTGTGGGATCTGCTGTGTGTTTGCGATGTGTTTATGTTGATTTGGGTGGGGCTGGTTCGAGTTTATTGTTCTCAGCGTTTGGCAAGGATTTAAATTATGTGAATAACAGACACCGCAAGGCCGCTAGCCCTTGTGATATTAGTAATTGTGCAAATTCTTCACACGTAAAGCAGACTGTTTCCTTGTGGTCCACACATTGCAAATCAAAGAGAATTACAAGAACATGCACAACGGGAGATGACAAAAGTCCATCCAACTGGAGGTTGATTGGCTCCATCATTTCATCATTCTGTCATTCATTCTGTCAGCTATTCTTTCCTGTGAGTGGCCCCCTGGCTCAGCTAAAATTGCATCCGGCCCATCCTCCTACTGACAGCATAACTGGCCCCTGTGCTGGCCCTTCCCTTGCTGTTAATGCAGGCAAAAGCCCAAAGCCAAGCAGACTCTATTAGCCTGGATTTCCTCCAACTGCAGATAAGAGGATGCAGAGAGAGCCACCGCCTCTCCCTTCAGAACCTCACTCACAGGAAGAGCAGCTGCTGGTTGCTCACGAGGAAGGACCAGCTCCATTCCCTGTCCTCCTTTCCTACTGGGCTTCCATCACAACTGGCCACCTGTCCAGGATCCCTGGCCCAATTAGGAAATCAAGCTAGGGCATCATCCAAGGCACTCTGCAAGCCAGAGCAGCCCAAGTAGTGCTCCATGGCTTCAGCAGAGGAGCCTTGGGGCAGGTCCGTTGGCACATGGGTAGGCGGGGCTTTTGCTCCTTGGCTGCCCAGCTGTGAGCAGCATTCGAACCCAGAGCTGGCCAGCTTCCTCAACCAGCCAAGGCTCAAAAACTCCAATCACTTTGTTAAGAAAAAGGCCCCCAAAACTGATCCTAGAGGAAGTCGGTGTGTCTGGGTTGGGAAATCATTACACCATTCTTTCCCAGGCTGTGTTTCTTTTTATGTTCTTAATTTTTATTAAGGTTATTTTATTATTAATGATCATTATTATTATGTTTTTCTACACATAACAATGGAACCCCCTTCCACTATTCATATGCACCGGGGGACAGGACTTGACATAGTTTTTAAATAATTTGTTCCATTAGAGTATAATGTTACCACATCACAGAAAATTCGGAAACTAGAGAAAAGAAAAAGAATCAACTATAATCCCACCAGTCTAATACAAACACTGTTAGCGTTTTGGTGAATTTCCTTTGACTCTTTTTCTTATGTATATTTTAACATAGCAGTAATTATCTTTACTTATATTTTTTATCTTCCCATTTTTTCACTTAACATAGTTATCTTTTGCAATTTCTGTGTTATATAATTCTCATAAATGATCATTTTAAGGATTTCATAATATTCCATCATCTATGGATCATAATTTATTTAATCATTTCTCAACTGTTGAACATTTAGGCTGTTTTTGCTATTACACTTATAGATAGTCTGGTGTTTAGAATTATTTTCTTATAAGAGACTCACAAAAGTGGGATTACCAAGTCAAAGGGTATGAAGGTTTTTTTCACTGCTGATGCACACCACCAAATTGCGTTCTATCTGCATTTTAGTCTAACCCTGTTCTGTAGGCTTTTTGATCAGCGGTCTTGTTTTATGTCTGGGGGGAGTATATGACCCGGGCATTGCATTGAAATGGTGACAATCCAGGCTGTGTTGCTCCTTAAAGAGCAGGACCCTGGAGAAGCCCCTCCCAACTCCCCTGGCGCACTTCACACCACAGGGCACGTGATGGACAAGGCAGGAACACACGAGGCCTCTGACTGTGCTGGGGGCGGAGGCAGCCTTGGAAGAAACATATCAGTACATTTCTTTGTTAGGGTGAAAAGCAGAGAATTAATGTCAGACTTGTCGTGCATAACTGAAAATCCTTGTTTCTGCTGTATTAAGAGCTTTCTTTATAGAGATGCACCTGGCTAGCTGTCACCAGGTCACATGTAAAGAATGAAAAACAGCTCCCTGAGGGCAAAGCTCTGGACGGATTCCCCTGCTCTCCACCACTCCTTACCCCCCCAGTGCCTGCCACACGTCTTTGCCCCCATGGGGGTTCAGTGGAGTTTGGTATGAGATTCTCCCCCTACTTTATCTTTGTGGGCAAAATGTAATTTGAGAATGTCTTCCCCGTAAGAACATCATCTCCCGTGACACACTTGGCTTTTCTACCTTCAAACAGATAGAAAACCAGAGCTGTAATTGTCCAGGCTTGGAAGGAGTGCTTCTTGAAGACAAATCTGTTGACCATTGGTGATTCATGAGGTTTCTCCTGGAAACTGATACGTGATCCTCTGTAGTATATCCATTTATGATGCAACTGACTATTCTTTTATTTCTAGCACAAATTAGTACTATGTTCAGGTGTGGGATAAGCACTGAGTAAAAGGGGTGATAGATGGTAATTCTACCTATAGGACTACCACTCAGGGTTGTGCACTGCACAAGGGTACCTGGCTTGGGATCGGGGTGGCGGGGGGGCAGGTAGATAAGTTGAGACTGATACCCAGCCTACTAGCCACTATCCAAGTCATGTTCCCTAGCATGAGGCTATGTCCACTTACTACTATTATTCTAGGAGTACTGTCTTTTAAAAATGAACTTTTCGGGACCAGCCTGGTGACACAGAGTTTAAGTTTGCACACTCTGCTTTGGTGGCCTGGGATTCACCAGTTTGGATCCTGGGTGTGGACCTACACACCACTTGTCAAGCCAAGCTGTGGCAGGCGTCCCACATATAAAGTAGAGGAACGTGGGCACAGATGTTAGCTCAGGGCCAATCTTCCTCAAAAAAAAAAAATGAACTTTTTATTTGAGAATAGTTTTAAATTTACAGAAAAGTTCCAAAGTTGTACATAGAGTTCTCATATATCCCAGTTTCCTTTGTTGTTAACATCTTACATTAGTATGGTACATTTGCTATAATTAATGAATCAATATTGATATGTTATCATTAACTTAAACCCATACTTCATTTAGATTTCCTTCATTTTCACTTGATGTTTTTTTTCTGTCGAAGTATCCTCTCCAGGATACCACATTACATTTAGTTGTCTTGTCTCCTTGGCCTCATCTTGACCATGACAGTTTCTGAGATTTTGTTTGTTTTTGATGACCTTGACAGTTTTGAGGTGTTCTGGTCAAGCATCCTGTAGAATATCCCTCACTTGGAATTTATCTGGTATTTTCTCGTGATTAGATCAGGGTTATGAGTTTTGGAGGAAGACACAAAGGTAAAGTCCCATTTTCATCACATCACATCAAGAGTACGTTCTGTCAAGATGACTTGTCACTACTGAGGTTGACCTGGATCACCTGGCTGAGGTCGTGTTTGTCAAGTTTCTCCACTGTAAAGTTACTCTTTTTTCCCCCTTCTCATACTGCATTTTTAGAAGGACTGTGTCACTATGTGCAGCCCATACTTAAAGAGTAGGGAATTGTGTTCCATCGCCTTGAGAGCAGAGTATCCACACAAATTATTTTGGATTCTTCTTCACTGAAGATTTGTCTGTTCTCCTCTATTTAATTTTGCTTATTTATCTATTCAATCATTTGCTTACGGTCTGAGTCCATACTGAATCCACACATCAATATAGACTCATGGATATTTATTTCATAATTTAGGTTATAATCCAACACCACTTTATTTATTTTGTTGCTTAAATTGTTCCATCTTTGCACATTAGGAGCTCTTTCAGTTGTATTCTGTCCCTTTGGTATATCCCCATCATGGTGGATTTTTGTTTGGACTATATGGAAGTGCGTCCCCGAAACAAAATATGTTTCTCAGAATATGATCTCAGTTTGAAATAGAGTTGTTGCAGATGTAACTAGGTAAGATGAAGTCATATTGGAGTAGGGTGGCCAATTAAGCCAATACGACTGGTGTACGTATAAAAAGAAAAGAGACACAGGGAGAAGATGGCCACGTGATGATGGAGGGGGAGATTGGAGTGATGTACCTACAAGCCAAGGACTGCACGTAACACCAGAAACTACAACGAGGCAGGAAAGGGTTCTCCCATGTTTCAGAGGCAGCATGGCCCCACTGAGCCTGATTTTAGACTTCTGGCTTCCACACAGTGAGAGAATAAATTCATACTGTTTTAAGCCACCCAATGTGTAGTAATTTGTTATGGCAGCCGCAGGAAACTAACACAGAGCACTTCTTTATTTTCTGGCACTACAAGATGCTCTGGACTCATCTTGTATATGACCTCGCCAGTCATAGAATCAGCCATTTCTTCAAAGAGCCCTGATTCGTTTTTTAGGGAATGGCATTAGAAACCAAAATCTGGATTCTGGATGTGTTTATTGCCACCAGAGTGTTGTTGCTTCTAGGCCCTCTTGGAACACAGAGAAGGAAATATATATGTGTATACTAACCCTCACATATATGCATATTTATAAATATTTCCATAGCAGCCATCTGTATCATATTAAGCTAAACATGAGTTCATTCTGATGTGTCCAGCTCTAATCCATTGCCACGTGGATGCATTACCTCATTCTAGCTGCCTCCTTTTGCTTACCTGTAACTCCCACTCCAACAGTGAGAAACCTGGCTCCCACGGTCTGCTACCCGTTTACTCACTTGTTCAACTCCAGGGAACATGTATAGCATATCAGAATTATTAACCTGGGGATTCCTTTTTAAATTCACACAAAGGTGCTATGTGGGCTAGTAGCAACCCTGAATCCCCTCCAAACTGAGTTTCCTCCCAGCCAAGTTGAAGAGCCTGCAACCTCTGTACTTTCTTCCTCATCTTCTCTAATACCAAACCTAGACTCTCAAAAGGGCCTGTTATCAGTTATTCATATCTTTGTATTAGTCAGAATAAACTAGGCTAAGCTACAGGAACAAATGAACGTCAGCATCTCAGCTTTGCTTAGCACAGCAAAGCTGGATTTCTTATTCACATCACATTCTGGTGCACTTGGGCAGCCTTCCTCCACCTTTGGCTTTATCACTTTGAACTGATGGCCTCCAAAGTGGGGACAGGAGGGGGCAGGAGGGCTGAAAGGTCATGCAAGAGTTTTTCAAGAGCCAGGTCGGGAAGTCCCTTACATTCCTCCTGCCCACATGCCAATAGCCAGAACTGTGTCATGGCCTGAAGCTAATTTCCAGGAAGGCTGGGCAGCAGCCTCCCTCCGTGAGCCCCAGAAGAGCCTTGTCTCTGCCTTAATCTGTGTGTGAATTTGGGTCAGTGTTAACTTTCCCCAAACCAGTTTTATTTTAAATCTTAACTTTTTAACAAAGGTCTTATTTTATGATAAAGGAATTTTGAAAATTTGTAATCAAGGAGAAAGAAAAGGGCGATTTAGGAAATTTTCTTACTCCCTCCCCTGAAAAGCTATCCTATCATAAGTAGCTCCTTTTTCTATCAATACATATGGTCAAACTTCTGGATGGTATTTAATTTTTGTAAAGCATCATCCCTGTTGATGACTCATGAAAGCAGCTCCACAATTCCCTCTTACTCTCCAGAGCTGCACTGGCAAATGACAGTGGATGGGCCAGGTGGGCCATGCAGCCCTTTGGTGTCCTTGCACGATGCATGGGTCAAAGGGACTTGAGAGGCACCGTTCAAAGGCACCTTCCTCCAGATGACTTCTGCTGCTGCAGGAGAACAATTGTTTTTAATAGGAAAGGAGATGAGTCCCATTCTTCACAGAATTTTGGTGTGAGAGGGAACCTTAAAATGAGGTCCAAATAATTTTTTAATGACGCAGAGAGAATGCTTATGATAATTTAACATCAAGGGGGAGAAAAAGCATGAGACAAAATTACAGACACAGTATGATTTCACTCTGCAATACTCTGTCAACAGAGAGAGCAGAATACACCAAGATATTAATGGTTTTCTCTGATTGGAGGAATAATGGGTGTGTTTAATGATCTTGTTTATACTTTTGTGTATATTCCAAGCTTTCTATAATAAGTATATGTTACTTTTATAAAAAAGGGAATGCTAAGAAAAATTAGGAAGATCTTCAATCCAGCTCGCCTCCCCATTGGAGAGATGAGGAAACCCACCCCCTGAGAGGTTGAGTGATTTGTCAACATCACCCAAATGTTAAATTGAAAGATCAGGAACCAAAGTGCCAACATAGAGCTTGGTCTTCTCCACAGCTCCAGTCAGAGAGCAGAGCAGATGTGGGCTGGGCCCTGGGGAAACGTCACCCCACTCATACACACACATCCACACCTGCCCTCTTCACCCTGATCCAAAATAGCCAGAGTTAAAAGTGGTTCCCAG
Source organism: Equus quagga (assembly GCF_021613505.1). Lineage (NCBI taxonomy): Eukaryota > Metazoa > Chordata > Mammalia > Perissodactyla > Equidae > Equus > Equus quagga. The sequence goes on along the minus strand of NC_060280.1, from coordinate 75,379,368 downwards.
ACCCTCCCTCTCTTTCAGCCCGGAGGCCTGGGAGCTCTTACAATCTCTATCGAGGGAGAGGAACTTTTACTTAGCATCTGAGATAGGCAGGTATTGTGCTGGAACTTCCTGACTCACCGAGACCCAGCAGGAAGAATGGGAAAGCAAGGGTGGGGAGAGGACGACTAACATTTGAACCATTACAAACTAAGCCACAAGGCTGCTCCATCCCATTCTACAGATGAAGAGATCGAGGCACACTCATGGCCACCAGCGGCCAAGCTAGGACACAGACTCACCGCAGGCTCTCTGCCCCAAGGCCCTCATGTGAATGCCAGTACCACTAAGCCTACCTCCTGTACCATGTTTCAGGTGTATATTAAAAGCTCCACATACTTTTGTTGAATTCATTTAAGACCACAGTTGTATCCCGTTCCTGAGATTTCAGCAGGCTTTCAAACCTCACCCTGGAAACACCTGCCAGCCTAGCACAGGTGGCCTGACCTGCATCCCGAGGCAATGGCTTTGTTGCCAGATGTGGGCATCTGAGCACTTCTGGGTACCCACTTACCTTTGCACTGGACGTCCCCCAAGCCTGATGCTCTGTCAGGAGGCTGCTCAGGGAAGATATATACTGATGAGAAATCTCAGCCCCCAAATTCATTTTTCAAAGAAGCCAAGCAAATCTGGTGATTTATTCTCTGTCATTCTGATCCCAGCATATGTTCCACATCAGGTAAGTGAGATGGAAGGGATGGTTCAGCAAACATTAAGTTAAAAGAAGCCCTGTCAGGCTGCCCCATGAATAGCTGGTTTTTATTTAAAGCCACAAAGTCATTAATTACATTAAGTAAAAAGCTAAGGCTCTCCTGCAAAATGCTTCTCGAGTGTTGTCAGCAGAAGATGCTGTTCTTACACGATCACGGTACACACGCCCACACTAGCTTGGGTTCATGTTGTTTCCTCATTTTCTTCCTTCCTGTCTGCAGGCTCTCCCTGTTTTCCTTCGGATCTGAATCCCTCCCTGCCTGTCTGTCTCTGTGCTTGCTGCCCTTCTTCCCTCTCCTAATCCCTTCCTCTCTCTTCCTTTCGTTGTGACTTTTGTTTCTGGTCCCTGAAGCACAGTCCTCTCTTCCACACACAGCATGGGGCTTCCTATGGATGCCATGAAGCCGGGCTCAGCCCAGCCTTCTCCTCCAGCTCTGCCTCTGGTCGCTGACGGAGAGCTTGTTCTCTCCATCCCAGCCAGCTCCATGTCTCCTCCTGAACATACAGATGGTGGCAGAGCACTTGGTTCCGTCAGTTCTGCTTGATCCTAGGAAGGGAGTAGTAGGGCATGTCATGAGTTCATGCAACTTGGGAGGCCATGTGGAAGACAGAAGACATTACAGTGACTCTAGCTTGCTGCTGCAGTGACCATTGTGGATGGAGCCCTGTAGATGGACAGATGGAAGGAAGCAAAGAAGAAAGGAAAGAAGGACAGTATTATTTTATTCATACATTCATTCAAGAAGTATTTACTAAGCATCTATTGTGTGCTAAGCTTGGTGCCAGCTGTTGAGAATATGGACATAAAGTCTGCATTGATAAAACAAGGTTCTGATTCTAAACAGTCTAGCTGCGGAGATACACATGGAAACAGTAATTACAATACAATGGGAGACTTGCTATACATAGTGATTGGGCAAGCTTTTCTGGGACTATAGAGGGAGAAGATAGCCTTGCTTGGGTGGGGCAGGTAGAAAAGGGTTAAAAAGGTTTCCCAGGAGGCAGTTCTGTAGACAAACAAGGTAAGAAAGGAAACACATGTGTTTCGGGGCGAGAGAATAGCCATGTTCTTAGTCACAGAGGACTAAAGGGCTGAGTCCTGCGAGAGACCCGCTGGTACAGCATGACTGGGACAGGGGCGAGTGTGGGGGAATCAAGCTGTAGGGTCTCAGGGCAGGTCACGGAGCCTTATAAGCCTGACCAACAGTCCAGACTTCAGTGTATGGACAATGGGGAGCAACTGAAGACTGTTAAGCTAAGGAATGACATGATCCATTTGCATTTTTGACAAATCACTCTGGCAGGTGTGTAGATTGGCTTATAGGTTTCCGAGACAGGTGGCTGGAGACAACCATGCAGGTAAGAAATGCTAAAGGCTGTAACCACAGCAGCAGTGATGGGCATAGCTGCCAGGGGCATTTGTTGAGCTTCTGCTATACTAGGCACTCGGCTACATGCTTTTATATATATCACCTCTTGTGTGTGTTTAGAAGCATGTAAACAGTTGCATAGCTCATCATACCAAAACTAAGTGCACACATCTGGTAGACTGTAACGTAAGAAGCATGACCATTCTTCTATGCTGAAATGATATAGATGGGTCCTTGAATGCAAGTGAAATAGCTTGTCTCGGTGTTTATGTGGACTGTGTGATAGCTTTTGTTCAAAAAGAGCTAACACGGCACTCTCCAGACACTGGGAAGATATGTTGGTTCAACCTTTCTGGAGAGCAGCATGGTCTTACTTTTCAAAAGCTGTAAAATATGCCATTTTTGTTCCAGCAATTTCTATTCTAGAAATTCAAACTAAGGAAAAATTAGGGGTGTGTGCAAAGATTTAGCTAAAAGGATATTTATTGCAGCATTGTTGTCATAGTAAAAATATAAAAGTAATATAAATTGCAACAATTGAGGACTAGTTTAATACATGACAGCACCATGGCACAGGTGCATAGTTTCAGTCATTAAATGCCATAGTGTGGAAGTATACTCGTAGACATGGCAAGATGTGCGCATTGATTGAGTCCCTCTTCAAAGATACAGTCTAAATAAAAAGGGTGATTGCTATGCAAACACAACTCCAAGACAAATCCCTTGGCCTCCCCTTGCACTAGTTTCCAATATATTTTTAAGTGAAGAAGCAAGATACAGAACAACAAATATAGTATGATCCCAGTTTAATTAAAAAGAAAAATATGCACATGAGACTCTCATGAATATACAGTCCTCGAAAGGGTGGCAGAATATCTACTGGAATGTTGAATGCGTTTATCACGGGGGGGAATCAGAAGGGTTGCATAATTTTTATTTTATTCTTTTGAATTGTCTATAGTTTTTTTCATCTTTTTGTACAATGAGTGTATATTGCTTATATTTAAAAAATGGAGAGCAGGCAAAGGAAACCTATCGCGCTCCTTACAATTGTGCTTGCGGGTGTCAGGCCACCCTCTCCCATTGCTTCATTTATTCAACCATCATGCTTGATGTACCCGTTATTTCTCGGCATCATGGAAGGTACCAGGGATACAAGGATCATTAAGCATAGTTCCTGTCCTCAAGGAGCTCACAATCTCACAGGAAAATTGATTAATAGGTAAATAGCTGTAACATGGTGTGGTAGGTTTATGGGCTCACAGTTGAGTCTGATTTTTGCCAGTAGGGGATAAAAAGTGACTTGCATTTAGTTGCTCTGTCTGTTTTTCATGCATCTGTTCTTGTCTAACAAAGTGGATGGGAAAAGGCAGCATGGTAGGGTGGAAAGAGCACTGTGCTGGGAGTCAGCTCTAGACTGGCCCTTCGACTAACCCAGGGAGCCTTTGTGTCTATGGAGCAAAACTGCCATTTGGTGACAAGACCTCTCCCTGCCTCCAAACTACCTTTCCAGCCTCACCTCCTGCCCTTGCCTTCATTAACTGCATTCCTGTTGCGCACTGGAACCATCGCTGTCCTCTAGACCTTCCAGACCCTTGAACAACTCAGTGGTTTTAAACATACTGTTCTGTTTACCACTAACCCCGGGTTTCTCCACCTCAGCACTATGGACATTTTGGGCCAGGTCATTCTTGGTTGCGGGCTGTGCTGTGCCTGTGCGCTGGAGGATGTTTGCAGCATCCCTGGCCTCCACTCACTAGAGGCAGTAGCATCCCTCTAGTCATGATCATCAAAAATGTCTCCGGACATTGTCAAATGTCCCCTGGGGGGCAAAATCACCCCAGGTTGAGAACCACTGCCATCACCAGCCATGTGACCTCGGAGAGGTCACTCAACATCTCTGGGCCTAAGCCTCTTCCAGAAAGTTGGGACGTGGAAATAGATGTGAGCTAATGTCCCTGTGGCTCTGACGGTGCACAGTTCAGCCAGTGTTTGCTGGGCTCCTCCTCCATGCTCACCACGTGCTATGGGGAAGTGGGCACTGGAGGAAATCCTGTTCCTGCTCTCTCAAGTTGCTGGAAAAACAAAACCTGTACATATCAAACAATTAACAAGCAACAGACTGCGGCGGAGGAGTTGAGTCCACTTGTGAGGCACTGACAACACGTTTATACACTGCAGTCCAACTCGTTCTGCTGGTCCAGGGCCCTGAGGAAAGGAGAGAGATTCTCTCCTGATGTTTAAGGTTTGGTACCGCTCACAGATGGCAGTGCTGACACCTCTCAAGAAGTCACATGGGGCATCCCTGGTTACAAATCCAAATTTCCAAGACCTCACGGAGGCCTCACGGGGCCATTGCTGTCCTGGCTTCCGCTGGACCGCTCCCGGCAGTGCCAGGAAAGCTGGAGCCCTGATGGCTGAGTGTGAACCCCATCACCCAGGGCTCGTCTGAAATACTTCTATGGGAAAGAACAGCAGAGGGAGGACTTGGTGAAAGGAAAAAGGGTATTCCCCTAAGTCCCTCTGTTCTCTTTGGATTACCACAAAGTTTTAACCATTGTCTTCTGTGGCTCCAAAATCCTTGGTGCATCCTAGAGACTTGTTCACTGAAGCAAGTGTTTTCCCCACACTTTGGAGAGATGTGCTGCATTGGGGCGAATTCCTAGAGAAAGACTCAGTCTCTCTAAAGGGACCTAAATTAACCCCGATGTTCGCTCACCTAATATTGAAACCCAAGGTGGACCTGGTCTTGCAGCCAATGGCCTGTGGCACCGTACCTCTGCTAAGATATATATTTTATAGCACTTGTACAGCATCTCATTTGATTCCCACAACCACTCTGAGAAGTAGGTGTCAGTGTCTTTATACCACCAACGGGACACTGGTTCTGCAAGATTTCATCACAGAGCCAGGACCACAAGCCCAGGTCTTCTGACTCGCTCGTGCCCGCTGCATGGTGCCCCAGGAAAAGCCACTGAAACACTCCTTCCCTTCCCAGTGCTCTCCCTGTGCCCTGCGCCGAGCAGGGATGGAGCCTCAAAGCCTCGGAGAGACCAGAGCTGCCCTGCCGTGGGCGGGAAGGAAGCTCCTGTAAGCGAGGCTGGACCAGCTGCTGGAGGCCAGGGCTGCAGCAGAGCTGGCAGAGACTCAGGGAGCCCCTGAAGCCAAGGGCACCCCACAGCCCCTAGCCAGGCCTGAGCACTCTCCGGGGGAGCTGCCCAGGCTCCCAACGTGCTGCCTCAGGACCTGGGCCCTGGCCCACAGGAAGGACGATTGTCCATCAGCCTCACCCACCCACCTCCGTCAAACCACAGGAGTGAGAAGCCCTGAGGCTGCCTCTTCCTCCACGTTCTTCAGGTAAAAAGAGCAGGGGCATTGCCAGTGTCATGCATGAGAGAGCCCCAAATGTGGCTTGAGAAGAAGTGAATTCAAAACCCAGCTTGGTTCCATCATCTATAGAATGTAAAAACTAGCATTTCTCCCTCAAAGATTTGTATTAGGCTTAAAAATGAAAATTTTAAGAATCATGTTTATAAGATAGTTTCCAGTACCTGGTACATGAAAGGCAATGTTTTGTTAGGAACTATTTCTTGAGCACTAACTGTGCATCAGGAACGAGAGTAGGCCCTGAGCCCCCGGGGCAAACGTGACCGCTGGGGGCGCCTCAGTGGTCTGGAGAGCCAGGCAGGGCCTAGCTGGGCTGTGCAGACTCCTTAGAGGGATGCTTTGGGGAAGCTCAGAAGGAGGGGCACGGCTGTCACAGGAGGAAACAGGAAGTAACACGGTCCCAGGACTCACATTTATCTCCTGCGGGTCAAGATGGGCACCTGGGTTAGGGAGTTACCAGCGCCCTGTATCCTCTCTGCAAAGCTGACTCTGTTGGAAGTGGCCATGCTGGCAGGAAAGATATGTAACTTGGTGCTTAACTCAGTGGGACTGGGGAGAATTGCATTTTGCTCTTGGGAACCGACTTCCAATGCATCCATCTGAATTTTTAAATCGATCGACTCCTTAAGTGAGTGCATCTGGCAAACAGCTTTGTCTGCTTGCCTCCCGTGGCTTGCATATTCTTTTGCAGAACAACTGGGAAGTGAATGCAGTGATTTCTAAGAATGAGGAGCCGTTCTGGGACCTGGGGAGTTGTGTATTTTTGATTGTCCCAACTGCTTAGAAATACCAAAGTCTACTGGACAACTGGTTATCAAGCCTAATGGGAAACTCTGCTATTATTTTATTGAGATAAACCATATTTAGGAGTTCTGGGGACCAGCAGGAGGCCTGTCCTGGGGTGCCGTGGGGTGGAACAGCTTATAGATGATGTACAGGACTTGTTATGGAGCAGCCAGGAGCAGGAGCAGCAACTTTAAAAATAGAAGCTGGGGAGAGTGTGAAGCTGTGCTGCAGTAGGTACAGGACTGTCAGCTTGGTTTCCATTGAGGATGCAGATCCAATTGGCTTGGAAGATGGGTCAGCGTCTCTGAGAGAGCCCTGCCCCGAAGAAAGCAACCCAGCCCAAGGGCTCAGCTGTCCAAAGGAGAGCTTTTCCAACTGAAGCTGAAAGAACTTGACGGGCGCCCCATTCTGCCTCCACCCTGGGGGAGGCACAAGTTACACAAATGCAGTGTTGGGGCTCAGGAGCATGCAGCCCAAATCCACTCTTGGCCCCTCCGCTTGCACACTGTGCACACATACTGCACTAGGCTTGAGTGGCGGCATGCAGTGTCCTGGATATAGGTAGCCCAGAGCTCTGATGACAAAAGCAAAATTCTATCACTGAAGTCAAACCAGCTCAATTCCAAGGCCCCCTCCGTCTGTGTATCTGAGGGCATAGCCCATCCCAAAGGCCATCAAGGCCTCACTCTGCTGCCCAGGGGACCCAATGCACAGGCTCTGGGCACCAGCTAGAGGTGACTGAGGTGGCCACTAGCTTGAACTCCAAGTTCTTTCTCTCTCCTCTTGCATACAAAGTATTCCTTCCTAGGGCTTATTTTCCTGCTGGGTTAGGGTTAGGTCTTAGACCCTATACCTGACCCCATCTCTACTTCCTACCCTTTCTTTGTTTATTTAAAAAAAAAAAAACTTTACTTTCTATTTCACATTGATATGAAGATTCTATGCAAAAGCCTGTACACAAGAAGCCAGCAGAGTGCCAGCCATGTAGGAGGCCTGTGGTACAAGGGGCTCCCCCTCCTCTTTCTCTCCAGACTCCAGTGTTCACTCTGTCACCCTTGGGACCCCCATCACTTCCACCTCCAGTGAGAGGCCCTACAACCCCCCCAACCTCGTTCCTATGTGTCAAAATATTCGGGGTGGTGGGGGACAGAGGGAGTAGAGAGTAGACTACAGTATGTCCTGCTGCCTGGAGCTTTGGAAAGTCTCCAGAAGTATCCAAATAATTTAGGGTCACAGAATTTTTCGCTCTTCATCAATCACTCACTAAATACTTACTATCTTCCAAGTTCAGTGTCAGAGACTGGGACAATAGTGGGAAATAGACACATGGGCCTCAGGCTCCAAGGAGCTCGCAAGAAAACACACATGCATGCGTGCACACACACATGTGCATGCACACTCATGCTCACACATAGCTTGATGCCCTTCCTATGGCAGAAGCTAGTGTTCTCCCTGTAAGGGAAGCTGTGAGTTGTATGCACTGCTTCCACACCTCTGCCGTGACCGAGGTTCTAGACTCTGCTTTAGTTCTCCTACCTCGCTGAGCCTTGAATTAGTCAGGGTTTTCAGAGAAACAGAAGCAACAGGAGGTGGACGTAGAGAGAGGGAGATTTATTTTAGGGAACTGGCTTCCACAATCGTGGAACCTGGCAAGTCCAAAATCTGCAGGGTGGGCTGGCAGGCTGCAGACCCAGCAAAGAGTGCAGTTCGAGTCCAAAGGCTGTCTGCTGGTGGGACGGCCTCTTGCTCAGGGGAGTTCAGTCTTTGTTCTCTTTACGTGTTCATTCGGCTGTCAGGCCTTCAGCTGACTGGATGAGGCCCACTCACAAGTAGAGACTGGAGGGCACTCTGCTTTACTCTAAATCCACTAACTTAAGAGCTAATCTCATCCCAAAACCCCTTCACAGAAACATCTAGAATACGTTTGACCAAATGTCTGGGCACCATGGCCCAGCCAAGTTAGAACATGAAATTAACCATCATAGTCTCATAAAATCAAGAGATTGACCTGCAGTCTGAAGATTCCCTCATTTCCAGTATTTTAGGGGTCTAACAGCTCCAGTAAATGAAACACAGACAGTCCTCTCTCTGTTGGAACTTTCTAGAGAACCGAGATACCCTTAGCAGTTTGCCCAAGATCAATGATGCCACAGCATAGCACCCGCCCCCACCCCCCACCGTAGCTTACTCCAGAGGACAAACCCTCAGGATATAACTTAGCTCAGTGGCCCAGTTCTAATGTTCATGAGAATCACCTGGGGAGCTTTCAGCCAAACAGATTCCCAGCCCATCTGTGAAGATCCTGATTCATTAGACGTGGCACGGGCGTTGGGGGCTGGGCCGTGAAACCTAACCAGCAAGGGAGGATAGCTACTTGGGACCCAAGAAGAAACACCTCCAGGGGAGCAAGAAGCCAAAGATACCGTGACTGCACCCCAGGAAGCTGCTTGATTAAGGAACCCTCAGGTGACTTCACCGAGGGTGGTCTGGGGACACACTTCGAGAAATGCTGGCCTGGCCTCTCTAAAGCTTCCCAGCTGAAGCAGTAAAGGGTTGGGGGGGGGGCGGGTGAGTGCCAGGTGACAGGTGCCTTTTGAAAAACATCAGTCAGCAACTTTCTCCTGTTGGTCTTTTGGACCTACCCGCCCGCTCACCTCCCCCTCCCCCTCCCCCGGTGGCTGAAACTCCACCCCCGCAACCTCCTCCTCAAATTACAAGCCACGCCTGCATGGGGCGGTGCTGCTGGGCTTGGCGCTTCGCTGCACACCTGTTGTTCTCTATGCCAGAAACGGTCTTAGCAGCCCCAAGTGTGAGGGTTCTTGCCAAAAACTAAATCCTGAACCCCCCTCCCCAAAATCTTACCATTGTTTTCTGATTTGCATCTGTAGTGCATCTTTCCTTCCAACTAACACTTGGAGGTTTCGTCAAACCTGGTTCAGCAGGTTGCAGAGTCTGGAATAGATAAGAGCTAAGCCATCAATGAGAGTCTGCACCGAATCTGCCTGCGCAGGGAATCACCGGAGCCTGGGGCTCTCCAGGCAGGTGCAGAGATGGTGGTTCCCCCAGAGCACCCCTCCCCGCCACCTTAGACAGAAAGCAGGTGGAGAGGAAGGGGTTCCGGAGGCGCGGCTGCACTTGAGGATATTAGGATAGAGCTAAGGCCAGAGGATGCTGCCTCCTGTTGCTGCATGCTCAGTCTGTCAACAAAGGAAATGCAGAGACGGGCCTCAGATCTCTGTTTGGGGTGGATCCCCGCAGGACAAAAGCCATGTTGAGTAGATTAGCCAGTACCAAATCTATTGCTTCACAGGAAAATGTTGTTTAATAAAGACGTTAATTGACCACTAGATGATCTTACATTGGTCACTTCTAATGATTCATGGCTGCAGAGGAAGTCAGTAATTCATTCAGCAAATATTGATTAACTGCCAACAGGCATCAGGACCGGCCTGGCACACAGCGCTGAAAAGGACAGTGTCCCCCTGCCCCAGCAAAGCCTACGGCACAGCCTAGACAAGAGGCAAACAAATAATTAGACAACAGGATCCTGAATAACGGTTTTAAATACGGTGAGGGAGAAGTGCAGGGAGTATTCTGTAGTGGGGAAGAGGGTGGGCTCCCTAACCAGGCCCTTCAGCCTTCAAACCTCGCTTCAGCTCGACGGCCTCAAGCCAGTCATCTAACCTCTCCAAACCTCAGTTTCCTCCCTTGTTAAAAAAATAAAGAATAAAGTGAGGGGATAAAATTTCTTCGCTCGCCCCGTTGGTTAAGGATGACAGAGATAACAAGAGTAACAGCAAGTCCCAGAGACTTCGTGTCTAACGCTTTGTAGTAAATGCTAGTTCCTCTCTCTGCCCCTCCACCTTCAAATGGTGCTGGTTGTCAATTCCTTTCCTGCCTGGGATAAAATGTGGGGCCAAGGCAGGGGCTTCAGGGAGGAGGAAAACTGAGTCTTCCTCAGTGCCATCTGTGAGGAGGAGGTCCGAGGGCGGCAGATGAAAGTGGAGGGACACTCTCTCATTCGGCATGACTGGGTGGAAATATCAGGTCATTCAGAACCGACGCATGAGAGGCCGCCTCCGTAATTACTTGCAACAAGAGGCATGATGGGCTTCGCCTGCCGTTTTATAACCATCAAGGCATTTTTTAAAAGATTCTGTTAATTGCCATTTGCAGACGATTATTATCTATTCAGAATCCCCTGGCGCAAATGAATCACACAGACGTCGTGCCTGAGCTCGCTCGGCCCACTCACCGACCCCAAGTGCGGCTGCAGTTGTAGCGACAGCAGGAGGGAGTGGCTGGTGGGGAAGGGGCAGCAGTCTTGGGAGCCGACCAGAGGACTCTTCCGGGCGTCTGTAGGTCAGGAGAAACCAATTCATGGTCTCTCTGGGTGGATTTAAGGCAGGAGAAAAAGACGGAAGTAAACAGGTGGGTTCTGCTCACGAGCGGAGAGGCGAGCTGGGCTGGCCCATGTGAGCACACAGCAAGGAGGTCCGGGGTGCCTCCCCCACCTCAGGCTCCCCCGAGCTGGCTCAAGCACTGTGCCACGTTGAGCTGCAGTTTTTCAGACTCTCAAGGCTTGGAATTTGGGAAAGAAGGAAGCTGGACACACCAACACAGAGTCTAAGCAAGAGTTTTTAATGGAATCTGCAAATCCTCCCCTAGAGGGAGCTGGGCAAAACAACAACAATCAACAGCTAATATTCACACAGCTCTGGCTGTGTGGCCAACACTGCCGAGTCAACCCTACTGGGCATGTCTTATTACCCTCATTTTATAAATGAGGGATAAAGGCTCAGGGAGGTGCAGTTGCCCAAGATCCTACAACTCGTCAGAGTTGATATTGACACCCACATGTTCTGATTCCAGAACCCTTGCTGGAAACCATTGTATTCTTCTGTCTCTCCCCTGGGAGCCATAGCATATGAGCTCCCCAAGGACAAGTTTCTACTTCTTATCCTTCACAGTGCCTAGCATCATGCCAATATTCGGGAGACATTTAATTAAAAGTTGCTAAATGAAGGAAGGAAGGAACTAGGGGGTTGAGAAGTCTGTCCATGCATTTCAGTGTTAAATGGAAATATGCAAAATGCATGGATATCATATGCGAGTCAGCATCTATCATTCCCATTAAACACCTGTGCTGGCCGTAACTGGAGAGAGGAAAGGGGCGTGTGGCTTTCACTGGGGTGGGCTCCCCTTCTTGATGACAATATCTTTTCAATCATGTCACATGTTGACTTCAGCAGATACTGCAGGATTTGTGTGACTCTGGCCTCTCTTTATCATCTATCAAAATTCTACCCATCCTTCAAGATTTGCTTCTGTGGAGTCGACCCTGACTACTGGCCCTTATCGAATCTATTAAGCCCCTACCATGTTCCAGGCCCTTCACTAGGGCAGACACATGTAAGCAGGTAATAACAATGTGTTAGGCTTCGTGCAACATTGGACGTGTGTGTGAAGCATAGGAGCAAGAAAAAGGAGTGATTGGCAGGAGATGGGGCCTGCGGGAAGGTCGGGGAAGGCTTCGCAGAGGAAGATGTACCTGAGTTAGATCTCCAAGTCTGCGTAGGAGACTGACAGGTAAACAAGATGTAGAAAGGGGATCCCAGGGGACAGCCTATGCAGAGGTAGGGAAATGTGCCACGGAAATGTGTATTTTGGAAACTGCAAGTACTGGTGGTTTTAAAAGATTTTGAAACACAAAGCAGATCACATTACTTCTCTGCTTAAACACTTCAGTGGCTCCCACACACGTAGAAAGCAATTTTGACGCCTTGCCACCACTGGCATGGCCCACCACATTCTGGGCCCCGCCTTCTGCTCAGACATCATGCCATGCCATCTTTCCCCCAGGCTCATCAAGCTCCAGCCACAGTAGCCTTCCTTCTGTTCCTGAAGGACGCCAGCTAGTTCCCACCTCAGGACCGCCACACTTGCTGTTCCATCCCCCTGCAGCTCTCTTTCCTCAGCATCACTGTCTCCACCGCCCCCACCCCCATTTTGGAGACAGGACTCTCATATTCAGGTCTCATCTCAAATGTCACATCTCCCAAGAGTCCAACTCAGACCACGCCATCCAAAGTAGTCTTCCAACCTACCTCCAGTCACTCATTACCTTCTCCTTTGTCCTTTTCACTATTTGGATCTATCTTACTTATTTCTTTACATTGTCTGTCTCTTCTACATACACTAAACCATAAGTTCATAAGCTCCTCAGCCTGCCTGACTGATTCACATGCGTTCCCAGAGACCTGGGACACACAGTGCCTGCACATAACAGACACTCAGTATTTGTGGAATAAGTGGATGGATGGATGGGAGGATGGATGGATAGATGGATGGATGGATGAATGAAATGAATGAATGATAGTTACCAGACAAGGCTGATGCGAGGAAACAAAGTATTAAAATGGAGAGATGTACAGGGAGCTTTGAATGTCACACAGATTATTTGGACTTCATCCTGTAGCTGATGGGGATACTAGGAAATTATCATTCTCACCAGACAACTTAGCATTGATTATCTCTTGCCTTGCATTGGCTTTTGAGAGTTTCTCATGCCTAACCCTTATGTCACCAATCAAACTGCCAGCCACATAGCCTTAGCCAATTTTTGCAGAGAATTGTACATCATCTTTCAACATCATTATTTTACTGGATTCTTATGAGCAAGTTCCTCACTTAAACTTTTCTAGCACTGGGTCGAAAATACAGTAGGTTCTCAATAAGTATCTGTTGGCTGATTAAGTTTCTGAAGTGGTCCTTTAAAAGAGTAAAAAGGAAACTAAATAACAAGAGTTCATGAGGATGTGGAGAGAAGGGAACCCTCGTACACCGCTGATGGGAATGTAAATTGGTGCAGCCAGTATGGAAAAAGAGTATGGAGGTTCCTCAAGAAATTAAAGTAAAACTACCACATTATCCAGAAGTTCCACTTCTGGACATTTATTCAAAGGAAATGAAAACACTAACTCAAAAAGATATATGCATTCCCATGTTCACTGCAGCATTATTTACAATAGCTGAGACATGGAAGCAACGTAAGTACCCATAGATGGATGAATGGATAAAGAAAATATGACATATATAAATATGACATACACACACGTGCACACACACACACACAATGGAATATTATTCAGCCATAAAAAATAAGGAGATCTTGCCATTTGAGACAACATAGATGGATCTTGAAGGCATTATGTTAAATGAAATAAGTGAGACAGAGAAAGGGAAATGCCATATGATCTCACTTATATGTGAAATCTAAAACAAACCAAAAAAAAATTTTTTTAATGAAACTCACAGATAAAGAGAACAGATTGGTGGTTGCCAGAAGTGAGGAGTGGAGGGTGGGCGAAATAAGTGAAGGTGGTCAAAAGATACAAACTTCCAGTTATAAAATAAACAAGTCCTGGGGATATAATGTACAGAATGCTGACTATAGATGATAACATTTGCGTTGTATATTTAAAAGTTGCTAAGATAGTTGATCTTAAAAACTCTCATCACAAGAAAAGAGATTTGTAACTAAGTGCGGTGATAGATGTTAACTAGACTTATTGTGGTGATCGTTTTGCAATATATACAAATATCTAATCATTACGTTGTATACCTAAAACTAACATAATGTTATATGTCAATTATATCTCAATAAAAATATGTATATTAAAAAAAATTAAGTTAACTGGTTATAAAAAGAAGAAAGAAACTAACATGAATCCAACACTACGGCCTCTGGGCTCTGGGCTCTTGCTTCAGCCCCACAGCTGCCCTCTGCAGGGTGTGGTATTAGTCCCATTCATGGACATCTCAGGCTGAGAGAGGATAAGCTGGCTGCCCAAGGTCTCACAGCCACAAGGACAAGCATGGGCCAGGATTCAAACCTCAGGCTCAGGACTCCTTCCGTTGTTCCATGCTGCCCTGCAGTCAGTTGTCCATCCACACTCCTGGCCTTAGCAGTCCCCGGGCGTGTCTGTCCCAGAGGCAGACTCAGTGGCTACAACTGAATCAAGGGCTCAGCAGGGCTTCCTCAGGTCTCTGGAGCCTCATCACCAATGACGAGAGCTCTGCCTCTTGCCCTGAGGGTGCCGTCAGCCCCCTCCTGTCAGATTTGGTAAAACATGCCCTTGGTCTTCCCAAGAGGTCCTTTGACCCTCGGGCTGAGTGCCTGGTAGAAGAAGGATAGAAAGGGAAGCTGATTCCCTAGGCTTGCTGTCTCTTCCTGTGTCCTAGTGTGCGCCACCGGTCCCCCTGTCTCCCCATTTGAAGCTGACACTCCCTGGAAACCCAGCACTTCCGCCAATATGCTTCCAGCATTGTTCCTAAACATCCACACTCTGCAGGAGCTCTGGGGGCCTTGGGCCAGGGGCATCTCTTTGTTCCATTAAACCAGCCCTGTATGTCTCATGCTGAATGTTCCCTTTACCCAAAAGCAGACACCCCTGCACCCCCTCCTCCATGCAGAGCCCTCAGGCTATGTGCCTGGACCAGTCTCTTGTGGCCAGATAGAACTATTGCTTTATCCTTGACCCCAGCTCTCTGTGCCTCAGTTTGCCCATATGCCAGATGGAGCAATCTCTTTCTCTTATCTCCACATGGGAGTCCTAGGGGCTGATTACTGAAAGCAAATCACTTTAATTACCACAATTATCAATAGCACTTTGTGATCCCCAATCAAAAAGATGATCATTAAATTCTGCAGCACCCCCTCCCCCCAGTGCCCAAGGCAGAGAGTTAATTCTGTGAGTGCCTGTTGAGATTATGAAAGCCCCTGCAAAGAGCATCTGAGAACATGCCCCATTTGAGGAAATGATAATGGAATGACACTGCTAGCTCCACCATGAACCACAATAATCTCTTCTGGACGGTTCCCCAAGACCCAACTAATGCCATCCCCGTCCCTGAAAACTTGTTTGCTGGCATAGGGATATATGGTTGTGGGCTTGCTTGTCTTTTTAATGGAATAAAAGAAAATAAAAGACAATAATGCCACGTCTTAGGAAGAGAAAGGAGAAAGAAAGCAAAATAGCACAAGATTCCAACCCTGCCCCCCCCCCCCAATTTTTTTCTTCTTTATGTGGGAGTGAGTGTTCTAATTCTGCAATGCTGTCATTACTGTAATGGGTTTGGCAGGCCCGTATTATAGCACCGAGGCTGTCAGGAATGGATGACATGCTGTCTGTTATGGGCTCCTACTGTTCTCAGCCAACCGAGGGCCAGGAAGACAGGGAAAGACATGGTGGAGAGAGACTCTAGTTAGTTTTAGCCATCCTAAAAGATAATCGTTTTAACCCACTCACAACATTAGAGATGAAATGATACTAGATGCCTCCCCTGGAGGCTGGCGAATGCAATGGGTTATGGGAATTGGAAGTAAACAGCAAAACAAGGAGGTGAATGTACTCCACTGAAAGCATCCTTCCAGTGTGGCCAAGCTCAGAATGCTGGCGATAGAGTCTGTAACAAAAAGTTAAAATGGAAATTATAGAGCACTGGATTATGGGGTTTGGCAGGGGGAATGCTCCTTTATCCAAGTAGCAAATTAAAAAAAAAAAAAAGATTTAACTGGGAAAAGAAATGATGAACTCGAACCTAGTTGCCATCCCTGCCTCTCATCAAGTCCTCACCGTTCAGCCAGGCTGCAAGAGCCAGGAGCAATAAACCGCCCTGAGGAGTGAGTTATGTCTAACCCTCCTGGCTGAGGTCATCTTTGTTGCTGTGTTGCTCCTTCTAAAACTGCCTGACTCCCTTTGTCTGACCTACGACCTCATTAAAGGGAGACAGCGAAGAACAATATAGTAGTGCCCTCTTCCTGGAGCCCAAAGGAAAAGGACTTTCTTAAATAAAAAGAACTGTAAAAGTAAGTAATGGGAACCTGGCAATTATCAGAACGTTGTTTATTCCATGGCTACATGCTGGAGCCACAAACTCATTGAGATATAGAATTATGAACACCTATGATAAAGAAGATCACAAGCCCTGTGCTCTGTGAGGGTTGAGCAGGTGTGGCGATGGCCTTGCTGGTTTGATGACGCCCCTTCTGGTTGTCTGGCAGTGTTGATGCATTGGCACAGGTCTTTGCTCTGCTCTGCGCTGTCTGCAGTCGGGAGCTGCCCTAGAAAGGAGAAACAGAGGGGAGAGAGCGGGCAAGGACACAGGGGCTTAGCTGTGTGGAATTCTAGCAAGTAGCTAAATCTGTCGATAAACTGGAAAACAGTCGTGTCAAGATTCTCCTTATTTCAGGTCTATCATCAAGATCTCCATTTTACAGATGGGAAAACTGATACCTAGTCAGTTTGCAGAACCATGGTTGGACCAGTGGTATTTGGTGACCCTCAGGGGCTTCTCGGTTACCAGTCTGTGGCCACAGAAGGCTTGAAGATCCTAGACACTTTTTATTGTCCTCTGATCTTTAATGAATGGTTTCCTTCTTCCATCTCTAGGAATGCCATGGTTGTCTCCCTTGTGCTGTCTCTAAGCTGATACTTTTTGCTTTATCACCTGGATTCTCTTTGATTGCCCCTCAGAATTCTTCAAATTGTAGCAAGGAACCCTTGTACTTGACAAAAAGAGCTGAGAATGATGGGAATGACACTTGATGGTTCACTGAACAGGATCCAGGCCCAGACAGTGGGGCTCTTGGCCTAAGGCCCATTCCAAAGGGGAGCACCCCCTTGAGTCCTGAAGTAGGACCATGGAAGCAGCCATGTTTATGGGGCCCCGAGGCTGACAGCACAAGCCCTAAACAGCTGAATAGTTATTCCACTGGCGTGTGAAATAACATAAAACCAGCATTCAGACCTGCATTTCCAGAGACAGAGAGAGTGCGAACAAAAGACCACATGAACTAAGACTCGTAGAATGAGTGGGGAATTATTTTAGGATGGAGATCCAGTTGTCATTGGCTCCTAGAGGGCTAACGTGAGGCAGTGGGAGGTGAGGGGGCCACAGAGATGGCTTGAAAGAAGGAAGTCCTCAACCCCTCTAGAAAAGGTGCCTCTGGAGAGAGCAAATCGGAAGCAACGCAGGCCCGAATCTACACTACCACCTATTTGCAGGACAGACGTTTGTAGCCTCCACTGAAGGCAGAGCATGGCGCAGTGCAGTCACTTTCATCTATATCTAGCTAAGGAAGAGAGGGCAGAGGCGGGACGCACGGCAGAGCTGAGATCTGCCGAGACCATCGGCGCTGCTGCTGTCGCCAGTTGACCAGAGTGACCCGCTCTCTGATGCCTTTCGCGAAGAAACTGAGTTATGTTTCATTTTGCCCCAGGGTATGTGGGTGAGTGGGTTAGACAGTGGAAAAGTTAGCATTTTATTCATTCTGATCTGAATCCCTTTTAAAACTCAAATGGCATGCATAATCTTCCCCTTATTAGAGCTTCAGAAATACCAGTGGGCACCTGTATAACCCCACCCTCCTTTCCTGTACAAAGAAGAGTGATGGAGAAATTTGCTGGGGAAGGGGGTGGGGGTGCAGAGTTGTTGTGGGAAAAAAGGTACAGGAAAAGAGAGGAAAGTTTCAGGGGCAGAAGGTGGGAAAGCTGGAATGTCAGCTGGAAACTAAGGGGGATACTTTGTCTGTGGTAGAAAACGAGTGAGAGGGAGAGCGCTTCACGAACATCCCCCCACTTTTGCACATGTGAGGGGTGTTTCTAGCATCTCAATTTTACAGGTGAGGAAACTGAAGCTCAAAGCTTGGAAACTCCTTCAAGGTCACACTGCAAGAATGGGAGAGAACAGGCATCAAACCTGTGTTTATGGCCCCACCACTCACCTCCCGCCCAGCCCCACCTGTGCTGATGGCCCCACTGCTCACCTCCCACCCAACCCCACCTATGCTTTGGCCCCTCAGGGGGGCACGTTTCTTGAGTAACTTACTAGGCTGTTCTCACACATTCCATGTGTGTGTTGTGTGGCTCCGGAGAGACTAGACCCCTCCAGAGAAGGACCCCTGTTGTCTGTCACCTCTGTAATGCCTCTCACCTCCTCCACTCTCATGCCCTCTCCCCTCTTCCCTACACCAGAAGCTGTTCAGTGTTGAGCTAATGATGAGAAGTGACTGGAGCTGTTCTGCCCAGCCCTTAGCATAGATGTGGACCTTCCTGAGGTCATTTGCTTCATGGATTGAAGATGACCCTGCAGCTACAAGACAGGTCATGGAATTGGCACATTACAGAATGCCAAAGTTGGAAGGAATTCCAGAAATCACCTAGCCTAACTCCCTCATTTGGCTCTGGGAGGAGGAGACTTGCTCAAGACCACACAGCTGGTTAATGACACAGCGGGATCAGTCCTCGAACCCAGCCCAACCGTCTTTCCTCTCTGCCAGACTAGGAGAGGAGTGTGTCTGGACTTCTCTCCTAGTCTGAGAGACAATGCTCCTGGGCTCCTGCCCCTCTCTTCCTGCCTTGGCATGCTTTCTAACTTGAATCCCAAGAGCCCTGAATATGAGTGGCCTCTGAGAGTCTGTCTCCAGAGCTGTCAGCCACAACCAAAGGGAAACAAAGAAACAAAGGAGAAATTTGGGGCCAAGTACGGGTTGGAAAGGATTGTTGCAAAAGATGGCCCCAAATTCAATGGGGTTTTTCCCCAGCTCCCCCTATAGCTTTTAGCGACAGAGAGCCTGCCTAGCAGATTGATGAAGGAGAAGATGACACCAGTCTCCACTCTCGGATCCTTCTCTGAAGATCTCCATAGCAAAGGTGTCCACCCACGGTCATGTGAGAGAGGCCTAACTTAACAACGTTATAAACCAAAAAAGAGTTCATTTCTCTGTCGTAGGCAGTCAGGACGTGGGCAGTAGAGCAGGACTCCCATCTCTCCACTCCCACTGGTGCTCCAGCTCCCACTGTTGTGCCCAGATTCTGGTCAATGGGAAGGGGAGAAACAGAAGGGAAGCACTTGTCTCTTTTTTTAAGGGCAGAGTCCAGAGGTTGTGCACATCCCTTCTGCTCACATCCCATTGGCCAGGACCTCGTCACCCAGCTGCAAAGGAGGCTGGGGAATGTGGGGCTTATTCTGGGCAGCCATATTTTCTACTAATATTGAGGGTGTCCTTTAGTAGTAGCTAAAGAAGAGTAGAAGAATGGATATTAAAGGACAGGTGGTAATTTTTGTGTCAGTGGACACTATTTCTAATGAACATTGCCCATCTGCTTTGGCAACCCAGTTCCCCAGCCAAGGGGTCCTGTTGCAGGATACAGCACTCACTAGGGCATCGCAAAAGGAAAGGCAAGTGACCCAAAATGAAGTACCAGGAGACCCAGACTAAATTCAATTATGGGAAATTCAGAACTAGATATCAGAAAATGAGACTGAAAGCAGGGAGCAGCCTCCTGGGGAGGCTCCCCAAGAGATCTTCTAGGAAAGAGGATAAAACCAAGAAGAAATAGCATAGTAGAGCATAACTCTACCCTGGCCCCCAGGGGTTAAGTGGGGTGCCCACTGGTCTACCTCATAAGATCTGGTGATATACAGAAACTACGTGGTAATTACATTTCTGTAAGATTAGTTAGCATTAGGAGTAACTATGTCCCAAAGTAATAACAGTATAACCGTATAATCTGCTCTGTGAGTTAAGCTTGCATTTACTGTCTAAATCCTCTTCCCATTTACTAATCTTGACACGTCAGAGCATTTACAGTGAACTGTCAACTGCTAACATCCCATTGAAGGAGAAAGGAGCAGCCTGTGGGGGGGGGGGGGGGGGGGGGGGGGGGTAGTACTGGCGTTGTCTCGCTCAGGAGGAGGCAGGAAGAATGGACTCTAGACAGTGCCCTCTGCTGGTAACCGGCAGGCAAACCACCATACCCTGCAAGCCTCGGTGGGTAGGAAACTCTCCTGAGAGGCTGGTCCATCACAGTCTCCTCCAGCGAGCCTCTGGGGAGGTCTGCCAATAGCCTTTGCCAAGGCAGAGCACAGGGGCTTGACTGGCTGATTCCCATCCCTCTTCCTTTAGACCTTGCACTGCCCTGAGCCCCTGTCAACCCCATTTCTGCCCAGAGTTTCCATTCTTCTCAGACTGGTCAGGACAAGGATTCTAAGCCCTAGCAGATTCTTCAGAAGAGGGGGTGGGTTGGAGGAAGTAGACCACCTCCATGCCTATGCCATGCATCCCCCAAGGTCCAGCACCAGGAACGTGCAGAGGAGCTGACCTTCAGCTTCTCACTTCCATTCCTGTTTCACAGTGTCTGTCCTGGAGGGTGTAAACGGACCACAGAATAAAGCCTTCCCTAACTACCCCAAGCCAGAACGATCACCCTCCATTCATACCAATTCCTAAAATGTGAAGAGCACTTTCCAGCTTAAAAGCATTTCCACCCATTGTTTCATTTAATCTGCAAGACAATCCTATCAATAGATATTATCATTCCCATTCTGTTGATAAGGAAACTGGGACTCAGAAATAGAAGTAGTTTGCCCAAGGTCACATAGATGATAAGCGATGGAGCTAAGACTGGAATCATGACCATCTGACTTCAAGTCCTAGACTCTTTCTAGTATATCCCAATGGCCTCCCAATTCCTAGCAAGACCCTAAAAAGAGCACTAGCACATACCCGTGTCCCTGCTCAGTGACAGTGGCCCTGTGTAGTCATGAGTTTAACCACAGTATAAGCTCAGTGAGAACAGGCACTGATTCTTAGGAGCTTCTTTGGATCATTCCATATCAAGCTCAAGATTGAACATGAAGGAGGTTCTCAAAAAAGAAATGGGATAGTTGTTTGTGGTCCGTATAAATGCAGACTAGAGCACACTAGAATGAAACCTTCTGAAGGAGCCAGGTACTGGGAAGAAGTGAAGACAATGCAGGTAGGCTGGGCATAGAAGGCTCCCACTCTCTGAGAGCTGTGCTCACCTCTTCTCCTACTGTTAGAGCTCTGTTTCAAAGAAACAAATCTGATGATCTGGAGTTCTCAGCAGGGGAGCAATAAACAATACATAGGAGCCGTGAGTTGGCAGCCTCTCGGAATTCCAGCATGGAGTCCTACAGGTGATCCCCAGACAGAGAAGAGAGGAGGAAAAAAATCTCAGAATTGTCAGAACCATGCCTGGCACATCTTAAACACTCAGTAAATATTTGTGATTGAATGAATGTGTGACAAGAGCAGAAGACCAATAAGAACTGTGCTAGATAAAAACCAGTTGCATGGACGCCTCAGAGGTCTTCTGTCTATGCAGGGAGTCCTGGGACTGGGTTAGGGTTCACGTAGGTGCCCACAGACTCTAGGCCGAGCTTGGGCTCGCTTAGCTGGTGTTATTTCCACTACTTCTCCATCTTGGTCACTCTTCTCTGAAAACACCTCACCCTGTCTTATTCCAAATGTATTTCCCTACCCCAAAGAGAAGTGAATCTATCATTCTTCACTTTGAGAGACGACATTGACAACTGTAGGTTTCCAGGAAAGCTATTTCTTTATTGTCTGAATAGAAAGGTATATAAAATGTTAGGTATATTTATGTCTAATGCTTATAGTCAGGTTTCGTCATGTCGTAGAATTATCTTCTCTAACAGTATGTTTGTTGGTACAGCTAACGAGCTTTTCCTTCTGGAAAATTCTCTTTAAAAGCAGGCCATCCTCCTGGCCAGCACCACAATATATGTTGTCTACTAATGATTGCCAAAGATTTTTATTTTATCACTAACCTCCATCAGTAAAAAATATTAGCACACACCCAGAGTATATGCATTTCTACGTAAATTATATACATGTACTTCAGTTCTAATGTATTATATGCATTTAAAAACCATATCTGCAAAGTAGGTAATGCAGAATTAAGAGATAAAATACTTTCCTCTGTGTTCCAAAGGGTCAACTGACTTCCTGGGGTGCCCACAAGCCAAATGGAATGCCACTGGCTTACACGGGATAGCACCCAGTGCACCCAAAGTAAATATAATCAAATAAGCATTTTAAATTGTTTTCTCCGGTTTCCAAGTCGGTGCTCAAACATCTCATTCTGAAAGTTGCCGTTCCATCTTGTAAGGGTTAAAAAAATAATGACATGCCACACTTCATATCGGTCAAAGCTTTTTCTGCCACAGAAGCAGTTTTGAGGGAGAAATTGTCATCTAGCCCCACAGTTATGCAAATGTGATAGTTATTTTTGACACTGGTAAATAATAGTTCTGTATGCACAGACACTATTTTCTTACCTTATCGTGCAAGGTCTCAAGTTATAATTTAGATGTTGGTAAGTGATTAGCATTTTGGGGGCTACAGCAAGCAATTTGTGCAGTGTCTCCTCTCTATCTTCTACCTTGAAAAGGTGATTAGCACTTCAGGGGTGGGAGGAGGGGATGTCTAACAAATTGCTTCTCTGATCAAGGCAAATCAAGCGGTTTGACGGGTTGGTTGGCTGACATATGTATACGAACCATTCCCTGGGTTGTCCCATGTTCACATTAGAATTAACGAAGGCTGCCTTTATCAGAAATTCATCTGACTTCTCTTCAAATGGTATGAAAACAACTACCCCTCAAAATAGTATTACTACAAATTATTTGATGCAGAACAAAAATAGAATGAAAATATACGTGTGACACTGGTAATACAACAAGCATGATACTATTACAAAAATCTTTAAAAGACTGCAAGACAGCATTTCCAGCCCACTCTAAAAATAGCTAATTGAGAAAAATTCCTTTGTGCTAATGCTCTTAATTGCCTGGGCAGCTTTATAGAAAAGTCAGTTAGTTACTGGCTAGTACTTTGAGAGTCTTAATAGCCAAAGCCAGGAGCCAGGTTAAATAATATCACAATGGGAACCCTGGTGCCTTCCTGCATGGCTGGACTGGAAGACTTTCTGGCTAATTAGTGAATCACAGCCATCATGCAAATGGACGAACACCTCCTGATTGGCAACAGCTTATATGTTTCCCCACCACGTATGCAAATGAGGCCAACTGAATGGTTGTTTGGAGTCCAATGCAGAATGAAAGAATGATAAAATTGCAGAGCCAGTCTCCTTTAGAGATCACATGGTCTAACGTCTCCATTCATAGATGAGGAAACTGAGTCTTCAGAGATTAGGATCCTTGCCTGGGCTTCCTTAGTTAGCTAGTGGTAAGGCCAAGCTTAATTCCAGGCTAACTTCTAATAAACTCTTTTTTTCCTGCCCTTAATTTCTATTTCATCCTGTGAACTTTGGGATTCTCCACACAGAAACTCGTGAGACCCTATTATAATAACGGGGAAATAAGGTTGATATAATGAAGTATTACCAGATCAAGGATTCAAGAGGCCGGTACTTTGAGGCGACCCTAAAACCACTGGAGGCACTGCCATCATGTGGGTCTCGAGCCTTTTCCCGTGGGAAAATTCCTGTGTCTTTTAACACCATCAGGAAAGGACAAGGACATGACTTTCATGAGTCCTTGAAACACCTTTCCTGTTACTTAGGAAATACTCAAGGTTTTTCTTTTTCCCCCAGAGGTCTGAGCTGAGACCAATGGTTTCAGTCACAGCAAATTTGTGTTATGAAACCTCTGCACTTCTGAATTGTTGGGGCTGGCTATTTCTTTTCTTTCCCTTTTTTTTCATTCTTTTTCTTTTTCCAATTCCTTTGTAATCATCTCAAAGCCAAGTGCTCATTTCCACCAGAACTTTAAACATTGTGCCTTTATGTAGCACAGCTTTTAATTTTCGTCTCTAACAGAAGTGATTGTTTATGTTGTAAATGCCACATTAGTCTCCATGAAATGGAGATGGAATTGATTTTCATTTCAGAGATTTCACAGCTTGCCCCAGAACTTTATGCTTGATTGCCAGTGCTCAGAAATGCATGGGCTTCTGAGAGGTTCAGAAATGATGTGTGTAGCATGGCATATAAAAATGTGAGAATTGGAGCCGCATTTGTTGGGAGACAGACCCTGTGTCTCAGTAGCTGTGTCTGGCCAGGCACTCAAAGAAACCAATGCCTTGAGTATGGGTGACACCTTCAAGAAGCAGACTTCAGTCCCAAGTCAGCTCACCGGCAGTACCATCAACTTTTCCTGCCAGAAAGCTCTGGAAGATTTATTCATTGATCCCCTCTCTCAGCATCCTTTCCTGAGCACCTGCCCAGAAATGCTTAGGCATTATAGGAGTGAAAGGAGGAGGAGTTTGCACCTTGAGAACCTTCTAATCTAACTGAGGAAAGAAAACATAGGATGCCACCAGCGAATTGGCAGGGACGTGCGGATGTACTCCAAACTGAATTCAGAGTAGACATGCTCAAACCAAAGAAAAGGGGAAGTTACAGCAGCATGTTGGGAATCGAGGTGGAATGGAGGACAGATGTTAGGTTGACCCAAAGGAAAGTTTTGATGTTTGCCTTGTCTCCCCTGCTGCCTACTGAGCTGCAGCCCACTCCTCCTTGGGGAACCTGTTGAATTTTACTGCTGAAGCCAAGATGACAGATGGCTCCACTCTCTTCCAGGGATGGGAGATAATGCCACTGGCATTCCATAGACTTGAACCAGTATTACATGTGTCCTGGTCTTGGTCAGCTGTTGGCCTGATCATCCAGAGGGCACATCCTCCGACAGACCTGCCATACTTTCCTGAAGCCCCTTCCTCTTCAAGAACTCCTCCAAATCCGGGGTTTCCAGAGCATGGTTTACATCCAATACAATACAATTAAGACATTCACTACCATTCTATTGAACATTTATTAGATTAGACAGACCATTTTAAAGGGTCTACATTTAAATGTGGGATGGGCAGAACGACATCTCTGCAGCACACTATTCACGTGACAGTGTTGGAGTGTGGGGTAATCTGCTGGAGGATATCAGGGGAATCTTATTTTAAATGATTATCATCATTGTTATGAACATTTCTACTTAATTATGTCTAGCTCCATCAAGTTATAAATATGTATATATTAATGTTAACAATATGAGCTTTATTGGCCAAAAACATAATTGGTGATTAAAACAGAAATCTCCCAATATGTCTGAAACTGCAAACCTAAATTAATGATAGAGCGTAAAACAGCCACAATTCCCTTGCTAGTCAATTAACAAAACTTTTTCTTATATGAAGATGGTAACTGGATATGACTTAATATCCCTGAATGAGGCTCCAAAATTGGGTGTGGGGTCCTGTAGGCTGGTGCTGGGTTTTCTCTCCCTGTCTGTCTGTCTGCCCCTCTGTCTGTCTCTCTCCCCTTGAATGGCAGATGGTGAGCACACACGTGGGTAGAGATGAGGGGGTGGAAAGAAGTGCAAATAAGTGGCATGGAGAAGTGTTGCTCACAGCTGTCAGGGAGACGAGTTTTGACAAGGGGAGCTGGAATTCGCTGGCTGCCAGGGGGAAGCTCTGGGGCCACAGGAGTGGATTGGTGGGGGGAGCATGGGCGGTGGGTAGATTCTGTCAGGATGTAGACATCTTCCTATGGCAGGCCTTCTTCTTCTCTGTTTTTGCTTTTTCTCTCTCTCTCTTTTTTAACTTTCTGCTGTGTCTCTCTTTCAAAGAGAGCAAGGGGAGGAGGTGGCTTTTCCCAAGTCCAGTTCTCATTCTGCATTGGAGAGTAGTATTGGTTTTCCACCCATGACTGCTGAAAATTAGAATTTCTTCATGAAGCAGGGTTCTTTTCTTGTGTTGTTCTTTATCTTTTTAAATATGATTACCTGCCCTTGAGGGCTTCATGGCTAAAATCATAATGAAATTGTCCACCCACCGCAGTGCTTGCTCAGAATCAAGAGCGAAATGGCTGCGGGCCGTGCTCGTGGCTGCAGGAGGGCAGGCGAGGGCCCTGGGCTGGAACACACTTCTTTCCCTCTGCTTGCTTAATACCCTATCTTTGGGCCACAGGCTTATTGACTTACTACTAATTTTCTTGTCAGGATAATTCTTCCAATCAAGATTTAAAACAAACTAGGAGGTCACTAAAGTGGTGGAGATTAAAGCCTAATGCTTTTCTTTATTTGATTAAGATACTCTTATCTGGGTTCTTTGGGCCCAATTTAAACTTGGCTCACACCTTCCTTAAAGGGCCAGGCTTGTTTGTTTCAAGCAAACACTTTCCTTCACATCGGCCTCGCCTGCTGTGTATTTGCTCACTAGGAATAGGAAATAGATTATTCCCACTGCATCAACTTTCAGGCAGCTGCTCGGTGCAATTTTCTTCAATGTCTTGCCATGGAAAAAGAGACCAGTCATTTCCTAAGTAGTGATTTGGAGTGACCTATATTTTAGGAAACTGTTGGATTCACCATCAGCTCCTCTCCTTCCAACCTGTAGACCCAAAGCCTTAATAGAGAACTGCACTTAGAGTAGAGATTATTGAGAAAGGAGGCAATTCAGGAAGAACACGGCACAGTCACCGGACACCGCTAAATGCACAGAGTCACCGTGACTTTAAAGGTGACCTTTTTAATTGATCTCTTATCCCCATTCTTTGCTCCTCAGATGAAGCGGATCCCCTTCACTAGTATCTGGTGAAGACATTATCCAGTTTGTAGCCCTTAAACCAAAGTAGACTGCCCATCCCCCTACGATATTTTCTGTATATGTTAATTAGTACTATCAAAAGAAAGCTCTCCAACCAAACATCCAGCCCAGCTACACCGGCTGAGTCGAAGACCAGAGACAGACATACAGAGAGCATAAAGTTAGAGAGGTAAGCTCTGGAGATGCTGTTTTCAGCACTGAACATCTTTATTTTCCCTCAAGTTTTCTTTTAATCTTGCTTTCTATTAAAAGTCTTCTCAAAGCTAATGCAATAAATTTAGATCTGTAGCCAGATGCAAAGCAAAACTTTTGGCAGGGAATACTCCATCAAAAGACATTGCAAATGAAATATGCTCTCCCTTGGGGATTATTCTACAGTTTAATTTAATTTGATATTTCAAATTAAATTAATTCAAATGGTTATGCAGTTTCCAGGGAAAACAGACTTCATTTATGATGTTCTGCCACCAAATTGTTTAGCAGCCATCATATTTCTTACATTGTTAACTAAGAAAGATAAATAGTGACAAGGTAGCCTCTTCCCCTCATTTCCCAGTCCTGGCCTTAAATAGAACACCAGCAAATCCTTGCAACCCCATACACTTCCTTATTTGGTAGCGGAAGTATTTATTAAGACCATTATAGTTAAGACTAAGACTATTTGTGGTCCCCTCTATCTAATCATTTCCAAGCACATAATGAAGACTCATGGAGCCTCGTGAGAGGAACAGATGTGATGATTCCCGTCTTACAGACCAGGAGACAGGTGGCGATGGGATTACCCAGCCTCATGCAGGGAGCTGGGATGAGAGGCAGGAGCTCAGGTGGAGAGCTGGCTTCTCCACCCTCTGCTTTATCAGGTTATGCTCCCAGTTTGTAGCCCTTCGCTGGGTCGTAATATAATCTGAACTAGGTCTACACTGTCCAAGAAATTAGAAAATTGAGTCATTATTGAGTAAATGAATCAATATAGACATGCCATCTGGAAAGTTGGGGAGAAGACTCATGCCCCACAGTTGTCTTTTATTTAATTTAATTTTTTAAATTAGCATACAGTAAAATTGCCTCTTTTCCTCAGCTGTCTTTTTTGTTTGTTGTTTTTCCTAAATAATCTAAGCTACCAGCTTTCTTTTGTAAGTGTGAACAGCTAGGAAGGAGGCCCTACATCCCCATGGTGCAGGATGGAGTGGCTCCTTGGGATAATGACAGGACCCTCCTGTGTGGTTCTGGAAAGACTGGCTGCCATGAGTTGGAGAGGAAGACACAAGCCCTCCGAGGCAGTGAGGGATGCTCTGGTGCTCTGATGCTGCGTCACTTGGCCTTGAGAGGCCCCCTCTGATGTGGATAGTGGGCAAGCAAACATTTACCAACATGTTGTGTCCTGGGGAGCTTTTTTGCCTATTTTTCTTCTCGCTTCTATAGAGCAGGTTTATTGAATGTGTGCTGTTCCTTGTGTCCATTAATCTCTGGACACACATTGACTGGAGGGAGCCAGAGCCATGTGTGGAGGGCTTACATTTCCGCTGTCACCTTTGTACCCACCGGCCACATGAAAACTCCAAGGCTTTTCTGCTAAAATAGAACTTAACACTATCAAAAGAAACTCTGGAAGAGCACAGAAAGCTAGATTTGCTGCGATTCATTGCTACTTCCTTCAACAAAGGGCACATATTTTAGAGAAATAAGAGGGTTTATCTATACCAACATCACACGGCCTCCAATACCACCCCACCCGGCCCCACCTGGCCCCATTTCCTCCTAAAATCCATAAGGAAACATGCAGAACCAATTACTCTTTGTCATAACTCTCCACTTTGGGAGCGTTCTCCTTTAGGGGTACAGCTAGGAGAATCCAGGGGTTTAGATTTCTTTGTCAGGAGAAATGGAATTTGCATTCCTTTGACATATGAACATTTCAGGGGGGAAAAAGATAGCATCATTAGAACAACAATGATACTTTACACAATAGATGCTTGTAAATTGTACCCAAACTTGAAAGGGTTCGGTAGTTCTACATCCGTGTTTTCAGGTACAACACCCAGTGGGCTTATTCTGCTGTAAGGATAATGCTATTAGGCAATCATTATTATTAGCACAGTAATGCTAATGTTAATTCTACAGCTACATAATTAACTCACCAGCCAGTCAGCACCTAGGATCTCTTGGACTCCTAAATGCCTAACGAATCCTGACATTTTTTTTTAAAGCCATCTTTTCAAGTCTTGGGAAAGGAATCTACAAAATCCAAAAGTGAGGAGGCTCCTAAAGATAGTTTCAAATGCCGAGACCCGTAGCCAGCTGCTTGGTTTAGAGGCTAAGGAGAACCACAACGTTTTGCACACCTACCATGAGTCTGGGAGACGTTAAGTCCAGCACCTTATTTCGTCTTCACAACTCAGCAATAGATGGCAGGTGTCTCTTTTGCAAAAGAAGAAACTGAGCCACAAGGAGATGAAGTGACTTGATCAAGGTCACACACCTGGGCACAGATGAGATTTGAAACCGGTTCTTTCTTGCTCTCAAGCCCACACTCTGGCTGACTGTAGTACTCTGCCTCCTCTGGCTTACAGGTAAATGCAAATTGAGGAACATGGACTTCTGCTATCTTTTTCCATACGTCTTCTTTCCCTTTCAGTTTTTCTCCTCTCTGGCTTTCTTCTCATTATATTCTGATAGACACCGGGATTTAGCAGGAGCTCTCGCTCTTTCTTTTCTCTTTTGTGCTCAACAAAAATATTTAGTAAGAACCCACTGGCAGTAGGTATTATAATAATTACTTTGCACAGCGTTTTAACCAATGGTCAATCTTGCCCCCTAAGATCTCACTTTCCAAAATTATTCTAACTCTTGTATCAAAGGGCTAGATGTATAGAAAATGATCTCTCTCTGTGACAAATCCTAAATGAATCAAGTTTATTTAGCCAGTGGAAGAGAAACCTGAACAGTGTTTTTTAAACAGCTTTCAAGTTCATAACAGAGATATTGAAACTGCCCCAGCTGTTCTCCATTGCCAGCAAGAATGCAACAGAAGGAAAAGTGGTTTGCTCAAAGCAATAGACATTTTGATCATGTATAAGAACTTTCTGGCTGTGAAGGATTGTTCGACAAGGAGATGGTTTACTGAGACAGGTTGCCCTTGAAGACCTTTCCAAATAAGACAGTTTGCTTCCTGGGCATTTCAGACTTCAGGGAGTGGACTGAATGAGCTGAGCAGTAGGGTCACCCAGTCTGAGTCCCCTTGTTCTACAGAATGCATTCAGTTTGTCTACACTGTCAACATGAGTGGAAGTTTCATCAATTTTCCGGTAAATTTTACAGCACAGACATAAGATAAAATATATTTTGTCTAAATGATCCAAATTAATTTTCCTGTCCAAATCACATGTGTACACATCCATATGGAGAAGCTAGACAAGATCATATTAAGACAGCAGATTTAATTGGATTTATAAAAATCTGTAACTGTTTTTAGCTCCTTGGAGATAGATACCAGGTAAATGAACGCCATCTCAAGAGTGGCAGCCCCTATGTATTGTATTAGCACACTCTTGAAAATGGAAAGAGTGTGAGCATCAGTCACTAAGGTCCTGGGTTCAAATTCTTGCACTCCCGTTTGCTTGCCTGTACAATTCATGTGATGTGTCTGAGCCTCTGCTTCCTTATCTATAAAATGGTAAACATTACACCTACTTCCAGGTATGGGGGAAACAAGGTTAAATGAGATGGTGTTTATAAATCACCCAGCAGAGTGCCTGGCAATACAGGTACGTTCTTTCCCCGTAAACTGTTCCGTAAAAGCTCTTCCATTCTGACTTGGCCTGGTGACACTTGTCCAGCCCTGTAGCCATCTAAAAGGCCTAGCAGCTACATTCACCGGCAAGTTCACACCCTTTCCTAAGTCTCTCTCAGCCCAGCCCTCCAGCCTGGGTGCTCACTTCCCAAGAGGATAGGAGTGCTCCTCTCTGACTAACCTCACTTGAAGCTTCACTGTGGGTTTTGAGTCCCTACACGTGTGAGCATCAAGCATTTTTACAGCCAATGTGCCATAACTGAGAATGGTCCCTTCAAGGACTACAGGTGTGTTCATTGGGGTAGATATTGAGGAGGTAGCAGCCTTGTAGAAGCACTAAGCTGGGAAATAAAGGATCCCAGCTCTGGCTCCAGGATTGCCAGGGTGACTTTAGGCAGGTCACTTCACTGCTCTGGGCCTCAGTAGCAATTATTATTTATTCTGTGCCTACCGTGCCATTGCATCAGCAAAACCCCAGACTCAGGCCCTAAAAGGTTATTTGCCAGGGACCTATTTATTACATTAATTATTTTCAATACCCACAGTCAGCCTCAAGGTAGCTAGTGCAATCTTCATTTTACAGATGAGGAAACTGAGGTTCAGTAAAGTTGGGAAACTTAATCAAGGACCCCTGAAAGCTAGTAAACAGATGGGCAGACTCAGAACCCAAGATGCGTGACATCAGAACGTGCACTGGTTTGACGGCACAGCCCTGACTCAGTTTCCTGATGTGGAAAATGAGGTTAGACGAAGATCTTGGGGGCCTTTGTCTACAGCCCAGATAGTTGATGAATATAGTTCTGGACTTCTTCCCAGCCTCAGCAGCCAACCTGGGCACATTGAGGGTGGAGGTATAGAAATGATCACAACAGTCAATTTCCATCTCCCTCACTCCCTCCCCTTAATTTGTCTCGTTTTCCATGTAGAGACTATTTGGGAGTTCTCTTTTATTTCCTTCTTGGAGAAATAACTGTTGACTTTTTTTTTTAGAAGAGCTTTTTGGTAGAGAGGGAAGAATTGAAACAAAGTACTTTGGCGAAGAAGTCTCCGGAAAAATGATCCTATTTCCTTTGGAGAGGCTCTTGTAATATAATCATGAGCCATCTGTTAACTTCCTCTCCCCTTGCATGATCTTTCTGGGTCTAAGCCACTGATGTCCCCAAGGGGAAGCCGGCAAGAATAGGGGGATAAGCCTTCTTGTTGAACATCGAGGAATGGGGCAACTTGAGCAAGACTAGTCAGTGCAGTTTAGCAAAGGGGTGGAAAATCAAGCCAAACGTCAATACCAACAAATGTTCTAGAGATTACAGATAAGCTGTATCAGGAGAGAGTGAGAGAGCCAAATTTATATAGTTGAGAAAGGATCTGGCTCCAAGGGAACACAATCGTGATCTATAAATACCTCCACAAAAACAGTATAAATAAAGTAAGGAAATCAATCACTGTCTCCAGAGCCGGGAGGACAAGGGGCAGCAGCCCTCAGCTTGGAGAGGGAGATGGAAAGCTCAACAGCAAAAAGTTCAGAGCTGAGAGAAGCAATTGAGCGAAGGAACGGACTCTCCAGGGGAAGTGGCTGAGCTCCAAGGCTGCCTGGAGACTGGAGGTGGGACGAGATTAAATGCTAATAGGAACCAGAGTCCAAGGAGGCCAGGAAGGCTAGATGGAGGTCAAATGAGATGACCTAAGTGTTTCTCTCACCTATGAGTCAATGAACTGAGGAGTAATTACTCGCTCTTGCAAATTGCTTGGTAAATATACTGAGTAAATCAAAGAAGCCATTTCAACAGCAGAGTTGCTGGGGATGGGGCAGACTGGAGGCTGCACATTCCAAAGAGATCCCATGCAGAGTTGGGTTTGTCAGCAAGACTTTTTATCATAACGTTGGACGGCACACTTGCCCGGTTTAATCCACATTTATTAACATGAAAAGCAGCTTCTGGTGTCAGACAGCAGGAGCCCAATCATAGGCCAAACCACCTTGGCCTCCCTGCCCCTGCCCCCTTCCGGAAGAATCCTCTTCTCCCCTCCCCACAACACACACTTGCTCACCCTTCCTGCCACTCTCCCCCTTCAACAATATTAATGGCTCCTGCCTAAGTACTTGAGTGAGCAGGCCTCTCCTCCACAGAGCCTGTTTAGAGATGGCCTGAAACGGCTGCTGGGAATAATTCTAGCCGTAGGCAAGCTCAAGAATTATTGATGAAATAACCTTTTGGGGCCTGAGTCTGGGGTTTTGCAGATGCAATGGCAAGATTATTGTTTAAGTGGGGACTTGATCAGGCAGTGACCTAGAAAACATTTAGCTCTTTTATTGCTTTCAGAGCTTCCTGGGGCTAACATGGTCTTCTTCCACAGAAGCCTGGGCAGCTGATTGCAAAAGCGAGTCAGAGGAAGTGGACAGGGAGACGGTGAGATTGTCTGCATGCCCAGAAAGCCCAAAAGTACCGAGGCAGCATCTTGCCCCAGGATGAGAGGGCCATGGGCCTCTCTTGAGTCACCAGAACTGGGATGGCATAAAACAAGTCAGCTTCGCAGTGACTTTCTGTTTTTGCCTTAAAAGCTTAACCTCACCAGATTCAAGGAGCAGATAAATCAGTAGCAAGGGAGGCGATTATTAATGGAGCATCCTTTACAGGGGCCCCAGTGCTGGGCCTGGCTGGGTTGGATAATGAGAAATGGTAGAGCAGAAAGTCATTTGAGAAGTTCACATCCAGGGCTGGAGTGACAGGAAAAGAGGGCGGTGCCCCCTGTAGTGGAGGCTTCAGGCTGACCACAGTCTCTAAGAGGCAAGGGCTTCTGAGAGAACTTTCTGCAACAGACCACCTCTGTGATACAGAGAAAGGGGTGAAGTGGTCCTTTCTCTACTCTCTGCACATAATTGTACCCTCACCGCATTCATTCATTCACTGTTTTTATGTAGTGCCTATGCTGTGCCAGGCACTTTGCTAGGTTTGGAGATTCCAGAATAAATAAGACAGTTTCTAGTCTCAACATGCTCAAGGGAGAGGCATTCCCAATCGTATCAGGTCCTCAATAGCACAATAGAGGGATATACAAAGACTTCTCTGTAAGCACAGTGGCAACAGCAGAGAGCACTGCTTTACAGAGAGGCAACATGTGAACAGGCCTTTGAAGGCCTTTCCAATTTGAGAAAGACAATCTAGATAGTTGCAATGAGATGGCATGACTTAATCAGGGAATAGTAAACGGCCCAGGATAACTGGAGTGTAGAGTGCCTAATGGGGAAGGGCGTGAAATAATAATACCTTCCAGGACTGAGGTCTTACTACCTGCTAGGTACTGGGCCAAGAGCTCTAATATAATAACGAGCTCACAAGAACCCTCTGAAGTATAGCATGATCGTGGAACTTGCTGAGGGTCACAGCTTGGCAGGATGGGGTAGAGACGTGAGGGCTGCTTACCTGGGATGTAGCCACCAGCAAGTTCTGTACGGTAAGTCAGGAAGGAAGTAAAGGAAGGGCCAGGAGGTTTGAAATTTTAGAATCCAGTGCACCAGAGCTATAAAGACCCCCAGAGTTCAGCGAGACCAACCTGCTCATTTACAGAGAAGGAAAATAAGTTAGGTACACAGCTGAAAGAATCCTAATCATTTTATGAAATGCCTTCAATGCCACATTAAGATGTTCAGAACCCCTGGAGGTTTTTAAGCCAAAGCAGGACATGAGCACCTCTGTGTTTCAGAACATACTCTGGAGACAGTGAGGGCTCCTTAGAGCAGGGCGGAGACTGAAGGCAGAGAGACACCACTTACATACAGTGTGGGCCACAAACCACTGGCCTTGGTGCCACTGGAGGCCCTTCCCCGAGACCTCCTGACCCAGGCTTTCTAGGCGAGAGGCTGAAGAATGTATGCTTGTAATACGCTCCCCAGCTGATTCATAAGCACACTGGGGTTTGAGACCAATGAGTTGGAGAGTGATTGCAATCCTTGGAACACTCCAGTTTAGAGAGAACGAGGGTCTGAACTTGGCAGTGATCATGGTAATGTGCAAGGGGGCAGGTCAGAACTGTTGTCAAGATATAGTCACCAGGATGTGGCTGAGTGAGAGATAAAGAGAGATGTCCAAGATCACTCTGAGGTCTCCAGATTGGGTGACTGAGTAGCTGATAATGGTGATGCACGGAGGTTGAAGTTTAGTTTTGAGAACCTTGAGTTTGAAGTATCGGCAGGATAAGCCAGTAGAGATGTCTGTCAAGTCATCTGAAACTCGAGTGTGGAGCTCAGAAGACAGGAGGCAGGTCACGGCTCAGGATATGAATTTGGGAGTCTTGATTTATTGCTCCTCTTGCATAGAGTTGATCCTGATGCACCAAAGTTAATCACTTACTCCTCTGCAGTTCCATAACACCTTACACAACATGGATCACACTATGCTGTGTCTATTTGTTTTATGTACCTGCTCCTCTACTAAACCACAGGCTGATTAAGGGCAAGAACCTATCATTCACGTTCAAACCCCCAAATGCCCACCACAGTGTCTGACACATATGAGTTCCTTTAAAATATTGCTGAACAAGTGTAAGAGAATAAAGGAAAGTTCTGAGGACCTAATCTCGGGCACCATCAACATTGACAGTGTGGGTAGAAGAAGAAAGATTACAAAGAAACCTAACATAGAGTGGTTAGCGTGGGAGGAGGAAAAGCAAAAGAAAATAATGACAAGGAGGAAAGAGAGAGGAAGAACCTTCAGGAACGGCAGGGTAGCTGACAGCATGAGTCACCACAAAGAGACCAAGCAGCGTGCTAGCTGGCCTCTGGAACTTTCATTAGTGTTGTCCCTTTCAGGAGTAAGGCTGGGGCTAGTGCAAAGACAAATGCCCAACACCAGGTCTGGCCTCTGGAACTTCCAAATGGTTCTTTGCTTGCAAGTCCAAACAGCCCTTGCTTCGTGAGGGTGAGTTGTGAAGCCATGAAAACCCAGATTGTATCAGGCAATGAAGTGGCTAGAAAAACCCAGAGGGCCACTGCAGGCTAAACTCTCACTTTAACCTCCCATGGGAGTGAAGTTCAGTGGTTAGACCACCCGAGGCTGCCCAGATACTTCTTTGCTTGTCTCCTTGATCTCTGGTCTTGGCCTTGTAAGCTTTTTTCAGGCAGGTATTTGGGGATTTGGTGAAAGAAACAAAGAACCACTGGAAATGGCCAAACCAAGTATACCAAGCATTTACCATCATGCAACACGTTAACTGGGTTGTTTGTTTGGTTTGGTTTTCTTTATTTTTCTTTTCTTTTCTTTTTTCCTGTCTTGGTCTTGTTTCACTGTCTCAGCTCATGTGACCACACTGTAAAATTCCATTTTGTCTTTTCTTCAGATGTTGAAATGTGAACCAAATGCTGCTTTTAATGAGCTAGGAAATTGTTCAGGCTTCTCTCGTTTTTTTTCCTTTTGAAATGCTATAGGGTGTACCTCAAAGCTTCAGTGGGAAGCCTGCAATTTCAGAGTAGTTTTCTTTAGGTGAAAGAGGCTATCCTGTATCTCAGAGACCTCACCACAGTTCAAATTCAAAGAGTCTCTGGGGAGGAAGCAGGGTCCAGGGCTCGCGAAGGGGGAGGGTGATTTTGGGGAAGGTTCCAGAAGATCCTCCCAGGGGATGACCAGAGGCAGGGGGTGACCAGGGGTGTCCCGCTTTAAACTGGACCTCCAGCCCGGAATATTCAACTATCCAGTGGACGTTTCCACCAGGATGGATCCCATCACCTCAGACCTAATGTGTTTTGAACAGAATCAATTGCTTTCCTCAATAAACCAGTTATTTTTTTCAACCTTTGTTTTGTGTCTACTATATGGCAGACACGATTTTAGGTGTTGGGGTCACAGTGGGCAACAAGACAGATACAATACCTGCCTAATGAGGCCTGCATTCTAGCAGGGAAAGCAGATTTGAAATGTTGTCGACATTGTCATGAGTGTCATAAATAAGAGTAATGAGTAACATCCATCGAGTCCTTTCTGTCTCCACTATTGCCAGCTGACACTATGGCCAGCACCATGGGACACTGAACCCAGAGCCCTGACTTTGTGTGGAGGGTCTGGCAAGGCTCTGAGTCCTCTTCCTCAGCCCCACGTAGCAGCCCCATTGGCCCCAATATTCTTCCAGATACACGCTTTGGAAACTGAGGTCCCTGTCTCTTCTTTCCACATCTTCCCCTCTAATGAATCATCAAGTCTTGGCACCGCCTCCATCATCTGCTCCTGCTCTCCACTCCTCCTGGCCCCTCTTACTTCAGCAGCCTGTCACCGGCACCTGGAATATTACAACAGCTCTGGCCTCCCTGCCTCAGGCCCCCTTCCCTTCCATCCTCTCTGGTCTGTACATCTCCTCCAGATGAACTTTCCAGAAAGGCTGCTCTCTGCTCAACAGTTTAGTAACTTATTCAACAAGTAATTATCAAAAGGCTTGCCTTGCTCCAAATATTAGTCTGTATATTTCAAAAAAGAAACTGATGCTAATTGTGTCCCTTGACTAAAGATAGTCCAACCTCCTTAGCCTGGCACTCAAACCCCACCCCCAAACAGGCCAGTTTTCCAGGTTCATCTCCACAAATGTCCTGTTTACCATTTCCCCAAGCACAACTTCTGCCTTCTTGGGCCCTCTGCCCCTCTCCATTTCTACTTATTGAATTTCCACCCATCATTAAGGTCCAAATCACATGTCACTCTTCTCTGAGGCCTTCTCTGATAAAGCCAAGCAGAAGTGCAGAAGTAGCGTCTCCCATCACTGAATTTATTCTGAGGTACATACACACTGCACATGCATGCCTGTGTGTGTCTCACACACTCATATACATGCCATACACACTTCTAAGAACCCCTAGGAATCCGTGCGTGTACCTGCCGGTGGTGAGCCTGGCTCTGCTCCAGGAACTGTGCTAAGCAACTCTGCCACATTGTCTCCTGTAATCATCACCTCCCTCTTATGAAGTAGGCACCATAATTATATCACCATGTTACAGATGAGATCAAAGAGGTTAGGTCAAATGCACAAATAAGGTCACATAGGCAGTGAGTGGCAAAACAAAGATTCAAACCCAATTTTGATCAAATCTCACATATGTTAATACTACACTGCCATTCATCAAGCGAGAATTCTTCTTTAAATAATTATGTACCCCAATTGCCTTGGACAGCACTTTGCATGCAATATGA
Organism: Equus quagga; assembly: GCF_021613505.1. Classification (NCBI taxonomy): domain Eukaryota; kingdom Metazoa; phylum Chordata; class Mammalia; order Perissodactyla; family Equidae; genus Equus; species Equus quagga. Next base: position 75,341,667 of record NC_060280.1, on the reverse strand, counting down.
ATTCACAATTATCTTCCCAATACCTAGCACAGAGTCCAGAACATCTGCATGTGTAATAAACACCTGTGAATGAATGAATGGAACTGTTGCTGGGCACCAGGACAAACCCTCTGAATCAGAATAGCTGAAATTGGGGCCTGAGAATCTCTACGTTAACAAACAGTCCAGGTGATTCTTAAGGAGCCAGCCAGCACCTGTGCACAGACTGACATGATGAAACTAGCCCAGCTCCCCACTTTCTGAAAAGGGAGATTGAGGCTCACAGTAGTTAATTGACTTCCCAAGGTTAGTAGCCTACCTCCCACCCCAAGCCATCTCTTCTGCCTGGGACTTTTCTAGTCAGCTCCTCTTACTGTCAGCCTAACTGTAAGATAAGATACCAACTTTGGGTAGAGAACAAGCCTGTATCACCATCTGTCCTGTCTAAGGGAATCTTACATTGGTTTTCCTGACTCTTTCCTCTGAGGGGGTTCTTACCGAAGACCTCATCTCGGATAAGCTGAGCAGGGGACAGCCTCTGAGCAGCTGACCTAGAAACTCCAAACCACAGCAAACCAAGTCTTTGACCTGAAAGTGCCTTGTTACTGGGTTCTGCTTAATGCAGATCCATCGTCTTCGGAATCTCCTTCTTGCCTCTTCAGAGAGGATCCACGTTACCTAGCAACCAGTGTGTCAGTGACGTGGCAAAGCTGTTGATCAATAAAGTTCTGGCTGCCTGGCCTCTCCCTGAAGCTGTGTTTGTCCTATCTCATTCTAAAAGCCACTGTCCGCTGATTTCTTAGCAGCTGGGTGATGTATTCAAAGGAAAATAGGATTTAGAGTTAGACATACCTGGTTTGATTTCCCAATTCAACCACACACTGGATGTATGATCTTGAAAAGTCACCTGCCCTCTCTGATCCTCAGTTGCTCATCCCTATTGTGAGGGGAGTCTAAAGGAAAATCTGTGATATCTGTGTTCTGTGTTCCATGACCTGGGGTGCGAGCTGCTCCTAGGATCCAAGCAAGTTCAGCCTGATGAAGAGATTCAGTTGTGTTTCGTGTTGGCCATTCCGCGTTATCAGTCCAACCCACTGAGGCGTGAAAATAAATCAGAACCGCTGACAGGTTAGGCTATGTTATCCTTCCACGAATATCAGCCTTCTCCCAACCCCCAGTTTTGCCTCAATAATAAAACTCCCTTGCATACAGACAGACAGCACGACTCTGGGAAATCCTCAAGAAAAGTCGTCCATATGGTTTTGAGTCATTTACACTGAACCCATCATAATATTGTTCTTCGAAGATCCATTTACATTTGTTCTAAAGGCTTATTTTAAAGCTTATGCAAATGAACTAGATTAAGGTTGCATTCTGGAAGCTGAAGCTGGAAAATGGAAAGTGCATTTTAAACTTGGTGTAAATAGAGTTTCACATGTGTTCTAAATATTCTCCCTTCTTAGCCCAAGTGTCCTCCATTCACCCTCCTGCTGTCCTCAGACCCCAAGAGGCTCTCTAGGAGGGAGATACTAGTTGATGGCAGTTAGAAGTAATGGAAGGAGCAAGGGAATGGCAGTGTAATTCGCTGTTCTTCCCAGCCTCATGGCATTGAATGAATCGCTTAATTTCCTAGGTTTCACTTTCTTCATCTGGGACCCACACAAGGCCTCCATGGTCCCCCACTGTCAGTGGCATTAGAGTTGCCTGAGGAACAGACTCTGGACTTCTCACCCTGACCTACTGAATTATAGTCTCCAAGAGCGAAGCTCCGGAATCTGAATTTTTCATATGCTCTCCAAGTAATTCTGATGTGTGTCCAGGCATGAGAACTGCTAGACTAGATTATTTGTCAGGATCTCTCCTCTCCACCTACAAGATTCTACGATTGTTGCTGAGTATCCCTTTTCAGCTCATATTTCCCTACCTGCCTCCAAAACTCGTGAACATGCTAGAAGTTCCCATTCATCATACAACCCCTGTTGTGGACCTCGTGTGTTTTCTTTGAAGAATCTTGATGCACTTGTTGAACTCTGGTTAGATGTAAGAAACCACCACTTGTCACCCTCAACATACTCTGATGGGGAACCTAAAGTTTAGAGCTGAGAATCTGGCTACATTACAGAGCCCCTGGAAGGCTCATTGTGCTTGCAGAATAACTGGTGAGCAAACGCAATGAGCATCAGTAAAATTACATACATGTTAATGTCGACATGCATATGTAGGTCTTGGGTGAGCAGCATTATGGGGATCCGGATTAGAACTTGGACCTATGCTCCAAAGGGCTGGTGAGATTGGAGATGGGGAGGAGAAGGTACAGCTCAAGCAAAGAAACTAGGAAGGAGAGAAGAGGCCTGTGCGTGGGAAAGGACGCCTTGTCCTTGACCTGAATTGCCTTTCTACTGTTGAGAAGAGAGAATTGGCCTGTGTTACTTGCCAGTGATGGTTTTCCATTCAGTGCTGCCAAAATGAGCTCCTCGTAGTGAAACCTTCTCTGTGGTCTGTCGCTGTCTGTGTGCTCACACAGCCCCAAAGTCAGCACTGTCTGATGGTATTTCCAAGAGCTTTGTCACTCGTTATACCATGGGGGACTCTCATGGAACTATGTGTGTCTTCTGCTCTATGAGTCTGGCTTTTTCCAAGTAGCATGACCTCATTTTAATGTAAATCTAGCAAGGGTTACCTTCTCTGCTCCTGACAAGAAGAGGATATAGCTGAGCCTGGCCAGGCAGAACTAAGAATTTGTCTAAATTTGTCTTTCAGTCCATTTTTATCCCCCATACCCTGGCCCCTTCCCTTGCCTCCCTCCTCCATCTGGGCACCAAGTGCCCCCTCTGCCGGCCCCTCCATCTTGAAGTCTCAGTCAAGCTATGGAATTATCATCTTATTAGTCTTCTCTCTCAAAATGAAAGAGGATGCTGGGAGAGGCCAGTGCTTTACCCATGAGATAAATTGCAAACATAAGCAATGTGCTTCCCAGGTACAAGAGAGATCTATAAGTGGGGGGCTTTTGTGTCACCCCCAAGTCAGAGCACACTGTGACCCCCGAAGGCTGGTCTGGAGGATCCAGGAGGGCTTTTCTCCAGACCACTTCCAGACAACTGCGCACAAAGTAGAACAAACACCATCTCCACTGAATTTAGCGCTAGCACACTTTAGTTTCTTTCAATCCTATTTATAAACCATATTTTACACCGCTGCTTCCATTCAGCCCGTCTGCGTTTTCTTCCATTAATCACAGAAGAACTCCCCACTGTAGCTTTCATTACCTGCTCAAAATGAATGTGGAGAGAAAACACAATTAGATGCCACTTTTTAAAAATAATATCTTGAAAAGAGAGCAAAGACTTAAAAAAGGAGTGGGGGGAACACAGTTTGATCTAATGGCCAGATGACCTCAGGTTAAGGTGGAGTTTAGATCAGCTTTTTCTTTCTCTTTCTTTCTTTCTCTGCCCCTGCCCGCCCCTGGTGAATCCTGACGAATCCAGAGTTCGGCTGCACGCATGTTTAGATTTCCTCGTCTCTGCTGAAACAATGAAATATTTCTATCATATTAAACCTGTCAAACTGGTCAAAGTGCAGCGGCAAACTTTTAAGTGCTCCTTCCTGCCCACTCCCCTCCGCTCTGGCGAAGGGAGCACAATGTATTTGCTGGCCATAAACTCCCTGAGGGTTTTGAAGTCCGATACCTGCGCCTGATTTGCAGGGTTTGTTACTGTAGGTGCTCACCTCTGTCTGCACCGGGGATAGCAGTGCTCGTGGTGGGCTGCCCCGCCCACCTGGCTCCCCGCACACCTTCCACTGGCGCTTGCTTCTCCTCCTCACCCCGGCCTGAAACACAGCCGTCACTAGTATGCTCTCATCCAAAGCAGCCGAGCCCGGCGCTGGGGAAGAACGCGGGCGTCAGCGGCTTCAGACCAGGCGGGGCTCCTGGCGCTGCCTGACACCTGGCACCCTGACCCACAGACCGAATGCTACTCGAGAGCTGCTGGACCTCATCCAAGTCCCTCAGTGTCTGCGAGCCTCAGTTTCTTCATATGTAAAATGTCAGTAATTCGGTAATCCCGCTCAGCCTATCACAGGCGGCCATTGTGCAGATGAAGATGAGTCGTTTGTGGAGAAGCCCGTAACCATGCCAATGTAGGGGCAAATCAGTATTATCAGACTGTCAGCTAATGCTCTGGGCCAGGCACCGGCAGCAGCCAGGCCGTGCACACAGGCAGAATCCAGCTTTCAGACGGGACATGGGACAGTGGGAGGAGTTCAGCTTTAGAGCTAGACCAGTCTAGATCTGAGCATCCATTCTGTCACTTCCGAGCTGTGTGGCCTCGAGCAGCTTACTTGGTCTTCCTGAAACACGGTTCCTTCGTTTCTGCAAGGGAGATAACACATTCCTCCTTTCAAGATTGCTGCAGAGTTACAAGAATTAAACGAAAGGTGTATTGAAGCCCCTGGAAGACAGTAGGTGCCCTATAAATGGTAGCTTTCTCACCCCGGTGCTGTTTCCTAACGTGTCTGGAAGAGTAAGGAAACAAGAGACCCTACTCTGCCTTTTTTTTTCCTTTGAGGTCACATTGGTTTATAACATTATATAAATTTCAAGTGTACATAATGATATTTCAGCTTCTGTATACCTTCAAGGATTTCTCCTGTGACGCCGGCTCAGGCCCGGGGGTGGGTGCAGGAGGAGTTCGTTTCTTTCTTCAGAAACTCCTTTTTCAGGTAACTGCCTCACTAATGGAGCAGCAAACCTCTTTCTGGGCATTTTTTATGTGTTTTTCTCTTTCATTTTGTTTTGTTTTGGCCTTCTGTTCCTGAGACCTGCAGGGCTGAAATAGGAAAGGACATTTCTGGGAAGGAAAAGGAGAGAAGGAGCCAAAAATCGGAGGGCTACAGTGACTTTCTTTCTTAACAAATGAGAAACAAGCTCGAGATTTACAGACTAAGTGCTATTAATTATCACCCAGCAAATATTGAACCACAATGTTGTTGTCTTAGAAAAAACCAGAAACTCATGCTGAATACTAACGGGCTCCATTAGCGCTCTGTGTAAACCCTGCCCCTCATGCACGTGGCACCGAGGACATCAACACGCCAGGCGGGCCTGGCCTGGCCCCTGCGGGAAGCCCACATCCATCTGTGGCCCGTGTCTGGGACTCTATGAGTGATGGGGGCGAGAGTGAGCTCCCCGTCCCCAGGAAAGGCCGAGGACCCGATAAGGGGGGGTAAGTGTGGCGGCCTCCTGGGGCGCTGTCGGAGGCTTCTTGTCTTGGAATGAAAGATATGCCAGGTTTCTTCCTGGGCTTAGCTGTTGACCTCGCATGCTTTGTCACTAGCACACAGGAAGCCTTAGGTGTACCACAGTATTTAGAATTTCCTCACCTGACCAATACTCTGCATATAGTAAACCTCTTCTGGCTACCATGTCGCTAAACACCCTCGATGCTGGCGGAGTCTGAGATGGGAGAAGCTAACATACATTGATGTGTCCTGTGTCGTCGCTGCAGTAAGTGTTTGTGGAAGTGATCTCATTCCATCCACTACAGGTGTGATTGCCATCATTACACCAGTAAGAAAACAGACTTCAAGAGCTGAGAACTTGCCCAGGGCCTTCGCCAGGATCCACATGTGCCCCAGAAGCCCCTGTTCCCTCCCCTCCACATGCTGCCCCTCCCCTACCCACCCAGGACCATGGGGCTCGCTTGGGCAGTAAAGCATGGTGACAGGGTCATGAGGGAGCTAAAGGGCCAGCTCACACCCTGCTCTGCCGTCACCTTGCCCACTGTGGCCAGTGCCCCTAGTGCTCTGGAGCTGAGAGCAGCCACAACACACTCTGCCCTGAAGGAGTCATGCATCCCTCCTGCATTCCTGGGCCCCAGCCCCATGTGCTGACAGCCACGGGTCTCCAAAGCCGCCCTGATCAGGAGGCCACACTCATTCTCCCCCCGGCAAGCACATCCCCGCTCAGTACACTCTCACCAGAGTCCTTCGAACCTGCAGTAGAAAATTGCCAAACGAAGCATAGTGGGAAACATACTACTTGAGAAAACTTTAGCCTTTCTTTTTCCTGAAATCTAAATAAGGGCACTGCTCCTGAGGATAATGTTTTCTGATGTGACAAATTGCTGGCTCTCTGGATAACTCAATAGTGTCTTTCCACGCCACTCCCTGATAGCCAGAGTAGGGACTCCCTCTGAGTTCTTTCTCCCGGGTAGCACAGGGTGCTGGAAGGACTGTGGGAGGACTACGGTGATCCCCATGGGCCTCTGTCCCAGTGAAACCTACCCCGGCCTCAATTTTCTCATCTGTAAAATCAGGAGATTGGTCTAGACCAGGGCTTCTCAATCTCGGCACTATTAACATTTCCAGTGGGATAAGCCATTGTTGTGGGGACTGTCCTGCGCATTGCAGGATGGTTGGCAGCATCCTTGACCTCCACCCACTAGATGCCAGTAGCATGTGCCCTCATCCCTCTACCTAGTTGTGAGAACCAAAAATATCTTCAGACAGTCAAATGTCCCCTGGGGAGCAAAATTTCCCCTGGTTGAGAACCACTGGCCTGGATGATCTCTGAGGTCCTCCCAGCTCTTAAGGTCTCTGTTCAGAAGGTGGTATGAGCACTAAAAAGAGCTTGGACTGGGCTGGCTGACGAGAGGTAGACCTCTAGTCAAATCCCAGCTCTAGCATTCACATTTTAGCTTTTCATAACCGGTCAAATTACGTCGCTTCTTTGAGCCTCAGTTTACTTATCTGCACAATGGAGATATTAGTACCTATTTCATAGGGCTGATTGGAGGATTAAATGAGAAAACATATATAAAACTCTGGCACATATTGCCCAATAAACGGTGCCGTTATTGCTGATTATGATTGAAAGTAAACCAGACCATCTGCTTTCTCTAGACAGTTCCTCTTGTGATCAAATTCACACAAATTCACACAAAGGTAGGCAGCCAGCTGCAACAGTTATGCAAAGAAAGAAACTAACACTTGTGTTAAACATCTACTATGTGCTAGGCACTATGCTAGGCAGTTTCATAAAAATTCTTGGGCTAAATGAGGAAGTTAAACAGTATCGAGAACTAGGAAATGCAAAGACAACTAATGGACATACCCAGACCACTGTCAGATTGCTGATGCCTAGAAGGTCCAGATCTGGAAATCTAGGGTGCTTATTATGTACCTGCAGTATCAGGAGTGATTCCCCTTACTTTCGCCGTTAAATTAAGAGTACCCACTTACCGGTTACCCATGATAAATGCCATATATGAGAAGGGAAGAAATGGAAGAGTCATTGATAGCGGGATTTGTTCGCCCACAGTAAGTTCATGTCTTCTCCTTGGTTTGGTTCTGCCCATAGGGCAATTTACTTCAGTTCATACAGAAAGAGACAAGGAAATAATATCCGTCCTTAAATCAGGGTTACAGGTTTCGATTTCCTCTTCTCTCCTCCCCCATTTTCCAAGGCCAACAGCTGTCCATTACCTCCAAAGCTTCCTTCTCTGGGAAGCCCAATTCTCCAGTGCACATTGCTGAGATCACTACCCTGCTCTGCCTGCCCCACGAGAGGTTCAATCCTTCAGTGGAAGTATTTTATCTGTCGCCGGGTTACAGGCCGAGTTGCTATATTAAGTGCCAATAGAGAGTAGGTGGAGGCTGGAAATGAGGCCAATGGACACTCTCCCTCCTTTCTTCCTGGCTGGTCATCCCTGTGGTCGCCATTGCTCATCGTTGGGGTCCAACGATGCTTGTTCTCCTCCTCGTCTTTGCTATTATTCACCTCTTTGCTCTACTTCAGCCTCAAATCCAAACTCAGATCCAGTAATGTTATGGCATACCTACTAAGTGCCAGTTTCTTTCACATATTCTGTCTCACCTGGCCTTCACAGGAACCCAGATTTTACAGAGATAAAGGGTGTCATCAAAGGCCACTACTAGTAGTTGGTAGAAATGAGTTGGCATGTCTCTCCTGAGTCCGACTTCCAGCTCTTGTTCTTCTGTCTAGCAGCAGCCACGGTCCCAACAGGAAAATCCTTGCTTCCTGAGGGTGGGAAAACATCCACTTACGAGCCTCTGTGCTCCAGATGCTGTGGTTGCTCCAGGCAGTGCATGTCAGCCCCGCCCTTGACCAGAGGCAGAAATGGGGTTGGACCAGAGGACAATGCCATTCCATCCATAAACCCCATGTGAATGTGTACACATCCATGTCTTTTAGTCATCACTCCCTTGGCCTCAACATTCTCTTGCCCAGCCACCCCTTCTATTCCACCTGGTAAACTCCTATTCGTCCTTTAAGAAGCAGTTCAAAAATCACCTCTTCGATGAAAGCTTCTCTGGCCTCTCCATTGTCTCCACTTCTGCGCGTCTTTAACACTTTGTGCACGTCTCTTTTATAGCAGGTGTCGCTCCATGTCTTATTCATCACTTCCCATAATTCCCAGCACATAACAGTCCTAAATGAAGATTTCTTAAATGAATGAATGGATGAACGGGGAAATCTTGGGGCAAATAACAAACGCAGTATTTGAAGTAGTCCTTATCTAGAAATGGCCCCAAGAATCTGCCATCAATCCAGAAAGTAGAACTTTTTTTCCCGTGAAAGCCCGGGAATTTTGAGAGAGAGGCAGAGAAAAGCCTATTTTTCTTCCCACCCACTGATTGATTTCCTTTGGAGCCATGCTTCTCAAACTCTGATGTGCACATCGAGCACCTGGGGGTATTGTTAAAATGGAGATTCTGATTCAGGGGTTCTGGGGTGGGCTCCCAGGTGGTCCCCAAGCTGCCGGACCACACTTTAAGAAGCAGATTCTGATTTCTTCTGGATGGCATCCTACCTCATCTGAAGGTGTTGGCCTGTCACTCGGAGCCCCCAGCAGGGCCCGAGCGGCCTGGCATCCCTGTGCCAGCTTGGTAAGCAGCTGTCTGCTGCTTTGTTTATTCCCTCCCATTATCACTGGGGGACAGGACTCTGTAGACATGCCACGTTTTGTTTACAGCGAGCCGCAGAAAAGTTAAAAGTGCAAATTTTAAACAAAAATTGCATCAGCAACCCCTTAGAATCACACATATCAGGGGAAAAGTGGGCTAAAGGAAATTTATAAAATATTAAATGGCACTGTGTCAAGACACAGATAGGGGCAGAACAGTAATTAAAGTAAACAGCACATCAAAACCCTGGCTAAAACCGTTATTTAAATTGAAAGTAAATGTAGGAACTGATCGTGTAGCCTTGTATAAATGTGTTTCCAAGAGCCTTTTAAGAATATTAATGATTATGGAAGTATAATGGCTGAATATCAATGATCATTTTTACAGCAAGTGACAGCTCAGAGGGAGAAGAAAAGAATCCAGATTCTTCCAAAGATGCAAACTGGTTTGATCTTCCCAGCACACTGTGTCTCTCCCCGGGATGGAGGGAGGGCTGGGGAGGATGGGTAAGTGTCCTAAGCTTGAGATGCCACTTCCCTGTGGGTCTGAGGGATGGGAGGCCGTTGGACATGGCACCTTGGCCGTGACTGTGGTCCTCCTGCTTCTTGTCCAGGACACCTGCCGAGCTCCTACTGTGTGTGTGGCCCCAGGAGTCATCACCATCTCTAAAAGTACTTTCTCACCTTGCCTTAAGATTTCTGAGAAGTTCTGCAGCCCAGAGCTAACAGTGAGACTGTGAAGTCCCGTAAGTGGCTTGTCAGCAGAGGTATGGGTTAGGAGGTCATGCTCTGACTTCAGAGGTGAAATGCTCCAAATATCCCAGGATCCCAGGGCTCATTTCCTCACTATTCACAATGGGGCCAATCTTCCTCCTCTGACAGTAGATTCCAGCAAAAGTATCTGAATACAATGGGTAGGTAGGCAAGGTGTCTGGGGTCCAAAATGAAACGCTTCTGCACCGTTTTTTACCTGAGGGCCCAGCCTCCTGGTTTGCTCGGTTTTCTGGTGAGGTAAGGGGCTCCTACTGCTGCCTTTTCTGCCTTAAAGCCCTCTGGGGTCAGATCCCAATACTCTCCTTGGGATTCTCCTTAGGCAAAATCTCCAGGGGACAGCATCCCAGCATTAAAAGGTCACCTTCCTGGAGCCAGCCCTGTGGCACAGTGGTTAAGTTAGGGTGCTCCGCTTCCGCCCCCTGGGGTTCGCCAGTTTGGTTCCCAGGCACAGACCCACATACAGCTCATGAAGCCATGCTGTGGCAGCATCCCACATACAAAACAGAGGAAGATTGGCACAGATGTTAGCTCAGCAACAACCTTCCTCAAGTAAAAAGAGGAAGATTGGCAACGGATGTTAGCTGAGGGCCAGTCTTACTCAACAACAACAAAAAAGGTCATCTTCCTCACATGTCTCCTCTCTTCTCTCCTATGTTCTCCCAGATGACAGCCAAACTAGAGGTGGAGTCCTGGCTCTGGCCAGGCTTCCCAGGCCAACTCCAGACGAGAAATTGGAGGCAATCACTCACTTTTCATGGTCTCTTCCCCTCTGGCTTCGGCCTTCCTGGGGCTGGTGGTTGCGGGATTGGCCATTGTCCTGAAGCTGCATAGGCCTAACTTGCTTAGTAGAAAAAACAGTCTCATCCGACTGACAAGAGAGCTCCAGGGTCTTGAGCCCAAGCCCAGCTGACCAGAAAGCATGGCTTTGCTCTTCTTTATGTGCTGCTGTTTTCTCAGAGTGACCTTATGAGGAGGAGGAGCTGCTTCAAGGACAGGATTTGGACATTATTCCTGCATCCCTCAGCTCCATACAATAACTTGTTAAATTATTGCATTATTATAAATGGTGAAATCATTTTATTGTTAATAATAGTTTCATATTAATTACTATATTTTTTCTAGCCATTGCTTATAATCCTCCTTCCCAAATCTCTGGCTCCAGTTGCCGTTCCTGTCGGAATCCTCAGTCTCCTAATGGAGCAGATTGTTGAGGCCCCAGCCAGGAGGTGAGATAAATGAGACTGCCGCCCTTCCCAGGGCGGCCCCTCCCTTCGTGACTCTATTCACCCTCTGGCAGCCACGTCGCCCTCTCCTCCCTGCTGGGGGCTCAGTCCTCAGTTGTTTCCTCAAAGAGTTGCCTGCATCAAAGTAGCTGCTGTTTCCAGCGTCTTTCTCTCGCAGGCCCTTTTGTTCTTTGCTTTTGGTCCGGCATACGCTGGGGGCCCAGCCTTTTGTCTTTCAGCTTGTGAATAAGTGGACACACTTAGCGAGGCAGCAGTAGCCAGGCCCGATTAGTTTCATGTTCTTCCCTAACTGGCAGCTGGAAGGGTCAAGTCGCTCAGGACCTCCAAGTGGCCTACTTAGAGCCATGAGGTCCAGTGAGCAAAGCAGAGCTTGGACGTCCAAAGACCTGAGTGCAGTCCTGGTCCTTCTAGCAACAAGGTGTGTGAAGTTTGGCCAAGCCCTCTTCCTTCACCCGTTCATTTACCAGGCATGGTGCGGGGCACTGGGTCTACAACAATAAAGAAAATCACATCTGCGACCTCAGAAGACTTCAGAAACGTGAGAGGCAGACATGAGAATACATACAAGTTGTGGTGGAGGTGACATTCAGCTGAGTCCTGAAGGATTAAGTAAGCCCTGGCCAGAGACCTACAGTGGACACGGCAGGGTCAGCCTTGGGACGGGGTCATCTGAGGCAAGGGCAAGGGCTTTGAGGCGTGAAAGAGCATGATTTACTCAGGGCAATGGAAGATGGGGCTGCATAGGTGGTGGGCAGGGGCCCGATCATGGGGAGCTTGCAAACTATGCTGAGAAGTTGGGAAATCGAGAAATGCAGACAGATTTGTTTGTCAGTTAAGAATTCTCTCAGGAGGCAATGAAGAGAGCGGCCTAAAGGGGGAACCTGATGGCAGAGCGACCAGCGGGGAAAATATGGCGCTGTCTCAGGCAGGGGCTCCATGGCTCTGCACCGTCGACATCGCGGACTGTTAGCTCTGGGTTGCAGGGGCTGTCCTGTGCATTGCAAGATGTTCAGCAGCAGCCCTGGCCTCCACCCACTAGATGCTAGCAACAACCACTCAGTCACGACCTTACCAAATATCCCCAAGGGGGCAAAGTCACCCCCAGGTGAGAACTACTCATCTAAGCAAAAAATGACGAGATCCTGAACTTTGGTGTGAGCAGAGACATGTGAAGATGCGGACAGACTCAGGACACATTTAGGAGTCAAGCTGAGAGGGACTTGTGACTGAGGAGATGTGTCGGGAGGGGGAAAGGGCTGAGGCCAGGATGACTCCAGATTGTGGAGGGACAGCTAGGGGGTGTTGAAGGGTCACTGAGATGGTGGGAAGAGGGGAAGCCTAGGCGTGGGGGAGAAAGTGATTAGGTAGTTTAGACCCAGGGCTTCCAACCAGCATCCTGCTGCCTGCAGATGTCTCCACCAGGTCTGCCCAGACCAGTCACTCAGACACCGTTGTGCTCGATGCCCCACTCCCCTGCTGCAAGTCACTAGTTTGGCCCTTTGTCCTCATGGAGGTGGTTAGTGTGTCAGTAGCAATTGTGGAAATGGATTGAGCTAAGTCAAATCTGATTTTCTTTGGAAAGAAAATCAAATTCTCCACTTTGTGAGGCAGACAGAGAGATTAGAAGAAGGAACAGAAAAGCACAGCTCACCCAGGGTGGGGTGCCCAGACAGTCTGAGGGCAGAGGGAGGGCCAGTGCAGAGGGCAAATGCCGGCAGGCAGACCAGGCCCGCGCAGAGAGCTGAGCAGTTCACAGCCATCCCGACTTAGACGGAAGGCAAGTCCTCTGAATTTAAACTCAACACTAAGCCGGGGACTGCTGTCCATTTACCTACTCATTTTAATTTTATGACCTGTCAATTCTGAGGCCTTTCTTCTCAGGCTGAGGCCACCAAAGAGGCAAAACCCCCCATTTCTGGTGGAGAACACTTTCCAAGAGGTGAAGAAGAAAGGGTGGCCTGAGCTTCTGTGGGTCCACCCTCGTGGCGACATGGGACGGCCAGCCTGCTGCGTGCAGGAATGTGCAGCCTGGCCTCACTTGGGAGCTGCCTCAGCAGCCACCTCTCCTGGGGAAACACCCAAAGGCACATGCCCCTTTGCTGTTTGTCTCAGCCGCGTCACGCACACATCTTGAGTAGTTTCTCCCCATCATGCTCTGTGCTGGGCACTGGGAATTTGAAGCTAAGTCCCTGTCCTCAAGGTGCTCTCAATCTGGTGGGGAAGATGAGCTTGTCTAAATCAGCCACGATAGACTGACTCTGATGAGGAGTCTGATAGAGGTGTGTCCCAGAGGATAAGATGCCACAGGGAAAGAAGCTGCTGACCGCCTTGTGTGAGTGAGTGAGAAAGAGGTGAAACCTTTCAAGAGAGGGGGCATCTGAGCCAGGCTTTGAAGGATGAGTAGTTTTTCTGGAAGAAGGTGGAAAGGGGGTGTTCCTAGCACAGGAACAACATAAGCAAAGGCATGGAGGCACAGAACACATGACATGTTCAGAAACAGCGTGTGGTCCAATACGTAGTTTCATTGGGAGAAAGGAAATGATAGGGTTGGGGAGAGGAGGCTGGAAAGGTGGGCTGGAGCCACTCACAATGAGGCAGCTTGAGAAGTTTGGACTCTTCCACAAAGCTGAAAGTTTATCCCCAGAGAAGTCCCCAAAGAAACACAGGGAAACTTCTGAGAGAAAATTCTAGAAAACATGTCAGAGATCTTTCATAGAGTTGTGAGGGATTTTAGGCTTAATGGCTCCCCTAGAATCACTGAACAACGTCAGAGCTTTAAGAAACTTAACAGTGCCTGTATCTGTGGTTGTCAAACTGGGTTCGATGGAGCCCCAAGGTTCCATGAAGGGTCTTAGAGACCCACTCCAGGGTGTTGGGTTTAGAATGGGAAGGAGGGCCCTCAGTGGGGTGGTCTTCAGGGACCCCAGAGACCTCAAAATCCACTCCTGGGGCCCTCCAGCAGGCAAGGCAGGTGCGGTCAGCCCTGAAGTTGTGTGCCGTGATGGTCTCTCCCACTGCCTCCTCCAATAAGGCTGGCTCCTGAGGAAGGCAGAGAGCTATTGAGCATGCGCATCCACGCTCCAGAGAAAATGAAGGGACCAGCCAGCTTGTGGGTGAGTGGGGCAAATGGATAGGCATGACAAGGTTTTTGTTTATGGACAGGCAGCAATGAGATGTAAGGAAATGTTGTGGGAAAAAAAAAAAAGATAGAAAGAAAGTTCCCAAATCATGATGGTTCGCTTTGTGCCCAGAGTCAGTGAATCGGGCCACTAATGCACAGGGCACCGACATGAACCTTTTTGTTTTGCTCTGATGGCTCCTGATAGCGCACTCTGCCAGAGATATCATATCTTTGATCTCTCGGCACTGATGCTAAGTTTCTGGAGCTCAATAGCATTTCCTTGAGATTAATTCTTCATGGCATGCCCGGCACCACGCTGTCCTCTCCCATACATCACACCCAGCCGTGCATCCCTCTGGCCTCCTGCCTCAGTGGTTACCCACAGGCTTAGAGAATAAGCCGCAAGTCGTCCCCTCTTCTGGCCTCCCTTCGCCTAAAACCCACATTGGTTAAAACCTTGGCAAAGTGAAAAGGCCATTAGGCAGATGCCAGAAGACAGGCCTTTGACTCCTGAATCAGCCACTGGCCACTGTCCAGGCAAGTGACCTTACCCTCAAATCCCTCACCTCTCTGAACCTCAGTCTCTTCATCTGTAAAACAGGAATGAAAATACCTACTCCTATACTTAGAACACTGCCTGGCAAAGTAAAGACACTGTAAATATTTATCAAATGAATGATTAATTGACTGGTAGATCTATGATAAAGAGAAATCCAGCAAAGTTGTTATTATGATATTCAAAGTCTGGTAAGAACTCGGCATATAAGCAGGTCTTGGTCTTGCTTTTCAACCTCAGCATTCAAAAGATGCCTTATTGGACTTCAAAGGGGAAAGGCAGGCCTCAAGACGGAAGGCAGCTAAAGCATACACCTGGATTCAATCTTGGCATGACAGATCTACTGAGCAACTGAAGAGACTTCTCCATCCCTCGGGGAGAGAAAGGTCTCGCTCAAGCTAGAAATTCATAGAGCCCACCCATCTCATCAGCAGCCCCTCCCAGGTCCCGCCTGGATCTTTGCAGAGCGCTGATAGGGAGTGACGTGGCTCAGAACCTCCGGGGTGCCCATCTGCTAGCTCCTTCACTCTGCATCTTGTCCATAAGAGGCATGAGCTATGACAATGAGTCTGCTTATGTGTGTGTGTGTGTGTGTGTGTGTGTGTGTGTGTGGACTGGACCAGGGGCCTGTCTTGTGATGATTTTAGTATACTACAGCACAGGTGTTCAAGGTATAGAGAAAATTAGCCCATCTCAAGGAGATGGAAACAAGAAATCTTGCATGAGAACCAATCTTCCCCTTGCCACGGCAGAGGGAATCTCTCTCTGAAGGGTGAGATGGGGATTATGTTCGTCCCCTCACTTGTCTCTTAGGTCCTCCATGGGGCCAGTCAGTAGGGTATGGTCTCCATCTCCATCCTCAGCAGGAGGCCTGGTTCTGACAAAGAGCCAGGCAAGACACAAAGGCACAGAAGAGACAGCCTCAGCTCTTCCCTTTCCTTCATGCATGGCGATGGAGCTGCCCACACCCCCTTTAATCAGCACGGACCTTCATGAGAGCAATCAGATTGGCAGTCTAGTTTTCTGAAACTGTGTTCTTGAATAGAAGAAAATTCCCAGGAACCCTAAATGGGGAGAAAACAGTGATGGTTTTACCCTCTCTTAAAATATCTTGTGTATCTTGTTGGTTGTTGTTGGCTTCTTTCCCAAGTTCCAAGTCACAGCAAGCATTTGTGCTGGTTCCTGTCTTCCTCCTTTCCCTCCTCCCCTCCTTTTTCATGTCATTTACATAATTCAACAAAAATTAATTGACCATCTACTACATGATCAGGCACTGGTCTAGGTACACATAATATAAACACGTAAGACACAGTCACTACTCTCAAAACACAGTATAGAGGAGTAGAAAATATTATTTTTGCTTTGGTTGCTCTATTAGGGCCTTTATTTTGAAAGCCTGGAGGAGAAGGGTCCAGGAAATACTTTCTTGCCTACTAAGGTGAGGTGCAAGGGAAATGCCGGCCCCAGCTGCTTCATGATCCCACAGAGCATGGGGGTCAGGAGGCCAAGGAGAATTGGTTTAAAAAGTTGTTACCTTTTCATACCAGAGTGGGATGAAACAGAGCACGTCCCCTCCCTTCTTTGCTTACCCATTTCTGGCTCCCTTGCCCCAGCCCCACCAGTGCAGCATTCTCTGTTTCAGCCCTGTTCCCCTTGCCTTCCATTCTCTTCCACAGAAATAGCTGAGCCCTGCTAAATAGGAGGGCTACCGAGGTTCCAGTGGGGAAGTCCAGCTGCGTCCACCAGGTACCTGCCATGTGCCAGGGCACAGGCTCTGGGCCAGACGCCTGGGACGCAGATGACTAAACCACCATCCCTGGCTGCAAGGATCACAGTCAAGTGGAGGAGCCGTTGAGTGTGCCAAACACTGCAGTGACATATTCGATGTGCAGCCCCAGGAGACCATGAGAGAACAGAGAGGCAAAGAGTTGACTCTGTCTTGGGAGACAAAGGACAGTTTTATGACAGAGGTAGCACCTGGACCTTACCCTCTAGTGGGGGAAATAAGATATAAAATAAAAACAAAACACTATGGGAGCAAACAGGAAGGAGAATCTGTCTGGCCGGAAGATGGAGGAGTGTTTCCTGAAGAGGTGCTGTTTGAGCTGGGCTTGCCCAGTGGGTAGAGGTTGCAGCATTTGTTCTTTAGCCAATATTTCCTGAGTAGCTATCATGGTGTTCTATGTAAGAAGGGATGCCGTAATTTAGAAGACAGACAGAGATTCTCACCTTATAGAGTTTGCATGCTGGTAGAGAAAATGAATTCATATAAATAAGCTAGAGCAGGGGTCAGCAAATTTTTTCTGGAAAGAGTCAGTTAGTAAATATTTTCATCTTTAGGGCCTTGTAGTCTCTGTCACAACTACTCAGCTCTGCAGTTTAGCACAAACGCAGTCCTAGACAATGCAAAGTGAACAGGCATGACTATTCCAATAAAACTTTATTTACAGCAACGGGGTGCGTGGCATTTGGCCCACAGGCTATCATTTTCCAACCCCTGACATATCATGTTAGACAGTCAGAAGTGCTAAAGAGAAAACATAAATCAGAAAAGTAAAAATAAGTACAAGAAATGTTAGAGGAAGGGGTTAAAATTTCAGGAGAGTGGCCAGAGGAAGCATCTCCAAGAAGGGGAATGAGACTTTCTCTAGGAAGTAAGGGAGCAAGCCATGCAGGTGACTAGGAGAAGAGCTTTCCAGACGGAGGGAACAGCAAGGCCAGAGCCCTGGAGGCCAAAATAAGTCAGCCAGGTTCAAGTGTCGGCGAGGAGGTGACGACTGGGAAGAGGATGTGTTCAGGCAGACAAATTTATCCAGAGCCTTGATGCCACGTGAAGGAGGCCTGACCTCATTCACAGGGAGGGACTTTCTGCAAATTCTTCCCTTCTGACCAGAACACACACAAATGGTTCAGGAAGACAAACAAGCTTCTCAACTGTGAGGCTGGTATCAGCCATGGGTAGCTGTCCTAGGTGAGGGACAGGGCTGGTGGCCCAGGTGGCTCTGTGAAGCTGCCACTGTTCCTCAGAGCGCCCCTGCCACCACCCCTCCTTCAGTGCACAGGCCACCCT
This sequence comes from Equus quagga, assembly GCF_021613505.1. Lineage (NCBI taxonomy): Eukaryota > Metazoa > Chordata > Mammalia > Perissodactyla > Equidae > Equus > Equus quagga. Next base: position 75,323,999 of record NC_060280.1, on the reverse strand, counting down.
GCCAGGCCCCCAGGCTCGTTCCCGTCTTCTCTCTGCAAGCCCAGCACAAAGCTTGTCTTCCATCCTGACTTGTCTTCCGGAGGAGCCAGCCCCTTCTCTGTGGCCAGAGCAGCACCTGTCACATGCTGGGTGCCCTGCAAGCCTCATCTTCTTTGTGTCTTGGAATTCCTTAAGGAAGGCGCTAGCACCCTCACTTTATGGATGAGGAAACTGAGGCAGAGCAGTCAGTGACATCCACTCAGTCCAAGTTCGTGGGTGCCAGGGCGTGAGACTAAGTCAGTCTGGACTGGACATCCTTTCCACATCGCCACAATTCCCCTCACACAGTCAGCCCCAGAAAGCACATTGGCTCCCAGCCAAAACTGTTCTCATTTCATGGCCCCTCCTTACCAGTGTGGCTGGTTCCCAGTGAGCTTCTTCGTTCGGATCCCAGTTCTCCCTTTTCTCTCAGGCACATGAACTGGGGGCTGCTTCCAGCCCCTGCCGTCTAATGTGTGTACCAACCCCCCCCCCCCCCCCCCCCCCCCCCCCCCCCCGGCACTCCTCTTGCCTCTCCAGACTGCGCCTCTTCTCCTGGCCCCACTCTGTCTCCTCCCACTTCTGCCAGGCACCTTCTTCAGCCACACCCCTCTGCATCGCCCCAGGCCTACCAGGCCCATCCGAAAGCAGCCCCTTCCTCTCCAATTAAGGTCATCACACCAGTTTGGTCAGGACAGTGCTGGCTTCTGCCTACTGTCCTGGCATCATTATTAATAACCCCCCATTTACTCCCCAAAGTGTCTCTGTGTGGATGATGAATGTCTTCCCCTAGACTGGGCGTGAGAGTGAAAACTAATTTAAATCCCTTGGTTCTAAGTTGAAAATAATTTTCAGTTTATCACAACTCTCTACCCTTCTACTGTTTTTATGTCCTTCCATACATACATCCTGCAATCTAGCACATTTTCTGGGGGTCTGAATTTTAACCACAGTGGTACACCTTCTAGGAGGGATTTGGGGCTTCATTGGCGTGTAGAACTTGGTATCACCAGGGAGCCAGGCAGATACAGCCCTTAAGCAAGGCCCAACCACGTCAGTGTACCACATCTGCACACAGGCACCACTGTGCCGGCGGGGACAGACGCAAAGGCTGGAGTCACACTGGGTCTAAATTCATCCCTCAGCAAATAGTGACTGGACACCTACATGTGCCTGGTATCAGGCATCTCCTATTCCGAGCACTGGGGACACAGTAGTGGACAAGAGTCCTTGCCGTCAGAGAGCTCACATTCTAGTGGGAGGAGACAGACAAGCCACAAATACATATAAACTGTCAGGTGATGATAATTTCAATGAAGAAAAAGAGACAAAGGAAAAAAGAGAGCAGCAGGCGGGGAAAAAAATAGTAAGGAGCAAGCTCCTGAGGAGGGAGCCTGCGTGGTGTGTTTGAGAAACAGCAAGGAGGCTGCGTCAGTAAAGGGGAGACAAGTAGGAGCTGAGACCAGAGAGGTAAGGGGGCCAAATCCTGACCTGAGCCGTTGAAGAGTTTGAACAGGGGAGCAACAGAACCCGATTCACACTGAATCCAGATCACTCTGGCCGCTGAGCTGAGAAGAGGCTGCAGGGGACAAGAAAGGATGCAGGAACACCTCTTAGGAGCTAATGCTCTCATCCAGGCTGGGATGATGCTGTCTGGCATCATCCTGGGATCCTGTCTGGGATCAGAGGTGGTGAGAAATGGTCATTTTCTGGATAAAAGATTGAATATGAAGTGTTTTTGGATAAAAGATACAAATATGAATATGAGGCGTCAAGGATGACTTCTAAGGTTGTAGCCTGAGCAAGAGGAAGAACGAAGCTGCCGTTTACTGAGACGGGGATGATTTTAAAAGGATCAGGTTAGCGGCAGTGGGTGGGGTGTGGAGAGGGTAGGCTGGGAATCCAGAGTTTAGGATTTGGGATTTTGTTTGGGATGGGTTACATTTTAGATGCCCATAAGACATCCAAATGGAGATGTCAAGCAAGGGGCCAGTTTTCAGCATGTGGATGGTCTTGGAAACGAGGGAACTAAATGAGATGACCTAGGGAGTGAATGTAGACAGCTCAGAGAAGACCTGAGGTCCTCCAACATTGGGAATAATAAGGATGGGCGAGAACCAACACAGGAGCTGGAGAAGGAGCAGCCATGAAGTAGGAGTGGGCTCAAAAGAGATCGTCCTCCCAGAGAAGAAACTGTCCTAAGAGAAGAACACGAGATGTTCAAACAGGAAGAGCCGATCCACCTTGTCAACTAAGAGCTGACGGTTGGATTTGGCAGTAACCTTGAAAAGAACTCTCAGTGGAGTGCTGGGAGCAAAATCTGAGTGAGTGGGTTCAAGAGAGAATGGATGAAGGGGAATTGAAGACAGTGAGAGGCAGCTCATCTGAATTATATAAAAGAACAGAAAATGAGCTGTAGCAGGAGAGAAACAAGGGTTGAGGGAGGTTTTTCCATTTTTTAAAACTTAGAGAGATTACAGCATATTTGCAAGAAGACGATAACAGAGAAGGGGATATGATGGTGCTGGAAGGACGGGGACAAATATTTGGATCAATGTCTTTGGGTGAGAGAAGGGTTGAGTTTCAGCACCAAAGAGGAAGGTTTGGCCTCAGAGGCAGAAGACTCACTGAAGCCGCTCTAGGGTCAGGCCAATGGGAATGCCCGGCCAGGGTGGTGTTCCCCAGGGCCCAGGAGGCTCTGTGAGAGCCCCCGTGAACTTGGCAAATCACGTATTGTCTAATTCTCAGCTTCCTTATCTTAAATATTAGCTTACCCTGCACACCTCAAAGGATCATTGTGAAGAGTACATCAAATAATATGTATGTGCAGAGCACATTGTTTGTCCCATTGCAGGGGTCCAGGAAAGACTAGCTTCCTTCGACCCCCCCGCCCTAGTTTGCCCTCCAGAGTTTCTCGGGGACCTCCGACTCATCTTGAGAAACCTGGATGGCCCTTCTGCTCCCAGTGCTGCCTGGAGCTGGAAGCAGGAGCTTCCCCGAACACCTCTTCCCTACATTCGTCTCAGTCAATTTTTGCCCGTGAGTTGGATGAGTCACTTTTCTGTGGCAACTCTTCTGTGCAGCCTCTTGGAGCTGCGCTCTGTAAGCCATACCTGCTTGCTGCCAGAATCTTCAAAGAGCTGCTTCCCACTGACAGGAGCCCAGCCAGGAGCCCCTGCCCTCCCCCAGAGCCACAGTCAGGAGAGGCGGATGTCTAGCTGCAGTTCCAGCCTGTCTGTGCCTGAAACAGAGGGCAGAAATATGGCTGCAGGAGGTGGCAGTCTCCCTCCTGACACAGCCTCCAGCAGACAGGGTGAGAGAGAGGCCCAGACCCAGGATGCACGCCCTCCCTCAGCCAAGGCTCTGTGAAGCACCCGTGCCAGGTAGAAGATCAGTGAGCCCCTGACCCAGAAAGACTGGGCTCCTGCCATGAGGAAAGGGGTGTTTTAACTTCCATCCACGAACCTCCTGGGGAAAAAATTTAAAGTTCTGTCAAAACAGGTTAGCATATTAGCAATCACGGCTCACTACCATCTGTATTTGTTCCATTTGTGGCGTTTATGATGGTTATCCACATTAATTATTTCGCTGCTAAAGTCCCTTCTAATTTCCAAACACTGTTATTTCTAAGAAAGATGGATGTTAAATATGCCACACATCAGCACAGGGTGGCATTACAGCATGCTATTAAGTTCAGATGCTGAGGATCGGCAGAAAATAACTTTGCTATTTGTAATCGCAATAAAGTGTTTTATATTGTGGCTTAAAATGAGGAATGACATTGACGGAAACTGATTTCTTAATTTGGCAATGACCCTGAAGTCACCAAGAAAGACAGGGGCCACTAGGCTGGGGTGGGGTGGTTGGGCAACCTGAGGACAGAGATGAGTGGAGATGGAGGAGAAGGTGTGTGGGAACCACGATGCCAAGCATGACGCCACCCAAGACCTGCCTGAGGGAAGCTTTAAAAGGACCAGTTTCCAGAGAGAACTCCCAGAGATTCTGAGTCAATAGGTCTAGGTTGAGGCATAGCCAACTGCTGGAATATTCTGTCCTGGCTGGTTCACACAGCCGCTTGAGCCCATGAGAGAATTTACAGAAGGATGAAGAACAGTGGTACCCAGAGGACAGTGGCCACTTTCAAAGTGCTTCAGCTTACAAACTGTGCTTACACTCAGCCTTGGAAGGGATCCTTTATTATTAGCATTACCAGGACAAAACAAGATAGGTACCCCTCTTCCTAACTCCCAACCGCATTCACCCAAAAAGACGCCAGTAGATAAACAGCAAACACCAGAAGGCAGTCTTGAAGTTGGGGTTCAATGTGAAAGTCTATGGAAAGCAAAGAAGGCTCCCTTTATGGAGCTCTTTGTTTAAATGCGACATTTGAGATTATGATCTGAACGCGGTTTGGTAGGATTAAATGCTTCTTCAAGATCCCTTCCTGCTCAAGACGCTATTCATCTCTCATTTGTTCATTCATTTATCAAAAATGTACCACACAGGGACCGGCCCCATGGCCGAGTGGTTGAGTTCACACCTCTGCTTCCATGGCCCAGAGTTTCACTGGTTCGGGTCTTGGGTGCAGACATGGCACCACTCGTCACACCACGTTGAGGCAGCATCCCACATGCCACAACTAGGACCCACAACTAAAATATACAACTATGTACTGGGGGGTCTGGGGGAGAAAAAGCAGGAAAAAAAAAAGATTGGCAACAGTTGTTAGCTCAGGTGCCAATCTTAAAAAACAAAAAAAAATGTACTACACAACTAGGATGCTCCAGGCTCTGTGCCTGGTCGCAGGCCAACAGAGTGAATGAAACAGACAGGCACTTGCCTTCCACAGGTGGCAGACCCCTAACCAGAGCAAGCATCAAGTCCATGGTCACAAGCTGAGAAAAGGAAGCAAAACAGATTCTGATTGGGGATAGCAAGTAGATCCTGTTTAGATGGGGTCCAGAATAAAGTGAAAATCAGCTGATACAAATCAACTTTCTCAGTTGTTGGCCTCCTTGATCACCAACTAATCCCCCACCAACACAAGCCAGCAGATAACTTCTTTGCCTGACATGGCTGGTTCTTGGTTCAAGTGGTTCCTGTTTCTGCTGGGGAGATAGCTCCCCCTGGTGGTTGGAGGCCTGGGTTTTCACATTCTGTGGTACTGTATGGGACTCTTCTGTGCTGAATCTGCATTGCTTCAGGTTGGAGGCCAGAGATCCGTAAAACCAGATGCTTGCCTGTTCACCTGGGATAGGACTGATCTTGACTCGTCTTAAACTCCCTTGATTCCTGAGTTTGAATCCCAGCTTCCTCACTTCCTCAATGTTGTGATTTGGACAAAGTTATTTAAATTCTCAAAGCCCCCATTTCCTCGCCTATAAAAATGAGGGTGACAGCGCCAACATGGTGTGGGTGTAAGGATTAAATAAGATAAAATGACACCTAGCTCAGTGTGTGGCACCTGGCAGGGCCTCTATAAATGTTAGCGACTTTGCTTTTCTTAAGATTTTCAAAATCTTTCTTTCCAGCTCCCCTCTGCCCCTTCTTCTCTTTTCCCTCCCTCTCCTTCCCAATTTCTCACCCTATCCTTTCTCTTCTCTTTCTTAGCTCCGCCCCCCCCCACTCTGTTCCTCCTTCTCTCCCTCCTGTCTTCTTCCCTCTCTCCATCTCCTCTCTTCTTTCCCCTTGTTTCTCATCACCTTCCACATTTCCCCTCACCTCCCTATCCTCCTCTTTTTTCTGCACCTCATCCTCCACCCTTCTCACACCCAACTTCTTGCCAAGGCATCTAAGAACTAACACTGGGCATATGGAGGGTCCTCTCCAAAGATAAATTGCATCCTGTGCTAAGTCAGAGAGGAGCCATTTTTCTGTTAGTCGCTAACACTGCAGACTGCTCTCATGTTCCTCAGAGGGCACCAAGAGCTTTCCTGCACACTTCACACTGGAACACTGGTCCCTCCACCACCATCTTCCTCTTCCATGATGTTTGAACATGCCTGTCTTCCCTGCTGCTCCTCTGAATGCACTCGAATGTTCTTGGGCTCTGGCTTCCTCCTTCTCCCTTTGCCCCCTGGCCTCTCCTTCCTCTCAACAAGACTTGTTTCTCTCTTTTGCATCATCTCATGTGCTCTCTGTCCCTTTCCTCTTGTTTTTGATTTGCAGAATGGCCCCTGTTCCCCTATATTCCCAAACTGCATTTTCTCAAGCAGCCTGTGATATCTCTTCCCTGTCACTGTAAAAGCTTTTTCATCTCCATTTGGAGCCATTTTCTCTGATCATTTCTCTCTTCAAGATCACACTGATGAGCCCATGTGGTCTTTAGCTGTCAACAATCCCCAGGAAAGGAGAGCACTGACTTAAAACTTGCATTTTAGTTTGGGGACCCATCAGGGGCTGACCAGTGCAGGGTGGAAGCCCATGAACTGGCCCAAATTGGCCGACTATGCACTGAGACTTTTGGGAAGGAAACAAAAGCACAGAATAGTTGTGTTTCCTTCCTCCACAAGACAGATGGATGGCGTAAGTAGGCCAAGATTGCTTTTCTCCACTGATCCTTCCTCTGGACAGTTTTCTTTAGAGGGGAACGAAACAGAATTATCGAATGACAAAACAGAAGCTACTTCAGTCATCTGGGCATTGTTCCTGGGGTGGAAGGGCCTGCACAAGGACCAAGTTGTGAGAGTATAGAGTCCGCAGCCATGCAGTCACACACAAAGGTGGTGTGCGAGTTTAGAATCAAACAAAAAAAAAATTGAACCCAATTCTTCATCGTGTGGCTTGAGGTCTAGAAGGAAAGCAAAATAATCGTACAAATGAAACTCTGCTGATTATCCAGAAGGCCTTCTTTCTCTACCTCAGGACTTGGTGCATGTGCCCCCCACTTGGGGCAGCTTGGAGACATCCCACAGTCTTGTTTGGGTTCCCCTCAAAGCAGATTCTGAGGCAGGGATTCAAATGCATGTGGATTGTTGGGGGGCTGATCCTGGGAAACACCGGTGGGCAGTGGGGCGATACGAGCAAGAAAGAGAAGGAAGGGAGCCAATGAAGTGTTCATTGTCAAGTCAGACACTACTGCGTGCAGTTGTGCTCAGCCCCACTGGGCAGCTCTGGGGCATGGCCTTTTCCCCACCGAGAAGCAAAGAAATTGGGATATCTGTCCTCACTAACTCCATCCATCATTTGTTGAGGGCTGCTTCCAGGGCAATAACACCCAGCACTTTCCACCCGCCCTGTATATGGACTGAGCATGTTCCCACAGCTAGGAAAGATGCCCCACTCTGCCAGCCCCCTGCAGAGGGTCACATGTGTTCCCACAGGTGTCTCTCCATGTCCAGTTGAGTGTTGGGGGGCTGGGCAGCCCTCCAGCAGCATCAGCGCTTAGCCTGTACCACATGCCCCTCATTCTTACTGCTCTAGCCCAGGGGGCAGAAAACTTTTTCTATAAAGGGCCAGAGAGCAAATATTTTAGGCTTTGCAACCAGGTGGTCTCTGTTGCAACTACTCAATTCTGCCACTGTAGCATGTCAGGGCCGGGAGTAGCATAGGGTAAGTGTGGTGCTAGGGTGCAAGATGGTGGGATGTGCTGGCTGCCAGGGCTGGGGCTGCGCCTCACCCTGCATGTGAGGGCCTCCTTAGATGTTGCACCTTGGGCACCTCATTTCCCAGGCCAGGTGAGTGCAAAAGCGGCCACACCCAATATGTACGTGAATGGGTGTGGCTGTGCTCCAATAAAGCTTCATGGACAAAACAAGCAGACAGCTGTATTTGGCCTGCAGACCATAGTTGGCCCACCCCTGCTCTAGCCAGACAGGTCAGGTCCTCAAAGCGCCATGCTCCCTCCTGCTCCACCTTTTTTTTTTTCTATAAAATCCTTTATTTCATTCATTCAGAAACCTTTCATTACCTGCCTGCTACATAGTAAATACGGAGCCAGCCCTGACATCCAGAGTTAGCCTTTGTCCTCAAGCAACTCACAGTCAGGAGAGGAGAGAAACCTAAAGGCTATTTCCGTCCACCATCATAGATGCCTCACTTAAGTGTAGCGTAAACTCCGTGCCAGGTAAACATGGAGGGTCCCTGAGACTGGGGACAGGAGAATGATGTCATGTGTGGCAGACCAGATGGGGAAAGCAGGTAGGGAAAGAAGAGCTTGTTTAGGAAGAAGATAATAAATTCAGTTATGGGTATATTGACTTAGAACTGCCTATGGGCCATCGAAGGGGAGATGTCCATCAGGCATGGGGTCTAGGCATCTGGATCTCATGAAAGGCAGGTGAGCTGGGGACAGAGATTTGTGGGTCATGAGTGACGGGTTACAGGTTAAAGTCTTGACTGTGGCTGCTCCACCTTTTCATAAGCTGTTCCCTGCCCCCACCCGTCGCCTCAGCTGGACATTCCCACACAGCCTTCAGGTCAGTACTTCCTCGAGGAAGCCTTCCCCACACCCCTGGCCAGAGCAGATCCTCCCCCAATAGGCCCTCACACCCTCCCCTCTCCCTCAAAACTCTTATCACGGTGGTAATTACATAATTAATTGTGTGATTAGCTGTCTAATGTCTGTCTCCCTCCCCAGAATGTGAGTTCCCATCAGTTACCAAGGCCTGGTAAGTGTCCTTCCTAATACATCTGGAGTCTTTCCCGTCCTCATCGCCTCCACCAGCACTGCCCTGGGCCAGGCTCCCACCGGCCCTCACCTGGGCCTTGCAGTAGCCTCCTGAATGATCCTCCCATTGGCTTTCAGGAGAACAGCCCAGCTTCTAAGAACCCATCCAGCCCTCATTCCTCCATCAGCCTCCGGCCAGTTCCCTTTGCTTCATTCATACTGACCTACCAGTTGTCTCTGACTTCCTAAATGAGAAGACCTCCCTGTCTGCAGTTCCCAACATCAGTCTAGGCTTTTGGCTTCCCTGAAAGGCCTTCCCAGACCATTTGTCCTCACACCCATGACATCCCCAGTCTGGGTTAGCTATTGGCACCATGGGCCTCCACAGCCCCCGGTGCTTTCCCGATTTCACATTTCTTACACTGTATTGCAACTGACTGTTTACCTGACTGTCACTCTTATCCGACTGTGAGCTCCCTAAGACCAGGAGCCAAGCACCTAGCACCTAGCACCCAGCACTCAGCATCTATTACCCAGCATCTAGCACCCAGCACCATGCCTGAGCTTAGGAGACACTCAGTAAGTGTCTGATGAATGACCAAAACCCCTTGGAATGCCTAAACTGTGGTTTCTCTCCATATGACTGGCAGGGGGACTTGAGGGGCTTCTGGACCATCTGTTACTTTTTGGGAGGAGCAAGGATGGAAAAGAGATCTTGGCCAAAAAGTAGCATTATCTCCACCTGCTTCCCTTCTCTACTGGCAACTTTTTGGTTGTCATCAACCTTAGAAAGCCACAGTCCCAAATTCGCAGACCTCCTACTACCTTCCCTCCTCCCCACAAGCCCTACATGGTGACTAGACAGAAGCCACGGCTCCTGACCTCAGGGGTACAGAGCATCATACCCAAGCCCTCACCTGCATCCCAGCATCTGAGACAGAGGTGCCAGCACCAGGAGAATAAGGGTAGCAACCATTTATCTTCTCCTCCCACATCCCTAGGAAACAAGGGGACAAGCTGAGATTGGATGGAAAGCCAAGGCTGGAGAGGTGGGGCAGGCAGCAAGAGAGGCTCCCTGGCTTGCAGAGGTCCTGGCCTTTTGCTATCAAAGCATTATCCAGACTGAGGGGACTCTGAGGGGCTCGTCTCCCCCAGCTCTTGCCTCACTCAGAAAGGCCCCCTTAGGAAGTGCTTTAATAAGTCAGGACAGCCCTGGCCACCCCCCACAGTGTGCACACACATGCATGCACGCATGCACACACACATATGCACACACACACACGTGTGCACCCACACACACGCATCCCCCCTTATCTGCAACACGCATTTCCTCCTCCAGGCTCCCTGCAGCCAGCTGTACTGTCACTTTTATGATTGCAGATAATTCACATTCAAACAAACTCTGACTCACCAGAGACACAGAAAGAAAATGCTACTGGAGTGGGAACACTGTTTTGCTTTTCCCCTTCCTGGCATCTTTCATATCCAAAGAGGACCACTGGGAGAGGAGCTGGCTAGCAATGGTGGAAGCCTGGGTCCTACTGCACTGAGGATCAGTAGGTCCGTGCCACTGGGAAGCGGCCTTCCTGGACCCCAAAGGAGGTACTTCCAGTGGGGTCTTAGGTCTTTTGTGTCCCCGGAAGATCATGTTCTTAGGGATGTTATTGCTTTCTCTATGATGAAATGCTCCTTAGCTGGCTGTGCATGAGAATCACCTGGAGAGGTGGCGCATGTGGGAGGGTGGGAGGCTCTGTGGCTTGAAGAAGCCCTGGCCTTTGCTGGCAAAGCATTATCAGGCAGTGGAGACTGTGTTAGAAATCCCCACCTTACTAAATCAGACGTCTGAGCCCATCCCCACTAAATCTGAATTTCTTTGGGACCAGGGACAGGACCAAAGTCTTCCATTTTTTTTCATTACAGCTAACATGATGCTAGTTCTGCTAACCATGTGGGAACCATTGAATTCGCCTTAAACTCAGGTGGTTCTTCCTCACACCTGAGGCAGGATGGAAATGATTATTTTGTAGTAACCTACCCCTCAGGCACCCACTTGGTCTGTGAAAGGATGGAGCAGAGGCTTTTCTGTAAGGATCCGAAAGCACTTTACAGTCTCTTGGGGTTAGTGTTTGAACCCTGAATGCTCAGTGTTTGACAATTAAGTGGTTAATTTGATTAGTGTAGACCACAGCTTTTCTTGGGGGAAGGTGAACTCAGCCAGTCCCTCCCCATCATCAGGTGAGCAGAGGCAGCTGCGGGGCTCACTGCCGGGGTCGGGGTGGGGGACGCTGAGGGGGCCCTTTGCCCATCCTCCCACGTGACTCTTCCCCACCGCCTCCTTCCCCGTCGCACCCTGCCCATTGTGAAGAGATACATGGGGTTGAGACGGTTGCCGTGCATTAATTACAGTTTCATAAATTATTAAACTGGTATTTATTGAGGTTTAGCAACTCCGAAATAAGATTTCGTGTTTGTGGCAGTTGTCGAACTTCAGTAATTCTGTTCTTAATCATCGATTGTGATCTGTTTGACTTGGAATCACTTTTCCTATTAAACTTAAACCAAATCTTTATTTGAGACACTTAATTATAAGTGAGCTGATTTGCTTCCCCTCGGGACACCAGAGACTCTAAGTCCAGAGTGGGATGAAGGAGTCCCACGTCTGAGGCCAGAGGGGGGCACCCTCCCTGGGGGACATGAAGGGTGATGGTGGTTCACGTGGGCATCCTGCGCACGTTACCTGGGAGCTAAGGTGTGCGCCCTCATCTCGTTAGGAATGTCAGTATGCCATGGAGCATTGCTTGAATGACATTGAACCGTCTTGGGAAGCTAAAGCCGGCTCCCCATTCGGGTACTTCCAGGACCATGCTGAATATGCACAGGAAGGGAGACGGGCTAGTGATTCGGTGGCAAGAACACTAAGTGAGTCCTCCTTTTCTTGGCTACGTGAAGCCCTGTGTTTCTGCCCCATGAGCTTGGTGAGCACGTCTTCCTAGACAACACGCTGTTCCTGAAGCCCGCCTGGTAGTCAATGCCCTGTGGACAGGTCTGGGGTCAACTGTCGCCAGCCCACCTGCTGATTGACACAGTGTAGCCAGTAGAATGAGCACAGGCTTTGAAGAGAAGAGATTGCGGTTCAAATCCCAGAGCTGATGTTCATTATCTGTGCCTTCTAGGGACATTTACTGTCACTCTTAGCTTTGGATCCCATCTCTCTAAAATGGCTGTGACAATAACTACCTTGCAGGGTATTTGTGACAATTAGAGATAATGAATGTGAAATGCTCATAGAGTAGCGTGCTTGGCATATAGAAGATGCTCAATAAAGGTCGCTCTTATTGTTACCACCCTCAGGTGCCACTGCCCCCGCCCTCCCACTTCTTGGGCTCCTGCACTGTTTTGCTAGGGCTACCATAACCAATTACCACAGACTAAATGGCTTAAATAGCAGACACTTCTTTTCTCACTGTTATGGGGGCTGGAAGTCTAGAATCGAGGTGTCAGCAGGGTTGGTTTCTCCTGAGGCCTCTTTCCTTGGCTTGAAGATGGCTGCCTTTTCCCTGTGTCCTCACAGTCTTTCCTTTGTGTGTGTCTGTGTCCTCTTCTTATAAGGACATCAGTTATTTTGGGTTAGAACTCACTCTAATGATCTTGTTTGAACTTAATTAACATCTTTAAAGACCTTATCTCCAAATACAGTCACATTCTGAGGTACTGAGGATTGGGACATCAACATATGAATTTTGGGGGGACACAATTAACCCATAATAGCTCCCTGCACCACCACAACCACTCGTTAGCAGCTGCTTGTTTGGACTTTAGCCAGTTAGGTGTGAACTGTCTCCTTCCTGTTTGACAGCACCTTCTGCCATTGGGGCTTCCCCTCCCCCCCCCCCCCCCCCCCCCCAGAAAGGAAATGGTGCTGACTGGAACCAAGTTCAACTTGAGATAGAGTATGTAATAAGGCCAAATAGTCAAATCAGAGCCATATTATGGGGAGAGTTTTGGATGCCAGGAAAAGGACTTGGAATTGCTCTAATAATTTCTTGATCCTTTTGCTTAGGGATAATAAAACACACTTTGTAAGTGTGTTGACAGTACTAAATGAAATAAACACGGAGCATAACACAGTAGGCACTCAAATAATGCTGTTCTTATCTCTTAATCAGGAGGGACACACTGAACACAATATTATAGAAAGGTCCATCTTGCCCTGATAACACAGGCTGGACCAGGGTGAGGGCAGAAACTGTTGGGTTAACATGGATCAGGGCAATAGCAGTGGCATAAAGAAGAAAAAACGGGGGCCAGCCCCATGGCCAAGTGGTTAAGTTCACACGCTCCGCTTCAGCGCCCCAGGGTCTCGCTGGTTCAGATCTTGGGCACAGACATGGCACCACTCATCAGGCCACGTTGAGGTGGCGTCCCACATGCCACAACTAGAAGGATCCACAACTAAAAAATATGTAACTATACTGGGGGGATTAGGGGAGAAAAAGCAGAAAAAATAAAAGAAGAAGAGAAAGCGTTCAAGGGAGACCTGAAGAAGGAAACCTGAATTTAGGGACACTTTGGATATGAGGAGGGGAGAAAGAAAAAGAAAGGGAGAGATCCTAGCTGATCCCATGGTCTTAGACCTGGCTTAGTGGAAAGCGGTACATTTGACAGAAAAGGGAAGCTGGAGAGTGGAGGGAGGGGGGTTGGTGATCTCGGTAGAGATCCTGCTGAATGTGAGGGGAGGGCCCTGGAGGCACTGGAGAAATGGGAGAAGAGGTCTGCATCCATCAACCAAGGAGTGCGCCACTGAGATTGCGGCTCTTGGCTCCTCAGTTCCCTGGTGCCTCTCCTGGACATTGAACCCAACAATTTCCGGAACCTACGAAGCCCAACTGGGAACTGCAGCTTGTTAATTAAGCTGTTGTTACTGATGGTGATGACTCCTGGTCTTGTGTGCCCTGGGCAGGATTTGAGACCTGAGATAAAGGACTCTATTTCCAGTCCTCCTCTCCAGCCGTTCCCTGTAGAAAGAAAATAGGGTATTCACTGCTCAATTACAGATCCACTTTCCCATTTTCCAAGAGGAAAACAAATAGGATTCCTAAACAGGAGTGCTTTTCTGGCTAAAGGCACTTGGTGAGTAGGACACTGTCAGTCCAATATTGTTTATTTCAGGCTTTCATGGCCTTCTCAGATGCTTGACTTCACAGACTCATTTTGCCTACTTTAGTAGCGATATAACATTGCAAACTTCCAGGGAGAAAAGGCAAGAGCACAGGCAGATGAGTTTTCAGGCAGCATGAATATTTCCTGACTCCCTGACCAGGGATTTTGTTTACATGTGAAAAGGAGGTAGAAGCGGGAGACGGTTTATTTCTTGATCATCAAATGGTACACGGCTTCTCCAGGACCATGGGAATCTTCACCTTATTCAGGGACACATGCAAGAGGTCCATCAACCTCCTAGGTTACTCTCCATTTACTCGACCAAGCTCCTCCATATAACATCACAGGTGAGGGAGCAAGCAAAAGAACGAAGGAGTGCGGCCGGTCCACAAGAGAGACCTATTTTCCCAGAGGAGACAAGAAGAGGGAGTTTTAGGCCCTGGGTGGTAGGGGTCCCAGGAAAGAAAGAAAAGCTAATCATGGTGACCAAGAGGAACAGCTTAAGAGCAATTTTTGAAAGGGTTTTTTCTACTCAGGAAGAAATTATCCAGAGCAGGGAGACTTTCTAAAGAAGTGCGGCAAGGAGTCTCCGGAAGATAAGAATGGGTTAGATTAGAATGACGTGCAGGCATTACAGCTGGTCTGGCAACTAGGTGACTGCCTTAGACCCGGGCTCCAAGAGCAAACTGCAGTCCCAGAGGACAGGCAAAAGGGAACAGCCACAAAGCAGACTTTAGGAGCAGGCTACGGATAGAGCGATCAGGGCGACAAAACAGAGCGTGCAGAAATGGGCCCAAATGTATACATGGGGAGATGGTACAGGATAGAGGGGTGGCTCACAGCAGTAGGCCAAAGATCAATTATTCAATAAATGCTATTGGGCAACTGGCTAAACATTTGGGAAGAAAAAAATTAAACAGTATCCCTTCCTCACTCCTTACACCAAAACAGGTTCCACCTGGATGAAAGATAGACAAAACCATAAAACAAGAGAAAAAGAAAATATATTCCACATACACGTTTGCGTCTGTGTGTGTGTATACACAAAGTCAGAGGCTAAAAAATAATCTGTGAAAAAATATTTGTAACACAAATGACAAAGGGCTAATTTCTTTCATTTGTCATCTGAGAGTTCTCACTATTCAATAATGAAAAAGAGTTCTTAAAATTCAATAAAGAAAAAAGCTCTTATGAGCCAGTAGAAAAATGGGCAAAGGACATTCACAGAAAAAGAAAAAATAGCTAATAAACATATCAAAAGATGAGCCATTTCAATCATCATTGAAGAAAAGCAAACTAAAACATGGGTTTTTTTTTTTAATCTATCAGACAAGAAAAGATTAAAAGTTTGATTATACCCCCATGCCCTTGTAGACAAAGGTACAGGGACTCAGGCACCATCATACACTTCTAGTAGGCGTGTGAAATGTGGTAGGACAACTTTGGAGGGTAATTTGGCAATATCTATCAAAATGTTAAATTCATATGTCACTTAATACGAATTTTATTTCTAGAAATTTCAGCTAGAGATATATATTTATACTTGTGCACAAATATATATGTACAGGATGTCCCTTGCTGTGTCCCTGCAAGGATCTAGATATAACATAAATACCCTTTAATATGATATTTGTTTTTAAAAATCATAGTACAACCAATGAGTGAATTACTAGGTAGTTATTAAAATGAACAAAATCAATCTGCATGTTTCAGTTCTCTCTGTCTATGTAACAAGCCACCTCAAAATGTAGTAGCTTAAAACAAAAGCCACCATTTCCAATCGTTCATGGTCCGGTTGTTCGACGGGGTTCAGTGCAGTGGTCACTTGCTCTGTCTGCATCACCTGGGCTGCTGCAGTCATCCGAAGGCTCTATGGGGCTGGAAAGCCCGAGATGGCTCACTCACGTGACCAGTAATTGGTGCTGGCTGTTGCCTAGGGCATCAGCTTGTGCTGTTGGCCAAGTGCCTCGGTTCCCCTCCATGGGTCTCTCCATGTGATGTCTCTCCATGGCTGCTGAATTCCAAGAGTAAGTATTCCATGCATCTGAAAGCAAAAACAGCATTTCACTTAAGGTTTTGTTTCAGGAGTTACACAGCATCGCTTCCTCCATGTTCTATGGCAGAAGTGGCAAAGTCTTTGCGGCCATCTGTAATCTTCCACAGTATGTTTTCCATTTATACACATACGCATATATCTACATATACATACATATATATACTGAGGTTATGTAGATATACATGAAGTTTCTAGAATGATGCACAAGAAATTGTTTATAATTTTGTCATCAATGGAAAAGCACTGTCCTTTCTGTACTACGTATTCTTACTATAAACATGTGCCTCTTTTGGATTTTTAAAAAAACTTTTTTAAGAAAACCAAACCCATTTATTGAGCCGAAGCAGTGGATATTCAGTGGTTAGGCTATCAATTTACCATCCACATATAAAGTTTTGCCCCAGGACTCCTCCCACTTGAATCATGTAGTTCTACCCCCCAAGGTATTGAGTGATCGTCTATAAAGGCAGAAAACTGGCCAGACATAAAGGGTGGAGGCTTTCGTCCCAATGGCATGGTTTAAGGAGGAGAATATTGCTTCCCTGTGGGTGATGGCCTGTTGTGAACCCCGGGTGCCTTATTTTTGGAGGACCCCTGGCTTGTCTTGCCACCAGTTTTAATGTGGTTTCTGTGGTAAGCCTTGGGACATGTCTAGGTGATGGTGCCAAAATGCCTTGCCAGTGCAGACATCCAGAAGTCATGAAACCAGGGTGTCAGGAAGTACTCAACTTCCCACTTGGCCCCAACTGTGAAAACCAAGACTTCTGAAGATAAAGTGTCCTCTGTATATAGAGAGTAAGCCTGCGCCAGACACACACATGGATGGGCACATGCACAGGGAGGGGATGGCCTCCCAGAGGAGGTCTCTGCAGAGCTGGGGCCCCAAAGCTGAAATTGCACTCTGCCAAGATCCCTCAGGCAGGCCGTCTGAATGAGAAGACCATGAGCCCCTAGTCAACTGGGGCTGGTGCCTGCGGTCCTTTCCAAGCCTCTGTCCTGACAGTTCTCACTTCTTCCTGCCCCCACCTCCTCCCCAGACCTCTTCCTCCCCTCACACACCTCCTCCAGGCTCTTGTTCTGTGCGTTGTGCTCATGTGTTTCTGCAGTTAAATGGGGCAGTTTTATACATGCATACATGCAAACATATATGTGCACAGATGTGTTAATACATGTCGCTTGGCTGTATGGGTGTGTGCAGGACTGTGTGACAGTTTTCTGGACCTACACATCAAGGAACAGATCCTAAGTACATGTGTGTAAAGAGTGTGAATATGTGAATATAGAGTCATATCTAAGTGTGTGTGTGTAAGAGAGAGGAATGACTCTGGTGGCAACGTCTCTGGAAAGATGAGCATGGCGATTCTGGAGAGTTGGTTCAAGCAATCTGACAGACAGCTCCGTTTCTTTTTTCTTTTTGAGAAAGGAGAATGAAGCAAAGAACATAACGTAAGTGCCCCCAGCACAGCCGCTGCTGACACCGGCCCCTGAGTGAGACTCATGATCCGTATTATGGGAGGAATCCCAAGACAAGGATGGCAGCGCCAAGGGAGAAGGATTCTGCCACATTCGGCAAGAGCTCCCGTCCTCTTTCCTTCCCTCGGAGAGACAGGGCGCTGGCACAGTTGCACTGGCCCCAGCAGTCAAAGGGCCCAGACCTGCTACCAGGCAGTCTCTTTGCAAAACAGATGAAGATGAAGAGCATGGACCAGGGAGTCAGCCAGCCCTGCATTCAGGTGACAGCTCCATCACTCGCTGTCTGACTGGCCTTGGACAGGTTGCTTAATCTCTCTGGTCTCAGTCTTCTTATCTGTAACATGGGGGTGAGGTAGTAAAAATACCCACCTGTAGGGTGTCAGGAAGGGTAAAATGCTAAGTGCTTGACACAGAGGCTGATCAATAATTAGTAAAGATGATGGCAATGATTTTGTTTGCTCCGCACAAGAGCCCCATGAGCAAAGCTGCTGCACAGTATAGCTCCGCATAGTATAACTGTGGGGCACCATTGATCCATGGTCAGTGCAACTGGAAATGCTTGGCCTTGTGCAGTACTCAGCCTGCACAACCACCCACGGTGGCCTGGCCTGTGAGGGAGGCCAGGCAAGGTAAACTGGAAGGAAGCGACACAGCTGGAAGGAAGCCAGGTCTCCTGGCTCCTGCCGCCCCAGCCTGGCTGCCACTGGTGGGACCAGTATTCATGGCTCGGAGAGTGTGCCATCCAATCCACCACACTCACCATAACCACCTTCCTGCCACTCTGAAAATAAAGAGGCTCTTCAAGAGGAAAAGCAACCATTGTCCTTCAGGGGCTCCAGCCAGAATAAAAGATGGCAGCTGGCACACGCACTGCCCAGCCCTGCCTCCTAGGGTGAGCATTTACAGTGTGTGCGGACTGGACACCAAAGTGGGACTGGACAGGGAGGGTTGTGTGGGTGCCGGGGCAGGAGGCAGGGAATCCGCCAGCCTTCCAGAGCGCAAGTGTTTTCCATCTTGCAGCCATGGTGTGTGTTGTTCTGCTCGACTTTGTTCTGAAGAGTGTGTCTGCTGAGGCTTTAAGGCGCTGCTGAGAGAGGAGAAGATCAGAGCCAGGGCTGGGTTCTTCCTCTCTCCAGCGCTGCCTGGCATCAGCCTGTCACAGGAGGCTCCTGTGGGTGGCACATCTGGGCACTGAGTGATGTGGTGACGCCCACCGCACTTGGACCTCGCACGAAGGTGTGACGTGTGCAATAATGATAATGGTAATCATAATGTCATGTATTGGTGAGTTTCTGTGCACTTCTCAGGGAGATTTTGCTTTCTTTAATTTGCTTTTCAGTAGGAGCTTGTATAAATACCCATAGCTACCATCAGTAGGTGCATTCTGTGTGACAGACCCCATGCTAAGCATTCTACAGGCATTATCTTTAATTCTCACAACAAATCTATGAAGCAGGTATTATTCTCCCCCATTTCACAGATGAGGATCATGATGGGAAACAGAAACCTCGGAGCTTCCCAAGACAATGTACCTAGTCAGTGGCGGAGCCCAGATTCCAAGTCAGGTGTCTTTGGCTCCAAGCCCACACTCATGGCCATTATGCTTTATTTATAATTTAAATAGGGAGGCATGTTATAACCCTGTTAGAAAGAAAAGAATTGAGACCTAATCAGTGTTAAAGAACTTGCCCAAGGCCACATAGCAACTTGATGACAGGTCTAGAATCCTGGGCCTGACCAGCATTAGTTAGTCTAAGGATCTTTTTAATTTTTTTTTAATTGCAGTAACATTGGATTATAACATTATATAGCTTTCAGATGTACATAGTAATATATTTCAAATTCTGTGTAGATTATATCATGTTCACCACCCAAAAACTAACTATAGTCCATCACCTCAAATGTGAGCCTAATCACCTCATTTGTGCCCCCCCCCCTTCCTCTATGGTAACCACCAATCCAATCTCCATTGCTATGTGTTTGTTTGTCGTTGTTTTTATCTTCTACTTATGAGTGAGATCATATAGTATTTGACTTTGTCCCTCTGACTAATTTCACTCAGCATAATACCCTCAAGTTCCATCCATGTTGTCACAAATGGCCGGATTTCATCATTTCTTATGGCTGAGTAGTATTCCATCGTGTATAAATACCACATCTTCTTTATGCATTCATCCCTTGATGGGCACCTAGGTTGCTTCCAAGTCTTGGCTATTGTGTATGATGCTGCGATGAACATAGGGGTGCATGTATCTTTATGCCTTTGTGTTTTCAAGTTCTTTGGATAAATACCCAGCAGTGGGATAGCTGGATCACGTGGTAGATCTACTCTTAATTTTCTGAGGATACTCCAAACTGCTTTCCATAGTGGCTGAACCAGTTTGCACTCCCACCAGCAGTGTATGAGGGTTCCCTTCTCCCCACATCCTCTCCAACACTTGTTGTTTCTAGTCTAAGGATCTTAACAAATTTTTTAAAACCCTAAGCATCTTGTTGGCATCTTCACAGGATGTTTGCCTTCCCTCTTTATAAATGGAAAACCTGGAGTCCAGGCCAGAAAAAGATTCATCCAAACTGTCCCAGTAACGATGAGGGTACCACTGCTCACCAGCCTGGGAGCAGGACTCCTCCGGGGAGCTGCCGCTGGGGCCCCAGCCCATCTCCTCTACCTTCTGCCCTTCCATCTCCCTCCTCTGGCGAAGTGGGGTCTGTGGACCTCTGCTCCCCTTTCCTCTTTAGCATGTTGTAAGAGTTCCTAAGCACAACAGGAGAGAAGCTACTTTTAAATCTACTGACTGTCCGAGGAGTCCTCCATTTCAAGATGACGGGCCACAGGATGACAGGTTGCAAGCTCGAAGCCACCAAGGAGAAAGAGCCATTGATTCAGAGCGTTTATGCCCCGTTGCCTCCCTGCTGCTTCTCTTGGATGTCCTTTTGTAGCAGCAGCAACACAATCCCCACTGCCTCTCCCGCCATGACAGGGAGTCCAGGGGGCTCAGTGTTTCTCAACAGGTCGTGTTGATGTTTGGGATTTATGTTGAGAGATGGGTACATAGACCAATCACTTGTGACTTCGGCTCATCAAGGAATTTATCATGAAGTGGGGGGACCTCACACATGCAAACACACATACACATCAGTTGTGTGGTTCATTTGTTGTCAAAGGGACTGCGTTACTGAGGGAGGAAGCTTGGTGTTAGAAAGTGATTGAAACGCCTTGAGATAATTTCTCTGTAGCTACCTTGTTCAAATGGCCCTTTCATGACAATGCAGTGTGGTTTCTGCAAAGAGACACTGACATATGCCCAGGCTTTCAGAGGCTATTTTGGGATGAATGGGCTGCTGGGCTGGCTTTTGTGGGTTTTCGTTAAATGAAATGAATCTCAGGGCATTAATTCTGGGCTTTGTCTACACGGCCTGACACAAAGCAAGGAGTTGCTGGGAAGGGCTGAGGCAGGAGCTGGGTTCAAAGGGACTGAACTCGTTAGACCAACACTGCTGAGGAAGGCTTGGGGATGGAGGCTATGCCTGTGAAGAAG
Source organism: Equus quagga (assembly GCF_021613505.1). Taxonomy (NCBI): domain Eukaryota; kingdom Metazoa; phylum Chordata; class Mammalia; order Perissodactyla; family Equidae; genus Equus; species Equus quagga. The sequence goes on along the minus strand of NC_060280.1, from coordinate 75,303,145 downwards.
ACCTCAGGGAGATCTTAGCCACCACAGACTGAGGTGTGTTGGATGTTGTGGGGCAGGGAAGGGGTTGTAGGAGAAGAGATCTAATGTGCTGAATGACGGGATGAACCTCACAGGAAGACAATGGCCAGCACCCGGGGCTCCCGCCTGCTTCCTGAGACTGACTCCCCAGCCTTCTTAGAATGGCACCCAGCAGGTACACTTGGGCAGGGTCCAGCCAGGGGAGGGGATTTTCCTGGCAAGAGGGCCAGCACACCCTGGCTTGGTCCAGGGACAGAGGCAGAAGTCAGTAAAGGAAGATCACGGTGTATGTAGCCAATGTAGTAACCTCAAATAGTCTTCCAGCTCTGCTGCCCGGAAGACCTGTCCTGGGTTCTTAAGAGGAAAGGCACTGGAAGGATGGGGGAGACAAACCAAATGAATGAGTTAAAGGAGCTAAGGACAAAGCCACTCTGGTAGGTGACCTCATAGCAGCTCAACACAAGTGGTAGGAAGGTGTTTCTCTGTAAGCAACTCTCCCCTCTCTGGAGTGTAAATATTTTCAAGTTCATGTGAGATACTCTGCTGACCCCTGGAGCTGGCAGAGGAGGATTTGAAGGGAACATGACAATGACCCATCCGTGTTCCTTAATTAAAGGGTGGACTTGGGACATTTGCCCGCCCTTGAGGAATTCACAGGCTAAGAACAGCTGTGGACAGATGAATTATTACAATACCATAACATTATAATGAATTATAATAAAATAGAGAATCAGATGCTGTGACAGTAACCATTGCATGAGGGAGGGTCTAGGAAGTTTTGACAGAACAAGGGACTTTTGAGCTGGTTTTTGAGGATAAATACGAGCTAGTAAGGAAGAGGGGAAGGGAAGATATTCCTGACAAAAGGGACAGCATGGACAAAATCTTGGAGGCAAAAGAAAGCAAGGCACTAGCAAGCGGTCGGAGGTGCGCGGTAGTGGTGGTAGTCTTCCCTGGCATTGTCAGCCTCCAAGAAGGAAAGGCAGCAGCCGCCAAGCAGCCTTTGACTAATGCTCCTGAGTCTGCAAAGCCTTTCCCATACAGGATTTCATTTGATTCTCAGAGCAGCCCTGTGGGTGTTAGCCCCATTCTACAGATGAGTAATGAGCTTGGGGTTATTCACAGCTCGTCAGCTGCAGTGCTAATGAGAAGGGTGGAGGGGAGGGAGCTGCCAGAATCCATAGTCTTCTCTCATGAGCCTCTGCAGGAGCGGGAGGGCACGGGGAAGGGGGAGGAGAGGGAGGGTAGCCAAGGTATTCTTTACATTGATCCTAAAAGGAAATGAACTCCACCTCGTTCCAGATAAATGGCTCCAAATTACCGTCAAGTAAAATTTGCAAACGATTTCTCTTAAACCCTAGAAACAGTAAAGCAGAAAGGAAATATTAGGATGTCACTGCACACATCCTCCTGCCTCTAACGATCCTGGAGAGCCCTGAGAGCCAGCCACCATCCCTGTTAGGGCCAGCCTGCTTCTGTTCATGGTGGCACTGTCTTCCTATCATCCAAGCTCAAACCTTGGAAGTCAAGTCTGACCACTCCCTCCTGCATCCTCTAAGTCACAACACTGGATTTTTATTACCTCTTACATTCACCCATTCTTTTCCATTTCCACCACAACTGCACTGCTTTTGACCTATAATTCACCAATAGGCTTCTCTGCTTCCCCTTCTGTCCCTTTTCTCCCACTGCAGTCCACTATGTGACCCCAGGAGAGCACACGCTCTAAGGCAAACATTTGGCCACGTCACTCCTCCATCCAGACCATCGTAGCACATCACAAGTGCTCAATAAATGTTTGGTGAATGAAATAGTCTTCAGTGAGTCTACACTGCCTACTCAGTGAAGTGCAGCGCCCCCCATCTGCATTCAGTGCCTTCTGCAACCGCACCCCGAGTTACCTTTTCAGCCTTATCTTCAACACTCACTCACAGTTGGCCTGCTCTGCAGAGAATTGGGCCAGTGCTCTTCTCCATATAAAGTTTGTACTTTTCTACTCTACTTTTTTTTTTTTTAAGATTTTATTTTTCCTTTTTCTCCCACAGCCCCTCAGTACATAGTTGTGTATTTTCAGTTGTGGGTCCTTCTAGTTGTGGCATGTGGGATGCCGCCTCAGCATGGCCTGACAAGCGGTGCCATGTCTGCGCCCAGGATTTGAACCGGCAAAACCCTGAGCTGCCGAAGCGGAGCAAGCGAACCTAACCACTTGGCCATGGGGCCGCTCCCTCTACTCTTACTTTGATCATGGCAGTTCCTCAAATGCGAAATCTCCTCCCCACCACCCTCATTCATCTCTCTGTTGCAAAGTGCCTCCAGTCTGTCAAGACGCTGATGGAATGCCACCTCCTGTAAGAGCCATAAGGTCATTCCTAAAAGATGGTGTGTCTCTGTGTGTGTTTAAGAAAGGAGAGGAGGATGTTAGCTTACTTCACCGTGGTCACAAGTTACTTCACTTCTCTGAATCTTATTTTTATTCACCTGTTGAAAAATAGTAATATTAACTCTCCTTATCTCACAAAATTGCCGAGAAGATCAAATGAGATCATGTAGGTCAAAGTTTTTAGCAAACAATTGTCTGGGATTAAACTATAATAATTATTATGCACATACCTTAATTATTTTTATACATACATTTTTATCTCCTTGTGAAGCACTGGATGTGCCTAGATATGCACCGATAGTAACCACTAGTCACATGTGGCCAGTGAGCATGAGAAATGTGACTGGTCCAAATTGAGATGTGCTGTAAGTGTAAAGGTACGGACCAGATTTTAAAGACTTGTTACCAAAGAAAATAAAATATCTATTTAGTTATTTTTATAATGATCACATGTTGAGTTAATAATGCTTTGGACATATTAGCATAAATAAAACACACTATTAAAATAAATTTCACGTTCTTTTTCCTCGTTTAATGTGGCTGCTAGGACATCTAAAATGACATATGTGACTCACATTATATTTCTGTTGGACATTGCTGCCCTAGAGAATTGGAAACGTGCTGTGTTCATCTATGGGAGGACCTTCTGGGAATACTGTCAGTATTTGTCGAATGAGTTGCGATGTGAGTAAACTCTGTCCTCCATCCACTCAGCAATTCTGGGGAGGTTTGGTTATCATGTTGGATTGTGTGAGGACGGGCTGGGTGGCGGCGCTCGGCTCTGCCATAATCGTCCCCTCGGGAATTTCCCAGGGCCCGGTCTGTATGTGGCTAGTAGGTCACACCCCAGTGGCCCTCGCCATACCACTGCACCTCTCAGCCTTCAGGAGACACTCAGGGTTACTGGCCCCACTGGCTCTTTTACCTGTCCTGCCTCTTGGGCCGCCCCTCCCACTAACGAGTTAGGATCCATTTACTGGAAGGGAAAAGGAGGCGAATTAAGGTGTGATTTTTCACATGAAAGCAAAACTCACTGATGAATAACCTGCAGGCACCTCCAAGCGTTCGCAGCATCCTAAGATGCAGCATCCTAAGATCGCAGTCCCCGTGAAGCCCTTTTCGTGCATCAAAGGGATGGGAAGCACTATGCCTCCTGAATGCGAAGAGGCAGTGACTTGGGCGGGAAACCTGCAGCCCTTTCTACTGGGCTGCATGCACGAGGCCACCTGTCTTCTCCGGGCCTCACTGCCAAAGCAGGGAGAGAAGCCAAAGGCAATTGGAGTCACTCAGAGCACTGGATGGGGACGCTGGGCGGCACTCCCCAGGCTGGCAGAGCTGAGCTAACACCACTGGCCACCAACACGTCCCCCAACCCCCTCAGCTTCTCCCCTTCCATTTGGATTCCTCTTCCTCCTCATGTAGCCTAGCCCTGTCTTTCATGCCTGGAGCACACCAAAGGGACAGCCCTGAACGGACGGTTTCATGGCTGCCACCTTCAGGACACATGGGCCAGTGTCTGCACATGGGATCGTCACCACCAGCCCCTCTTAGATGCAGCCAGTGCCTATCCAGTGCTGACCCACCCAGACAAGCCGGCAGATGAGAACACCCAAAGCTGGGGGACTGTGTGCCCCTGCCTCCTTTTGACTCCATAATAGTGTTTGAAGAGATTATATGACTTTTTAAAATGGAGTCTTAGCAGGCCTAGGAGAGGGATTTGTCTCTCCTGAGTGTCTTTTCTACAGGATATGTGTCAGAAGGATTCTTAAATCTTCAAAAAAGCCCTCCTCTCTCCGTGAGGATGAGAACGTGGTAGCAGTAAGGCACAGCGAAAACCTGCTGATAGACAGATGGAATGGTGTAATTATACGCAGGAGGGAGAGAGGGAGCGTTTGCTGAAATTATTAGTGTGGGCAGACAATTAGAGGCTTTTCCAGAAGATTACACTTTTCCCTCCCATCTGCGCTCCATTTAGGAGTTTTTACATTCACAATGCCATTTCCTCCTCAGCTGTGCCATTTGCCATTTTGCCCAAATTATTATTGTGCTTGACTTTGCGTTTGTTCTGACTTCACCAGCATTCCCATCTTCTCTTCTTGGCACTTGCTCTCTCCGAGCCGACTCACGTACTCTCCCTTCTCGTCACTTTCAATCTCTTCCTCCTTCACTCTCCCTTCCGCCTGCTTCCCTCATCCCCTAGCAGAGATCCGAAAATGTCTGTCAAGAGTAAGGCTGCTTTTCTGCAGGCTGAGTAGGTCGTGATCTAATATGAACTAATAGGAAGGTGATCAGAGCCGTCTACAGCATCGCTTCCTGCCCCCGGGAGCCCCTCCGAAGCCATAGAAGCTGAGCCCCTAGGGAGGCGAGGCTGGATGAACATTTAGAATCCGTGGTTTAGAGCGGGAGGAAAATCCAGTGGTCTCTTTCCAACCAATTTTACCTGAGTTCAGGTTATTGGGATTGGTCCAAGTCTTTTGACCTCTTACGAGCCCAAGGCTCTGGATCCCAGGGCCTCGTTCATAATTCCTATTCATTTATTCTTTCATTCAACGTGGAGTCACTGAGCATTTACTGTGTCCCAGTTGCAGGACTTAACACTGGAAAGATAGAAGAGAACCAACATCTACTCAATGTCTGCTCTGAATCAGGGCCTGCAGAAGGTACCTTGGCCAGTAGGAATTATTGTCTTCACATTCTAGATGAGAAAAGAGGCTCCAAGAGGTTGAGTAATGTGCCCAAGTCAGAGATGTCATGCCAGATCCTGGATCTCCGGCTCCTAGGCCAGTGCTCTCTACAACATACCCTTGGTCTTAGGAAAACAGAGATAGTCCCTGCCTTCTCGTGGTCCTGCCATCCTCTGGATAAACAAGCACATAAACAATTACAATAGTAAATGAGGAGAGCCACAAGCCAAGGGAACAAAGGTCTGCAAGAGCCAGGAGGAGGAAGTGACTGAGCACGCGCAAGGAGCCAGACAGGAAGCTGCTGGAGTGGCAGTCTGAAGCATGAGCAGAAGTTTGCCAGGGAGAGATGGCAGGAAATGACCTTCTGGGCAATGGGGACAGCAGGTGTGTAAGGCAGAGGGTTGAAAGGAAGGAGCCAACACTTCTTTAATGCATTTTTTTGGTCCAGCTCTTTCACATACATTATACCATGTAATCCTCAGGGCAACCCTTAGGTAGTCTTCACTGTCTCTATTAATACAGATGAAGAAACTGAGGCTCAGGAAGGGTGAGTAACTTACCTCGAGAGGAAGTGGCACAGCGGAGCCACGATCTGAACCCTGGTCAGTCTGACTCCAGAGTCTAGCTCCTGTCCTTTGCCTGGACAGAGCATCAGTGTGTTTAGACAATGAGGAATAGATGGTGTGGCCAGCACGTGGTGCAAGGAGGGCACATGGGAGCTTCGTGTGGTTGTGGGGCAGGAAAGGGGCCTAATGTCAACTTGCCAAGGGCCTTATGAACCATGCATTGGGGTTGGACTCTGCTGTGGTGATACGACATCATTACGGAGATTAAGTTGCGATGTGTTGATCAACAATGTCTGGCAGCTGTGCAGAGGATGGCCAGGAGGGAGAACCAGCCTGGAGGCAGGGAGATTGGTTGGAAGGCAGACCCAAAGGGCAAGGTAAGAGGTGATGTGCCTGATCTAAGACTGTGGAAGCGGAGGCAAGATTTGGAGATCGGGAATGAGGGATCAGCAGGCATGAGGAAAACTCAGAAGGTGCAGCCTAAAAAACTGGATGGATGATGTTGCTGTTAACCGAGCATGGGACTCAAGTAGGAGAAGGTTCAGGGAAAAAAAGCGAGACGGGCAAATTAACCAACAAGGAAGCTTTAGGCCATCAAGTCTTTCTCAGCCAAGGCACCTGAGGAGGCAGTGGTGCCCAGGATTTGGGGGTGTTGCTATGAATCAGAGATAACCTCACTCCTTCCCCACCACAAACACATTAAGAAATAAAGTTTTCCAGAGGTGTGACTCTACACTCCGCCATCTGCTTGCATGTCTCCACAAGAAAAGGAGAATTCGTTAGGGGCGAGAGCTCCCTCTCCCTGCTCCCATCCGTCTTAGATCTCTGTCCAGGCTCCTTGCAATGCTACAGAGCCCTGAGACATCGAAGCCCACAGACAAGCAGTCACAGGTAGACACACAGACATGCAGACCCCACACCAAGGAACTGGCTCGGCCCTCATCAGAGTGCTCTGACTCCCACCTGGAGGATGAGCAGTGGCCAACACAGCTGGCTGGTAAAGAACTTGGGGCAAGGGGACATCAATGTCTTGGGAAGTGTTTGTTGAGCTTGGAGAGACAGGGGTGCATTGACAAGGGGTGCGGGAGGTGGAGCCTTGGGAAATGTGGGAAGAACTGATGCCAACTTTACCAGCCAAAAGGAATTCAGGCTGCCACACGGCTTAGAGACTTGGGGGACGGTGGGGGAATTAATGCGAGTGGCTTTTAGGTCTCTGTGCAATGGTGCCTGTCAGACAATGGAAAAACACGGCCAGGAATCAGGAGCCCTGAATGCAGTTCTAAACTCAGACCTGAACTTTGTGATCATGAACAGAAATCACTTCCTCTCTCTGATCCTCAGCTCCCTTCCGGCTCCAACATTTCGTACATCTGTGATTCCTCTGGTCATGCAGATGAGAGAAACCCCAGAAATATGGAAGAATTAGAGCAAAGGTTGGCAAACTTCTCTGGTAAAGGGCCGGATCGCAAGTATTTTTGGCTCTGCGGGCTCCACAGCCTCTTTCACCACTGCTCGTCTCTGCCTTTGCGGCACGAAAGCCACCACAGACGGAACACAGACAAACGAGCATGGCTGCACTCCGGTCCAGCTTTACCTACAAAAACTGACAGTGGCCAGATTCGGCCCTTGTTTGCTGACCCCTGATACAGAGCATCCTGGGCACAGTGAGCCTTGTATCTGATCTTCCAGGCAAAGCGAGGGAGTGAGAGGGCCTTGATCCTCTCGAGAGTCCGTGGGCATGCTGTCCTGGTTCGGAAGATGAGGGCAGGGTGGACACCATCCTTTCTTTTCAGCTGTCCGTAGAAAGGCATTTTACATTCAGTGAGCACCTACCCTGTACTAGGTGAGTCCTTTCACACGTGCTTAAATCTCTATCATCATTATTACTAACAACAGCCCTGTAGTAATAAACTCTTCTACAGATTAAGAAAAGATGTGGCTCATAGAAGTTAGGCAACTGTCCTAAGCTCACATTGCTCAGAGTAGAGCCAGGATAAAACTTCTGAGACTTCGGATGGCTCACCACCATTCATTAATCCCAAGAAGCAGATTCTCCTTTGTTCGAAGGCCAGGCCACCGCCGCCAAACCTGCCCTCAGAGCAGCCTTCACTGCACCCACCCAGAGCTGACCAAGGCCTGAGCAATCGTTCTGGACACTTTCCTTGCTTCCTCTGCAGTATTTCCCTTCCCCACTTTTAAATGTCACGGAATGTGATGCTGACACAATCAGACAGAATCCCCGGTCAAGACAGCCACACAGCCAGGGGAGACACAACCCCGGCACACACTCGCTGGGATACAATGGAAAAGTGCAATTCGCTTTAAATAGATTCCCATAAATAAGCAATAAAACAGGAACAGCCATTTGCAGAGAGCATTTCCAAGGTTTGATGAGCTGGGAGTTCGGACTGGGGGAAAAACAAAGAGCCTTTTTCATTATTTCCCCATCCCTGCAATTTTCTTTTACTGCCTAATGACTTTGAAAGGGAAAAAAGGAAGGAGGCTCTCTCAGGAATGGAGCCTGCGCCCCTGTCGCCTGTGCAGCCTGCCAAATTCGACTTCCCAATTGTGCAAGTGTCACTCTGTGAGCCGGGCCTCTGCCTCCTACCTCTGACCCTGGCTGCCTGGCCTGCCTCTGCCCTCCCCCGACCTGCCCCAGGCTTCTGTCATCAAGTGTCCAGGGAGATGGGGTGGGTGGACAGTGGTGGGCTGCAGGGCAGGGGCTGTGACGAGGAAATTGAGGCTAGAGAATCTGAACTCCGTGAAGGTGTATCTGGGTGGTAAGTGGAGGGTGTGCGGCCCAGGCCAGGGCATGGTCGGACGGACGTGTCTCCATTTCCTCTCTCTTCCTCTCCCATGTCAGAAGTATCTTCATCATTAGGAGGTAACCCTGCCTCAGTTTACCCTACCCAGAAAGCTACAGGGGCCCTCCCTGGCGGACAAATGAAATTTCCCTTTGTAAGCTCACCTGATTTGAAATGCTGCCACTCTGGCTGCAAGTGTGTGTGTGTGTGTGTGTGTGTGTGTGTGTTCACATGCACATACTTGAGTGTGGATATGTGTGTGCACCCATGTGTCAGGTAACATACACGTGCATGCTCAGTCTGTTTGGAACCAGGTCTCATGCCATGAGTTACACACTCCTTTGGCATCCCAGCATAGTCTCTCCCTCTCTCCTTGTTGACTTTTAAGGCATTCTTCAGCTCCCGATGGGGAGTTTTCCGTGTTATGACTTCCCACGGTGCGCCCAGTCCTTTTGATCACAGCCTGCTGATAACCTCCTCTGACTCTGCTCCTCACCTTGAGTTCCCGCCATGCTCAAAACCAAAGAATCAGCTCTAACCAAGATCGGATTTTTCTACTAATATGAAGCCTTTCTTTCCATTTCCCTGACTCCCCGCCCTTCTTAGGGCTATTTAGTGAGCCTAGAATGCCAGCAGAGTGGCCGCTCAGTGAAGTGCCCCTCAATAGCAGTGCTGCAGACCCCTGTTATAGGTGGACCACACAATTTAACATTTGATTTTACGTTATCATCTATGTTCTCAAGTTGTTTCATGTGTGTTCGTTAGCTCTCTGAAGACAAAAAACTACACACAGACAGATTATTTCTCAATCATCCCCATAATATCAGTTAGTTATTGCTGTGTAAGAAGTAATGCCAAACTCAATGGCTAAAAAACAATAAGCACTTCTGATTGTTCATCTAGCTATGTGTCGGCTGGGCAATTTTACTAATCTGGATCAGGCTCAGCTGAACTTGGCTGGACTCAATCAACTGTAGTCACCTGGAGGGTCGTCTAGGGAATGGCTAATCTTGGATGGCCTCATTCACATGTCTCCTGATTGTCTGGATGTTGGCAATGGTGGCTGGGCCGTATGTCCGCCATCATCCCGCATGTTGTCACAGGCCTGTTTGCACAGTGGTAGCAGGACTCCAAGGGAGCAAGTGGAAGCACACAAAGCTTCTTGAGGCCTCAGCTCAGAACTAGCACACCCTCGCTTCCACCACGTTCTATTAAACAAAGCAAGTCACAAGGCCAGCTTAGATCCAAGGCATAAGAAAATAGACTCTACCCCTTGAAGGGAAGAGCTACAAAGTCACAATGCAAAGGGTGTGGATCCGGGGAGATGCAGTGGAGAACTGGGACATTGCTGCAGTCAGTCTGCCACACCCACTACTGGATGGATGCATTATATAAACTAGCCCAAAATCTAAAAATTAGTTCTATTGTAACTCTATCCATTTATACATTCTCCTCCTCTTTTGTACCTGGTTCTGATCTCTTCCAAGTTTGGCCAAAGTGTGGTCATCCCAGGACCCAGCTACAGCTCAGGGGAGAAGGTCTTTGTTACTGCCAAATAGATCATCCAGCTGAAGAGGGTCAAGGGATGAATTCCATCACAAGTTGTTAGCTGAGCCAACCTGGGAATTCCTAGGATGGTAGTAAATCAAATATGAATCCAGTAAGTTTCATTACCTCCTTTAATAAGCAATCAACCAGCATTCAAATCTTCCTTCAAAAACACTGGCCGAATCACCCAAAGAACAGCCCAAGGATCAAGGAGAAGGGCCTTAGGAGCCTCTGTAGCGTCCATCCTCTGGCCAGTCTCTCTCCTCCATGCTAAGACTCAATAACCAGGTGACGCCAAGGTTTTCTTCAGATCAGGCCACCTGAGAGGCCTCTATTTGTGGCCTCACTCCATTTCATAGGTCCCAAGTGATTCAAGATCAGACACAATTGGACTGAATGTAACAACTAATCACACACTCTCATCTTTAGTCCATGAGAGGCTCTTTCATTTATATCTAATCTGTGTGCTTGTTCACTTATGTATTTCTTTTTGGGGGGGCAGACAGGTGGGGGAAACGTTGTTATGTTAGAGTTTTGGCAGCTATGTGTTATTTTTTTAAATGTTAAATCGAACCTGAGATTCTTCTCTTGACCATTTGGCAGTAATTTAGTGAGTGTAGTGTATCCTGCTTTTTTTTTATTTTTTTTATTGTAGTAAGAAAAACATGTACGATAAAATTTATCATCTTAACCATTTTGAAGTGCACAGTTCAGTAGCTTTAAGTATATTCACAATGTTGTGAAACAGCTCTCCAGAACTTTGCGTCTTGCGAGTCTGAAATTCTATACCCATTAAATAACAGCTCCCCCTTTCCCCCGCCCTCCAGCTGCCGGCGATCACCATTCTACTCTCCGTGCCTACGAATTGACTACTCTAGATACCTCATATAAGTGGACTCCTGCAGTATTGGTCTTTTCGTGACTGGCTTATTTCACTTAGCATAATGTCCTTCAAGTTTATCCATGTTATAGCATGTGTCAGAATTTCCTTCCTTTTTAAGGCTAAATAGTATTCCACTGTATGTAAATGCTGTATTTTGTTTATCCATTCGTCTGTAGATTGACATTTGGGGGGCTTCCACCTCTTGGCTATGGTGAATAATGCTGCTATCAACGTGGGTTTGCAAATATCTCTTCAAGCCGCTGCTTTTAACTGTTTTGGATATATACCCAAAAGTAGGATTGTTGGATCCTATGTTAGTTCCATTTTTTAATTTTTTGAGGATCTTCCATACTGTTTTCCATAGCAGTTGCACCATTTTACATTCCCATTAACAGTGCACAAAAGTTCCAGTTTTTCCACATCCTTGTCAACACTTGCATTTTCTGGTTTTTTGATAGTAGCCACCCTAATGGGTGTGAGGTGATATCTCATTGTGGTTTTCATTTGCATTCCTCTAATAATTACTGATGTTGACCATCTCTTCATGTGCTTATTGACCATTCATGTATCTTCTTTAGAGAACTACTCAAGTTCTTTTGCTCATTTTTCTTTTTATCTTTTCTTTCTTTTTCTTTCTTTCTTTTTTTTTTTTTTTTGGAGGGGAAGATTTGCCCTAAGCTAACAGCTATTGCCAATCTTCCTCCTCTTTTTCTTTTTCCCCTCCAAAGCCCCACTACATAGTTGTGTATAATTGTGGGTTCTTCTGGTTCTTCTATGTGAGCCACCACCACAGCATGGCTACTGACAGACAAGTGGTGTGGTTCCATGCCTAGAAACCAAACCAGGGCCACCAAAGGAGAGTTCGATGAACTTTAACTGCTAGGCCATCAGGGCTGGCTGATTTGCTCATTTTTCAATTTGGATTTTTTGTTTTAATTGAATTATTGGGTATTTTGTTTTTGTTGTTACATTTATGTATTTCTTTTTAATACTATAATGTCCATTAAATCACCAACAAACACAAACACCAGAGCATTGATGTCAATGTGTGCTGCCTCTCTGCCCAAAGTAACTAAGCACTATCTTGAATCTTGTGTTTGTCATGGCCTTGCTTTCCTTTTTTTTCAAATAAAGTTTTATTACAGCTACAACTTTTCTTTAAAAAATAATATTTTTGATTTGGATTGATTTTAACTTTATATGCAGGGTATCATGCAATATTTATTATTTGGGGCCATGGTTTTTTGCTCAAAATCTATTTCTAAGACTAACCCATATGGTTGCATGTAGCTATTGTTCATTCATTTTGACTGAGGTTTATTATTCTGTTATATACCAACACCACAATAGATTAATCCATTCTTCTGTCAAAGTACATTTGTATGCTTTCCAGGTTTTTGCCATTTATGAATAGTGCTGGTATGAGCATTTTCGTACGTGTCTACTGATATACATGTGCATGATTACTGCACATATTTCTAGGAGTGGAATTGCTGGATTTTAAGGTATTTGAATGTTCAACTTCACAAGATGATGCCAAACTGTTTCCAAAATGGCTCCCAATTTCACCCTCCTATCAGCAATTTCCGAAAGGTTCTGCAGATCCACGTTCTCTCCAACACTTGATATTGTCAAACTTCCTAATTTTTATCAGTCAAATGGGTGACGATAGTATCTCACTTGCCCTTGATATGCACTTCCCTGATCATTAAGGAGATTAAACGTCCCTTCATATGTTTGTCGGCCATATGTGTTTCTTTAATCAAATTAAAAACTTCTGTTCATCAAGACACTGCAAAGAAAGTGAAAAACAAGTTACAAACCAAGACAAGTTATTTGCCACACACATAGCTGACAAAGCTTTCGTGTGAAGAACATATATGAGGAAAAGAAAACTCACTTAACAGAAAATGGGCAAAAGAAATAGCAGGCATTTCACAGAAAACCCTCCCAGTTATTACAGTTAGCCATAAAGATCTCTTTGTATTCATAGCACCAGCTGGTCATAGAGTGGGATTTTCTTTTTCTTTTTTTTTTTTTCCAAAGATTGGCACCTGAGCTAACAACCGTTGCCAATCTTCTTTTCTTTTTTCTTTTTTTTTCTTCTTTTCTCCCCAAAGCCCCCCAGCACACAGCTGCATACTCTAGTTCTAGGGCCCTCTGGCTGTGGCATGTGGGACGCTGCTCCAGCATGGCCTGAGGCGTGGTCCCATGTCTGTGCCCAGGATCCAAACCGGCAAAACCCTGGGTCACCGAAGCGGAGTGTGCAAACCCAACCACTCGGCCACGGGGCTGGCCCCAGTGTGGCATTTTCTTAATAACAAATGGAAACTTCCTTTAGTGTAGACTCACCTTTCTAAGGTCTTGTCCTTAACTAGTTCAGGGATTAGTCAGAAAAGGCTGCTGCTTCCTCCCTTGGCAGCTGGAGAATCCATTTGAGTCTAGAAAAGATGTTCACAGGGATGAAAACTTGAAGCAAAGATGCTCTCACAGATGGTTGCTGAGGAACACTCAGGCATGAAATAACCATCCTTCCCAAAGAGACCAGGTAACTGTTTCCCCATCAAGGCCCTCCCAGAGTATTCCTACGAGGGGTAGGGAATCTTCCCATCACCATCCATGCGCGGAGGAAAGGGGGACCGTTTCTCTTGGACTAAAACTGCTCTCAGACTAATGACAAAAAAAATCTACGTAGAACTAATTTCTCTCAACCATTCCCTGAAGCCAAGGATATAATTAAGTATTCAGACTTCGAGGGACTTCCCTGCTGGGGTGTGGGTTTCTGGTGAAGAGTAAAGAGAAGGAGTGTAAGTGGCAGCAAATAAATGAATTAAGAAGAATAGACACTACCTGTCAACAATCTTAAACATAGTCTACACTGCAGATAAAGCCAAAATAAGTCCGTTCTGGAGTGTAGCTGAGGCTCCCTTCTTGAGCTTCCTCCAGTAGCTTAGGAGAGACTTCGAGAGGGAAGGTCCAAGCTAAAGAAAAGCAGTGATGCAGAGAGATAAATAGGGACAAAAACAAGAGTTGGCTCCCACACTCCTGTCCCTGTTTCCCTAACTAGCTTTCTAAGGTGTTGCTTGCCATTTGCAGTTAATAGCAAGTGTCTTCCCAAATTTATTCACTTACCTGTCAAGGGTACCTATTCCCTGTGCACGAGTGTGAAGTCTGACTAGCAGATTATGCCTTTGGTGCTAACCTGTCAGTCTAGGATATCCTCTGCTGAGACCCAGGCAGCCACAGAAAAGTGACAGGCAGCCAGGTAGCTAGTTGCACTGACTTGAAGCCAAACTAACTAAAAGTTGGACCTTTGCAATGTAAGCTACCAGAGGAACTGGCTAACAAGACATCTTTTCCAATCTCCAAGCTGGGTTTGGATGGAATAATTAGACATGTCTACACTGGGGAGTGTCAAGGTAAGACAGAGCTAGGTGACAAGACGAGCAGCTGGAAAGTCTGAGGCTTCTCCTCCTTCAGAACATAGGAAGCATCATCTTTGGAGCTTGAAGGAGCTGGAGTGGCCTAGCCTGTGATCTCCCACACACACAGAGAGGAAGGTGTTACGTGACCGGTCAGAAGACCGGGTCCCTGAATTGCCCGGGTGGAACATGTGACTCTATGGCCTGAATAGGCTCTTCCTCCAGGAGACTCATTCTCCTCCACGTCTACGTGGGGCAAATTCCTATACCACGTGTTAATCTCAGAGGCCACTGGCAGAACACACTGGCTCATTTGAAAATCATCTTTCTTAACTATTTCCAGGATTCTTTCCAGGCACTAAAACAGCAAACCACAGATTGTTGACATTTCCAGCAGGATTACGGAGGGTCAGTTTATCACCTGGTGAAGATGGGGCAGCTCACGCCCATACATGATTACATTTCTTTCTCTCTCAGTCTTTCTCTCTCTCTCTCTCCTCTCCCTCTCACACACACACACTTCTACATAGCCTCTTTACAAACAGCCAAACAAAAACAAGATGAGGAACAGAAAAAAATCTGCCTGTCCAACCATTTTCTTGCTTGTATCTCTTCCTTCCTCGTCACCTTCCCATTCCTCTTTGTGGCCTAGGGAGCTCTGGGTAGTTAGTGTTCGATGTTATTAAGCAAAAATTTCTTGTGACAGCTACCATGTCATCTCTGAGTCTTTCAACATCGACAGAGACAAGAACGGAGCTTATAAAATACACACATTTCCTTCCTTACAGGAAACTGGGACAGCAACGGGGCTTATAAAATACACACTGTCCTCTTACAGAAAACTGATTCCATATATTAGAAGCAAGTAACAACAATTCCTTCCTTTATTGTTTAATTATGAGCTGACGCAGCCAAGATAAAGGCCCAACCAATCCAGGGCTCTGAAATGCCAATCATTCTCCGAAGAAAGCTGAGGCTTACTCTCTCCTTTTATTATATTTGTTATGATTTTAGTTTGTTCAGTGGTAAATGCAATATTGACATTTAGAACCCCTAGAAAATAAGAAAGAGAGAAAAAGGCAACCAAAACATCGTTAGCTTCAAATATTTGAGCACTGTCCAACTGGAGACCATGGGTGCTTTCTCACTCTCTCTTTAATTTTATTTCCCTCCCCTCCCCTAGCATCTCCACAGAGGCATGTCTTCCAGTCAACAACGTATCCGCAATCAATATTGCTTATGTACAGCACACGTGCAATCATGTTCTAAACAGAAAAGGAAGGTTATTGAATGCACTTGTCGAGATAATCTGACTGTGGCCAGAGCTGGGTGAGGAGGGAGCCAGACAGCGGAAAAGGGACAGGTGGGAGAAGAATGCTCTCTGCCTTCCTGATTTACAGTGTTGGCAATAACGCTGAGCTCTCCAGCCGCATCCATCTTAAAGCCCAAATTATTTTAGGCTTCTCGGTATTGACATACTAGCAGAGGCAGGAGTTATTCTTAAAGAAGTTATGCATCTCCTTCCCCTTGACGTTTTCATAAATAAAATTATCTCTCAAATTTAACTAGTGCCCTGGATAGCTTTTATAGGCATTAAACTGTTTATTTTATCTTTCTAGATGCTTTTTTTTTCTTGTTTTGTGGGTGGGAGGGGCTTCTCCCCTGCCGGCAGTGGAGTCTGTGACCCAGGCCTGCTCTTCTCTAAGGCTGTGACCACACCAGCGTTACACTGCATCTCTCTTTGCCTGCCATTCTGCATGGACTCTTCGAGCTCCCTCACTAGACTTCGGGAGTGGATGCCTCGTGGCATTCATCTGTGTATCCCCAACCTCCCAAACAATGCCTGGCATGTAAGAACAGTGTAAGTTTGTTGAATTAAGAAATGAAAAAAATGCGTTAATGAATGAATCAATCAAGCGATCAGTCAGTGAACTGAGCATATAAGAGATGGCAGCAGGAGAATGTCCCAGGATATTGTAAAACCTGCTTGAAGCTCATAGAAAACTCTGTAACGTGCCCCTGATATTGTGTCCAGAACTGGCAGCTCCAAAGGGTGGGAGAAATTTCTAGAAGCCTTGGTCTGTATTCATGTGGTTTCCCCACAAGAGAGCTTCCAACTGGGTGAGATTACCTTGTTTCCAAGCTTTAATGGTCAAAAATTAAAATATTTTAAAAACAACTTTGGGTTAGGTAAATTCAAGGCTGTTATGTTAAGGATGTGTGTGTGAGAGAGAATTCTTCCCTCTCTGTGCCAATCTGAAAGAGATTTTTTTGGAGCAAATGGCCCCTGAGTCAGGGCAACTCTGAATTAGCTTTGGCAAGGAAGCCAGGAAAGAAAATAACCACCAGCTCCCCGCCTGGTCCAAAGCAGGGCTCAGCATCCATCCGCGGTCAGGTCGTATGAGTTAATGAGCCCCTTGCTGTGGCATGGCTCTTTGATGCACCCGTTCGTGAACTTGAGCCCTCTCAGGTTGTGTCCCGAGGTGCTTGATAGTCTTGGCCCTAACCACATCTGCAACCTTGTCTCTTGCCTCTCACCCCCTTGAATCCCATCTCCAGGCACACTCATTACTTGCGATTGCAGGAATGCTATGCCATGTTGGGCCTTCGTGCTTTTCAATGAGACACTTCCTCTTCTCAGGGTGACCTTCCCCCTATTGTCATCTGGATAACTCCCACTTAACTTTAGCTTTTGTTCACAAACCCAGGAAACTGTCCCTTACCTGCCCTCCCCCTTGGTCAGTGCCCTACCCTACCCTCACCACCATGGCAGCCAGCACTGTCTCCCACAAACACTCAGCACACAGCACCCTTTGTCTGTGTACCTTCCTCCCTGCTGGTTGATAAGGTCTATGAGAATAAGAAGATGTCTCTGTCTCTGTAGCCCAACACATGCGCAATGCCTAGAATGGCCCTTAAATGTTTACTGAGTGAACACGTGGATGAATTAGTGAAAGAATGCTAAACACTGCACAGAGTCTGGGGAAGGCCTTGGAGAAGCTCCAGTGCATGGAAACCTGCCTCCAGACGTGAGCCGTGAGTCAGAAAGCATCAGCAGATAGATAGGCTGTGGAGGAGAAGCTCAAAATGAGACAGAAAGCAGAGACCCCTGCCAACAAGCAGGGGCAGGAGGAAAGGAGAAGGTCATGAGGTCGGGGGCTGCCTGAGGCCAGCTTTGCTCAAACCCAGGGGATGGCGCCAGTGGAGCCAGGGCAGAGAACCTTCCGCAGGTCCGGAAGGCATGAGAACAAGCTATCACGTGGACCGGAGGTGGAGGTAGGGTGGGACCAGAGGAATGAGGCTTTCACATGGGGTCTAGGTTCAACATTGATCAGGCACAGATGCTGTGTGAAGAGGCCAGCATGAAGGAAAAGGCGCGAGTGGTCCCTGACTCCGGTGAGTTTGCCATCTGATCCCAAGGGGTGTGAATGGGCTCTGGGAACTACCGCTGAATGACGTGTGGGCAGCTGCTCTGAGCAGCCAAGATGCTGCCAACAGCAGGGAACCATTCACCGTCATAAGCAAGAGATCAAAGTGAGATAGAAACGACATGTCACAGCATTTTAATTCAGCCATTGTATTTGGGGATGTTTTAATTAAGGTTTATCTGTTACCATTATGACTGCAATCCTGAGAAGCGCCAAGCCTGCCCTGGCAGGGGGAAGAGAGGAGGAAAATACATCATAATTAAAATAATTATTAATTTAATCTCATTAAGTACAGATTATTAATTATCATTGCTATTATTATGCACTGGGGGCAGACCCCTTTCCCGAACCAGTCTCGTCAGCTTGTGTGGAGGTGGAAAGCGCAGCAGTGCCTGGGAAATCCTTCTCCCTCTTAGAAGGCAGCTACCCCTTCTCCTTCCTGTAGAATTTCTACTCCCAGCTCTGCTTCCAGAAATTCTCTTGCACAAAATCTGCTGAGTGCTAGGTTTGAGAGAGACGTTCTGAGTTTGGTCATGTGTCCACTGCCCTGCCCTTCACTCCCTTGTGCGGAGCTGGTGGCCACTTCCTCTGCTCTCAGGGCCCCCTGAGGACACCTCCCCAGTCCTTACTGCACTGGGCGGGTTTGCAGGTCCTGCTCCCCGACTAGGCCATGAGATCCTTGAAGAGATTTACTACGTCCTTCATCTTTGTATTTCCTCCAACGTCTCTTCCATCCCAGCATCTATTGAGATGTTTATCTAATATTGCTTCACTATTGGAGGAGGAAAGGAGGAAGGAGGCAGAGGGAGAAGAGAGGAAGGAGAGAGGGAGGTAATGAGAAGAGGAAGAGGGGTAGTGAGAACAAGGCAAAGAGCCTTGTCCTTGAGGATCATCAGTGACCTGGACAGGAAGCTTCTCCATCTTCCCACATGCCCACACACACACAGAACCACCTGCTCTCTCTTTCCACTCTTTATGGCTGTAAATGACTAATGAATATCAAGGCAAAGTGATTAGGTGGCCTTTACAAGCTTCAGTACCCACCAGGATAACTATAAGTCACTCTGACATCATAAATGCCTTCTTGGAAAATGTAAACAGAAGAGGAGACCTACCCAAACAAAGAAATGAATTTGATTCTAAAGTGTTTTCTTTTCTGATCCTCAGTGAGTAAAGTGAGTCTTGCCTGGTGGGAGATATTCATCAAAATAAGGAAAGGACACAGTTGGTCAGAGGAAGTCATAGAAGCATGACACAATGGACACTGATGGTTTCCCTAATCTTCCTCAGAGCCCTGAGAAAAATGGAGGTGACTTAGGCTCATTTGGGGGTGAGGGGAGCTGGTTTGGCCAGTAAGTTTGGCTTCCTTGTTGTTATGTAACTCTTCTTGGTTTAGATCTAATTTGTTGAAAGGATTCTGCTATTTAAAATATCAGCAACTTGGAAACCCCTGACCTTGTCCAACTCCCTCTTTTAGAGGAGAGGAAATAGATCTTCAAGGTTGGGGGGCTTTCCCAGAGTCCCACAGCTGGCGAGTGGCAAAACTTGGCACAGACACCCACAGTGTCTGCCAACGTGAGCCCTGGCTCTTTCCACCATATCACCCCCCTTCCCTCAGCCCTGCGCAGAGAGTGTCCTGTTCCAGGGTGCTGAGCAGCCGTGCCCGTGGAGTTCTCCTGAGATGGCAGGATGCTGACCAGGCGTCAGGGTCAGCTCGGCCCATGGCTGTCAGAGGCAAGGCCACACCACACTGAGCTGCCTTCAGAACGAAGACAGAGAGGCCCAAAGGCCCAGAGCCCAAACTTGGGCTCCGCTCCCACTACCCTGTGAAGGACCTCCTCCTCCACAGTCCCTGAAAGGGGCCAGGCAGGAATCACCCCGTGACCCCGACAGACTGACGACAGTCAGAGCCACGCTTGACTGGGGCCTGGCTGGTGTTTCAAGAATGCGTCTTGTTTCTACTCCGTAAGCAAGTTTACCTCCTGACAGAGGGGAGGCTGCCAGTCCTGCTGAATGGGTCCTAATTAGAGACTTCCATCACTCAAAGACAGATCGGAAAAGGGGCTGACAGCAGCACGCTTATTTTCAGCTCTTGTGCTGTAGATCCACATTCCTGACGTCCCTGTGTCCTGCAGCTAACGCTCATCATTAACGTTGCTTGAACGCTAAAAGTGTGTCAGGCGGTCTACCTGTCAAATGTCCTGTTGTCCTCCTGCACCTCTTCAAGAGAGCTGCCCTTGCGCTTCCCATTCTACAGAGAACTGAGGCTTCGAGAGGTCTGGTGACCTGCCCAAAACCACACAGAGACTCTGTATGTAAAAACCACTAGACGCCCCAGACCCACGGCTCCAAGTGGGATCTGGAAGTATTTCTCCTTGTGAACCACAACTATTTGGGGGAACTCTCCTCAAGTCACAGAGTCTGTCCCCCTTACAAACCACCAAACTATTTCAATACTTCAGAATCCCATTTCTGTCTCCAGATTCAGCTCATGCCCTTGGAAGTAGCTCCAAGAAATCTCGTCACACAATCCGTCCCAGTTTCGGGGTTGGAAAATTTGGGTCACGGTACCCATATCATATAGATCAAAGGGCTTGACATTGATTCTCATTTCTAAAAATATCTCATGGAAAGAAATCTGAAATTCTATCATGAGTTCTATTCTTTTCTTTTCTTTTTTTATCGTAAATGTTAACTCTTCCTACTGTATTTTCTTAAAATACCAATACCCCTAAAGGATAACAGAGTCTCTTCACAGCATCTTAGGGTGACTCAGTTTGCCAGAGTTCCCATCCTCTCTGAGAAGACTGATGAAAGAAGTTGTCACTCAGAGATCATTGGTCATTTGTGGGAAAAGGGCCTGTAAGAGGAGTGGGAGGAAAAAGCAAATATTGGTTGAACACCGGCTCCATCTCACCAGGCACTGGGCCAGATGCCATATGTCCATCTCATTTAATCCTCACAGCAACCCTGGGAGGGGAACATTCTTATCCCCATTTTACAGATGAGGACAATGTGATTCAGAGAGGACACTATACCTGCCTGACGTCACCCATTCCAAGCTAGAAAGAAGACAAAGGGACCGGGCTGGGTAGGAGGGAGCCATTCAAGAAATGTTTCAGAAATAGAAGCACGTGCTTCTGAGTCATGCAGAGCCCACGGGCCTGGTGCACAGAATCTGGGCACACACTCCACACTAGTGTGGTGACACCCTCTCTTCCTTCACCCAGGGCCTGCATGTGACCTTTTCAGTGGTTGGGGAAGGAGGAATATTTTATTGGTTTGCATCTAATACTAGATAACACAGAATTTTAAATCTGGAAATGACTGTAAAGAGTTAGTCCAATCTTGACATCTGGTCTCCTGATTCCCAAGCTAATGTTTTCTTTCTTCCTACTAGATTGTGTGACTTTTGAAATCTAAAGCTTAAAGAAAAATTCTGAAGAATCTCTCTGTTGCATGATTTCATTTTTTTTAAAGGTACATTTGATTTGCTTGCAAGGCATTTCTTGTCTCCCAGGACCTGGGATTCTGACAGACAGATTCCTCAGGAATACTGATCCAATGTTATTAGCCTCATGGTGCCCTGAAACAGACGGAATGAGAGTGGGGTTAACACTAAAAGACATTCAATTAAACAGAGGTTGATTGAGCACCTACTGCCTGTAAGGCAACGTGCTAACTCTAGCGAACTTGCAAAGCTCAAGCATCGACCTCCAGGTTATATCACTGATCTGGCTTGTCTGTGTGTGTCTGTCTGTCTGTGCATACACTCCCAAGGGCACACATTTGGGCAAGTTATTGGCCCCTCAGTTCTCTGCTTTTCCCATGGTGGACTGAAATGAATAAATCCTCATAAACTGCTTCCCTCATGAGCAACCTTGGAAATAAGTCCTATTTAAAAATATTTCATCAGCCCACCGACCTCAAGCCCAACGTTCCCCTGATGACTGTAGGCAATAACATGAATAAAACTTAGACTGATTCTCTTCCACCCAGCATCAATCATCGCTTTCCTGGGCAGATAGGTACGCGATGCTGTGCAAGGCTACTCTGGAGGTGTTAGGGGATGTCTGCAAATTCTGGATACAAAACTCCACGACCTTGGGGCTTGGACCCCAGCTAGGCTATCCAGGGGAAGAGTAAGCTACATCCAGGCAGGGGACAAGGGTACCTTTTCAGGCTCCTGACATTATTTCTCACATTTTACCACCCAGGAGGGAGCTGCAAGTCCCTTTAGTCATTGCCGCAGGAAAACGTTTTGACATGAACTCTCATACATCATGGCGGAGTTTAGTTACCAAAATGCACACATTTGCCTTAGCCGGTTTCATTTACTACCCTTTAAATTATTTCTCAGCCTTGCAAATCTTGCTGTGACAGACAGAGCAGGGGGGAGGGACCACTAAGCGTTCATTTTTCATATAATATATTCCAATCCTGTTAGGTCGTGCTGCTGAAGGTAATATTTCTGGCATTCATTTAATGAAATTGACGTTGATGGATGGTTAATTATATAAATTACATTCTTATTAAATCCCCTAGAATCAGTGCCTTAAAATTTCCTAGCTATGGGCTTCTTATGGGTGATACATTTTTTTGCTCTGAGTGTCTCCTCTGTTGGCTGCTATAAGACTCACTCTGCATATTTTTCCTCCTCTAAGAAACTTTGAAAAGCATTAAAAATCCCCTAGTTAAGGCAATTACTGCAGATAAGTTAATCTTCATGGGATGTTTAAACCCCAGTTCTTACATATGTTTATTCCGATTTTTTTCCCCTCTCTAGACAGTTTCTGCCCTGGAGATAGTAGGAGGGAGGGCAAACCTCTACCTCCTGCTGAATAATGGTCAGATGGCCTGGGAAGGGAGAGAGAATTAGCTGTGTGGCCACCTCCCTCCACTGGCTGCTGGCTGTATACACAGATCTAATAGAGGAGTTGATGCGCGGTGGGCTAACAGGAAGAGATCAATAAGTGGTCTCTCGCATACTAAGTATCATTGGCTGACACATGTTGCCAAGAGAGCAGGCTGTTTTTTGCCTTTTCATTGGAGAATAGAGGATGAATCATAGTCATTAAGAGAAGATTCTTCTTCATTACCCTGACTGGTCACAAAAGCAACAGATACATATGAGCATCTGCTGTGCAGCCAGCACTGAGTAGGCACCTGAGGGAATCGGGAACAGTCTCAAGTCGTTCACATGTTTTGGGGAAATTCTTGTCAAAGAACAGTTGCAAATTTGGATTGTTTCCTCCAACTAAGAGAGGCAACAGAACTGTTGCTGGGAGAAGCAGACCCAGTTTTCAAAGCCATCCTAACCTTTCTCGGTTTTCAAACGCCTTGGAGAAGCGCTTCCTGCTCTGTGCTCACAAGCTGTGAGGTAGGCTCTGATGGGCTCCGCAGCTCACTGGGGACTTCTAACTCCATTGATCTCTCTGGGCACTCTTCTACTTGCATCCATTTGACCACCCAATTGGCTGGGGCAAGTTAGGTTAGTTTGACTCATTTCACCCTGTAAATAACTGTGGCTTGATTGGACTATTCGCCGTAGGCTGGGGCAGGGGGCAGCATGCTGTGTCAAATCACCAGGTAGACTGAAGTTCCCCTTCTTTCAGTGGGTCTTGTGGACAAACCTCTTGGTTTATCTGAATGCTATTAAGTCAGCCAGACTCTAAGCAACACTCATTCCCGTGCATCAGTGTCAAGTGGACTGTCTACAGAGTCTCAGAGGGTAGAGATTAATGGTATTGACTCTCCAGAGTGAGAAAGACTTGAGTTCCAATCCAGACTCTGCTATTTTCTAGCTGTGTGACCTTAATATACTCAAACCCAAGTGTCCTCATGTACAAAATGGAAGTAATAATAACACCTGCTTCAGAGGGATGTTGTGAAGCTTCAAAACGAACAGAAAGCACTTACCAAAGGCACGTACACAGGGCTCAATAAGAGGGAGTCGTCTGTATCGTTTAGGAATGTTTTTCAGCTACAGGTAACACAACGCCCTTCTGACTGTGGCTTAAACCATAAGGCCAAGTATTGTTTGCTTAACAAAAAGCCCGGAGTGGATGGTCTCAGAGTTGGTCTGCCAGCTGAGCAATGTGATCAAGAACCCAGGCTCCCTCTATTTTACTATTCTACCATCCATAGCGCGTTACCTCTTTTTTTTTTTTTTTGAAAAATACTATATTTTTAATAGACTTTATTTTTTAGAGCAGTTTGAGACTCACAGGAAAACTGGAGTGGAAGGTACAGAGATTTCCCATATACCCCCTACCCCTTCATGGGCACTGCCTCCCCCATTAGCAACATCTACATGTTACCTTTTCATCCTCGTACTCACAGATGGCTGCCAAAGTTTTAAGCATCACATTCACCTTCTTTTCAAGAAGAAGGAGGAAGGGGCAGCACCAGCAAATCCTCATAGCATGCCTTTCCATTTTTTCAGAAAGCAAAATATCTTTCCTAGAACTTGACCATTGGTCACTGGTCAGAACTTGACCATCTGCCCAGCTCTTTACTACTAGGTGAGCAAAGGAGCAGGAAGCTGGGAGTGACTTTTGAGTAGCGATACCATTATTATCATCTAATTCAGCCTCACGCATTCGTGTCTCAGTAAGTGAGGCTAGACCCAGCCATCTTTCTTTCTGCTGATTAAAGGGTATATGGCCACTACCATTGATGTCCTCTGTGTGTGCAGGCGTTTCCACTCTTCTGCCTGCAGGCATGAGAATGGGTGAGACCTGGCAAAGGACAGCAGAAGGGTCCTTTTCTCCTTGAGTCCATTTACTTCTGAAAGGTCGCTCCCTTAGACATAGTGCTCATTTAAGCTGCAAGGGACCTGACTCTATCACCCAGACGCAGGAAGAAAAGTCCTCTCCACTTGTCTCTTGGCCTCAGATTCCATACCCATCTGTGCTGGAGTCAGTGTGCAATCACATGTTACTAGTTTTAATTGTATAGCAAGGGGGAAGATGGGAGATATTAATCAGGTGCTGTAAGCTCAGAGAGTGAAGGTAATAAATAGACTATTAAGTTAACCAAGTTTTCAGCTTCACTAGTGAAAGCTGCCATCTATCTTGTGTGGTTTTCTGCATGCGTCATTACCGCATATAACCAGACTGAAAAAATATGCTTTATCCCTCATAATGAGATGATAAGTTCCCTGCAGTGGTTGTAGCAGAGTCCTGATTCTAATGCTCTGAAGCCAATGATAGGGCAGGACTTGGTGGTGACAACAGCCTGAATCATCTGGTCCTGAACGTTCCCAGGGGCTCAGATTCCTACCCCTCCCCCCAACCCCACCCCCACCCCCCCATGGAGAAGCAGTAACAGAGGGAAGTTCACTCCAGCCCCTGGCCAGACATGGAGCTGTCCTTGGAATCTGCTTCGCCCTGCTCTGGTCCCACAGGTTCCACAGGACTCACTCTGGGAGAGCCCACTCATGCCAGCTGCTGGTGGATTGTCTGTCTTCCCTCACGTATCCTGTCCCTCCTGCAGCTCTGAGCAACTCAGCGGGTGCTTGCAGCCAGACAGAGCGGGATGTTGATCCAGCACTACTGTTCACTGTCTCGGGGGCCTCTGACAAGTCATTTAATCTCTCCAACCTCGGCTCTCTCATCTATAAAATGGGGTTAAGAAGGACCACCTTTCTGGAGAGGTGGAGAGAATTAGCTGAGATGATAGAAAAGCAGCCGGCACTGTGCTTCATGCCAATATCCTTCCTCCAGAGTGAAGATGGAGTTATCAGATGGGATAATGCAATCTTTAAAAATTACAGTAAACCACATATTACATGCTTCCATTTATATGAAATGTCCAGAACAGGGAAATCTAGAGAGACATAAAATAGATTAGTGGTTGCCTAGGGCTGGAGAGGTGGGTGGAAGCTAAGTCTAAGGGGACAGGAGGGTGACAGCTAAGGGGTATAGGGCTTCTTTTAGGGGTGATGGCAGTGTTCTACAATTGACTGTGCTGGTAGTCGTACCCATCTGTGAATATACTAAAAACCATTGAATTGTACATTTTAAGTGGGTGAATTGTATGTTGTGAGAACTATATCATGATGCAGCTATTAAAAAACAAAACCATCGGGCTGGCCCCGTGGCCGAGTGGTTAAGTTCGCGCACTCCGCTGCAGGCGGCCCAGTGTTTCGTTGGTTCGAATCCTGGGCACGGACATGGCATGGCACTGCTCATCCAACCACACTGAGGCAGCGTCCCAAATGCCACAACTAGAAGGACCCACAACGAAGAATATACAACTATGTACCGGGGGGCTTTGGGGAGAAAAAGGAAAAAATAAAATCTTTAAAAAAAAAAATACCATCAGCTCTAATAGAAATAAAATGTTACAGTAGCAAAAATGGTACCTCATGGTGGCATGGGCAGCACTGGGTTGCATATGAGCCCAAGATATATCTCTGGTCTAGGCAGGCCAAGACAGGCACCTCAAGACAAGGCACATGGAGTCCAGGGCCACATCAGAGTCCCTTCAACTTGAGAACTCAAGGGACCCTCAGAATATGCATCCCCAGACTATTGGGGAAAGTTCTTTAGAGAACTCTCAGCACCTCCCCCATCACCACCCCCCCAAACAAACAACAACAACTAAAATACAACGTCTACAGATGCTAATTTGAGAAAAGCTGGTGTAAGAGCAGCATGAGCGAAGCCATTCTCCAGAGCCAGCCCAGCAGCCCGGAGGGTATGAGGGAAGCGGGGGGAATTCTTCCCATGACGGAGACAGGGATGGATGTGACAGACTTAGCTCCGAGATGTTAACAGCATTTTCTCAGTCTCCTCCCATCCGGAGCGTCTCTACCCCTGCCTGCGCCTTAGGTGTGCTCCCCGAGGTTTTGTCTTCTTTCCTTAGGTGACGCCGCCTTTGCCCATGAGATGCACCATCACCCTGATGCTGTTGACACCCCCTGTTTGTATCTCCAGTCAGGGCTTTCTCCAGTGCGCTAGACCTATATGGCCAAATAGTCTGCACACGTCTACCTGGATGTCCCCAAACCACCTCAAATCCAGACTGTCACAGACTGGACCTATCATCCTCTCCCTTCCTCAAGCTTCTTCCTCCTTCCAGTTTCTCATTCTGGGTGTTTAACATCATCATTCATTTTCTCAAAACAAAAGAATGGAGTCACCGTCAACACCTCCCTCTCTCAGTCAACAAGTTCATTCCATTCTGCCTACCAAAGAGCTTCTTCTTCTTTGCTTGGGTTACTGCTGTGGGCTCCCAAGTGGTCTCCAAGCTTCCCATCTCTCCTCATTAACCCATTACCCATACAGCTGCTGAAGTGATCATTTCCCCGCTTCAAATGGCTTCCTATTGCCTACAGAATAAAGTTCAAACTCCTATGCATGGCTTACGAATCTTTCATAAACTGACCCTGTGAGCTCCTCTCTTTTTACCCCCTACCTCCACCGTGACCAGCTCCCAGTCAGCCAGGAAGCAGGCTCTTTGTTCTTGAGAATGACAAAGACAGACAGTACGCATCGGGATGCCCCTACATTACATACTGGTGATTGACCCCTTTGTCCCTACCACCCCCAGGCCCCCAACTAGAGACAAATTGTCTAATACTGCTGCCTGCAGGCTTCAATCCTATCATATCAAACTTCTCTCCCCACTCTCCTCCTTCATCTAACCCCCACATGAAAGCAGACGTAAGCCAATGCTGAATGTTTTTGTTGTAGCCTCCATCCAAAATTGTGGGCTTTTAAAATATAGAATTGAACCATAATTAATAATACGCCCAGTGTCTAATCACAGAGCAAAACAAGGAAGGACCAGCCCATTAGGTCAAACATGCTGAGTGCTGGGGAATAGCAGAAATTCATTTCTAAAGACATGAACAGTAGCTGGAAACATAAAAGGTCAGATCATTGGCTCAGTTGGACTTGATTATATGAGGCTAGTGTGGATAAAGATAAAGGCCCCAAAGCTGAGATGGAGTGTTTAAGAGATAAATGAAACCAGCAGGAGAGGGGTGGTGCTGATGTCATTCCCTCAGAGGATCTAAGAGGCCAGCTGGAGCGGGCAGACAGCAAGCCCAGAGGTAAGGGCCTTCCACAAACACTGAACTTGGAAGTGACCCAGCAGAGCCAGGTGCGCCTTCCTCCTCTTGACCTGAGGTAGACCCCTTCATGTGTTTACTGACTAACATAATCTGCACCACTTCACTGGTCCCCTACTTTTTTTCAAGTAGAAATATAATTCACTATACCATCTCCTCAAGCCACCCAATAGTACAGACAAGAGTAACATGTTTTCATTGCTGCCCAGACTAGAGGACCGGAGAGCGTTCAAAGAAAGCAGATCAGCTCCTTAGATTCACCAGCGGTGACTATCTCTTAAGTAGAAGTTAAAATTCTTAGCCCCCAAGGAAAGCCCCTGCCATCCTTCCCCACTAACCCTTTCAAATGCCCTTACCACAAAATTTGGAAGAGAAATGAAAAGAATGTTCTCCTTCTGTGGATCCCCAGCAGTACAGGGCTTGGGCAAACGTCTGTTTTAGGGGTGATTTCTTGCATGGGATCAGGAAAGAGGCTGGGCACTGGGCCATGGTGTCCGGATTCTGAGAGTAGCTGGGCAGGCTGTCGGAAGCTCTGTCTCACTAAGTAGACTGAGCAACAGCCCCCCTCATACTGCTGCTGACCTGAGCCTGTGCAAGCCCTTCCTTGGTGCCACTGCTTGGTCCCGACATCTCAGTATGGAATCAGGACCTACGAGCATGAGGTCTGGCACATAGTAGGGTGCAATAAGTACTCAGAAAGGCCGCAGAAACCTGGACAGAGATTACCTCGTATGCCTGTGAAATCCCATCCCCTTTAGATGTAAATTGGAGGTAAATCTCACAGACAGGTAGAACACATAGTCTTTGAATCCTTTCGAAGCTACAGAAGTCCCAAAACATTGCTCAGAAAAGAATTGCGCTTCCTTTCTTTCTACAACATTCCAGCAAGGTCAGACTATTTCCAACGCAGACCCTGCGAGCATTGAAGACTGGAGCTTGAAAGGGTCCTCACAGTCCTCTCAGGTGAGCCTCTTCACTAACAGATGAGGAGGTGGTGGGTAAGGGCTTCACCCAAGATCACGCAGTTACTGAATGGCAGAGCCATGACCGGAAGCTTCTTTCTCAGGGAAGCCTTCAAATAGATGAGCCCCACTGGTGTATACTAAGTTGTTATTCCTCAACCCTTCTGGTACTTAACTCACGGAAAGTCCTAAATGTGAAGGGAGGAAAATCTGTCCTGGTGTTTAAAGCTTCTTGAAATGCTTCTATGAGCAGAGAAAGGATTAATAAATTTCCCAGTGGAGGAAGATCTTACAGACCCCAACCCAGAATTGTTCCCGGATTGGGAGAATATTCCAAAAGCTCCTCCCCGTTCTGCTCCAGGAATTTCACATAAGGCACATATGTGATGAGTGAGGCCCTGGGCTCCCGTTTGTTTTTCCTCCCCCAGTCCCTGTGCCAGGCCCAACTGTGGCAATGAGTGAAAACACAGATGAATGTTGGAAACGTATTAAGAAGCAATTATGGATTCCTTGCCTTTAGATGCTTCCTCCTTCCCCTTGGGTCCCAAGAATTAACATAAATTTCTTGGTCAGGAGAAGCTATCAAAATACTATCCTTCTGGATCTAATTTCCAGAGCTGCTGGGCTACAAAGTGACCAGAGTTAAAGGTCTGTTCATAAATTGTCCCTTCAGGCTGCCTGCCTGAGCCCAAACTCTGCCTGCAATCCGCCTGTCCCGACCAGATAACAGATGGGACCGGCTCAGATTCTGCACACGCAGCACAGCTCTCTCACTGAACAACTTGTCTCTCTGCCCTTCGAGCCACACATGGCCTTGTTTCCTTGAACTTCACTTATCTGAGTCGTCTGCTTTCTTGCGTGTCTTTGCAGGTGCAGCTGTCCAGGTTAGCCGAACACAGCCAAGTGTCCGCTGTCCGGAGTGCTTCCTCTTTGGCTATCCAAGGCCTTGACTGCCTCCCTCCTTCCTGGCTCCAGCTGCACACCCGGGGACCATTTCTGTCTTTAATACTTTCCCCGGAGAATGAGGAGGCCAAGGAGAGGAGGGAACTCAAGCCTATTTATTATACTACTTTCTATAATTTGATGAAGGGCAGATTACTAAAAATTGGCTAAAAAAAATATGGAGACTTAAGAAAAAGTTAACACAAAGCAATTAGGACACAAGACAGTGATTCAAATAGGAGTGAGAGAATTAGTTGCTTAACTAGTTAGTTAGCTGGTTTGTTGATTTTGTTAGGTGACAAGTACGGGAGGAGCTCATTACTACAGACACAAGAAAAGAAATGGTCTATCCCATATCTAGCTAGATAGCAAGTTCTGTAAGTACTTTTGGGCTTTTTTACTTGTTTGTATCCTCCCAGCTAGGTCCTGTGCCAGGAACTGAGGACAAAGATCAAACATATATATTTTTATTATACCACGCCACCATTGTGTCATACATAGTGGTTTCATTGCCTTAAAAAAATTCCCTGTCCTTCATCTCTTCAGCCGTGTCCCCTACCCAAGCCCCTGGTAACCACTTCTCTGTTTACCAACTCTATAGTTTTGCTTTCTCCAGAGTCACATAAATGAAATCATACAGTAAGTAGTTTTTCAGACTGGCTTCTTTCGCTTAGCGATATGCGTCTAAGATTCATCCATGTTGTAGCCTGATAGCTAATTTCTCTTTATTACAGATAGTATTCTATTATACGGATTTACCCAAGTTTGTTTATCTATTCATCTATTGGAGGACATCTTGGTTGCTTTCAGTTTTCCATGGTTATGAATAAAGTTACCATAAGCATTCACGTGTTTTTATGTGCACACAGTTTTCAAATCAGTTGTGTAAATACCTAGGAGTGCAATTTCTAGTTCGTATGGTAAGAATATGTTTAGCTTTGTAAGAAACTCGCAAACCATCTTCCAAAGTGGCTATGACATTTTACACGCCCACCAGCAAGGAATGAGAATTCCTATTGCTCCACATCTTTACATTGTCTTGTCAGTTTTTTCAATTTTAGCCATTCTAATAGGTGTGTTGAAGTATCTTGTTGTATTTTTAATTTTCATTTTCCTAATGACAGATAATGTTGAGTATCTTTTCATATGGGTACTAGCCATCTGTATATATTCTTTGGTGAAGTATCTGGTCAGATCTTTTGCCCATTTTTTAATTGGGCTGTTTGTTTTCTTACTGTTGAGTTTTAAGAGTTCTTTGCATATTTTGGATACAAGTTCTTTAGCTGATATGTGATTGGGAAGTATTTTCTCCCAGTCAGTGAATTGTCTTATCAATATCCTAAGAGTGTCTTTAGCGGAGCAAAAGTTTTCCATTTTAATAAAGTCTAAATTATCCTTTTTTTTAGTTTCATGGCTCCTGTTTTTGGTGTTGTATCTAAAAACTCATCACCAAACCCAAGGCCGTATAGATTTTCTCCTGTGTTTTCTTCCAAAGATTTCATAGTTTCGTACTGTACATTTAGGTCTATGATCCATTTTAAGTTAACTTTTATGTAGGGTCTAAGATATATCTAGATTCTTCTTTGCATAAAGATGGCCAATTGTGCCAGGACCATTTGTTTAAAAAAACTGTCCTTTTCCATTGGATTGCCTTCGTGCCTTTGTGAAAAAATCAGTTGAATATATTTGTGTGGGTCTCTTTCTGGGCTCTCTATTCTGTTCCATTGAGCTATTTGTCTATTCTTTCACCAATACTGTGCTGTCTTGATTACTGTAGCTCTATAGTGAGTCTTGAAATAGAGTAACGTGAATCTTCCAACTTTGTTCTCCCTTTTTAGTATCGTAGTAACTATTCTAGGTCCTTTGTCTTTCTGTATAAATTTTAGACTCAGTTTGCCTCTATCTACAGATAGCTTGTTGGGATTTTTTTTATTGGGATTGCTTAGAATCTATAGATTGAATTGGGAAGAACTGGCATCTTAACATTGAATCTTCCAGTCCACAAGGATGGAATCCCCATTTACTTAGCTATCTTCTTTGATTTCTTTCATCACAATTTTGTAGTTTTCCGCAGATACTGTACCAATTTTGTTAGGTTTATGTCTAAGTACTCCTTTTTTTTTGGTGTTCTTGTAACCAGTATTTTATTTTAATTTCAAATTCTAATCGTTTGTTGCTGGTATACAGGAAGGCAGTTAATTCTTTTTTTTTTTCCCACTAAAGACACAGATTTTTATTTCCTTTCATTAAATTGTTGATTACATTTCTATAAAAGCTGAAATGTAGTCTTCAAGGGTGGGACAATGTAGGCAGCTTGCCATGATTCTGAATTCCTATTGAAAGCCGTTGACTTTTGTATATTCACCTTGTATTCTGCAACATTGCCATACTTGCTTATTAGTTCCAGGAGTTTTTTTGTAGATTCTTTTGGGTTTTATACATAGGCAATCATGTCATCTGTAAATAAAGATAGTTTTATTTCTTCCTTCCCAAGCTGTATACTTTTTTCTTTTTCTTGTCTTCCTGCACTGGCCAGGGCTTCCAGTGCAGTGTGGACGCAGAGTGATGAGAGGGCAAACACATTTGGTCTCTCACTATTGAGTATAATGTTAGCTCTGGGGTTTTCTTATAATCCTTTTATTAAAGCTTTGCAGTTCTCTTCTGTTCCTAGTTTATTGATAGCTTTTATGATGAATGGATGTTGAATTTTGTCAAACGCTGATTTGTTTGAAGATCACTGTACCTGCTGTGTGGAGCATGGGTTCTTAGGGAGCAAGAAAAGAAGCAGAGAGGCCAGTTGGGAAGACTAAGACAAGGGCCCACCAGAGTTGAGGTGGCTTAGACTAGAATGGTGGCCATGGAGAGAAGTGAACAGATTCTGGGTGTATTCTGGATCAAGAGCCAGTAGGCCTTACTGGCATGGTGCATATGGTGGGAGAAGGAAAAGAAGGAATCAAGAGAGGCTTTTAGGCATGAAGCTTGAGCAGCTGGGTGAATGGTATTGCAATGTACCAACATGCCAAAGACTGAGACAGAGACAGACTAGGGGTAGAGGGGTTACAAGTCTGTTTTGGACATGCTACAGTTTTCAATAACAATTAGACCTCCAAGAAAAGAGTCGCAAAGGCAGTTGAATATACAAATCTGGAGCTCAGAGGATAGGTCAGGGCTGAATTTATAAGTTTAAAAATCATTTGTCTATCAGCGGAATTTAAAGCCTTGGAATTTCATGCAATTACCTTGGGAGAAAAAAATCTAAGTGGCAAAGAGGGGAAAGCCCACAGCAGAGCCCTGGGGTCCTCCAACGTTTGCTGGCTGGCTGGGTGATCTTACTCACAGGAGGGCTTGAATGAGTCAACCACAGAGTTAGCAAGTACTCAGCGTGTGCCACTGATACCTGTAGCCGTGTACTTAAAGATGGATTAATTCCGAACCAGGACTTAAAAATCTAACCACCCGTAATTAACAAAGAAGCTCTTAAATACACATAGCTGTTACAAGAATTAACTAAATATATGGAAACATTGGGGAATATGATAGTGGGTTAAAATTAGATGGGATTCAAGAGGGGAAAGTTTCCTGGAAGATGTGATCCAAAATCTGAAAGCTAAAGGACAGACCAGTGCCCTGAGAAGGAGAAAGATCCTGTAAGCATTTGAGATCACCCGGGGAAGGCTCACCTCGAGGCCAGGCCTCTAGACCTACAGGCCCCTTTGACTTTCATCTGTACAGAGGGTCTATTGATTTCCCGTCGTAGTTGAAAGAGAGAAATCTTGCCAAGACAAACAAGAGAAAGGTCCACATGCCCATGCAGGAGGAGCAAAAGAAAAAGAGCAGGCAAGTTTGGGTGATGGAAATTTCTTTAGTTAACGCCATACTGCAAAACTTTTTGCTGGGAGTATAGATAGAAAATCCTAACAGGTGAATAAAACTTCAGGACATCACTGGAAAGCCCTCCTTCGTCCAGGACACTCTTACTCTCTGTGCACCCAACCTCAGCCATGGGCAAGAAGGGGAAGATTGCAATTTTTGTTAACTCTACCATAACCAAACGCCCACAGGAATAGATTCCCAGCTGCACACTCAGAGCTAGAGGATTAAAATAGAATGAAAGTTATTAAAAGTGCAGGTGAGCTACCTGGGGAGAATTAAATTTAAAAAAACGAATGGCCTGCCAACAGCTCTCTATAGATTTGAGATGGCAAATGGCACATTATCGGCTGACTCTCAGCCACAGTGAAAACCAAGAAGGGGCCCTTCTGTCATCCTGGAGAGTTGGGAAGAAACTAATGAGGAAGAGCAGGAGGAAAGGCCACCACACTCCCCAGGGTCCAGATGACAGGCCTCCTCTTCCGCTTGGGGAAGCTCCCCAAGCTTGGACAGCCAGTTAGGCTGTGGCAAAAGGGAAGGTGTCTGGGAGGGGAAAGTTCAGCCTCCATCTGTTGCTGGGGGTTCTCTATCAACCCCTCATGAGGTGCTGACATTGTTCAGAGACCAGATTCCTGATGTTAGTGATCACCAAAGAGTGTAACCGAACAGTCCTGCCCCACAGCCTGGAAAAAGGAGGCTACAGGTTTTCTCTTCAGGATGCAGGGGTTCCTGGATGCTAACCGCTTTGTCCCAAGATCAGGTAACACCAGCCTCCCCAGACCAGCCAG
The DNA here is from genome assembly GCF_021613505.1 of Equus quagga. Lineage (NCBI taxonomy): Eukaryota > Metazoa > Chordata > Mammalia > Perissodactyla > Equidae > Equus > Equus quagga. The sequence continues at coordinate 75,268,769 of NC_060280.1, read as the reverse complement.
ATGCAGGACCCTTGGCCTTTTGTGCAGCATGCACTCCTGCCCAAAGCGAGGAGGGTTCTCTAAATCTCATTGGTTTTGTTTGTTCTCTAAAATAATGCCCCCTTACACACACATGCATACTCACACTCTTCTCTGAAATGTTGGTTGCGACTATCTCAAATGAGGCCCCAGGAGGGGTCTCAGAATCCAGGTAGGAGGACTATTCAGCTGGGCCAGCCTGAGTTGAGAGTCTGTCTGGGAGCAGAAGCATGGACTAAATTGTTTGTTGAGTCCATCGCAGCAAAGTAGAAGCCATTAGAGCCATGGCCCTCCAGGGAAGACAGGTTATGAAGAGGCTGCACTTCTCTCTCTCTTCTGCCCAAACTCCCCTCCACCTCACATCAGGAGTTGAAAATACATCCTTAAAAACCTGCTGCTTTCTAGGCAATTCCTTTCTGCAAAACTCCATTAAACACATCAGCTACACCTATGTGCAAACAGCCCCGCTCGCTCTGAAGCCACATTATGGTTGTTCCAGCAGCCACTTCTAGGCAGGCCATTTTGATTCAAAATGTTTGTCAAGCAACTTAATATCCAGTCTTGTGCATACAGTACTTCTGAAAGATATTTGCAACTGGAAATTGTTTGTCTAGAATTCAAGGGGATGGAAATGGACTTTTGCTGTGATTGAATTCATTAGAGGCACATTCTCTGACTGTTTTGTGTTTTTTTATTTCCTGTAACTCTCAACTTTCAAAGTTATTTTCTTGAGATGCTTTGTCCTACATCATGGAGTCATCTGGAGTTTCTTTGCTTTGTTTTCTTCACCCAAAGTGATACCTTTCCCAGAAATAGATTGGACAAAAAAGATGCACAGCTATTGACAAATGAAAGTGTCTTGTTCAACAAGAGTCCCGGTCCTTCCAGCATTCCCTAGGACCGACAGTGGGGATCTGAATCTTGTAGGACTTGGAGGACCCTGACCCTGAGGCTATCAGTCAGGACCTCTCCCTCTCCAGGAATCTGTCAACAGATATTTTCCCATTCCAGACCCAAAATGCACATACCCGCCAGCATGGATCACTGATCAACACACAAGCTCAGTGACCGGCTCCTGGAGAACATGGTCTTTTTTTTTTTTTTTTCTTCTGATGAAAGACCTCACAGTCAATACAAATAAAAATGAGTAAAGCAAAAAACCTCACCAGAGAGAAAACGAGAGCCATGTTCAGCCCTGAGTGTTAATATTGCGCAGCAAGAACATAAGCCGAGTTAGTCAAGACACTGGATAAGCAGGCAGCACAAATCACTGATATTGTTTCCCTCGTGCCAAGGAAGTGAGAAAAATGTTTCTTCATTGTTTCTATGTGAAGGAGAAAGGTTATTGTTCAATAAGCTTTCGGTAACTTTCTTCTCATTAGATTTGTCCCGTCTTGGTAAACGCTTGGAAGGCTCAGCAGCCCCGAGGAGCATTAAGGGCTGTCGGCCGCGATGCCCCAGAGCTGCTTGTCCAGTTGTTGGACAGCACTCTCTCCTCCCCCACCCTTCCCCGGCTCTCACGCTTTTCCTTGCTCACTCTCTTCACTGTGGAAGAGGAGCTTGTGCCTGGACAGGAGTGAAACCCAAGGCTGTCCATTACAGACGCAGTGAGAAGGAGGACAGCAAGATAACTCGGAATAATTTGCCAGTGAGAATTGGACTCCAGGAATCCATGCTTTCTGATTAACCAAGATCCTACTGCACTTATTTACTGTTGATTAATGTTTCCACAACTTTTATAAAATAGAAGACAGACGGTTATGAACCAAGGGTGCAAATCAGAATCTCCTGAGCAATTCTTTCAAAATAAAAATGCCCAGATCGTCCCAATGCAGGGACTGACTCAGTAATAGCAACGATAAGAAAGCAGGAGTTTACGCTGACATGGCATAAATATAAACTATTCTGAACTCTTTGTATAAATTACCTCATGTCATCTTCATAACAACCCTCAGTGATAGGTTTTGTTATGACCCCCATTTTCCAAGTGGAGTTTAGAAACCTCCCAGGGTCTCACAGCTGGCCAGTGGCGGAGGCGGGCCTCAAACCCATGTAGTATGTTTCCAGCTCTATGCTGTTTGCCACTCGGGCTTGATCATGTTTCTATTAAAATATCTCCTGAAGCGCATACCTGGCTGAGAGCCACTGTGCTAAAACTTATTTTAAACATTCTCGTAGTAGAATGTTTCCATCAGAGCTGTCAGCCTCAGGTAGTAAGACACACGTGTGGCACAAATAAAAAGCATCACCTGCGTGGTCCCACAGACACCGTTTGCAGACCATCTCAGCTGTGTTTGGATCGTCTTGTTACGGCAGGTCGACTGGTTTGTCGGTAACGTGACGGGCTCCCCCCAGATAGGTAGAGGGAAGTTCACAACAACTCAACAGAATTTTAGACGGAACTACTACATGACTTGCCCTGCACTTGACAGAGGATGCAAGCTGAATAAATTATGGTCTGTGCTCGTAGTGTGAAGGGGAACAGAGACACCCCTCCCAATAATCGTAATATGGTAAATAATATGTTGAAGGCTGTGGAAGCCTGAAGGAAGATCAGGGCTGGCCTGGAGGGGGCAGGGTGGCAGCTTCCGCTGGATGCTGAGGGGCGAGCTCCAATCCCTGGGGGTGAAGCAGGGAGGGCATTCCTGTCCGAGAGCTCAGAGTGTTCGTGGACTGGGAAGCAGTTTCATGCGGCTGCATCTGAGGATGGAAAGGGATGTAGTTCAGCAAGGTGTCCTTGAAACAGCCTTTGAGGGACCTGAAACCAGCGCACCAGTTTCCAAGGTGTCCCAGAACACGGGAAACAACAGCGTGCGTCTCCAGGAGATCACTGGCCTTGGGGGTGTAGAAAGGGCACAGCAGAGCTAGTACCGATGGACATACTCCGGGTAGCTCTGATACAGAAATGACCCCAAGAGGATGAGACCTGAACTCCTCTGTCCCTTTCAGCATCCCCCGCCCCAGCAGACCTGCTGCCTTCCCTCCATCTGAGATCACTCCAGGACCATCTCAGGTAGAGCAGGCCACGGGAGGAAGGAGAAGCTTTTCTTAAGGCTGAAAAGTGAAGTCCACTCCACGAGGTCTCACTGCTTCCCTCTCCTCCTCTGCCTGCCTCCTCTTTTATTCATTTCCTGTCTGTCACATGAGACAAGGGCAGGTTCTGTATGCTCCTTGTTGTACATTGCCCACTATGTATAATAGGTGTTTGGGATAATGATAATAATGGTGGTAAAAATACAAATGGCCCAAGCAAAATGCACAACCTCCTTCTGATCCTCAGATTGGTAGGAGAGGGTGGAAGGTGCTTGACAGATATTCCCACTCAACTCACTCTAAACGGCTCCAGTATTAATGGAAACTTTAATGAAAAACTAAGCCTTGATTAAGTTGCCATGCAGAATTCCCACACTAGGCAGAGTCTGGTTAATTTCCCTTGTGCCAGGGACACAGGCTCAAACACACACACACACACTCTCAGCAAATTCCCTCCAATCTCCAGGCCAGTGACCCTCACGCTTTCTTCTGCTAGCCTAACCCTAGAGTTTTATACAGAACTGCAGTGGCGCTCGGAGCGCCCAGATCAGAGCAGTCCCACAGATGAGGAATTGCCAGGGAGCTAAAGGGAGTGTCCAGTTTCTCTCACTCTCCCTTAGCTGCTCAGATGGAATCTGGAACTGGCTACAGGGAGCAGTAGGTTCAGAGGCAGAAATCCAAGAGGCTGCAAGCTGTACCCTTCCCTTGCTGGGCAGCCCTGGCGTCTCACTATCCACTTTCCTGGGAACCAGCTATATGCAGAGCTTCCCAAGAAATACAGAAGCGTACACTCCCATGAGACGCTTTAATTACGACAAGCAGTTCCATCTATCCCTATGTAGTAGAAACTGGCACCTCCCTAGGGGGAACCAGGAGTTGTAGGAAAGAAGAGGTCAATAGCTTTGTCTTGTTAAAGCCAGATGTGACATGGAAACTTCCTCCACCGCCTCTGCTCACACTCCACACTCGCAGTCCTCATCCATCCCTTGGGGGACACACTGGCACTCTTCTTGCAGGTCCTTCCTGGCCCAAGCCTGAGCAGTTCCCTGATGCCTGCCATCACAGCATCTCTGCCAAGGGGAGGTCAGTGGATCCCTGGCTCCTATTCTGAGCAGAAATAAATGAGTAAGAAGAAAAGAGATGGAACAAAGAAGAGAGAAAAGACTTTGGAAAAAGTAAAATGCTACACTCCAGACAGCTGAAGACCCTACTGTTGAGACCCCACCTGAAGCAGAAGTAATGCAATGAGTCTGTCCTTATTTCCCTGCCCAGATGTCCCTTCCTTGTTACGTCACATGCTCTGCTTTGCCACCTCTAACATCACCATGTTCTCCAAGGGACCTGCCGTTGGATTCTGGTTCCTTGAATGGCCAGTGGGCAGATTCCCAAAGTCATTTACAGCTGTTGTGGTAATAGGCTCCTGGTCACAGAGTGCATTTTTCCTCTTACTAGTCCCTCATGCCACTCTTCACCTGTTGCCTGACTCCTTTGTGATGGTGGAGGGAAACACTAAGTTTTCCTAGGTGATAACATTTTCCAGGCGTAAGAATGAGCACAATTTTCACCTTTCAGACCGCGGTTGCAAAAAAACTATTGAGGGAAAAATCAATCTTATTCCTCGCTTCTCAGTAGGTTTGGGCTTGCTCTTCATTTCTCTCTTTGCTTCTTTCCTTACTAGCCGCACCTCCTTCCCCTCGGCCATTTATTTCCTGGCATCCTGTAAGGATGAGGGCTGCTGTTCCAAAGACTGGGTTCGGTCCTCAGCTTTGTGAAGTGAACCAGGGCCTCCTGTTTCAGTCCTATCATAGTAGAGGCGTTTTCTCAAGCGTGCTCAACCCGCCTTGCACACAGAACCTCCTAGGTACTTTCTAAAATTACCCATACTGGGGCCCCACTGAAGACCAATTAAGTCAGAAACTTTGGAGGTAGATCCCAGATCCCCATGTTTTTATGGTCCCCCAGGGGATCCTCATGTGCAGCCAGCAGTGAAAACCACTATGTCTAGCCCCAAAGCTGTACACAGCGGCCCCACAGCCCTGAACCCTGCGTGTGTAACCTTCACAGTTCACATCCTCTGGTTCTGATCAGGGCTGGGGCTGGGGACTGAGGGCGCAGACTGGCAGAAATTGAGTCAGCAGACCCTCTGGCTGATAGGGGACCCACGGAAAAGACCCGGTGGGTACGGATTAACACCAGGCATAGGCTTTCCGACCCTCCTGAGTAAAGTGCCACCCCCTTCACTTACCTTTCAGCCCAGAGGATTCATTTCTCATTGTTATTTGGGACAGAACACAGAGTTGTAAAAGTTGTAGGGGACTTCTCTCATCTTCTTGCAAAAGGTAGCTCGTGAGCCTGTCTGACAATACTATCTGTTCTTTTGTGATAAACAGCATACAACCAAACAATACTTATCAGAAACCCGCACGAGGCATGACCCACCGCTGGTTGCTATTTATTCTAGGAGACAGCGTCTGTGCCATTTGGGAGCTTATGTCATAAGAAAAATGACACCATCCAAACACAGTTACCCAGAAGGCAGTTAGAACTTTGTGCTGTCTTTTTTCTTTTTTTTCTTAGTATGTTTTGGTTTTGAGATCTATTTGGGGTATTTCGCCAAGATGTTAAATGACAGAAGAGTGTGGCTGTGACACATAAACATCGGTGGTTTCTTTAATGTGGGTCTCTGAGAGGCTTATTCCTTCCAAGCCTTTCGTCTGGTCTCAGATGATCTCCCCAATGGCCTGTATCTCATCCTTGTTTTGCAAAAGTCAAAGCAAAAGCAGTCGCTTGCCAAACCTCCATCCCCCGTAGCTTCCTAGATGGTGTTATATACAGTCCAGGGAAAACCATATTGCATCTTTTATTGGTTCTTGGAACGGCTTCATCCTTTACTAACCAAGCCTCATCTTTCTCAGAGTCAGTGCATGTTCTAGCCGTAGGACGGTTTTATGGTTTGCTGCCTTGGCAATCAATGTGACATGCCGAAGAAGATTGTTTTTTCTGGCCTGGGAACGGTCAGGTCATCCTTAAAAGTTTGTTCCTCCTCCAATGAGCATCAGCCTGGTGTTTCTAGACATTTACTTGGCTTTCTCAGGGAGCTCTTATCATCCAGGCAATGGGTTCCCTTCTTGGAAATGGTCCAAGACACACAGTCAGTTCTCAATTAGCCAAGCTAATGGAAGTGAGCAGTGGTGCAGATCATCCAAAATAGCAGATTATCTGAAAATCGTTTTTATTGGCTGTGGAACAAATGCAATGATGCAGTGCATGTAAGTACGTATGCATGAGTGTGTGTCCCAGCAGAGTCACGTTTTCCATGGATTGTCTGTGTTTGATGTGTATCAGAGTTTGCATTCTCTGAGGTAAAATCATTTGAAAGCGAGAGTAAGCATCTCAGCTGCCTCATGAGTAATGGAGGGAAGGCAGCATGGAGTTAAAAATGCTCCTAAGGTATTTATAGAGGTAATGAAGAGGGCCGTGGACCTCTGTTTCAGTAGTTTTGTGGGCACTGTCTGCCTTGCCCCTTCCTACCAGGGGCCCCACTTTGCCCTGCATGCCCCCTGTGGGGTGGCTGGTGCCCACCATCTGCCCCAGATCCAATCAGAGCTGTGGGAGGTACTCCAAGCCACCCTCTCTACAAGCTGCACAGCTGCCCCTGCTTGGTGGCCACCCTAAATTTTTTTTTTTTTAAAGATTGGCACCTGGGCTAACAACTGTTGCCAATTTTTTTTTCCGCTTTATCTCCCCAAACCTCCCCTGTACACAGTTGTATATCTTAGTTGCAGGTCCTTCTAGTTGTGGGATGTGGGACGCCGCCTCAACATGGCCTGACGAGCGGTGCCATGTCCTCTCCCAGGATCTGAACCCTGGGCCGCCACTGCGGAGCGCACGAACTTAACCACTCGGCCACAGAGCCGGCCCCGTCACCCTAAGTTTTTATAGCCCCCTTCAACACCAGAATGCTACCTGGGATGTGGGCCTTGTCAGATGCTCCTGCAGAGTAAGCACCTCACAACCTCCAGCCTTTCTTGGAAGTTTATTGCACGTTCTTGAGGGTCACCTTGAAAGGAACCGCTTTGCAGGAAGGGGTCCTCAAACTTTATTGAACATAAGAATCACCCGCGGAGCTTGTTTTAATTGCATGTGCCTGGGGCCTACTCACAGAAATTCTAGTTCAGATGTCTGGGGTGGTCCTTTAATTTGCATTGCGGTCAAGCACACCACACTTTGGGAGACATCCTTTGAGATCCTCTGTTTAGAGAACCATTCTCACTCTGCTTCTCATCTGCTTTTGGACAGTGGCTTGAGTGAGGATGAACGTTGGCCTTTGCAGGGCCTTTTCCTCCACAAACCACTATTTTTGGTCCAAGTCTGACTTGTGATGGGCCAGTAGGGGACTGGAGATGTAGGGTGGGACAAGCTTCACCAGGTGGGCTGGGCAAAGTGTCCAGACACTTAAGCCAGAGTACCTTCTTCCCAGCCTAACCACACCCAGAAATGCATGGCCAACCTACAAGTCACAGAGCCTCTTAGATGATACAATTGTAATAGCTACTGTTTATTGAGCACTTACTAGGCAACCAGCATTATTGTGAGTATTCCACATGAATTTTCTCAGTGAATTCTCCTAATCCTGTGAGGTGTTATTCTCGTTTTGGGAGGACCTATGGAGAAGCTATCCCAGTCTTTGTAGAGCCAATTTTAAAGTAAGACAAAAAAAAATAAACCCGGCATGTTTGAGATTCTTGAAGGAAAGACAGCATGTAAATCAACTAATTATTATCAACATTCATGATTATATCCTTGCAGGCAAGAGGGGAAAAGTATGATTTTTATGTAGTTTTCCAAGAAGTGATTTAGACTAGAGCAATTAGCTAACTAATTGACCAGTCGAAATGGTTTTCTGTGATGCTCTTGATGGACGCTTACTGGCCTATTCTCCTTGTGAGATGTAGGGGTTAGGTCAATCCAACAGCTGTGACCAACTGCCTAAAATGGGGTTGTCACTCTGGACAATTGCCCATGCACCAAAGATCAGGGTGGACAAAGTAAAAAGGCCAGTTGTTTATGTGATCATTGACTTTCTAAAACAGGCAGTAGGATTCATGGTCACACAAAGGACTTTACTCCCAGTAGATTAACCAAATGTTGTCCGTCTTGAGGCAGAATCAAGCAAGATCTGATGGAGGACCAGGAAGCAGAATAAGGTGTAGAGGCAACAAAAAGAGAAGGCTGCTGATATGGAGCCCTAAAAACAAAGAAAGGTCTTAAAGAGATGCAAATCCCATTCAGGAAAGCTCTCCAAGTCAGTAATTAAAGTACATCCAGGGAGGTAGGGCTGATGAGGTATAACAGATCAATAGGTTAAATACTTTATGTTGTTTAATCAGATACTTAGCACAAATCAAATAGTACCTTATTGAGGTTATAAGGCTAAATGAGGGCACCGTGGTGGTGAACATTCATTACTGACGTGCCAATGGATCATGACAATAGCAAGGTACATCCCAGAATGACCTCCAGCCCTAAGATGGGGAATAAGGAGGCCAGGGAGCCTGCGCTGGACTAAAGAGGCATCTGTGCTTTTTCTTTAGGAGTAGCTTAGGAAATTGGGGTTATGAGTTTCCCCAGAGAATTAAAAGCACCAAGTCTTGAAATGTATAAAAATAATGATCTCCTTGAAGCTGGGCATACTTACTGATGTGCAAGAGTGAGGTCGGTATCCATGTGATTCAGGACCACCAAAATTTCCCTCATTCTTGTAAGACAGTGCCTTCTTATTTTGTGCATTACCATAGCAGACATGGCAGCATTAGGGTATTAAAGCTGCAAGTCTTAAAAACACTTTCCTGAGAAGGGATCCCCTGGGGGAGAAGGGGCCTGCCAGACTCCTCCAGAAGTGGCAGAGCTGTGCTGAGCCACGGGGGACCGAGTGATCCTCTGGCTTCGGCAATGCCGATCTTCTCTGTTACACTCACGGGCATCCGGCGGGAGAGCTTTGTAGATTGATCATTAATTGTCTTCTGCCAGCTTTGGGGGCCTTGGTCTAGTCAAATTATTCGTCTTTTCCAGTAAATAGAAGCAAAGCCAGATTGGAATTTTGCTGAAAACTGAGAGGAATTAAAGAGAAAGAAGCAGCAGAATTTGGAAAGCGTGTCCACGACTCAACAGGTTTCTCATCAACACAGTCAGAGCTGCAGCTCCACCCAACCCCATCTGCAGACAGCGCACCTGCTTCACACTCCTTCCCAGAGCCCACTCAGAGCCCTCAGGGGTGGGGACAGGCTGTCTCTGTATTATCGTCTCTATCCCTTACTCCACATCTCCAACCCATCTGCAGGCCCTGGGTCCCCACAATTCCTGGCCCCACTCTGAGTGAGAAAAGGAAACTCTTTTGCAAAGAGCACATCCCTGGGCTTCGGCTCCACCAGTTCTCACCTGGCAAACCTGTGCCCTGCCCCACCTGGAGGCTTCTCCTGCTCCATCTCTCCCTGGGTTGATTTGCTTGCTTCACTAAAACATGTTAACTAGCCAGATGTTAGGCTGGACTCTTGTTTCTTGGAAATAACCCACTGTTTCTCTAATATTCTAAGCCAGCATTTTTCTAACTGGGCCCCTCAGAGGCTTGGGGTTCCAAGAAGGTCTGAACCACCTCTACAGATGACCGGTGGGGAGGCTGACTGGGCCCAGGATCCAACCACCGCCTGCCACCCACTGCCTTCTACCTCACAGATGCCAATTTCCTATGTTGAGATTCCATGGAAAATCTAATCTGGAAAAAAAGTACTAGTTAAGATAAAAAGGTTGGAAGTCATTATTCAAGGTTTTCTAGAGACTCCAGTAATAGCATCTTTTATTCTATTTCCTGCCCAAAACATAACAAAACAATCATAATAATAACTAACAATTGTTGAAGGCTTATGCGAGCCAAGGGATTTCAATACATTGTCTGATTTAAACCTTTTTGCAAATAAAAGAGTTCATTTTGCAAATGAAGAAGCATAGAAACCATAGTAAGAAATTAGCCCAAGATCTCACCCATATGAATGGCAGAAGCCACAGGCATCTTCCTGACTTCAGAATCCGGACCTTACAGTGCTCCTGACCCCACACACCTTCAGACACTGCCCCCTGAGCACCTGTGTGCTTCTGGTTCCAGAGACATCTCCAGTTTTTTACTCTTTGGCAGAGCATAGCTCGGGTCCTCATTTCCACCCATTTCTGAAGGATTCTAATTAACTTCCAACACCTCCTCTCGCCTCCTTCCCCAGGCCCACCCACCTTTTAGAGTCACAGTGTTCTTTTATGAAGAAAGCTTAGTCAGTAACAAACAGTGTCAGGAAGAAAAAGAATGAAAGAAAGCTAATTTTGTCCTTAAAATCCAAACAAGACTAACGTTTGCTGTTGCTGCTATTGTTTCCCCCAATTTTAGTAGAGTGGGCAGAATTTCTATCGTGTTATTGCCACCTGGAGACCTGAACCCATCAGGACTTGCCCCCTATTCTGTAGCCTTTACACAACTCTCCAGGGCAGACTGCCACCCCCGTACCAGAGATGACAACTGTGTTGTGAAAATTGCAGATCTGGTCTTCTCCAAGTGGCTTCCGGTCCCCAGAGATGGCGCAGTCGCTGCCTTCCCTGGCTAGGAAGTGACTCAACTTGAAGGGGGAGGGAGAGCTTTGGAGTGGACAAGTGAAGTGATTTCTAACCTTCTAACTTCTGTGGTTTGTGGGGGGACTGGAAGATGGAGGAGAAGAGAGGCAGGCGTGAATGCTTCCGCAAGACAGACTTTTCAGGGAAACAAAGAAGGCATTTGTCAGAGCAGAGAGCTGTGTAAACCCACCGAGAATTCAGGCAGTTAGCACCTTGGCAAGCCCCTGCTTGTGCAAGCCGTGACCTAATTTTGAGAGATGCTGCTCATATTGTTTCCAGATAAAAGCAAGCAAGAGCAGAGCTCTCCTGGATGAGGCTTTGACACCAGGAAAAATTATCCGGACTCAAACAACTGATCCCCTTTCTTACCCCTTTCCCGGAACGCCAGCCCTGCACCCTTCCCTCTCCCTCTCCCTTTCACACATCTTTGGCACCGCTGCCAGATCTCAACCCACCAGCACAGAGACAGACAGATGTGAGCTGCCACCCACTGTCCACGTGGGGAGGACCCTACTTGAGAGCGGTCTTTGCAGCGGGTGAGCTGGGAATGTCTCTCAATGTCTTCTTCCATCTTAATTAAAATCTGGCCATTTTTAAGGCCAGGAAAGAGTGAGGAGCTCCCTCTGGGGTGAATGAATGGCCCCCTACAGACCCCTGGTCTCTTACCTAATAGGTTACTAACAATATTTAGGAAGAGGAGGCAAAAACTTTAAAGAAGCAAATGCTTAAAACACTAAGGTTTAAAATAAAATTGAAAAGCACTGAAACAGCATGGAAGGGAAAGGGTATAGAGAGTCCATTGAAGTTCAAGAGCCCATGATTCTAAGGGGCTCAGATTTCCCATGATGTCAGGCTGTGTGGTCATCCAGCCGAGAGGTCTGGAGGGATGTGGTCCAAGCTAAACACCCCCTCCAGACAGTTGTGGAAGGGGGTTTTAGGGCCATGATGTTCCTAGGTGGGGTGAGGGGAGGGCATCTATCTAAAGCAAGGGAGCTTCCTAGATTACGCAAGCTCCTCTTCATCGTCAAATTTATCGTAGCTAGTCTCTTCTCAATGGAAACTCCTTTCTTGGAGGTCTTCCCAGAAAGGCCAGTCCTATCTCCATCTTCAGTATTTTAGAGGCAGATGTGGAGGTAGAAGAAAAGGACAAGTTATTCACTTAAAATTCCTTTCAGTTTAGATATCCCGGATCCATCTTCTTGGGGCCGATTCTTCATCCTATCTCTGAAGTGGTAACAGTCCTGGATGCTAAGGGGAAAAGTCACCCTTTTGGCAGCTTTTAGCAATAAAATCAGTATCCCATAGAGAAGATGCCTCTCGCCAGGTCTCCTAACCATGAGTCCTCGCTCATCAGCCCAGTGAAACTGAATGCAGAGTCAACGAGATTCTTCAAGTAGAATTAACGTGCCCAGGCTCCCCTGGGACCCAGAGGCCCATGGTAGGAAGAGTCAAGGACAATAAACTCTGGAACTGAGGGCTGTGGCCTCCCTGTGATTGAGGGTGAGCTATGTGCCAGGCTGTAGGCCTGGTGTGGGCAGAGGAGAATAAAGATGTAGAGGACTCAGCCCTTACCCCCAGGGCAGTTCCCATCTGGGTAGAAGTTGTGGGGTCTCCCCCTGGATCCACACATAGGCATTTACACAGTATTTTTTCATCTACCCTTCTTAGTACAACTGAATTTGGCTATAGTAGAAAAAAGATATTATTTTCCTTTTGATGGCAAAAGAGACAAGAGAAACTTCTGGAGACTCCCCGCCCTTGATGCTTCTCATCCCAAGTCTCACCGTGCACCCCCTGTGAAGTCAGTGAACTTCCAGGACCGGGCCTTGGCCTCACCACATCTCACCCAGCTTCTCCCAGCAGTCAGATGGGCTCTGCTCGTGGACCTGGGCAGCCACATGTCACCCTGAGCGCTGCCAGGACAGAGCTGGGCCTACGTGTCCAGGCGATCTGGAAAAGATTGGTGTTTTGAAATGCCTGTCTCTGGGGGTGCTTTTTCTCACGCAGTATCTGGCATTCGTATTACACTTCACATCCTTCAGAGCAGTTTCATATCCATTTACTTAGCTGGATTTCGTGACAACCCTGTGGGTATCATTATCTCCATCTTACTGGGAGCTAGTGGGGCACTGGGGAGTGATTCGCCCCAAGGTCAAACACCAGTGTCTGACTGAGGCCAGGTGCTTGGCTTCCTGACTGGGTCCAGCTGGTGCCCCTCTTGTCCTCCTGTCCCCCTGCCCATCCTTCAGGGGGCAATTTGCATCCCACTTCCTCTAAGAAGCCTTCCTGGACCACGCCAGGCTCCAGTGCCATCTCCTCCATTCGACGGTCGGAAGCTCACTGTCTGCATCTCTCAGTTGCCTGGTTATTCAATCACTGTCTTATTTACTTAAGGTTTCAAGTGTGTACATATATTCTTCCCAAGAAAATTATAAACAAAGTGTCTGGCATAAGCTTTATTATACTTGCTCCCTTACCCCCTCCCCCTCCCCAACAAAACCCAATCAAGAGTGTAGGAGACATTTAACAAATACCGGCTGCTGAATACATGAATGAATGACTTTTTAAATCAAATATAAATTAAACCGGTGTCTCATCCACAGTGGAACTTCTTTTTGCATTAACCCCTGTGGAGCTTTTTCTAATGGCAGCAGGAGACCAGCGACTAGCTGGTCCTTTTGTTGCTGTTCCCCAGAGGCGGACCTCGGGGAGGAAAATCTAAAGGCCTCTGCCCTGGTGGATGACCTGTGGAGTGAAAATTTGGGATTAAGATTTCCAAAAAGAGTCACTCTTCCAAGTCCCCCGTCTGGGGCGGTTAATGATAGGCGTGGTGACGATGGGGCTAGAACAGCACTGGCGTTTGGGGGAAGGCGGGGAATGCAGGATGCGTATTGCACAGGGATTAAGTGCAGGGCTCAGAGTCAGACACCCCCGGAAGCCCAGCCCTGCTGCATACTGACGGAATGGATGGCTTTGGGCAAGGGTCATGACCTCTTGTCCATGGTCCCCTGACTCGTGCAGCGGGGCTGTTATGAGGTAAAATGTGTGTAAAGCACCTAGCACTGTGCCTGACGTGTAGAATGTGCCCAAGGTATGGCAGCTATTGTTCCTACTGCCACAGACTCCCTGGGGGCTTGACCCAGCCTCCCTCTCCTGCCTCGGTTCCGGCTCATGCCCTAAGGAAAGAAGACACTGTCCACCAACCCACAGACTGTCCACCAACCCACACAGACGCCACCCAGGCTCATTGGCCAGAGGGTGTCAATTCCACATAAAGAACAAAAAGAGGCCAAAGATAGTGGGGCCCAATCCAAAGAAGCCCACCCTTCCATTGTGAGGGGCTGGAATCCCAGCTTGCTGGTGACCCCCAGAAGCTTGAGTTCTCCTTGAAGAGATTCTCCCAACAGATAAGACGTCGCGCGTGCCTGCCCTCCTTCTGGCCCGGAGCCCACAGGCCCTCGCCGCCTCCTCTCCTCTCTGGTTAGAACAAGGTCGAGCTCTCCTTTCTGCCTCATTCTCCAGTTGGCACAATGGCTTCCCCCACCCTCTTTTAAATATCTGAATTCAGAAACGTTAATTAGGGACTTCCCATGACTTCATGGAGGTGTCATGATTAGACCTATTATTACCACCCCAAACGGGAAAACTGAACATCTACTGCTTTATGAACTCTTTATCACAATTAATGCTGTCTCCAAAGCTTCCATTTATTGGGTTCTCTGGTATAATCATTCCTTATATGTGTTTCAAGACCTTGTACAAGTACAAATAATTTAAACTAATTAGCGTATTATAAAAAAGGAATGAAAACAAATGGCACATGAATGAATTGTGAGGTTTCATATGGAATTAATACCTCCCTAATATCCACAAATTTGGTAAATTCATTATGCATCTATAATCAAACCTGATGAATCCCCTAGATAATTCAGAAGTAATTATGCATGAACTGCTGCCACTTATTTTAAAGTGCTACCAAAATAAGAGATTTATCCTCAAGATCCGGTTAGGCTCCGGGATAACTAGCACTAACCTGACATGTCCTGTCAAAATCAGCCATCAGGAATGACGCTGACTTTGCATCCCCCTGATGTCTCCGGTGACATCTGTAAAAACCAGCCACGAGCCTCAGAAATATTCACTGCATGAGACTTGGATTTGTTTGTGAAATCTGGGGAGGACAGAGGGAGCCCCCGTTGGAACAGCCACCAAGGCCCAGTGAAACACTGCACATCGGATGTGGTTACCGATTCCTAAGAGCCATTCTTAGTCTGGTTGAGGGATCCTGGAGCAAGGAGCCACTTTGTCTTTTCAACATGTATTGCAGTTCTTTTCCGATACTGCACACCTGTGTTAAAGTCAGGGCTGGGGTCTTAGCAGACGCATTCACCCAGGCAAAATGCAACTGTCTACCCTTTGAACTACCATAGCTTTTGATTTCTAGCTTTCTTAAAATATAGCTCATTGTTTACTTTAGACATAGCTCCTATCTGATTGTGTATTTCTTAAAGACTGTGACAGTGCTGTTTATTATATACATATATAAACATACATAGAAAACAAATATTTATTAAATACCCGTATGCTAGGCACTGCTAACATCAGTAAAGAAACCAGACAAATATCTAAGGCTTCATGGAGTTGACATTCTAGTGGGGGAGACATAAAATAAACAAACAAGTAAGGTAAATAATATGTCCTACGGGGATTGGCTCTCTAGAGAAAAACAGAGCAGGGAAAGGATATGGAGAAAGGGATACAGTACGGGAGGGGGTGCAAATTTTAGATAAGGTAGTCAGTCCCTGAGAAGCTGACAACTGAGGCATGTCCTGAACAAAGTCAGGGATTGAGGCATGTGGATAACTAAGGGCAGAACATCTCAGGCAGAGGGAACAGGGAGTACAAAGGCCCTGAGGGCAGAAGCATGCCTGATGTGTTCAGGGAATGAACAGCAAAGAGGCCAGAGTGACTGGAACAGAGTCAGCAAAAGGAAGAGTCGGGGATGAAGTTGAAGAGGGAACAAGAAGGCAAGACCATGTAGGGTGCTGTAAATCTGGAAAAGGGGTTTGGCTTTTACTCTGAGGTGGTTTGGGATGGAGGAATTATACCATCTGACTTCAGTTTTCGAAAGCATCACTCAGACTGCTCTGTTGAGAAGAGAGTGTGGGAGGCAAGGGCAGGAGCAGCGAGGCAGGTTAGGGGCTCTGGCCACAGTCTAGGCGCAGGATCATCGTCCCTCGGCCCGGGTGGAGCAGTGCAGGCAGGAGAAACAATCAGATGGTGCGCTAGAGCCGCCGGGATTTGCTGACAGATTAGATCTTCTTTGTAAACCTCTCAGCTCCCAGAAGAGCACCTTCTACCTAGAAGGTGCCTGACAAATGTTTGCTGAATGAAGGGAGTAAACATACGCATACAGGAAGTATTCAAACACCGTGGGCGTCAGTTAGGGGCTGGGGCTCAACTGGATTAGAGGAAAAAGAGCACACCTTGTACCACTCAGTCTCCCTCCTGGGGCTGTTTCCTTACCTAGTAGAAACTCATTAAATATTTGTTGAAGAAGTGAATAAACCCATTAATTCAAATAGGTATGCCAGACCTGGGACCTTGTTCTGACTTCCGACTGAAATCCCAACAGACAGGCCCTGGTCTGGGGGATTTTCTTCCTTTAGCCCCTGGCAGAATAGCAGGAACGAATCTGGGCTTCATAAATGTTGTGGAATGGTGTGGAGGCTGAGGTCCCCATTGGAGGTGCCCAGAAAAGTGCCTAAAAGGATCGTCTGGCCTCCTGTTTGTCAGTGGTGGGAAGACAAGAAATACTTTCTAAGTGCTTAAATGTCATAATCATTACTAAATTGCTGTAGGAATAAAAATTCAGTTTATCCTACTGAGGATCATTAAACTCTCTTCTGAATCTGATGCCAAAATTGAAATAATTGGCTCGTCAATGGCAAAACGTGGAACATAACTGCATCGGCTTGTGGGGAAAAGTGTTGTCTCAACATGAAGAATGGAAGAGGAATTGGGTAGGTAGATTGGTTTTGTTGGCAGAGTGTTGCTGTGTTGCAATTACAATTGACAGCAGAGATCATGATTAAAAATACTTGGAGCACAAATTTAGAGTTACAGGAAAATAAATGGGTTTTACAATTAAACAAGAGTTTTAAATCCATTGGCTTTTCCAAGGCATGCTTATAGTCTGTTTTGGGAGGTCAACTGCAGATCAGACATCCTGATACTCAATGTAGAGACGGTCCTAAACAAGAACAAAATAAATAACGATAATAACAGATTGAGCTACCATCCAAGAGCAAAGATGTGTTTTAAATGAAAACCATTACTCACAGATGCCGGAGCAGAAACCCAGCCCCATTCAGTGCTGACTCGAAGGTACAAGAGAGACCCACTGGGCGATCATATCATCATATCGCTAACCTGCAGATGCTAATGCTGACCTGTGGGGGGTGGGGCGGGTTAATTAGCTGCTGGTTGTAAAGCATTATTGCTTTGCTGAGTATTATTATTTTAATAAAAGAGGCTCATGAAAATGTCTCTGGTGGTAACTCATGAAGAATCATTTTGAGGACAAGAGTACTCGTTCATCATTCTGAGTGCCGCCTATGTATTTGAGTATCAACAAAAAATTTACTGTTTAAACATAAATCTCTGGAAGAAGTTGAAGTTAATTAAAAAGGTTTAACAGCATATGCATTAGTATTAGCCCTGGCCCTCTTTAGCATGGAAGGAAGGAAAGGAAATAAAACAAGGTATGTGAGGAAGCAGTCAATGTAGGCATTTAATTAAATGTTGTCCATAGCATGGGCAAAGATACCACCTTATCTGCCATTCAGTGCAAGGAGAGAGAATGGGAGGCAGGGAATGTTCCCTGCAGAGCTATTGGTGTTTTTAATTAACGAAGGCTGTGAGAGCCCTTCCTACACTTTTTTCTTTAGAAACCTAGAATTTTACCTTGTGCCATGATGCTCTCTGTTCCGATCTGGGAGACCTATGGCCAAACCCTGTAGCCCAGTTTGAGTGCATATCCTCTGATTTATGCCCAACTATTACTCATTGATTGATTCATTCATACCACAAATATTTGTAGAATTCTCACTCTGCACGATGCATGGAGCCCTACAGACTGAGGGGGCTGCCAAGAAGGGCTGATTTCTGCCCTTCATTGGCTCACAGCAGAGTAAGAAAGACTGGTGTACCAACCAACAGCGCCATGTGGTAAATGCTATGAGAGAGATATGTCTTCAGTATTTGGGGATCACAGATGAGGACGTTTGGAGTCCTTGTAAAAACTAGATGCTTCAATTGGCCCAAGCCTATGACCACAGGAATATCAAGTTGGATATACTTGCTTTTGAATTCTCATAACATCAGTCTGCATGCCTCCATTTTCTGGTCCCACTCTATCATCCCCAACTTTGTCCTTCATAACTCCCAGACTGCATCTTTCCTTCACTAGCTTCAGAATATGCCATGTTCATTTCACTTTTGCTCATTTATTCTCTCCCATTGACTGGAATGCTCTCCTCCCTTCAGTTCCTACCCCTCCCTCAAAATTCACCTCAAATCCACCTCTTCCATTATGTGTATCTTGACTCTTCTGGGCTACAATGGTGCCTCCTGGACTTGGAATATTGGCCATTTGTCAAGAGGGCCGGTCAAAGGCACCAGACTCCAGCTATATGTAGCCAGGACTACATATTTTAGCCCTTAAAAGATTTGCTAGCTTTATAGCCTATTTTTATTGATTCCACAGGTATCCTTTGACCCTCCAACTTAAGACTTTAACTCTTTGAGGCATTTAGTAGTAAATTAATAAATTTGATCCGTATATTGTTTTCCCCAGACCCACTTCAATTTAAGCTCTTTTCCCCAATAATTCTATCCTTTGTGCCATCTCTCTATCCTCACCTCATCTGCAAATTTTCTGGATATAACCCATATTCCTCTAGGACTTTAGCACTAGACTCTCAGCCTGCCCTTCTCTTTCTCATCACCTGCTTCATTCTTAATGACTTCCAATCCTCCCAAGGTCCTGACCTCTTTGTTTCCAAGCCTTCTTCACTCCAGTGACTTGCATCTCTACCTCTTTTGCATCTTGAAACTCACAACTCAGAACTACTAAAGATTCAGATTCAATTGTCAAAATCCCTCTCTGTCCTCATTCATTTTCTCACTCCCTCTTGACCTACTCTCTGGTTTCCCCTTGGCCTTCAGTCTTTTCATCTTTTCCTATTTTCTCACTTCCCTCCATGGCTTCACTCAGTCTGAACCCAATGACCACAAATTTTGCCTCTACTATTGCTAACACTCAAGAATTCCACACCTTTTTGTCCTTCTACCTACTTGACTTTCCAGTCCTTTATTCTCAGGACCCACCCTTCACTAGATCCACCTCAATTCTAGCACGCTAGTCCCATAAACTAAGAGTTACTTTAGCCCCTTCTCAAACACGTCCTTCCCAAGCTTTCAGTCATCACCCCTAAGAATATGACTCCACATCCTTATCTCCAGTTCTAGACAATGGCCTGGCCTTCAGGCACCTAGTTCCAGCTATATATTGAACATCTGCAGGTGGGTTTCTTGCAAGATTCATAACTCACCATCTAGAGCATAGCTTACCTTCCTCCAAAAACTCTTGCCTTTTTCTCTGTTCCATGAACTATGGTTGACATCATGGTCTTCTCATTTATCTCTCCCTAACTTCTCAGGGTCAGCTTTGATCCTCTCTCTCCCTTAATCTCTACATCCTATTGGTCACGAGTTCCTATTTTCTTTCTTTCCCTTTCCTTCATTTCGACTATCGCTAGCTTTGTTAAGATTCTCATTTAATGTCACTGAGATTATTGTTGCCTCCAAACTTGTCTCTCTGTCTCCAATTACTCTCCAGTACAATCTTACTCATTTGATTGCCACATTGATTTTCCTAAAACATGGTCACTCCTTTCTCTAAAATCTCTGATTCACTTTTGCCTAAGGATCAAGTCCATACCCCTTAGCATAACACCAAGGCTTGCCACAATAGACTCAACCTACGTTTTGAGTCTTATTTTCTACTACTTTCCTCTCCTGGAAGAGTGACTTATTCTTTTTCACCCCGATGCTCATGCTGTTCCCACTGTCTGAAACAGCTTCCATCTGCACTTGACAAAATCCTCGTCACCCTTCAAGACCATCTCAAATACTGTCCCTCCCATACATTTTAACCCAATCTCTCCAACTTTTGATGAGCTCTCCTCTGTGATTCCCTAACATTTTATTTACTTATAATTGATTCATTCAACTAATATTTATTAAGCATATACTATGTGCAAAAGACTGTAATTTACATTATCTTTTTTAATTCTCATACTAACCTTATGAAATAGGAATCGTTAATATTCTTGTTATATAAATAAGGAAACTGAAGCTAAGTGAGTTTAAATTTCCTCCCGAATACCACAGAGTTAGTAAGTTGTAGAGCCATTTTGCAAACCTGATTCCAATGCTCTTCACGTCAGCACAGAGTTACCTCTCCTTTAGTACAATCTGCCTTGCATTGGATGGAAAGAAAAAGAGAGAGAGAGGAAGGAAGGAAGGAAGGAGGGAGGGAGGAAGGGGAAGGAGGGAGGGAGGAAGGGGCAGGTGGGAGGGAGGAAGGGGAAGGAGGGAGGGGGAGAGTATTGCCCAAATGTCTTTTTTTACCCTACTAGATTGCAGGATCCTTGAACCCGAGAACTATACTTGGTTCACCTTTGAATTCTTCACTTAGAGCCTGACACAGGAGAGGCTTGATAAATGTTTACTTTGTTGAACTGGATGTACAGCTTAGAATTTTTTACATACAAAATCATAAACCTGGCAGGGACGTAAAGACATTATTCCATCCATCCCCCTGTGCCCATGCTACTTTCTGGTTCCAGCCTACACCCTGTGGTATCCTTACTCCCTAAAACTCCAATATGTCCATAACCACTTTCCTTTTCTGTGGCTTCTTGTTCGTTCATGGCCTATTCCTAGATGTTAGCTTGGAGATGGTCACCCAAGGAAATCAGACCTGTTCTTCTCAGACTGAGAATTTGCTCAGAAAAGGCAGAGGAGAGGGAGAGATTAGAAAGAGGAGGGCAGAGTTAACATTTCTGGCCTAGGCCACATGGTAATCTGCTCTCACAGAGAGGCAATTTCATTTCCCTTCTGCTCCCTGTGGGAGTCCTAAAGCAAACTCAGTGTTATCTCCGGGGAATGCTTGCCTAGTGTGGCTTCAGCCACAGTATTTACAGGGAGGCTTGGCACAAACAGAGGGTCTTGCTGATCTCAGAAGAGGGAACAGTGAGAACTAATCACCAACCCCGGTGAGACGGGTGCAGGGAGGATTCTGAAGTTGGATCTAGAAGCCAGGGAAGCATCTGTGAAAATCTGCAACTTGACGTGCTAACAAGGTTGTTGGTGCCCCCTCTCCTCCCATGGGTTATGGAGATCTACCCTGTCCAGCGAGGCATTTGCCTCTCCATGAACAGCCCAGCAGCCGCCCACTGGGACCTGGGCTCCATCAGAAGCATCCAGGGACATCTGTACATTTCACAGGGAAGCTCCCTGCCACGTACCTGCCCCTTGTATGATGGACAGAGGACCCTTTCACAACTGCCACTTGGAGCCGCACAATTGACATTCCTGCCCTAAGAAAGAGTGGGAGTCAGGGACATGCTCATCCAAGCAATGGGACTTGTGATGAGGAGTCCAATGAGCATTACATAGTTCTGTGTAGAACTGGACTTACTCTGAGTTCTCAAATATCCCATAAATTAATATTTATGTGGTCTGCCATTTAAATATGGTGGACACTCCGGCAGGAGAGAGAGAGAGAGAGAAACTTTTGTTATATAATAGGGAAATGGAGCTAGCTGCCAGAGCAAGGGGGAATATCATGCAGTCCCAATGCCCCCATAAGAAGCCAAGAGGCCCATGTTGAATATAGTCTGTAAATGTCTTAGTGACATATGTCCCACTGGCTGGAACTTTCTTTCCTTGCAGTCTAGTCGGGAATAGCAGTTTCCTGCTTTCCTATTGTTACCAATATCAAAGGTATCCCTTTACCTCAGATCTTTGTGGCCCAAACTTGTAAAACTCACATGAGACTCTGAACCCTGATCTGATGAGAGTGGCAGAGAACAGCTTTGTGACCACTAAGAGGCTCCTCTGAGACAAGGCCTGAAGCAGAGGCCCTGCTAAACTCAGAACTATGAATAGGCCACAGGAATCGTCTGGGCAGGAATGATGAGGTCTTAGGCCAGGTGGGAGTGGTGGAAGCAGTGAAAGGTGTTTGGTCCGTGGATATATTTTGAGACAACAGCCTATGTTCACAGAGTGGTTGTGGGCATGAAAGAAAGAGAAGGGTCTAATATCACTCCAAGGTTTCTGGCCTGAGTAACTGGAAGGATAAAATGGCCACTACAAAGATGAGGAAGACTGTGAGGGGGGCAGGTCTGCAGGGAAACATGAGGCATTCTCTTTGGGACATGTAATATTTGAGGTGCCTGCTAGACATCCAAGTGGAGGTGAGGAGTAGGCAGTTGGATGTATGAGTCTGGAGTTAAGGGGAGTAGTCCAGGCTGTGGATATAAATTTGAGAGACATCGGAGTAGAGTTGGTTTTTAAGCCATATGATTGAGTCCAGGCCAACAGAAGAGATCCCAGACTGAGCCAGGGGACTCTGATGAAGGGCAAGGAGAGGAGGAGATCCCAGCAATGAGGAGAGGGCTGTGACCTGGGGATAGATGACCAGAGTGGGGAGCCCAGGAATATTCTTTCGTGCATGTCTCTCTCATAGGCTATTTCTCGCACAGAGGTGGGCATAGTCCTAAATGCAAAGGTCCCTGTGTTTCACTCTGAGCCTCAGAAAGAACCTGTGTAAAATAGCACCAAGTAACATGAGAGAGTGCATCTTTAAGACCAAGTTGTGTGGCTCAGACTAAGCGCCATGGGGTGACTTATCTGCCTGCTGGACCCTCTTAGCCACACTTTTCAGGTACAGGCAGCCCAGAAGGAAAAGCTGACTTAATTCAGAGGCCAAGTTCTTCCCTCAGATCTGTGCATGTAATGTATGCAGGGAGCAGATGGAATGCTTTTGATGTTGCTAATCTGAACTGACAGTCTGTTTGCCAGTTCCAGATGAGGACGCCTTTCAATTCTGTGTGTGCACGCGTGCGCATGTGTGTGTGTATATGGTGTTTTCAGTCAGTCTTGACAGCCTCCTCTCCCAAACCAAAGTGGGATCCCAGGACCCCACCTCTGCACTGTCCATAGCTATTCCTCAGGGTGGCCCAAGCTAATCTCCAATCTGCAAGTGACAGGAGCTCTCAGGGACCATTCAGCAGCCGAAGGGAAGTGATGGTCTCAGAAAATCACAGAGCTTATATGTCTTCCTTTTTTTAGTACAGTGCAGGGGAAAATAAAATAGTAATGGCTTGGGAAGGTGGGAGATTAATTGTCTTCTCTGAGCACGTTCATTTCATATTCATTGTCACAGTACTGATCGTAATGAAGTTATTTAGTATTCATGCAGATGTCACATCAAGTTCCTCCATAGATGTTTTACTGTAATTTAGCATAAGTTAATAGATATCTATTTTAAAGTGTTCCCAATTAAGCAAGTGGCCTTTCTATTCTACAGGCCAGATTGGATTGGATAGCCATGAAGTGTAAGCAAACTAAGTCTTCTCAGATCCCAGCCTCAGAGGTCAAACCTGAAATGAGTTTAGCTCCTTCGTGTGTCTATTTCACAAGAATCCTAGTGGCTCAAAAATAACTTTGTAATTGACTGATCCAGACAGATGAGTTGGAAAGTGGGTGATTGATGGGCCCAATATATTTGAACAAAATCAACACTGGGGAGAATGCTAATTGCACCAGTCAGGCCAGCCAGCAGAGCGGACACGAGAACAGAGTCGGGATTAGCTGATCACATCTCCAGCTTGCAGAGCCCCGAGACTCGCCGGCAACTGTCCTGGGATGCAATTGGTGGTTGTTTAGCATCTGCCTTCTGAACTCTCCTGGATTAGAAGCTGCCACGCTGGAAATGGTTTATTGAGCTCAGTGGAGGTTACTTTTCAAGGCTTAAGGGATTGGGTTCCATTAAAAAAATACAAACAACTTTTAAATGAGGTTTGGTCAGGCAAATGGAATTTTTTTTTCCTTTATGCTTACCCAGAAGTAGAAAAAGAAAAGGACTGAAAAATTCAAACAGAAATACAAATAGCTGCCTAGACCTTCACTGGAGACAGGACTGATTCAGTCAATACATAGGGTTTCTTTTTCTAAAATGTTATCAAAAGGTCAGAGCCAGTGGCCTTTGAAGGCAAATCTCATCTGACAGAAGTGGCCCTCCGGAGCTTAAGTCTCCAGATCCATTAGCACTGAAGTGTTTCTTTTAACTGGGCTTTGGGATGATTGGGGGCTGGCCAAGTCATGAAGAAACTGCAAACTTTGGCATCACAGCCCAGGACCAAGAGACACCAGCAGGACAAATGGAGATTCCTCTCATGTTACTTGAGAATCTTAATTCATCCAACAAAAATTATTAAACTGCACTGTCCCAGGAGCTGGGGATATAGTGGTAAGCAAAACAGAGCTTACATATTCTAGAACAGGAGATGGGTAATAAATCAACATCCAAACACTATGCCTTCTGTTGTGGGGGCTGTGCGAGACCTGGCTCTTCAGGACTGAAGTCCGTCTGCACAGCGGTCCCCCCGCAGCATCAGCCTTCTTACCAAGGTTCCTACACTAAATGAATTTCAAGCCCTCAGCACAGGCTTCCGCTCACCACGGATGATCCATGACCACGACTGGCCACCAAATGACTATGGTGATGAGAATGTATAGGATAGGTGAGGGAAAGATAAAGAAGAGGAATTATCCATGGACCAAGGGCTGTCCTCCCTGTCCATCTAAGGCAAAATGGCTGCCCCTTATCTGAGTGCTTCCGCTTTTGCTAACATGACTCCACATCAACATAGTAATCATTTCTACGTCTCGTGTAGACTGTGAGCCCAGGCCAGACCTGGTATAGAATATAGAACAACTCTCATAATCTTGAGCTTAGTTGAAAGGAGGTCAGTGAAACATGGAGAGTTTCTGGTTCCCCAAAGGAGAAGACTGGCTTCAGCTGCAGCCGGAGGACAGACAAGTAAGTTTTTCCAACTGTAGGAGGTGAGGCAATGAAAGAGGAATTTTGTGGAGATTTGGACTCTTTAAGAACAAGCGAGGCGTTTCTACTCCCATCTCTCTGGCATGTTTTAGGAAAATCCTGTCAAGAGGACGTGATATGACCTAAATGTTCTGACTTCTCTGATTCTGAGAAGTCAGTGCGAAACTCCAAAGCAAAGTCAGTTACTGCTCCTGTTCTGAACTCCCCCTCTCAGGACAGTACAGCTCTCCCCACACCCTGGAGTAGATATAGACCTTACACAGATTCCTGAGTTTACTGGTCTTTAGTACCACACATGCACCAATGAAAGCCAACTCTGCAAAGTTAAATTCTCTTCATTCCTCGATCTTTAATTCAAGCGTTCCTTCCCCAGAGAAGCCGTCCCTTTCTGCCTACTGACTCAGATGCCTTTTCTCATACTGTCTCTGCACTCTTAGCATGTATCACACTGGACAGTGAATGTCGGTCTACATGCCTATCTTACCAGCTATTATCTGCGTGTCCCCAAAGCCCAGTACTAGGCTTGGCACATTGTAGACACTCTGTAAGTGTTTCTTGAATGGATGAACAGATGGACGCATAGATGGATGTTGGAGCCACTCATTATTGGTTGTTGCTAAGGAAAATTCTTCTCTGAATTTTTATTCTTTTTTAAATGACCAACCTGCGAGGCTAGCCAGCCTTAGGGAGAGAAATAGGTCACCACCCATTCTCCAAGTAGGATTTTATCAGCCCAGACAGCACTAAGCCATATTTTTATCAGGATTTAGACAAGATTTATTTTTTCTTTTCTTCCAGACTAGGACTTGAAATAAACCCATAGGTGGAATTTGCAAGAGGACAAGCTAGCTAAGTGTGCGTGCGGGCTTCTGGGCAAACAAGTGGGCAGAGGCTTGGGTGGGAGGCTGGAGAAGAGAAGGGAGGAGGCTGCCCAGAGACTAACCCATAGTGCTAAGCAGGGCACATGACATCTGCAGTGGGAACATGAGGCCAAGGGCCAGAGGAGGGTAAGACAGTGTTACCAAAGCCATCCAGAGCATGCGAAAGAGAGAAGAAGTGAGAAGAGGGTGGTTGCAACGTGATTCACTAATGCTGCTACTGCTAGTTACTGAAAACTCCCACTTACTCTGAAATCAGCCCATATGCAAATCAAAACTGAGCACACCAATAAGAAAGTTCTATTCTCCACCCCTGAAAATAGGTCCAGCTAAAAATCCTACTTTAGGCTTGATCTTGGTTTTCCAGAGTATAATGAAAGACGCAGGTGATGCAGTGAGGGATGAGGAGTAGGGGCTAAGTCATCTTGGAGGCGAGGTAACCGCGTCACCCTGCCCTCAACCCATCCCCTAAGCAGGCTTCCAAACAGGAGGAATGACAAGAGGAGGGAGGGAGGTGACCTACCATTCACTAAGTGCCTACCCTCCTAGGTGCTTTTATTTATCATCTCTTTTTATCCCTCAGTAATGCCATTAAATAGATGTCACTTGCATTGTACTGATGAGGACACAGATTCGATGATATCAAGCATCTTGTCTAAGATCACCCAGTAAGTGGTTAAACCACGATTCAAACTCAAGCCCAGATCATCTGGACTCCCAGTGTGGTGTTATCCCCATATCCCACACTGAGGAGGCACAAAGAGCTCAGCCCATCAGGCCAGGACAATAAACAAGGGTCCCAGACAGATACTAAGACCAAAAGAGCACCAGTAGGGGTGCAGAACCAGAGCAGGAAGTAGTGCTGGGTCTAGGAGGGCAACACAGGAGATAAGAAGCCAACACAAGAACTAGAGGACAGCGAGATGTGGGAGGCAGGATGAGGTACAGACACGCAATATTCTGTAATGTAAGTCCAATATGAAAGCAGAGCTTCTACCTACCCTGTGGCTTCATACACTTTTCCTATCAGGGTCACTTCCAGGTTTGGGCTTTGCTGAGACCACAAGAGAACAAGAGAGTAGGGGAGAAGGAGGAAGACAACTGCTTTATAGAGCATCTGTTATACATGAGGCGCTGCTTACACATCTCCTCATTTTGTCCTCCCACTCTTTCAAATGGGTATTTTCTCCATATTAAGCAAAAACCATAGCTCAAGAATAAAAATAATGATGACAGTGGTCCACATTCATTAAATAATCGATACATGCCATGCCCTGTGTATATCTGTATATCCATTATCTCATAATTCTACGAATATCTAAGGATAGTGCCATTACCATTTTACAAGCGAGAAAACTGAAACTCAGAGTGTTGTGTGATTTTCCCAAGGTCGTAATAATAATAAGCGGCAGAGCTGAGATGTACTCCCATGTCTGTCCCGGGGGTTGGTGTTTGAGAGCAGACTTTGACTCAGGGATAGTCGAGTCTCACAGGACACACGTCACTTCCTTTGCTGATTCCTCCCACTATGTGCAGACCTACTGGCCCTTCCTGTGACTTGAAAATAGTCAGTTATTCCCCAGAATTCTTTATTGTTTTCACATTGGGAATGAGAAACAAAGGCGGATGTCTCAGAGGAGAAAGGCAGGGTCTCTCCTTTACCCGTCAACAGCTGGGCCACACTCTTGCTCTTTACAAGCTGTTTTTGTACCCATTAGCTCTTTGGACTCTCACAACAACTTCCTGAAGTGGGTAAAGCAGGTATCTCCATCCCCACTTTACAGATGAGGAAGCTGAGGCCCTAAGAGGTTTGGCAACTTGACCAAATATCCACTTGGTGTCAGAGCCATGTCTTAGACCTGGGTCTCTCTGACTCTTGACCCAATACCCCTGCTCACTGTGATCTGACAGGGGTGCACATTGCTGGGGATACACAATGGCCAGCTGTGAAGGCATCCCAGCCTCCAGCCTTCTCCACTCTGCCAGTCTCTTCTCCAGCCATCTCTTGCACCAGGCCCTTAGTCACTGTTCAGCATCCCAGCCCCACTCTCCTACCACCCGAGAATCAGAGCTGCTGAGGTACTTGGAGCCACCCAACCACTCAGCCCTTCTAGTGAGGAGGCTTCTCTGCTCCTGATAAGCTTAATGTAACCCTCAAGTCCAACCTCCAGGGACAAGGGAAGAAATAACTGGAAATGGTGATTTGCTCTGAACCAGGAGAGGATAGGTCCCTGCCTTTGAGATTTAGAATTTCTTTTAAGGTCAATCTTCAGAATAAAAGTCCTTTTTGTGCTCATTCTCAGACCTAGCATTACTCCTGATCTGGGAGAAGTTTAGGGGCAAGTAAGGCCCAGAAGCTGGAACTGTCCCCACGTCCTGAGTGCCACAGCTATAACTCTGGTCTGCATGAGGGGCTGGGCTAGCTTTCTTCTCTGGGTGCATAGATCCTGTCCCTTCTTTTCCCCTAGATCAATGAGCCCTTCTTGGAGATCAGAGAGGCAAGAGGCATAATGGAGAGGACACCAGCAAGGGCTTCAGTAGCCAAGAGGACCCAGACCTGAGCCCAGGGCTGAGGGAGTCTTTTTTATGAAATCTGATTCTTTACTGAACAGCAAACAAGTGGTCCCAGCTGGGTGGAAATTGGGTGTGAGGAGGGAGAATGAGGAAGGATTATGATCCCCAACACACTGCCTGCCAAGTGTACCCAGGACAAGGCTAACCAAAGACACCTGTTCCCTTTAGTAGATTTTTTTGGAAGACAAACCTTAAACCCTCAGGACCCAAAGGTCAAGCATCAATTCCTACACGAAGCCTCCCCAGCCTCCACAGGCCAACTGGTCCTTCTCCTCAACCCCACAGAGAGCTGTTCTCCCCCCACCCACTTTGCCCACCCTCTGAGCCCATCAGCTGCCTCATCCTGATTAGACCCAGAGGTGTCCTGGGCACTGAGAGTGAGGGCAGACATTTGCCCAGGGAAGCCAGCAACCTATGATACTGCGATGAGCAAAGGCTTGGAGTGGAGACTCCTGGTTCTTTCTCTGGCCATCTGTAAAATGGGGAGAAATAAGGCACCTTCCTCATTCAATTATTGTGAAGATTAAATGGAATAATTCATGTCAAGTGCTTATCGCAGAGTCTGGTGCAAAGTACATGCTCAACTGGTAGCTCCGCACTCAGTCATGGAAAGTGAAGTTGGGTACAATTCCACCCTACTCGTGGAGAGAACAATATAGACAACACACAGTCTGCATGCAAATTGGCCTTCTGCACTGGATCAGCCCACAAAAAGAAACTGTTTTCCTTTCGAATGGGAGCTTTGGAGGAAACTAAGCCAGATCACCAAACTAGCCCCGCAGAACAAGAGGGAAGTGTTCACTGATGCTCAGGTCTGATTCACATGGACTAGACTGTACTTTCTGAAGAGGTGGCAGGAGGCTAGAAATGGTGTCTGAACAGGGATATTGTGCCAGGAACATGACCAAACCATGTAAAACAAAATCTCTATTGGGTATATCCTTCCTGTACTTTCCATGTCTATGCTCTAGGTAAGTTGTCAGCACCCAGGTTCTGCCTAAATAATTATATTTGCTGGTAGAAAGCCATGCACTAATGGATGATGAAAAAGAAGGATTAGAGTGTTTAAACTGGATTTTAACAGCTAAAGAATGATTTTTTAAAAACGTTTAGACTCCAAGTGGCCTAGGGAAAGAATGACTCATGAGTCCTAAGTATATTCCTCACACTAGTAGCCAATATGCAGTTGAGGAGGTTGATAGAAAAAAATGTAGAGAGAGCAGCCCTTAGCAGGTCAGGAGCTGTCCAAGGTTCTGACAGCAGCCGTCTATAGCCTGAGTGCCCAGAATGCCTAGGGGCAGAAATGAGGGGCTTAGATGAGTAACATGTTTGCCCAGACTTGACCAGCTAGGGACAGAGGCTAGATTCAGAAGGACTGAAAAGGTATGCAAATAAGGAAACACAGCGACTCTTACCTTCAGCAGGATGTATCGACCCTGCCACAACAATGCAACAGCAACTGCCTCCCTGTGTAGAATGTATGCCCAGGCCAGCTCACACGTGAAGTGGACAGCTGAGCTGTAGTGCACTGCCCCTGAGTGGACATACAAGGGAGTTGGAAGAAATGGAAGATGAGGGAGAAGTACATGGAACACCATGGGCAAGAGTTCAAGCAGGCAGGTTGGCTGAGGGACCTGGACATGCTGCTTGCCCACAGCCCCTCACTACATTGCCCCCACCCCAGGCCTGCTTTGTAGGCAGAAGAAAAAAGAAGCTTCACAGGGAAAGGGGGCTGGCAGCAGAGAGGGAGATGAGCCAGAAAGGAGCAGAGACAAGAAAGTAAGCGCTCAGTGCAGACAGTAGGGAGGGGGAAGGGTAAGAAGGTAATCTGTGTTATTGCCAATGTGTCAGTCACAATTACTCACTAGCAAGAAAAGTAATAAAGTTACATTATTCACACATTACGTGGAACAAGCTATTCAATGTTGCCTTCCTCAGAGCCAAATATTGTGATAATTGTAGAGATCATAACTTAATTGAACAATGAATTAATAATCTCGTGTGTGGACACTTTCCTTTTGTGTGTATGAACCAAAAAGCCTGAGGTTTTCTTCCCATTCTCTGGGCCACACAGCAGTCAGTCAGGGAAACAAGACACGCACAAATTTTTCACCTCAGGGAGAGACTCACAAGGACAATCCTTTCCTATCTGGGGTTTCTTTAGCCCAGGATCTGAGCCCAGGTGAGAGAAACTCAGCTAAATATCCAAAGGACAATGCTTGGTAACAGTGGTTCTCAAAGTGTGTGGTCCCCAGACCAGCAACATCCACATCACCTGGGAACTTGTTAGAAATGCAGCTTCTTGGGCCTCCCAGACCTCCTGAATCAGAGACTCCAGGGTGGGGCCCAGAAATCTGTGTGAGAGCCTTCCAGGTGATTCAGATGCCCGGGAACACAAGAACCGCTGCCTTATATAGTCTAGGTGGCCTGGAACCCAGGAGTGAGGGATTTCTGGGAGTCTGGGAAACCAGCCCTTCCCCCAAACGGCTCAAAACAGAAAGTGATGAAGCAGAAAGTGAGAAATGCTGCACAGACCAGACCATAAGATCAGGAGTCAGGGATTTAGGTTTTCATCCAGGCTCCCCAAAAGCCTGCTCATCTGCAAAATAAGGATAACAATTCCTGCCTCTTAGCAAGATTGTTGTGGGGATAAAATGAGCTAATGGATTTGAAAGTGCTTTGAAAACTACAAAATGCTACACAAAAGTAAGGGATTGTTATTACGTCAATACAGGAAAAGGCTGTGACAGCATGGCATGCACCCCCTTCTGCTACAGATGCAAATCATCTCAGGGTGAATTGACTCTACCAGCACCGCCCCACACCTCTCCCTGGGGTTTTCTGTCGTTCTTTTAGCATACAGTTATACCTGCTCTGAGCAGAGTCAGTGGAGATGCGGCTTGGGGAAGAGAGATGGAATCTGCTCAGGACCTTCTACTTCTACATATGAACAATTTCAAATTGTCTGTAGACAAATAGAAGCATTGTGCTGAAGTTTGAGAGTTCAAGTGCTAGGGTCATACTACCTGCTTTAAACCCCGGCTCCAACATTTACCAGTTTTGTGGTTCTTAGCAAGCCACTTAGTCCCTCTCACTCAGTTTCCTCCCGTGTAAAATGGCAATGATCGTAGAACACACTTGATAGAGATATATGAAGATTCAACAAGATAATGTTTGTAAATTCAGGCACCTAGAGGTTGCTCCATAAATAGCAGAAAGAATGAGTGAATGAACAGATGAACGAATATTGGCTGGATGCACAGGCAACTGAATGAAGAGCGAAAGTGAAGTAGCCACTGAGTCATCGTATACAAGAAGAAAGGTTCATTTCTTATTTCGGTGTGGGGAATACCGGGCAGGGGTGGAAGCTGACATTTCAGGCAGACCACATCAAGGAGAAAGTGCCTCTCTCTCCCAGTCGGGGCCCCCCCTTGGGTGGAGTGGGGTTGAAAGGGAGGTAATTGAGGGATGATCAGACCTACAGTGCAGCTGGTCACAGCGTCAGGTCAGGGGCAGGTTCACGTTGTGGAGCCACTGGGGGTGGTAGTGCTGACTGGAGTCCAGAGCCTATGGGGTCAAGAACACCAACCCAAACCAGTAGGCAAAGGGCCAATCAGGGGTCAAAGATGAGCTCTTTGGCAGAGGCAGGGCATGCTTCTAAAAGTCCAGGCCCTGGAATGAGGCACCTGTAGGAGGCAGTCAGCCAGCTAAGCCAAGGTCAGAAACACTGCTCAGGGGTCAGCTCCCGGGAAAGGTCGGAAGGTAGAGCATCATTGGGTAAGAAGGATCCTGGGAGGCTGGCTGAGAGGCTATATCTCAGTGGAGTCTTTCCCAGCCCAAGGTCAATGCCCCACTCACTTCCCCACAAATTCCTTGAAATCCATCTTCATAGCCAACAAGGAGCAAATAAAAGAGGGAAGGAATGAAAGAGGGAGAGATTCCCATCAATTGTTAGAATACCTGCTTTAATTCTTGGCTAAATATGACAGAGCACGTGCCCCTGAAATTCTCGTCAAGTCACTCAACTGCAGTGGCCTTATCCATAAATAAGAATAGACCATAGCCTGCATAAAACATCTTGGGGAGGAATGAACCCCGCTCCCACCTCACCCCATACACACACACACAGAGGGCTCTATTCCACTCCTCACAGACCTTTGGATACGTTTGAGGGCTATGATTGGGTCCTGGGAAGCAAACTCACTAGCACTTCTCCAACTCATCTATCTAGAAATGGGGACCTTTATCCCTCACAAGACTTCACATTCTGTTCCACATCAAAGCTGACATCCCAGAAATAACTGGACACCCACAAGATGTCCACGACACCCATGTGTCTAATGAGAAGGAGTGACCTGGGACAGGTGATTCTGTCACGATCCTGAGAAAAAAGATGACACACTTGAATGGGGTAATTTGGAGACAGTTTAACAAAGGGACTGTTTGCAAGCTTGTGCTCAGGGAGTAACAGGAAGAATAATACAGTACCCTGGGCTGGAAAGAGAGGCAGCCCTTATCATCCCACCCCTATAGGGGTGAGAAGAGAGAGTGCTTAGAACCAGGGGTGAGTGGAAGGAGTGGCTGGAGGTTGTGGGAGAACCAGGAAGGAGAGCATCTCATAGAGTAGCTGCCTTAACAAGGAACTGTGAACTCCAGTCAAGAGACAGACCAGCCCCTGATGATCTCACAGAGGAAAGGCCAGGGGAAGAAATAGTCTACCCTCATTTTTCTATTTCCCCCGCAATGTCCTGCTAAGACCTCCTCATTGGCCAGACTAAATCCAAAGCCTATGGCAAGGAAGTGTACTGATGGAGCCCACACAGTTGAGATTCCCAGCACACAGGGCAGGGTGGAAACAGACCTGGAGAAACAAACAGAAGGTTATTTTCTAGCACAACAGAGAAAGCAATGCAAAGCCCTTTTCTCACAGCTGCTTGTGCTCTCCACTCCATTTAGCCATTTGGAAAGAAAAGTATCATGAGAGGCCCAAGAAACACCCCTTTGGCCCAGAAGTCCCTCAGCTGGTCCTCAGCCCTCACTGCAGAGCTTCACCCCAGGAAGCTCACGAGGCTGGCAGCTGCCACTCATTCATGAGCCCGCGTGGATCCCCACTGTGCTTCCTGGGGTATGGACATCTGCTTGGCTCCAGGCAGCACACTCCTGGTCCGCCTCCACCCACATGGGCACATCCTCCGTCAAACCAAGCCTACACGGTGGGCCCACGCTAAAGAAGAGTTCTAAAACTCCCAGAGAGCAATTTAACCAAAAGAAAAATGGACACACAGCTTTTGCACAGGCCTAGTCCAGAAGCAAGAAATATGCATTATGGGTGAGGGTGGAGGTGGGGTGTTGAGGAGGGGCAAGGGAGAAGAAAGGGGAAAACTAAAAAGACAGAAGCATTTTAATTAAAATCTTCAGTCTGCTTCCATGGCCAGTTATTCCTGGCTCCCTTCATTAGGATGTGCCCTTTAAATGCTCATTATCAAAGATTTACAAATTGTGTGGGTTTTATGCCTCTGCTGGGTTGGGAAAGTCTGCCTCCCTGCTACAATCAGACACTTTCAAAGCATCCTCAGTTGCTCAGACTTTACCCAGGACAGCCCCTGTGCAGGAGCTAGGAGCCCAGAGAGGCCAATGGGGATGAGGGACTGGCTCCAGGTGGCAGGCTGGACTCTGAGAATCTGAAGACTAGGGGAGAATGGGGGTGCTCAGAATCATCTTTCCAGTATAGGCAGAGAGGAAAGCAATCAAGTTTCTATTTTCTGCTGGGGACAGACAAAGAGGAAACTGATATGCCCCAAGGGAGACGTAGGTTAGACCTCAGAAGGAGGTCTAAGGAAAAGTTGACAATAGACGGAGTTGTTGAAAGAAATGGTGAGATCACAGACCATTGTTGTGAGAGCTATGAGAATGAGACATACTGCTTTTCTGGCTCAACAGGCATTTATCAACTGCCTAGCATGTGCTTCAAGGATACAGCCTTTAAACATGTGCTCGAAATCCAGGATTTGGAGGAGAGGGGTGCGGTGGGTTAAGGTATATCTACACAGCCACGGGGAGGTGGGCT
This sequence comes from Equus quagga, assembly GCF_021613505.1. Taxonomy (NCBI): domain Eukaryota; kingdom Metazoa; phylum Chordata; class Mammalia; order Perissodactyla; family Equidae; genus Equus; species Equus quagga. The sequence continues at coordinate 75,234,349 of NC_060280.1, read as the reverse complement.
GTTTGCCCCCAGAGCCCTGGGCAATACTCCAGCAGGCAGAGGATGCAAAGCACTGCCTTCTGGGATCTTCTCCCAGAGAAGGTGAGGCAGGGCTGGGCCTCCAAGAAGGGAGAGGCTGTGGGCAGGATTGGAGAGTGGAGGGCAAGGAGTTTGATAAAATGAGTGATCAGACAACGCAGGCGGGAAGCCCCGGAAAGACAGGCAAGGTGTGTTCAGAGAAACACCACAGGACTAATCTTGCCTGAGCAAAGAATGCTCCCTGATATCCGCAAATTAGAACCAGGCTTGGGCCTTGTTATTTCCTAGTATTTATGGTTCTTATCCCTCCAATTTTCTGTTTTCTCATTAGACCCACTCAACAAGCCTGCGAGGTGGGTTGGGCTGGGCTTACCCTGTTTTTCAAATGAGAAGACTGAGCCTTTGTCTTAGTCCATTCAGGTTGCTGTGATAACTTACCGTGGACTGTGTGGTTTAAGCAACACATGTGGTTCTTGAGACAGAGAGTCTAAGATTCAGGTCCCAGCATCACTGGATTCTCAGTGACGGCCCTCTTCCTGGTTATGTCCTCACTTGGCCTTTCCTTGGTGTGTGCACACAGAGAGAGTTCTTGTCTCTTCCTCTTTTTATAAGGGCATTATTCCCAACATGGGAGCTCCACCCTCATGACCTCATCTAAACCTAATCACCTCCCAAAGTTCCACCTCTTAATACCATCACACTGAGGACTGGGGCTTCAACATGTGACTCTCGGGGTGACACCTAGCCTTGCTAGGTGGCAGGAGAGACAGCATGAGGATCCAGGCTTCCGGATTATTATTCTGATCACACCGCCACCTACCCTATCTTGTCACTACACCCGGGAGAAGAGAAGCCCACAGCACTCTGAGCCAAGGCCTCCCCTGGGCCCCACAAGTTCTCTCTGAGCATGTGACATCTCTCTAATTCTGCCAACACCTCCCACAAAGAACATTCCTCTCCCTCCAGTCTGCCACCAATGCCATCTCCCTTTTCTGGAGCTAATGAGGCAGCAGGCCCCACACAGGGTCCCAGTGACAGCTGCTAGGAGCATGTTTCCTGAAGCCAACCGCTGGACCTGACAAGACATGTTAATTAGGAGATGATGTATCGTGGTAGGACACATGGGCCGCGTGGCAGCTGGATGGGCAGCGTCAGTCACCATGGAGCCAAGGAGGCTTCCATGACATTCCTAATTAGGAGGAGCTTGTCCTCCTCACCAAGTGACAGGCCCAGACTTGGTAAAGACAGCACCACTTGGTGTCCCAGCAAGGGCCACCCAGAAGCCTGCCCGAGCAACAAGGTTTAGCTAGAGGGCTGCCTATGGGAACACAGGCAACATAACAATGCTTCCACTCGGCCTTCAAGGCCTTCACAATCTGGCTTCGACCTACTTCTCCTTTCTCGCTCCCCCAGCGATTCTGAGCATCATGCAGTCACCTTTCCCAAACTGGCCCCTGCTCACTTCTGTGAACTCGTTCAGTTCCCTGGGCCCGAAAGTCCCTTATCGCCACCTCCTTCTCCTTATACTGAAATACAACTGGAAGTTAAAGACTCAGCTCAAATGCTGCCTTCTTCTAAAAGCTTTGCCTCATTCCTTCACACACACGTGTACGCACGTGTACACACACACACCTTCCTTTGAGAGTGAGTTCAAAACTTTTGTTATTCTTTAATGCGACTTATCAAGAGGTCAGTATGCAGGGCCAGTTGTTAAAGTACTAAACTATTTTCACACTGACCGGGAAGGAGCCACTGTCCCAAGCCCCCTCAACCAACATGCTTCTACTATTCCCAGACCCCTCTAAGAGACCCCCTGCTGTCCAGCACCTAAAGAGTTAATGCCTGGCCCAAAGGACTCTGCTTTAGCCCTATGGCTGGTGTCCATTCTGACTGGTTGATGCCCCTGCTGTGCCAGTTATTGACTATTTGCATGTCAACCCTGCTCATCAGTCTGGTGTCTATCCATGTAGGGTGTGCTATTCCTCCATTAGAATGTCGGCTCTGCTCCCCAAGGGGTCCATGGTCGCACATATGCTCAGAACCACTGTTTTCAAAGAACTCAATGACAGGACGCCTCCCCCAAAGTCCCCACATGCTGCTGAGCTGAGGCACTGCTGTTCTCCCTCTAGGTCTTAATCCCATGAGGTCCCTTCTGGACCCAGAATTGCAGAATTGTGTATCTCACAGGGCCAATGTATGCTCCCTAAACCCAACTGACAGCTCCTACTCCAACAGCATTATTTTCCAGAGTATATTCCCTCCTTCATCAAATAACCACAGGGTACACCTACTGTGCACCAAGAAGTGGGATACAAAATGAAAAAGACACATTACTTCCCCACAGAAATTCAAACTGCAGTGGAAGTAGATGAGAAAACGAATAAATACAGCACGAGAAGGAGGCTGTTATAACAAGGATGTGATAAAGGGTGAGTGGCGTTCTGTGGGAGCTCAGAGGAAGAACTGCTCCTAACCCTACACAGGAGAGGCGGGGAGGGCTCTCAGGGGCTGGAGAGAAGAACCGGCTCTTTTTAAGGATGGATAGAAATTTCCTGGGCAGTAGATGGAGGAAAGATGTTGAAGACACAGGGAATTTCATATATAAAATATACAGAGGATGAGAGGGCATAGAATTGTCAGCAGTGTCCAGAGTGGCTGGGAACAGGAGGGGTGGGACATCCAACTGAAGCGGGGGGCGGGGGTGAGTTTGTGAGCATCGTGCCAAGGAGTTCATCCAGCCAGCAGAGGGGCTGATGGAGGTCTTTGTGCCAGGAAGTGACAAGATCAGATTTGTCTTGTAGCCAGATAATGTGAGTCGCAGCATGTAGACTGAATTGGAATATAGGAAAGATGGGACAGCCTGCAGAATTTGACTGAGATGGGATTTGTTTGTGAGTAATTGATTTCTTACCATTACTAACCCTGAGGTTTTCACAGAGCCTTTTTGGAAGGAAATATCACTTGTTTCAGGTCATATATTCAGATAGTTTCCAGAGATCCTACCTAAGCGTGACTGGGAATAGACCTGGGTAAAAAATCCTGAGATCTGGATGTCCTGATCCATAAGTCCATGAGTCCATGACTACCTCTCTGTGTGACCTTGAGCAAGAAATGTAACTTCTCTGAAAGCAGTCACTGGAATCTTGCACTAAAGCAAACACATGCTCAGCTCAAGCAGGGCACAGGGTAGGAGCTGTTATCTAGGGCCTACTACTGCGGGATTGGAAGAGTTCTGCCTGGTTATTATAGGGATGTGTAGTGCTTCTGGTTGGGTCGGGGGGAACCCCTCTATTCTGTGCAGCAGGGTAGGGTCTGACTTTCCAGGGCCTGGCAAGCTTTCATGACAAGAGTGTAGGATGCCCCTGCTTTCTAATAATCAGTGACCTGCATGATGAGTCACTAGGAAATGCTGTCAACAGTCAGCACTGCTTTCACAACCAGCACCCTGCCCCACCCCAATTCCCACCATCCTTACCTTGGTCAGTCTTGAAAAAGTACAGGCTACCTCCCTAAGCCCTGGGGCAGCCTCCAAGGGCCCCTTCTAGCAGTCCCACTCTCAAGGTTGGCTTCAAGTCAAGCATCTTGAGGTCGCCGCATTACATCATGACAGTTGTTATTGATGTTTGGGAATTACTCAGCCCTTTGAAAAATCACAGCCACAATGTTTGTCTCCATTAACATCCATGGCAGCACTTCAGTGAATCAATAGGATACTTAATGCTGAATTACACGACATGCCCAGGCAGCCTGCCTCTGTGGAGCATAATCTGTCAGGTGAATACCATGGAGAGTGGTCCAAGCCTACTGTGCAGGCCCCGGACCGGGAAGGGGAGACCCAGCTTCTCATACTGAGATAAATATGCATTTGTTTACCTGCTAGAAATGAACCACAGGTTCTTGGTCTTTCCAATTATAGTTGCTTTTTAATCACCTGATGGTGCTTTCCTCATCTTTCTGGTGTAAGTGATTCATGCTTTATGGTCTAAGAAAGACCCAGGGTTTTGTTTTTCTCGTAGAGGAAATCAGAGGAGAAGAAAAGCATAATCTGCTCAGTGAGAATAACAGATGATTCCAGCTGCACAAACTTACCCTCATTCTCTGACCCACCCATCTTTCCTGCGGGCTTTCAGCCTCTAGGTGTCTTTGTCCTTCATTCCTCTTGATTTGACCCAAAATGCCATTTTCCTTGTTAGTAGCCTGACCTGTCCTCCAGGGATCTCAAAGCACTAAATCAGTGCCCATCAGTGGCAAGGAGGGGCCTTCCCAGGCCACAGGCGGAAAAGCAGTCACTGCAGCTGAAGAGAGACGAGCTTATCTGCTGTCCTCCTCCAAGCTTCTGTCTCTGATTCTGACCATTCAAGCCCTATTTACTGAATTCAGACAACTGCTCACTATTGCTTTCTCAACGGGCTAAAATACTTCCTTGTCAGCCCCGCATGAACTGGGGGGAAAGGCATAATTTTTATTGCTTGGTTCAGCGCAGGCCCCACTACATGGAAGAGGACATTTCCGGTTGGTTTGTTCATTTTCTTGAGGATCTAGAATTTCACCATATGTCTTCATCTTCTAGCTTAACGTTTGGTCAGTGACTTTCTCTTACCTCCTTTGGCTGGTCTGTTCTCTTATTTTAAGAAAGCAAGAGGGAATGCTGGGCACACAGCCAGCCCTGACCACAGGGCTCTCTTTCCTTACTGGCTTGTCAACTGATGCCCCTTTTACCTGCCTTCTCACTCGCGTCTGGTGTCCCCTCCTTCTTCATCATTCAGGATTCACACAGATGCTTCTCTGATCATTCCATTGGCTGCAAAACCTCATCAGCACATCGAGCAGTCAACATCATAAAATACCAACCTAGTCCCCTCCGTCAGAGACCTTGGAATGACAGTGAAGGAGCAAGAAACGGAGAAGAGCACACTGGAGGTTGTGCCCGTGGAGATGCGGGAAAACAAGAGTCCCTCACCCACTTACGCATCATCCAGACTGAGACCACACTGCCCTGACGCTGCTCCCTGGCTTCTCTCCCACGCACCAAGAGGGGACGTGTTTTCTGGCCAGGCAGACTGCACATGTGCAGAGACCCTTCGCTCTCCTTCCACGTGACATGTTGGTCTATCTTCCACACGTGTAGGTATGTTTAAGAGAGGGAGAGAGGAAGAAAGCTGTCCTGCGAGGGACTTTGGCTGTGTCATCATAGACAGATGACTCCTATTTCTATTTTCTTATCTCTAAAATGGTTGTTGGGAAGATCAAATGAGATAATTAGTGGGTAACACTTTTTTTTTTTTTTTAAGATTTTATTTTTTCCTTTTTCTCCCCAAAGCCCCCCGGTACATAGTTGTATAGTCTTCGTTGTGGGTCCTTCTAGTTGTGGCATGTGAGACGCTGCCTCAGCGTGGTCTGATGAGCAGTGCCATGTCCGCGCCCAGGATTCGAACCAACGAAACACTGGGCCGCCTGCAGCGGAGCGCGCGAACTTAACCACTCGGCCACGGGGCCAGCCCCTAGTGGGTAACACTTTATAAATTATAAGTGTAAATAAATATAATTCAGTAAGAGTCTGGGAGTCAAATTACCTGGATCTGAATTCTGGATCCACTGCTCCCTATTTCTGTGACTTTGTGCAAAATACTTAACTCCTTAGTGCCTCAGTTTCCTCTCTGTAAAATGGGGCCCAAATAGTACCTGCCTTATGAAACCTATTGTCAGGATTAAAAGAATTAACATAGATAAAGCACTTAGAACAGTGCCTGGCATGTAGTTAGCACTACGAAAAGTGTGGTTGATGTGATTATTCTCCTCTTTTAGAATTGGAGCTCCTAGGAGTAAAGAATCTAGTTTCCCCTAAAGTGTAATGAAGGTGCCAAGTTAATTGCATTGGGACCTGATAAGAGTGTGCGAGATCTTGCTGTGGCCACAGGGGCCACTGATTGCCGCCCTGCCCTGAGGAGGGGTTATCAGCAGCTGCCCCTCCTCCAGAGGGACCAGTAGCACCACCCCTCACAAACCAGGACCAGTTACTCTCCTCCCCTCTTCACCCTGCGCTCCAGACCCCAAGACCTTTGTCCAGAGAATGGAGACTCAAGATTCAATATGAGATAAAGTGTGTCACCATTTTTAACATTTATAAGGCACTTTTAAGAAGAGTAATTAGAACAGCACCCAAAGGTGTGATAATTTTCTCTAAGAACATCACGTTCTCCACTGGCTGGTTTAGTGCATGAACAACAACTACGTGGAAAATACCCTGAAAATGCAGTATGAGCCACAAATCTCAAGAGAGATTAGCAACCCTAGCAAAATAGTGCCACAAATGCACTGCCAGATCCCTCCTCTAATCTGCGCCAAGGCCCTGATTCCCACGCCCACCTGTGCCCAGCCAGCGCCTGGACAGCACCTCAGAGCTGTCCCCTCCAGAAATAACCCACCCCGCAGTCCCAGGGGCTGCAATGTACGTCCCTCCCCGGCCCCGGGTCCCCAACTCTGTCAGCAGCCAAATATGCGCGTTTTTCACCGATGTTAGACAAGATAATTATCTTCATAAGGTTTGAGAAACATGATGATATATCTCATTTTATATAGCTCATTAAGGTTAGAATTTAGTGCAAGGTGGTAAAACAAATCTAAAAATATAAGGTAATATAGTAAAATCGATAGGGATTATTAGGAGCAAAGTGTTATATCGAAGGCGATAAAGCCTTGAAAATCCAAGAAAACAGTGTCCTAGTAAAACTACAATAAATGACTATGACTTAATCACTTGGTAAATAACTTGGTATTTCGATGGATTTTATAGCTTCATGGTATAAAAAAAAATGCACATTAGGGATTTATCCAAGATAGTACTTACAAAGAACGTATCCAAGAGTAGTATCATTTTGGCAATTTACGCTCTTACATATTAGTACATATTTTCTACATGATCTACTTTTGTCTGTGTGTGTGAGAGAGGAAGATTGGCCCCAAGCTAACATCTTTTGCCAATCCTCCTCTTTTTGCTTGAGGAAGATTGTCGCTAAGCTAACATCTGTGCCAATCCTCCTCCATTTTGTACGCGGGACACCACCCCAGTATGGCTTGACAAGTGCTCTGTAGGTCTACGCCCAGGGTCCAAACTCACGAACCCCTGGCTGCCAAAACAGAGCATGTGAACTTAACCATTACACCACTGCGCTGGCCCCCACATGGATCTACTTTTTAAGCCTCTCAAGTGCTTTTAAGATTTCACTTGCCATTAGGCCATCACTCTGCAGATTTTTAAGTCTTTGAGCATACAAAATTATGTTATTCACTATCCTCTCCCACTTCAGAGAACAGGCCAACTTACAAATTCCTAGAGGAACTTGATTTTCCTAACTATTTTTCCTTTAGCTGGGTACTAATTCCTAATATTGGTTTAGAAAAGAGGAAGCCATTTTACTTGAAGTTCTCATCACCTATTTAAATAACCCAAATCAAAAGAGGTTCTCCCATCCCCCACTCAGAGCTGTTCTGAATAGTCAAATGAAGATTAAACTCTTGATTTAAGTAGCTACATCTTAGCAGTAATTAACATGTACATCAAATACTTTTTTCCTTTGATATGATATGGTACTAGAATTTAAACCCTGATGAAGGTGCCAAAATTAACTGCAATGGGAAATGAATAATAATTCTTTTAAGATGACTTTGCCCTTTGCATTAGCTTACATTCAAGCCCTTTACCAGACTCTGTGCTCTGCTCTTAAGAAATCTGCAAGTCAGGCATGCAGGTCAGTTCCAGAGATCTATGAGTCCAGGGGGGAAAAGAAAAAGCCCTCGGCCCTCAGCTCTATGCCCATTTCTCTCTCTGTTCTCATTCCCACTAGTCAGACTTGACCTTCCTCACTAGTCTTGTCTCAAAGAAGAAAGCAAAGGTTGTCTTCTCCAGGTTTGGATGATTTGAAAAAGCTAGAGAAGGAATTTAAAGTGGGGTTTGAGGCAGAAAGAGATCAAGAAACCTGTAAAGACATTTGAAGCAGGCAGGAAGAGGATGGATATGGGACCAGAGAAGGGACTAATGGTAGCTTCTCCTTAGTGTGGAGATCCTTATGGTTAACTTCCCAGGTCAGTGGTTCTCTAATTTTGAGGATGATGAAAATTTGAGACTTAAATGACAGTGATTAACTCTCTTCCCAGAAATGCATACAAGATACATGTGCACACACATACATAACCATTGTGTACGGGATATGTGGACCCATCCACGGACCCACAAGCCCCACATTAAGAACCCCTGGCCCATAAAGACTTAGTCTAATACTCTTCATTAATCAATGTTCATGGAATTAACAGTCCCACCGACTCTTGGGTTGGTCAAGAGTGTGTTTGATCCGGGTACCACATTTTAATAAAGACGTGGACAAACAAGAGATTGCCAATGAAGAGTGACCAAGATGGTGAGGAGTCTAGAATCCAAGGACCAGTTGAACTAACAGAGGAAGTTCAGAAAGAACTAAAGGGAAATATGATAGCTGATAAAAATTTGAAGAGGGAAGTAACCTTGGTTTTGGTTTTGGTGCAGGACTCATTACCAGAAAAACCAAGTGTGATCAGTAGGAGAGCTTATAATCTTTCCAGCAATTAGAGGTGCCTGCTTGCAATCCAATCTCCACAGAGCATCCTTTTAAAATATGAATCAGATTATGTCACTTTCCCATTCAAACTCATTGAATGGCGTCCCACCACACGTAGGATAAAATCCAAAGTCCTCACTATGCCACGTGGACCTACACCGTCTGGCTTCCGCCTTCCTCTCTGAGCTCATCTCCTCCCATCCTTCTCCTACTTGATTGTTCTCCAGGCCATTGGCCTTCTTTCATGTGACAAACTCAGTCTTGCCATCTCCCAGAGCTGGATGAGAGAAGGGGCCACGTTTCTCCATGACCCGCCATCTAATTTTATGGCATGCCCGCCGACCAAATCCACATCTGTTTAATGATGAGGGCACTTTCCCAACCTGCAAGCAACCCAGCAACTCCCGACCTGTGGTCTGAGACTGCAGCTCAGCCTGGGCAAGCCAGGATGACCTCCTCCCAGAGCACTTAGTAAATCCACAGGGCCGAGTGCCTGAAAGTTCCCCCCTAAACCCCCAGCCTCAGGCCAGACCACCCGTCTAGAAGATGGCATGATATAGTAAAAGGAACACAGGGGCCTGAGTCAGGTTTAGATAAGACTCCCTCACTATAGCTTCTAATTTAATCTTCAAAACCTCTGGGAGCCTCAGTTTCCTCATCTGTAAAATAGAAATCTTATCACGTGTCCCATATGTTTGTCATCGGCAACAAATGGGATCATGTATTTTAAGTACCCAGTTCTGAAATGTCTGCTCCCATCTTTGTCCTTACCATCTTATCACTATCATCCCCAGCCCCTCCAGAGAAAGAGTTTTCCGGGACCCCTGTACCCTATCCCTAAGCAATCTAACAGGAGAGCCATCAGTGCATCTAACTAAATTCCCCCTTCTACTTGAAGCTTGATTTTGGCCACGTTTAAGAAGAATGCCATAGCCTTTAGAGCAGAGCACACCATGTCAAGGGAATCATGGATCCCACCGACTTCTCCTCCCTCTCTTTCCTTTCCCTGTCGCTCCTCACCCATGTTAGCCCCCTGCCCCATCCATTTTTCCAAGCCTCCATTTCACAGTTCTCGTTGTAGCCTTCCACTAATTGTCAACACCAATAGTGGAATATTATTTCTGTGCCTTTAGCTATGCCATCACTTTGATGAAAGACTTCCTTGGAGCACTCCCTCCTCCATCAGCCTCTTCCACCCCTCTGCCTTGTACCCTGAGCCATGCAGTAATGCAATCATTGTGTCTCTGTGAAATGAACAGAGAGACTAACATGATGTTTCGTGGCCAGAGCAGTCATGCATCTCCCTCCACACCCAGGACCCCTCTCCATTCTGTCCTGTCGCCAGGGGCATATGAGGGAGTCTGCTCCCCAGACGTGTAACCATAGGGTTTAATGAGAAACGCAGGCGGGTGGCAGAGGAGGCCATGATATCCGTTACCTGGAGCTGAGAGAGAGCCGTTCCGTCCTGGAGCCTGTGTGGCCCACAATAGTGAGGTTCTGCCTTTGGACCAGGCCAGCACCTTGATGGTGGGACCTGGGGTAGGAGGCTGATGGGAGCGGTAACCAGGTGACCTAGGACTTTACAAATCTGCCCAGCCTCTGGCTCCATCATCACCCGGGACCATCCTAACTCAATTCATACTCACTGCCGTGGCATGACCAGATCACCCGGAGCTGTCTCCCTTTCGCCTGAATGCCTCTGGGGTTGGGAGTCTCAGCAGGCAGGGTAACAGAGCAGTTTGGAGCACAGGTTTTGAGTCCGACAGGCTTGAGTCCACAGCCAGCCTCTGCTGCATCCTGGCTGTGACTGTGCATGTTACGTTACTTAACCTCCCGAAGCTCCAGCTTCCTTAACTGCAGAGGCGGGTAACAAATATACCTACCTCATAACGCTTCAGCAGGGTTAAAGGAATAAAGCAAGAAAAGTGCTTTGCATAGCGAGCATTAAGGACAATACTTAATAATCATAGAAAGGATGATAAACATTTGTTAAGACTGTGTCAGGAACTGGGTCAGGTACTAGGACCACAGAGATGAAAAAGATTTGGTCTCAAGGTAGAGAAGATGGTCATAAAAGCAGGTGCTGATACAGAGGTTTGCATAGGGGGTGGGGGAGCACAGCTTGACATTACAACAATTCCTCCTTATAACGCAACACAATCAGTTTCCCCAACTCTCTACTCGCTGGCCTGAGTTCGGCCCCCGGAGCATCTGCAATCGTCCAATCCCTCTGCCACATAACAGCCTTCAGCCTCCAGGAGACTGCAGATCATGCCCCCCCCCCCCCCACCCAGTTCCCTCTTTTCTAGGCTAAACAGGCCCAGTTCCACTCTAGAAATAATAAGCCTGCCTTATCTCTCCACATGCCTTTCTCCAAGGAACAAAAGCTATTTTACCAGCCCCAGCTCATCCATCTTCTCAGCACCATGGGCCCACAAAGAAAGGAAGATTTACCTGCCCCAACCCAGGCCTGACACAGAGAAATTCAATTGCCTTCGGATCCCCCCCAGAGTCCCCCAGTTGAGACGCCTCAAACCCTAGCTCAGCATCACCATCCAGCGGTTGTGGCCCACCTGACTGCAAACACATCTCACCAACTTTGGCTGGTGAGACATCACCACCCAGCTCATAGCACTGGGCAACCAGAAATCCAGAGGAACCTTTGAGATCATCTGGACCAGGGGATCTCAGCCCTGGCTTCATGATAGAATCACCGGGGAGTGTTTAATAAAGACACCGATGTCCAGGCCCATGCACCCACTCACAAGAAATTCTGATTGAATTGATCTAAGGGCTTGGGCATCAACACAGTTTTCAAAGCTCTCTGGGACATTCTAATACACAGCCAGGATTAAACACTCATCCATCCAGCTCATCATTTCCTTTTGCACTTGAGAAAACTGTCCACAGTAGAAATGATCTGTCCAAGGTCACAAAGCTAGAGAAGACAGCAGGATTAGAAGTCCTGGCTCCTGACTTCCAATCTAGTATCTTTTTCACTGGACTCCCTGGAGGTTAACATTCTGACTTCAAACTAGAATCCGAGGGGTGTGCCATAAGATGCGACAGAGAAATAGATAATGGATCTGACTCTTCCGACCCCTAAACCAATCATGTTAATCCCTCTCCTCTTTTCCAAGTCTTCTCTACTCCACTCTCACCCCTGTACTCCACTCTTGAAATGTGGTGTCAAAATGCCATCCACAAAGGGAGAGCTCTATTCAGTTTTCAGCCAAAAGAATTACACAGGAAAGAACCTCATCGTAAATCAAGAGCCAAAAGCAATTCCTAAAACCAAATTAAGGTCCTGAGCATTCAGCAATGCCTCTTTAGAAATCAACCCTTCAGGTTCATTCCTCTGCTACATAAAAGCTATGGGGGGGGCGGGGGGTGAGCCGGGGGGAGAGAGAAACGGTATTAAAATTCTAGAAATTTAATCTGAAATAAGTACTATTTTCTGGCCAAGGTAATGCAAAGGTTTGAGTTCTCCATGTGACAGAGCTACTTTACATTTTAATAAATGCACAGTGAGAAAATAATATTATTGCTCTGATATTGGGAGATTATTTGTGAACATAAAATATTAGAACTCGTCGGGAAGGCATTTATTTTCTTTTTCCTTCTTTCCCTACTGCAATATTCTTTCACCTAATAGAAGATGATTGCAAAAATAATTATATCAAACAGTGGCCAACACACCAAATAAATGGGAAAAAATGAAGGTTATCTGGCATTGGGTTGTAAACACAAGAAGGGGAAAGCGTGAGTGGAGGCAGGGGGAGATAATTGCACATCAATCAGATGATTACAGAGTGGGAGGAAAAAATTAAGGCGACTGATTGGCTGTTGAATGTTCCCATCCCAGGTGGAAATCAGAGCATGGATGGGAACTCATCAGTCAAATTATCCACTTCCTATATCCATGTGGAAAAGCCAAAAATGTAGATGGAGTTCTTTGTTTGAGAAAATAACCTAACCTTAAAATGCTGCCATGTGTGAGCCTGTAATCACAGAATGCTGGGATCCACAGCCAGTTTCTGACGGTTCTTAAACTCCTGAAATTATGTGCATTCACACATATACATTCATCTGGAAAGGGATCCCATGGTTTTTATATCTTTCTAAAGGAACTCTTTATACAAAATAATTAAAAATAAAAACTTAAGAACCACTAAACTGGTCCATCCCCTTGATTTTAAAAATAAAGTAAATAAAAATAAAACTGTCCCCAGAAAAGTTTAGCAGTTCTGCAAAAAGTTAAATGTAGAATTACCATATGACCCAGAAATTCCACTCCTAAGTATATACCCAAGAGAACTGAAAACACATGTTCACACAAAAACTGTACACAATGTTCATAGCAGCTTTATTCATAATGGCCAAAAAGTAGAAACCCAAATGTCCATCTAATGATGAATAGATAAACCAAATGTGGTATATCCATACAATGGAATATTACTCAGCCACAAAAATGAATGAAGTACCCATGCATAGTACAATATGGATGAATCTTAAAACCATGATGCTAAGTAACAGAAGGCAGTCACGAAAGGCTACATATTGTATGATTCCATTTATATGAAATGTTCAGAATAAGCAAATCCATAGAAACAGAAAGTAAATTAGTGATTGCCAGCAGCGGGAGAGGACTGGGGAGTGACTGTTAATGGGTACAGAGTTTATTTTTAGGGTGATGAAAATGTTCCAGAATTAGCTAAGGGCGATGGTTGCGAAATGTTGTAAATATCCTTAAAAACCACTGAACTGTACATTTTGAAAGGGCGAATTTTATGTTATTGGCACTATATCTCATTTTTTAAATGAGTGTACTTAAAAAAAATATCCCCAATAACTTACTCACAAGTTCACCAGACAGTAGCAGGGCCAGATAAAAAGAGAGCATAGTGAGAACAAGTATAAGATAGAGGAAAGTAATCCACATTGGTGTCACATGTATTTCTTCATTCAAATATTGATGGCATGCTTCTTTACGCCAGGCATGCCTGGGCCCTGCCGACTCAGTGATGAACTAGACACACTCTTACTCCCTTGGCCTGTTGGTCCACTGGGAGGGAGACAGTTCACCAAATACACACGTGTTGTGTAATTACAATGGCAATGGGCATGGTGAAGAAGCACCGATGAAATCAGGGTGAGCAATGGGCTGGCAGGGCCTGGGCCACAGAGGCTTCCCTGAGAAGGAATGAGCACAGCATGTCTAAGGAACTGAAGAAGAGCCGTGTGGTCAGGGGCACCAGAGAAGGACAGAGGGCATGGTGGCTTCCAGAGAGACAGCAGGGCCCTGTAGACCAGGTTGAGGGTTTAGTTCTTTAGTCTAAGCTGATGGGTCAAGCAGAGATGTGATCTGTTTCTAAAGCATCAGACTGGCTGGTCTGGGGAGCACGCTGGGAGAGGCAGCATCGACATGCAGAAAGCAGCTGGGAAGCTACTGTGGTCTTGTCAGGCAGAAAAAAGGTCTGGGGACCAAGGTCCCCAACAGGCACATGGCCCAAAGAGCAGCCAACTGCGGGATACTCATGGGAAGGCAGAGGAAAGCAACCTTGAGCAAATTATATTCCAACATCTGGACTCTGGCATGTCAATCTGCCTGCCACAGCTTCAAGAAAGATGTGAGAGCTAGAAAATAGTAACGTGAAAACTGAAGACGATGAGGTGGGAAACATGAAGACAGTGCGGTATCCTCAAAGTCCAGTTTGAAGAAGCGTAGGCGGAAAGGGAATGTAGCTTCAATGCAGGTACTCGCCCAGGGTATGAACGAAGTGAACAGAGACTGTGGAATAAATTGATTGGAGAACCACCACCCTGGAAGCTCAGAAGAAGCCTAACTCTACAAAGGACATTATCCTTCAAAAGTGTTGGAAGCTGCAGATGTAAATCGGGTATAGAAGGAAAGTCCTGGGGAGGTGTCGATGGTGGTGGTAACCGACAGTTATGATGGCTGGTATTCACCGAGCGTTGTGAGCCAAGAACTGGGCTAGGTGTGTTACATGCATTATCTCATTTAATTTTCCCCATGACCCTTTGAGGGAGGTCCTGTATTGTCCCCACCTCTCAGACAAGGCCACTGTGACTTTTAAGGAACTTTCCTGAGTCCCATGGCTAGGAGGAAGGGGAGCCAGACCCTACTGTGGGCAGTCTGCACGTGCACTCAGGAGGATGGCCTCCTCCGCTCCATCCCAGGTTGTCCGAGGCTGTCAGAGGTGTCTGGATTCCTCCCGAATCTTGGAGATCTATGGCCCAAAGTCCCAGCCTTCAAATCTCTCGCCTGTGTCAGACTGCAAAGGCCAAGAATGTCTTGGGCTCTGCAAGGAATGGATATTCCTGGGGAGGCCACTGAGGGACCTTCAGGTGGCCATGAAGGAAACTGCTCTAAGAGAGACGGAGAGCCCTCCATGTGACCACAAGGAAGGTGGGATTTCTCCAAAGGTCCCTCTTCTCTTTTGCCCCTTCTGTAGTCCAGGCCCCTCCAGACTCTCACGGGCTCCTTTGCCCCCATTTGATTACAGCACAGAGCCTGGCGTTTGTCGAGGGCTGTACAGCTCCCAGACCTCCATCACAAGTACCCTCCCACAGTGAGGAGATGGTGGTTGGCATCTCACATTACCACCATCGCAGGCCAGGCTATTCTGTTATCCAAGGTATGTCCCTTTCGTCCTTGAACCCACAGCATGCATTTGTTAATATGAAGCATTGCTTGGGAAGAAGTTTAACTAAATCCTCTTTGAGGGACATCAAATTCCCCTCACCAACTTGTCACCTCCCAATGTTCTTCTGAAGTGGGAGGCAAGGTTGTACAAATGTTTAAGAGCACAGGTTTTGGAGTCAGGCCTAGCTTTGCAACTGAATAAATGGGTGACCTTGGGCCAGTTAATCCCCCTGAGTCTCAGTGTCTTCATCAGTAAAATAGAAATAATAGCAACTTCCAACAACATGGGGTTGTTCTGAGGATTTGCTGAAACTACCTACACAAAATTTTTATCTTTGTGCCTGTCACATAGTAAGTATTCAATTAATGTTAGCTGCTATTATTAGTAACGACTAACAGAAAGAACAGTCACAATAGGAATGAGATGGACAGTGGTCTGCAACCTCTGCTGCATGTTACAATCACTTGGGGCGCTTCCAACCCTCTTGGTGTGAGGCCGCGCCCCATGCCAATTAAATCCGAATCTGGAGTGAGAACCAGTCCTCAGTAGAGCCAGAGTTCTCTCAGATGATTCCAGTACGCAGGCGAAGTTGAGAACCGCCAGAACAGGATGACCCAAGATCCATGCCTTCCCAGCTCCATCTACTCAGCTGAATTTAATGCAAGTGAGCATGCCTCGGCGGCTCCCCCAGAAAGGAGCTGAGCCAAACATGGAGCCGTCCTCTTACCCTGGTTTCACACACGTTCACCACCCCTCTCTCCGAGCCCACGCCCTGGCATCTGCCTTTCTGCCTTTCGGGAAGCCACTCTTGGCCTCAAAGTCTCGCCAAGTGGGTTGAGAAGGAGACCTTCTTCACATATCTCCCAAGGCAGGATAACTCTGGTGGGCTAGCCCTGTTGTCACTCACACAAAAGGAAATCAGATATCATAGATGCCAGGTAAACAATGTGCAATTAACCCAGCCACCAGCCCCAGGGAAAACACACAGCCCCCTTGGCAACAGGCTAAACCGAGACATTATGGAAGCTGCCTAGGGCTGCACAGGTGTGGCTGCTAAGCCTCAGTCCTTCAGAAGCTGCCCCCTCCCTCCCAGCCCCATTCCTGGAGTCCCAGCCTCAGCAGGAGTCTTGCACACCCAAAGTGGATGGGCGTTGTCAATTTAGCACAATTAACTGTGGAGTTAGAGCTGGGAGGAACTTTAGCCCCGTCTCCGCGGAAGCTGTTTCTGGTTCTCCTACAATAATTGCATTTTTCTTCCATAACTGACCCCCTGGCTTGAGTGTTCCTGCTACTTACCACGACAGCGACTCAGTTTATCGGGGACACAGATGAACTGCCTGACTGTGCAGCGGCCACAGCCTGCTGCCCTTCCAGCCCCCTCCCTGCCCCAGGCCTTGGTCTCCTCCCTGTGCAGGCCCATTTTCCATCCTGCACCAGAGGCACACACCATGCACCACTGCAGTTAGGCCCCAGGAAGCTGCAGATGGTGAGTGCTAGTTACCCACCTGCGAGTGTGCCTGACACACTGCCTCTGCACCAGCCTCCCCACCCCGGCTGGAGTTCTGTGCACCACCGGGACCACTATCACCTTAGGCCAGGGGGTGAGAAGGGGCGGCTCCTACTGCAGCCACAGGGCCTTGTGCATGGATCAGTTCAGGGCATTACTGGCTCGGAAGAAAGGAGCTTTGCTGAAGGAAGCCATTTGGAGAGGGGAGGGGAGAGGAGGTGCTTCCTAAAACACCTGCCATGGAACTCACTCCAGGAAGGCCAGCCTGCACCTCCCACAGACAGAGGAGGGGCACCCGGGGCTAAATGCAGTCAAAAAGCAAGGTTAGTGAGTTTAATGAGGTGATCTGAGGCAGCTTAATTCGGCTCGAGAGCCTGGGGCTGGAGGAGGAGCCCCGCGGAAAGTCAGAAGTTAAGGCTGTACTAATTAGGTTTCACAAATGCCTTTGTTACTCAGCCTGCCAGGTGGATGGGAGGCTCCCCGGGGCTCCCGAGCCCGCCCACTCAGCTGCCTCCTCCCTCCCCCACCTGTCCCAGCCCAGCAACCCCACCCCACCCCCGCAGTATTCCTCGCACTGACACCCAGGCTCCAAGTGCCCCCACCCCCGCCCCACCCTGTGGGGTGGTCTGAAGGGAGTGGACAGAGCAGCGCAGCGGCAACCAGACTCCCTCCCGACTGGTAAGAGACTGGGTGGTAGGCAAGCTGGTGGCGAGAAAGGCTCAGCAGAGGGCCAGGCGGCTGTCAGGGCCCCGTCGCCTTGCTGGGGCTGCCCTTTCTGGCCTTGCAGCTGCAGGCTCACCCAGCAGTGCCTTTTGTCCTCCGGTGAGTGGCGATCCTGAGAATCCTGTCTAGGGCCCTTATCGGTTGCCAGCTGTTGAGGACCACCCCCCTGGGTTCACTTCTGCACCCCTGAGGCTAGGACTGAAGGGACCCCGAAAGGAAGGGAGCGTCGGCCCAGCCTGGGCAGACCTGCGCTTAAGCAGGTGATGGAGGCTCAGTTTCTCCGTCTGTAGAAGGGCTCGCTGCAGAGGGCCTCTGGGAGGGACGGAGGTCAGACGCGCAGTGGTGGAGGCTTGTTTTGACCTTGCTGCTCGAGGGTTACCACTCTAAGGACAGAGGAAGCCTCTTAATGCCGACATGATGATAACAGCAAGCAATTAATAATGGCCATAATGGTTCTTTGAGCGCGGAGCCCACCTTTCTCCGGGGGCGGCGCTGAGTTCCTGCTCCCTAAGGAGGGCCCCACCTGTGAAGAGGCTGCTCCCTCCAGTGGAAGGCGGCGGGTATGGTCCGCGAGCTCCCGCCTCCGCACCTCTCCTTCCCAATGTCGCCGTTGGCCCTTCCTCCACCAGCCAGGAATGTTCACATTCGCATGGGACAACGGCCCGACCATCACACACTCACTGGGTCTGACACCAAAATGTGATAAAGCGATGTGATCGCTCGCGCTGCCGCCTCGGTTTCCTTTGCTGTAAGAGGAGGAGATGGGCCCTCAGCCCCCGCCCCCTCGATGGCCTCCGGGGAGGTCTGGCTGGTCCGCGGCTGCCCAGGAGAGCCCTCGGAAGGGGCTAACCGCTTAATGAGTAAACGTGCCGCGTGCAAATTCCGAACCCTGGAACCCGGCAGCTGGCAGGCAGGTTGTTCAGCTGCTGACTTCAGCTCGAAATTACCTGCCGGCTATGCCATCTCCCCGCGTTGTCTGCGCTTCCTCCTCCCCACATCCAGAGCCCTCCCCTTCCCCCAAGTCCCTCCCTTCTTTGATCAGTCTAAGCTTTTAAAGAAAAAAATTAGGGCGGAGGCAAGCGAGCCTGTTGATGCTTGGCAGTTAAGGGAAGTTTCTAGGCCTCTGCAGAGTTTGAGCAGAATGTCCCTGGAATGTGAAACATGCCCCCTGGGTTCCCTCTCCTCACTGCCAACCTTGAACGGAGTCACTGGGCTTGGGAACTGGGACTGGAGTTCTCTGGGCCCCGCCCTGCAGCAGCCTCACCTTGCTCCCCACCCTGCACTGTCTAGGTCTTGGCCTGGCATCAGCCCTGAGACGTAGGGGGCTGCCTGGGATGTGGCCCCGGGACAAACCCAAGGTAATAAAATGGGGAAGGGGCTCCCAGGGAGCCTGGACTCTCCTTCCCCGTGGCCCTGTGAGGTCAGTGATGACGATGCTGACGTTTCATGACTACGTCCCAGGCTCTGTTCTAAAGGGTTTCCGCGTCTCATCTTGTTCAGTCCCCACAACAACCCTATGAGATAGGGCTTATTGTTTCCCCCGTATTTTACGGACTGCGAAACTGGAACGCCCGGATGTGAAGTACGTTGTCCAATATCACACAGGTAGTAGGTAACAGAGCTGAAATCTGAGCCCAGGCAGTCTGACTCCAGAACCCACACACATAAATACTGTGCTAAGCGGTTTCCTCATAAAAGTAATACTTTAACATTAGTATTACTGGCTCTGAGTTGAGGGCTGTGTGTGCTAGGCACTGTGCTACGAGCTTGCATGCCTTTGCATGGAACGCTCACAACAGCCTTCTGAGGCAAAGGCTGTCATCATCTCCATTTTCACAGATGAAGAAATGGAGGCCCAGACAGATTAAATCACTAGCCCAAAGTCACAGAGATGGTGAGTAGCTGACTGCGATGCCTTCTCAAGTCTGCCAGAGCCCAGTGCCTGAGCCCACTTGGTGACATTACCTCTCCATGCTCCCTTCCAATGGGGACAGTTTGAGTGCCTCCTTTCCTTGAGCCAAACAAAAATGATTTCCAGATGCCCCCTCTGCCTGGGTGCCTCTGATTTGACCCTGGAGGAAAGGTGCTTAACTCCCAAGAGAGACCATGTCCCCCTGCCCTCCCAGACCTTGGCTCTCCACTGATGTGCCCCACGCTTGCCCCCTCAACCCTGCCCCCGGATCCCAGCATCCTTGTTCAGGCCGGTCAGGGATACGAAGCTCCAGGCCCAGCATGACAGATATGTATGGCCAAGAATGGTGATGTATTTATTAAGTGAAACCGACAACTTTCATTAACCCAAGTAGACATTATTAAAACGCGCCGGTTGTCTCTGGGAAATGAAGTACCCAGCACAGGCTGTGAGCAGAGCCCCTCTTGCGTGCTCCAAGCTGCTGAGTGTGGGCTGGGCCTCCCTCCTGGCATCCTGCAGCTCATCCATCATTTCCCATGAAGTGGGCCCCTTCCTGAGCCCTGACATTACTCCCCTTACAGCAGTCAACACAGGACTCCTCCCTCTGAGACAGAAATCCCAGCCCCAGGTAGCCTGAGGTCCCTAGACCAAGGAGACACCATTACTCCCACTGCCTTCCCCTGAAGATGAAGCTGCCCTCTGGGCTCCTGAGTGACCACATTAAATGCAAGACATTAAACCTGAGCAGAATCCTGGCCAGTGGCTAAGGAGGCACCACTGGAGGTGTGGCTTGGTGGCGTCTCAGCTTTCTAGCCAATGGGGTCAGTTACTAGATAGAGTTATCCACAGGGCCCAGTCAGAGCAGGTGGGAGAGCAGAGACGCAGGAGAAGAGGCAGGAGGATGAGAGGAACCCAGTAGAAAGGGCAGGACTTTCTGCGGAAGGCGGAAGACAGGGCTGACGGACTGCGCTGTGCACTGCAATCACGGCCTTTGCGGAGGTGCAAGAAGCAGGCAGCAGTAATGATCGTGTCTGCCACTGGGCAGTTTACAAGGCCCTTTTACGTAGACCATCTCATTTGCTCCGCCTAGTCCTGCTGTGAGGGAGATGGCATCCGCCTGGTTTCCCTTTCGTATGAATGATGAGAGGAGGCTCAGAGAGGTTAAGTAACGCAGGCGAATTTTCGGAGTTGGTAAGTGGCAGCTCCAGGATGAGTGCCTGGCCTCTGACCCTGCGTCTGGCCTTGTTTCGCTGTTTCACCTCATCTCACAGACCTCTTCTTTTGTTAAGTTCTGAACGCCGATGCCTGGCGAAGTCAAGATGCTCTTGTTTGGAGTGAGCCATTCTGTGCAGCCTCATACCTGCTCCTGGGTGCACCACGGGTTCAGGCAGTGTGCTGCGCACCCCCACCCTCCCACCCCTTGTGGTGAGGAACTGGAAGCCTCTGGCCACAGAAGTGGCCCGGAGGAGCACAGGCGTCAGAGCGGGCCGGCAAGGACAGTGCTTCCAGTGACTGGTCTTCCTCACCCCCCATTGCCTTATCTATACAGAGAACTCTGCAGGTCTGCGGAGGAGACAAAATGAGATGCTGTGCACACATTGTCTAGTGCAGGCCTGGCACACAGTAGGTATTCAATGAACGATGGCTCTTAGTGTTCTTTTGAACGTTTAGGGCCAATCTGCTAGATGAGAGCTCAGTGTGGTCCGTATTTGTTGAATACTCGAGTTTTGTCCTGGTTTAGGGACAGTACATCTCAGACTTTCAGGGATGGTCTCCATGCCTCTTCCCCTGTGTACACTCACCCTTGTCACCTCTGTGTCCTCATCTTTGGTTCAGAAATGCCATTGTAATAATACTGGACACCCTGAGGAGACAGCACAAGGACAGGGGCTGTAGCTTATTCATCCTTTTATTTCCACTGCCTCGCTAGCATCTTGCCTGATGTGACAGATTATCAATAAATGTTAATAGATGGATAGAAGGGAGGGAGGAAGGAAAAATGCCAAACAAACAACAAGTGGTTGTCTGATAAGAATCATGACACTCTTTGGCCGATTGGCTGTCTCAACAGATTCTGGTTCCTCTCCAAGACAGAACTGTGCGGTTGATCCCCAGTCTCGGGGCCGTGGGAGGAGAGGGTATCTATTTAGGGGACATGGGTGAAGGCCTTGTGTTGGGGGAATGTGAGTCCCATCCCTACTCCCTGGCCTGTACCACTTTTCTCTTGCATCCGCAGGCCTGGCCAGTTCAGAGCTGCCAGCCTCCAGGGCCAGGAAAGGTGACAGCCCCCGTTCACCTGCCAGGGCTGTGGCTGTGGGTGTCAGGCAAGGCCCAGAGAGCCTGCAGCAGGCTGCCAGCAACAGATGCCACCATGTTAATGCTCTGATGTGCGGCTCCAGCACAGCCGCGCAGACAGCCCAGACCTGCGCCCGTACCTTCCCCATCCACGTGTCTCCAGAGAAAAGGCAACAGGTGGGGCTCGGGTGGGGACGATCACTGAGGTCTCTGTGCTTTACCTCTCTGCTGCTGTGTCCCTCTTCGCTTTGTCAAGCCCCTGTCCTCGGTGCACTGAACCCCAGCCCCACCACTTCCCGCGACATCTCCACCCTTGGCTCCAGGGCAGCCCTGCTCCTTATTTATCAGGAGCTGGGCTGTCACGACAGGGGAGGGAGAGATTTCTCTCCAAACCAGCTGCTAAGAGATGAGGCATGGGGGAGCCAGAGCTGGCACGAGCCCCCACCTGCCTGCCCCCCCCCCCCCGGATTTGACGTGGATATATTGTTTTAATCAAATCACTAAACAGTGAGCCCCAGTGTCCTCACCCTGGCGTGGGGCTCAGCAGTTCTGGAAATCTGTCAGGGATTCTCAGAATCAGTCCATCCAATGCAAACTGGATTCCCTTCTCAGAGTGCATCCCCCACCCCTGGGCGGCCAGGAGTGGGGGCGGCGAAGCCTGTTTTTAGGTTCCCATGGTCTAAGCTAGGAGAGAAAGTGTCTCATGCTGGTCTCCATGCCTCAACCAGTCGGACCCCCCAATAATTATTTCTTGAGACCCCTGCAGACACGGCCGAGTGAGAAAGGCCCACCACTCCCTTGGCCACACTTCCTGGGGCTGACCCTCACCACGGCCTTCCCAGAGCAGCTCCTGAAGAGCTCATCTGCTCTCGCCCGTCCTCCCAGCCCCCACGAGCTGCCCCAGACAGAGCAGCGAGCTCAGGGTAAAGGAGTGTATCAAGGCCATGATTCCAGGGTCCAATGCAGGCCACAGATTGGAACCCATGCCCCAGTGATTCCTGGCCAAAGCTGATCCTGGAGCCACATCCCCTCCCTCCTGTGATGGAACTGTGAAGTCAAAGGGCTGGATGCAGGTCCTGTCACTTATCAGCTGCATGACCTCAGGCAAAGTGCTTGATGTCTCTGAGCCCATCCCCCATGTGTCAGATGAGGATGGTTTCACGGGATGGTATGAGGATCAAATGAGATAGTGTATGTAGACGTAGACACGCTGTGTGATCCAGGAGGCGCTTGACAAAGGCGAGCTGCTATTATTACGGCATCTCTGGCCCAGGCCTCAGGGAGAGCAGTTGGAAGGCTTGCTTCCTCCCGAATAACCCCACACACCATAGGCTTCATAACCCCCAGACCTGGGAAGCTCCAAGGGCTCAGGTCATCCTGCTGGAGCCGCCACTGACAGTGCACACACAATGAGCTCCCCTCCAGAGCCGGCCCTCATCAGAAGGCAAGCAGGGAGGCTGCGGGCTGACCTCTGCCGGTGCTCCTGGGGAGAGGCTTTGTTTTGTGAGGAGGGAGGGGAGCCCTGCCTCACCTCAGTAAACAAGGTCTGCCATTCAATTAGCTTCTGCATGGTGGCGACCACGCAGCGGGAAAGGCCGCTGCCCGCAGCATCGTGAGTCGGGTCCCTGACTTTGTGGGGGAATCAAAGAGGCAGCCTCGGGTGACCTTGTTTCATCTCAGGCGCTCACAGCATCCCTTGTCCCCTAAAACTCAAGCCGCCCCGAGTGCACAGCTCTCAGGCTGAGACGTCCGCTTTTAAGACAGAGTCCTTCAGGAGGGTCCTGGGCGGAGGAAGGGGGGACGCGGCTGGGAGGAAAAGATCTGGCCTTTATCGAGCACCACCTGTGTGCCAGGGCGGACTGGCAGGAAGGGTGTGGGACAGAGGAGGAGACGGCCACATGCCAGGGAAGGCCTGGGCACGCGCCGGCTGTCCCTTGCTCTGATCCTCTCTCCCCGGGGATTCTGCCATCTCGCGTCTGCAGCATGAGCAGGCCACCAGTGTAGACGGAGGGGAGATGCGCACAGAGGAACAGGCCTGGGAAATGAGTGCAGCGGGGAGGTTGTGATTTGGGGATTAGCGGGCTAGAGTTCAGGGGGATGAAGCTCTGAACAGGCATCTGTGCTGGAGGGTGTGCGTGGAAGGTGCGTGGCATTGCAGAGTGATGGAGAAGAATGGGCAGGGGACACAGACCAGGTGGAGGAGGTGGGAAATGTCAGGCCCACTTGGCCAGATTCTCTTCGGTGCCGCCTGAAGAAGGACTGGCTGAGTGGTGAATCGAAGGCTTCTGTTTACAGACATCTATCTCCCATAATTAGCCATTTAGGAAGAAAATAGCCTTCAGATTCAAAGGTAAATTGACTTACATTGGGATAATAATGTTTGATTGAGCACGGGAAGTTCATCTTTAGAGTATGAGAGCAAACAAATTGCTTTTCTTCCCTGAGCCGGGAAGACACACGATGAAATTGCGGGTGCTCCAGAGCTGTGTTCCCATCGCCTCCGGGCATTAGCAGGCCCAGGGCTCGGCCAGCAAACCGAAGGGGCCCATGGCTCAGCTTCTGCCATTGTTTTCTGATCCTCGTTCTGGAGGGTTTTTAAATTATATTGCATCACTTTGATGCAGCAACAGTTATTATTGTCAACAAGAGCATGAAGAGACATAAATTCCCTCCCTTGGATAGAGGCTGGTTCATAGATGCATTTCGTTATTGCTTCCTAGATTGGAGAAATTGCTCTGGGCTCTGGCTTCCTGGAACATGGAGGGGGAGGGGGCGGGGGGATGCAAAGGTTTTAAAATTTTGCTTTTGACTAAGGTTCCAAAATCCTGGATGATTTCCTGTAGACGTCACTGCATTCTGAGCTTCCGGGGGCAGGGGATCGGTGGAGAGATGAGACACTGAAGAGGGAACATGTGAATAATTAAAACCGAACGTGACATGTGCCCTGATGCAGACGGGAACCGATGTGGGACTCAGACAGGGAAGAGCAACTCTCACTGGAGAAGTCGGGTAACTTTTTTTGGAGGAAGAAAGTTTGAGTCAGACTTTGAAAGGTGAGCCATGGAAGTGAGTTATCAGAAGTGGACGAAGACCCCCCTGGGCATCCTTGGTCAAGCCCCTTTTGGCACTTTGGGTTCTGGCAGAAA
Source organism: Equus quagga (assembly GCF_021613505.1). Taxonomy (NCBI): domain Eukaryota; kingdom Metazoa; phylum Chordata; class Mammalia; order Perissodactyla; family Equidae; genus Equus; species Equus quagga. Next base: position 75,209,489 of record NC_060280.1, on the reverse strand, counting down.
TTTAAATTTTTCTTAGGTTACTAATAGAAACCAGGAATCACCACAATAGAGCTTTATCTCAGCTGTATCTTTCTTCCATTTATTCTGATAATTATTTTTGAATTAGGGGTGAAGGGGCTTGGGCAGCCCATAGATTTGAGTGTGTGCATATGTGTGTGTGCACATGTGTGCAAATGCACCACAAGAGATGAAATGTTTAAGCTCTTGAGTCTAAATATAGAAGAGCAGGACAAAGAACATTTTTTAAGCTAGTAAGGACCTGTATTAGTTATCTACTGCTGTATAACAAATTATCCCCAAATTAGCAGCTTAAGATAGTACACGTCTATTCTCTCAAAACCTCAGTTGATCAGGAATCCTGGCAGGGCTCACCAGGGTCCTCGGCTTCCAGGTCATTTCCAAGGCCACAGTCACCTCAAGGCTCACCTGGGGTAGGGTCTTCCTCCGATGTCACTCACGTGGATGTTGCCCCAAGTCAGTTCTTTGCAGGCTGTTGGACTGAGGGCCTCAGTTCCTCACTGGATGTTGACCAAAGGCCACCCTCAGCTCTTGCCACATGGAACTCTCCAAAGCAGTGGCTTTCTTCTTCAAAGAGAAAGAGTGTATGTGCCAACAAGACAGAACAAGAGGTCACAGTCTTTTATAACTTAATTACAGATGTATTGGGGCCAGCCCCATGGCCCAGTGATTAAGTTCACGTGCTCCGATTCGGCGGCCCAGGGTTTTGCTCTTTTGGATCCTGGGCGCGGACATGGCACTGCTCATTAGGCCATGTTGAGGCAGCATCCCACATGCCACAACTGGAAGGACCCGCAACTAAAATATACAACTATATACCAGGGGGCTTTGGGAAGAAAAAAACATAAAAAATAAAAAAGATTGGCAACAGTTGTTAGCTCAGGTGCCAATCTTTGAAAAAAAAAAATACTCTAAGCTTTAAAACAAAAATTACAGATGTGGCATCTCATCATTCTGGCCATATTTTATTCACTAGAAACAAGTCACTAGGTCCAGCCCACACTCGAGAGGAGGCGAGTTCACGCGGATTTGAAAAGCCGGAGACAAGGATCACTGGGAAACTGCCTACCGCAGGGCCCTGGCTATCAAGTTAAACCCACTGAATGGAGACTAGGAAAGGGAAGCCCAGCTGGGGTTGAAGCCAGGAGTAGAGCCCTGGTCTTCCGGCTCTCTCCCCAGGACCCCTCTACCTCGGAGAAGGTGGCACATCAGAAGGGTGCTCAGCGGATGGACTGGAGCAGGGGAGCTTCCTGGAGAAGCCGACCCAGGGCTTGTCACTCACTAGCTGGCCGAGGTCCCCTGCAGAGGCTGGGGGGGACCCCAGGAACCTTTGCGGACACGAAGGACCCCTGGAGGTTTCCATTTGAAGGAAGAGCCAGGTGGGCCCCCGCTCCTATGCAGGCCCCTCTGTGACTGACCCAGATCCAGCCAAATGCCAGGAGAGAAAGGGCGAAGCAGAGAGCCACAGGGGCGAGAGGAATACACAGCCCAGAAGAGCAGTCACCTTTTCACTTGAGGAGTTAAAGGCAACAGGGAAGAAGAAAAGAGTCAGGAAATGAAATAGCGGGCGCAGCCATGAGAGCCCTGCCTCAGAGAGTCCATGAGGGGCCGAGACACCGGGCAGGAACAATGCTGCCGGGACAATTGAAGCAGCTGAAAAGCCCTGGAAAGAGGGTGCGCACACTCCCGCTTCTGGGACGTCTTAGATTAATAAGGCTTTTGAGGGTTTCCAGAAATGCTCTGTGAGTCAGAGCCGGAGAGAGGCCAATGTGGGGCTCTTTGAAGCCTCCTTTTCAGCAGCTTAAAACAGCAGACATCTCTGCACCCGGCAAGGAGGGGCGAGGCCCGGGCGAGCCAGGAAAAGCCATTGTGTCTCTAGAAAATGGGAGCCCACAAGGGGACTTTATAACAGCCCCGAGCAAGCCATTGAAGTTGGAAGGCCGGCACAGGCCTTAGTCCAGGAACAATTATCCAGCCCAACAATGGGAGAGGAGCAGCCACAGCTCCCAGACAAAGGCCACGTGATCTCCACACTGAGGTGGAGAACGTTCTCGGAAGCCGTGAGTGGGCCCTAGAAGTCAGAGATAATGTTTACAAGGAAAAACAAGAATTATTATTCCACTGTAGACTTAAGGAAACTGAAGCTGGAATACATTTAACCACTTGCCTGAAGTTACCACAGGAATAAATGACACAGTTGGCAAACGATATGTGTCAGTTTGGCATTCAGCAGTAAATAACAGAGATCCAGAGGAAAGAGCAAAAGAGGTGCCCCTCCCAGGTGAATCAGCCATCTTTAAAGAAGCCCATCCAAGGGTTTTTGAGTATATCTCATTAGCCACCTCTAGCTTTTCAGGGGAGACTAAGAAACGCATAACAAGCTTGGGGTTAACTTTTCTCTCACATAATGTGAAGTCTAGAGGTAGGTAGGCAGTCCATCCTTAGCACTAGCTTCCATGCTCAGCAGGAGGGTGGGGCGGGGGGGTGGGGGGGTGGTGAGAATCATACTTCATGGTCATAAAATGGCTGCCAAAGCTCCAGCCATCAGCTCCACATTTAAGGCAGGAAGAAGAAAGATGAGGAAAGATCAAAAGTCATGCCCCTCCCAGGTGAATCAGCCATCTTTAAAGAAGCCCATCCAAGGGTTTCTGATTATATCTCATTAGCCACCTCTAGCTTTTCAAGAGAGGCTAAGAAATGCATATTTTGTTAATTTAGTTACATTTCCATCTCAGTAAGATAAGGATTCTGACGGTGAATAAACAGGAGAATGTATATTAGGTAGGCAAACAGTGCTTTTTGCCACAAGACCCAAATTTCCTGACTCTAAATCCAAAGTTCTTTTCACTACCCATACTGCCTGTGGCGACCATGGACAGAGTAGCCCAGACTACTGCCCACCACCATGTCCCCTGACCCTAGCACAAAGTCACAGGCTATGCTGAAGTATCCAGCATCCAGGGTGTCCGGCGGCCCAAGCACTGGTGCTGAGGCAAGGGCCCCAGAAAGATATTGGGGTGCCTGCTAAACCGTTGTGAGCCCCGTGAGCTGTTGGCCAGCCCAGCTCTCCTCTCTAGGGTGTGCTGCTGTCTGCTCCAATGAACCCAAGCCTCTGCTCCTCCGAGGGCTGTGCAGAGCCAGGTGCGGGTCTCTGCTTTCATCAGACAAGCATTAGGGGATGTTGTCGGGGAACTGAGTGGTTGCTGTGCTCCACTGTAGACAGAACTGTATTTCCGGATGATACAGTATTGTCAAGTCATGTAGAAAAGCGTGTGCAGGCATCGGAGCAGAAGAACAGCGGTCAGTTGCATGTATTTTTATTAATTCACGAGGGATCCAGCAAGTGGCCACATTCTGTCCCACTGACACCAACTTTTCTTCCCTGTGAGGGAACACAAGGGTCCCGTTTTTCACTGCGGCCCATAACCAGTTGGGGAAGGCACTTGAAAGAGGTGGGTGGGGCCACTTGCCCTTTGAGACCAAAACAGTTTGGAGTGCCACGTGGAAACTGTGAGGCTGATGGCAGAACAATGTGACAGGGTCGTCCTTCCCACCAGCTTCCTCTTCCCCGTTTCCAAATTTCTTCCTGTGACATTTCAAGTTACAAGGCTCCCATCTCAGAACTTTGACTTTGAATGTCTTTTCATATTGGCCTTAAAGAAGATGGTGTCATCAGTGACCTTTTTAAAAGACCACAGGGGCTTAATTAAAAACTAAACTTGGCCACTTAATTCAGACGCTCCTGTCGACTCCTCGACTCTGAAGTGAACTCGGCCTTGTCAGCCTGCAGCAGGCTGCTGGCACTGCCCTTTGGTGTCCTGACACTGCAGAGCGACAGAGCGACAGGCAGGCTCTGGCCCCGGCCCCAGGACCACCGATGCTGCTCTTAGCAACAGCCCGCCTGGCCGCTGAGAGCCAAAGGGCTGTGTGGGGGAGGGGAGGAGCCCATCAGGGACACTGTGCAGGGGAGGGCCCTCAAAGGAAGAGGACAGGGGCCACATGGGTTTCAGGTGGTGGCGAGTGTAGAGCAAGGGAATTTCTCAGAGGTCAGTCTAGCTGCCACCGGCCAAAATTCTCCTGTGTCCCAACTTTCCTCTGAGTGACTCAGTGGAGGGACTGGAACCCAGACGATGCCCCCATCCTGCTCCCTCCTCATTTCCCCTGGGCCCTGGACACTGCAGCCCGGGCTCTGTCTCTCTCTCCCAGAACCCATCACCAGAGGCCATCAAACTCACCTGGAAGCCCAGATGGAAGGGTTGTCTCAGTTCTTTTTACTTTATTCGTAGTGGCTTTTCCTCCCCCTTCCCAAGAGATGAAAGCAGGGTTCAAGGTGCGTAGGTTCACCGGAAAGACTGTGTGCTCCTAAGAGCCTGCAGGGCGTGGGATGGGCTCGTCTCCCCACTGCCAGTGTGCCTGCCAGGAGGCGGGAGGGTGCTCTCTCCCAGATGAAAACCAGCTCTTCTTTACCCAACCTCATCCAATGTCCGTGGACTCGGTGCAGCTAAGAAACATGGAAAGAACTTTTCAAAGGTCAAATCAAGTGCTTGACCCTGGGGCCAAGGTCATCACATTTCCACGTTCGTCCCTTCAGAAGGAAGAGTACGTGCGTGCATAGTGAAAGGAGACCTCAATTCTGGCGCTTCTCCTACTCTAACTGGCTGTGCAACCTTGGACCAGTTGCTTAATCTCTCTTGGCCTCAGGTGCCACCTCTGTAAAACAGGATGACTAATATTCTGCAGGTGATGATCTTCCAGGTTTTCTCCCTCTTCATTTGTGTGTTTGAGGCTTTGCTGAGCATCTGCTGATGCCAGCCCTGCATTTGGTCTCCGCATAAGGCGGGGAACACAGCGTTCTCGCCGCACTGCTTCGTGGGCACAAATGCTGGGTGTCAGGGTTCCTGGGGCTTTCTGGCAGGTGATCTTGAACTTGGTGAATGGCTCTGGAGAAGACAGCTTAGCCCGAGGCGGGATCCCCAACATCAACTTGTGGGCCTTCCTGTGTGGTCTCATCCGAGAAGTTTTTCCTGCCTTCCTAGGGGCCAGGAGTCACCCTGGGAGACCTCAGCCACTTCCCCTCCTCCTAAACGAAGAAACACGTTGCCAGCCTCTGACTCTGGCTCTTAACTCATAATTCATTACAATTATGTAGACCACACGCACACCAAAGGGAGCCTTTGAGGATGATGCAGGTGATGCCCGTGGCTGCAGAGTGGGAGAAGGTTCTGGCAAGGAGGCCCCAGCAGACTTCTGTCACTGCTGGTCACCTAAGGCTATAAGTGCCATCAGGGCCTGCCATTTCTTGCCATTCCCCTGTCACTCTCAAGAGGGCAGTGTGGCCTGGCTGAAGGGACTGGAGGGTTGGTGGTCAACTGGGTCTTCCTTGGAAAAAGAAACCTCGTTCTGGTCCTGTCTTTGCTGCTCACTGGCTGTGTGACCTTGGGCAAAGCACTTAATCTCTCTGAGTCACAACAGCGTCATCAGTAAGAGGGTGCTCACAATATATACTGACGGATTGTTGGGAAAAAGAAATGAGAGAATTCATGTAAATACTTGGTAAACTAAAGAGACTCAGATCAGAGGCCAAGTGTCAGGATTAGGAAGACCGTGACAGGGGGGAAATAGGCCAAGGCTCGGGGCGTCAGCTCAACCGGCCTCCCCTCCTGGCTCCTGTATATTCCCACCCCAGGCCCCTCCCACCGGGCATCGCTGGACTCAGCTCTGCCTGAGAGCTTCTGCCAGCTCCCTCCTACCCTGCCCACACCTCCCGGCCTCCAGAAACAGGCTGCGGGGGAAGGTGAGTCCAGCCCCTGCGTCTGCCCAAGTGGGCGTCCACCCCCTTCAGACCCCACCTCTCCGCTCGAGAGCGTTAAGAGCCTTGGAAAGAGAAGAGGAGGTTGATAAAGTGGGTCTCGAGTGCTCTCCAGCCACCTGACAGCCCACAGCCTTGTCACCGTCCCCACAGCTGCAGGGAAACGGCCGGGGGAGCCGAGGGGCCTCTGCGTCCATGTTCAGTGCCTACCTGGGAAGGAGGGCCACAGGCTACAACAGGGAGGCCCTGCTACAGCCAGGCGCCCGGGCAGCTGCAAAGTGGCTTTCGCCAGGCCACCCCACCCTGTCTCGGGGGCCGGGCTCTACTGGCACAGAGGGCTGAGAGACACACGGCGGAAGGTTTGCAGGAAGCTCCATGCGGCTGCTAAACTCAAGCTTCTTCTCTGTGGCTCCAGACTGTTTTATGACCTGTAGGACCGCGACTTTTTCTGTGCTCTATTCAGGGTCTTTATCTTTCTATGAGGACCCGGCGCTGGACAGAGAAGGGGAATTGGCCAGGAGCGAGTTAGAAATCAGAGAAATTTAGAGCTGACAGGGGCCTGCGTGGGTTTCTGCTGCCGGTGCTTTGTATCCTTAAAAGTCTCACTCAGGAGGCCTCTGAGGCCCAGAGAGGGGAAGTGACTGGCCCAGGCCCGCCAGCAGTGGACGGCCATCTGCCTAGGAATGAAGGACTCGCCTCTCTCCCCACAACCAAGCCTGGCCCTTCACCTCCCTCCTTAGTTTTTACCAACTCCCCCTGTCCTTCCAGACCCACCCCTTCTGCCTTCCTCCTTGTGCAGGTGAATGAGTCCCGTGTCCTACTGCAGTCCTGTCCTACACTGGACCTGTGACTAGTGCGGGGGACAGGGTCTTGGGAATGGACCGGGAGGTACAACATGCCAACACAAGAAGGACAGTCTCCTCGATCTTTCCTTGTGATTCATCAGTCAGTCAGCAAACATCCACCCATCCCCAGTGGCACAGTTGAGCAAAGCATGGACCTGGCCTTGCCCTCCACGAGGAGGACAGTAGATCACGTCGCCTGACACCCTGAGTACCCTTGCAATCGTGACGACAATCCATTGGGTTGGCCTGCACAGCTTCCCGGAGAAGCGGCCTGAGAATGATGACGTCCCAGCTTTTGGGGGGGTCACAAATCCTCTGAGAATCTGCTAAAAGCTATGAACCCCCTCCCTCCCTAAAGATTATGTGCACATTCACTCAAAATTAAGGATCTGCCCAAGTCTTGCAAATCACCCGCCCTGTGCATGCCCAGACCCCAGTCGAGGACAATGTTCTAGACTGTCTCATGCATATGGCAATGTGGCCATGGGGAAATGACCAGCAGGCAAGCAGTCAGGCTGGCCACACGCAGGGAGCAGGGCCAGGGGCTGTTCCATTGGCCACTCTGAACCCGGAGGGAATGCAGCAGGCTGGCAGGCTGGCCTGTGCCCTCAGCACACTGCCCCGCTGCCCACAGGGAGCAGGGCGGGGCTGCAGTGGGGGCTGGGGCTGTGCGACGAGCGTGCTTACTACCGTCAGCCGGAGAGAGCTGGTGGAGTGGAAACGCCGTGCCCCTGCAGCCTCCTGATAACGTGGCTAAATAAAGGGAATTTTCAAGTCACTAGTTAATGGCTGAGCGCATGAGCAGTGACCTAAGAGTCAGTCAATTACTGGGCAAGCTGTCAGGGAACCGCTCTCAGAGCCACCTGGCCCATGGGCCATGTCCACACAAGGGTGACCTGCAGGAAGTGGCGTCTTGGCTCCACAGGGAGCCAAGCCCACAGCATTTGCTTCCCCAAGTCCTGGCATTGTTCCTGTGGGAGAACCATCCAGACAGCCTGCAGGTCTATGGAAGGGGCCTCCACGGCCTTCCTGCCTAGCAGCCCTGTGTGAGGCCTCCTACGTGGCTGCACCACATACCTCCTCCCTTCAGCCCCCCGGCCCCAGCCCGCTCTCAGGCCCCCACACCAAGGCCTGCAGGCCCGCTGCTCTGGGCAGTGCTCACTTCTCTGAATGGCCCTCTCGGCTGAGCTGAGACTATCTTGCTCCAGGCCCCTGCCCTCTGCCCACTCCTAGCTCAGTACAGCAGCTTTCACTTTCCAGAGCACACACAGCCTACCCTGAGACTGGTTCCAAACTCACTTCACCCCCAAGGCCTCCCCAGATGGGCCTGCCGGGCCCACTCCCCTGGCTTCTTGGCTCTGACCCAAACAAAGGGTTACTTGGGCCCCGGGCACACTGCTCACGGTGCAGGAGGCTCACATGAGGGGCCATGTCTTCTTTGCCACGGTCCTTTCATCCTGATGTGCTCTGTCTTCCCCCTGAAGCAGACTCCTCAAGGAAACGGCCTCCTTGAGACCCCAGTCTTCCTTGAGGAGTTGCGTGGTGTAGGGGAGAGGGCATGAGCCTAGAATAGGGCTTGAGACATCATAGGCCCCAGTCACTTACATCCACATCCAAAAGGCCCAACAGAAGGTTCTGGAATTTTATTTCATAGCCCACCCAGGGCTGTGAACAAGCCCTTAGCTTTCTCAGGGAGTCATCTCTGGAGATTCCAATGGCAAGGAGCCCCCAGCCCTAGCGTTACAGGCTCCCAGGATCTGTCAGTGCCCAGAGCAGTGATGGGGTGGGGCGCTGCTGGCCCAGAAAGAGGCCTGGGCTGCTTGAGCTCCAGGAATGGTGAGCTGTGTGACCTTGAGCAAGACCAGCACCTCTGAGCCTCCATTTCCTCATCATAAGGAAAAGCTCCACCCTGTCAACCTCGAGGGTCGTCATGAGGAGCAATGAGCATGCCCTGAGCATTGTGACATGCTGGTTACAGGAGAAGGAACGCCCGACAGCATAGCCGGTTGGGCTTCCCTGTCCAGACTGCCTCCTGGCCAGAACACAGGCAACCTCACCCTGGGATTGACGCCTCTGGGTTAAGGAATCCTCTTGTTAAGAGTATGTATGTGTACACTTGGTCCTGGCTGGTTGCAAGTATCCAGCCAACTGGTAGAATTGAACACCTTAATACCACATCAGTGCAGGAGGTCACTTTCTAATAAGGCAAGTCCTCAAGGGAATGGGGTGAAATGAGACACAGGACTAGTAAATTGTGACAAGAAGGAGTGGAGAGAACAGGGAAGGAGGACCTGGTAGGGCACTCAACAGGGAGGGGGCCTGGTGGGGCGAGGGGGCAAGGTGGAGACAAACGCTGGAAAGATGGGAGGGGAACAGAGCCAGTTCCTCTCCCTTCAAAGCTTTTCTAGGGGTATTTCCTCTCGCACTGCATTCTGTTCTTGTTGCCCATCCCCTACTCCCACCTACACCCTCCCAGGAATGATCAGGGATTTGCAGTCAGCGGATCACAAAGCACCCAGTGACACCCTCCTCCCCCCACCACCCGGGAGGACAGAGACCACTGCCTGTGTCCCCAGCCTCCTTGAGCAGGGGACAGCAGCCCCCACAGGCGCAGCTCAGGCCCTCATTACACCCTCCATCACTTTCCCACGGAGGCTGAAATGGGGACAGATTGCTCACCAAGCAGCGCAGTGACCTTCACAGGCCGTTTCACCTCCATCCGGCCCCTCCGTGCCCGAGACCATGTTCTCTTTCATCTGGAGCATACACAGAGCATCACAGCAGAGCCAGGTGCAGCCCTTGGAGACACATCCTGCGGGGGGGGCGGGGAGGGGGGTGCACTCCAGCCCTCAACCGCACAAGAGGGCAACAAAAAGAGGTTTTCCCACAGTGGCTCATTTCTGGAAGACTTAGGAACTTAAGACTGGCTGAAAAGCCTAATAGTTGTCAACCCTGGGACTTAGGAGCCAAAAAAAATGAGTGCAATCTTACAGTGTATTAATTGCGAAATGATGTTCAAAACATAGGGAGGTGAACATCCCCAGCTTTGCTTGGTCAGGCCACATCTGGAATTTTGCATTCAGGTCTAGAAATCAGTTTTAAAAGGGATATTAACAAGAGAGAGAATACCAAGGTGGTTTAGGTCAAAGGGCTGTGTTATTTGAGGAAGAGGCAGGACTTATAATGGTTAAGACACAGCTCTCAAGAGCCAACCTTCTGAATTCACATCTGGGACTCAATAAATGCGCAACAAAGATCAGCCACCATGAGTATTTGTATTCATAGTAGTGTTAATATGGGTACCCAGAGGATATGCTAGGCTGCTGCTGGACCCTGGCTGGCATTCAGGGGAGACCCCTCTCCTAAGATGAGGCACTGCAGAAAGAGGGGCTCTCAGGTGATGACTGAAACTGGACCTCAGCCAGAAGCAGGGGCCCTAGACTGGACCAGCCCAAGCCCAGAGCGTCCGCCCCACACAAGCCCCAGGGTGCCCGAGAGAACAGATGTGCTCTGAGTTCAGAAACACAGGAGTTCTTACCCCAGTTCTGCCACTTGACAAGCAGTGTGACTGAGAGCAAGTTACTCGACCTCCCTGAGTTTCCCTTTCCTCCCTTGAAAAGGAGAGTGGCTGCTTCTCGGGCAGTAAGAGGGGAAGGCACTTAGCCAGGCGCCTGACGCTCTAGACCTGGAGGAAGAGCAGCCCCCTCTCCATGGTGCTGATCGCTACCAGAGCACAGAAGCCCCTGAGCCGTCAGCGACGCAGCTGATGCCATCCCCTGCCTGCGGTGGGGGGAGTGGAGAGCGGGGGGCTGCCATGGCCGCGCCTCCTCGGCCTGGAGTGACACTGGGCCTGGACAAAGCAGCCACAGTACCCAGGTCCTGGAGGAGTCAGAGGGCAGCTGCGCGCCCCACGCAGGCTGTGGCTTCTGTCCCTCTCCACGCAGACACAGCCAAGAGCCCAGACTCCTTCAGCTCTGGAGGGCTTGGAGGGCCCTTCATCTGCATCATGTTATTTGTTGTCCCTGTTGTCATGAGGAACAGAAGAGAAATATTGTCTCCAGCCGGAGCCGCAGGAGGCAGACACCTCGAGAGGCAGCAGTTCAGGGCGGCAGTAATTGCTCTGATTGGAAGGCATTTCGGCACGTTGCTGGGAGGGACAGGGAAATGCAGCAAGGCTACCGGTGCCCAGCAATTCCGGGAAAATCCTGGGGGCTTGTGGCTCCCTTGAAGAATGGGTGCTGGGCTCCACGCACCAAATTGCTGTTATTTCTTTCTCCCTGAAGAAAGCTCCCTGCTGGAGTGACTAATGCCCTGGGTTTCCCCTGGTCCCCCTACCACCACCACCATCTCCCCAGCCTCACCTCATCCTTATTCTCAGGAGACAGGATTCTAGCCTCCCTGTGAATCCACTCATTGGAAACATGTTCTGAGTGCGTGCTAATTGCCAAGTCGTGTCCGAGGTGCTTGGGATATACCAGGGAACAAGAGATCCCTGAACTGGGGGGACAGTCTCTAAACAAAAGAGAGTAAATAAGTCAACTATACAGAATGCAATGTGTGAAGTGCTGTGGAGGGGTGGTGGACAGAGCAGAGGAAGGAGGAGTGGGGGTGCCCAGGCGGGGGCAGGGCTTGGGACCCCAAAAGAAACTCTCCCAGGGCTCCCTCCCTCCCCTCCCCACCAGGGGACCCTCACAAGTTTCCACCCACCCACTCCAGGGTGCTGCTTCAGGGAAGGGGAGTGGCAGCCTCCCGCAGACCCCGGTCGCCACTCTTCCAAGCCAGTGAATCCCTCTCAAGTGGCCTCCATTTTGCAAAGCACTTTTATCATGGAGAGTCCTGTTTAATCCTCTCCCCAAGGATACCCGTGGCCAAGTGCACTGACTCCCATTTTGTGGATTAGGAAACTGGGACTCTGAGAGGCTGAGTAACAAGGGCCAAGGTCACACAGCTCTAGGAAGAGGTAGAGCCAGAACTTGGCCAGAACTTTGACTCCCCATCCACCACCCAAAACATTCCATGAGCCAGGAATGATAAAGCCCATTTTGCTGATGGGAAACAAAGACTCAGAGAGTGTAAGTAACTTGCCTAAGGTCACACAGCTAGCAAATAGCAGACCCAGGACTCACCCCAGGTCTGCCTCCTGTCTCAGTGCTCCGTCCCTGCACCACAGATCCCACATCTTCTTATGTCAGCTCCTCCCTCCGTCCTCAAAGACCCTCAAAGACCCCCAAAGGCAGACCCCAGCCCCTCTCTGAACCCAGGCCCTGGTTCTCCTTGAAGTCATTCATTCCTTGCATTCAATCAACCCCATGAACACTAAAAAGAAGAGAAAAGATAGACGGCAATAAGAATTGTGTTCAACTATTTTACTTAAGTCATAATCATTTCTAATCTAAATTTGCAGGAATGTATTACACAGTCTAATCATTCACATATATTGCACTGCGGTTTCAATTTAGTGAAAAGCAAAAGCTGTTCAGAAGGCAGAAATATGTTAAATGAACATCTCCCAGATCACACTCCTTCAGTTAGACAAAGCACAGCAGACATTTTAATTCAGGGGTTGGGGCTGTCCCCTCTGGTTCGGGGCATTTCTTGCTCCTCCTTCACGCACAGTTACAGGCTGAGGGAGTCCAGAGCAAAATGGAGACTCTCCAGGCTGTGAAGTTGGGGTGAGGGAAAGCCTGAGGGGTTGGGAGACATGGAGGCTCCATGGACCACTGCTTCTGATAGAAAACTCACCCAGCTGAGGTGGGCTAACTGCTCCTGGCTTACCTCCCGCCCTCCCACGCTCCCTCTAACTCTGCTCCAGTCCAGACCGAACATGCTGTCACCTGAGCATTATGTTCTTTCTGACCTCCTGGCCTTTGCACAGGCTGTCTCCTCAAACCTGGAACCCATCTTCATCTGCCTGGCTCCGGTTTGTCCCTCAGGTTTCAGCTTAGGTGTCATGTCCCTGTGAACGCTCTCCAAGAACTGCCATGTCTGGTTGGTAGCTCTCCCTGCACATCTTCCAGGTGGCTGGACTCCAACATTAGAGCGTTCACCACACTGTGTTATAGTCGTCTGTTGACTTGTCTCTCCCGCTGGACTCCCAGCTCCTTGAGGGTAGGGCCTCCATCTTATTTATGGTGTGTCCCTAGGCTCAGCCATGGGAGGTGCTCCGTGACTGTGTTGGATGAATCAACAATCCTGAGCATTTGTACTCAGATTTGCCCTCCTCTGAACACTTTCAGAGCCCTTGCCACATCCTTGCTTCGAGACTTTTCTGTGAGCTCTGACCCAGTGACCGCATGGGTCCCCTCGGCTCAGTGGCCCAGCAATGTGAAACCAGGGCCCAGCCGCCAGCCCCGCGCCTCCCCGGCAGCACCGTGTAATAGCTACTTCAATAGGGTGGTGGCAGCGCCAAGTCCTCAGGGCCAGAAAATGTGCTGAGGCTCAGCATGGCATCATGAAAATTGGATTTGAAGCCAAAAGACCTGAGTTCAGCCCCACATCTGCTACATATATTGTGTGACTCTGGACAAGTTATCAAATTAATCTCATTGAGCCTCAGTTTTCAGGTTTATAAAACGGAGGGTAACAATGCCTGCTACCTGTCTTAGTGTGTTATTATAAAGACCAAGTGACCAGCGAAGCGTGAGGGGTTACGTACTTCAACGTGGCCGTGCCCATGTGAGCAGAGAAGCCACAAGGCACCCCCCCTCCAACTCATGTGCAACACGGGGGCTCAGCAATTCAACTTTGTACTTGATCGTGACTACCCAGTTCCAGCTGGGTTACCTAGTTACCTAGTTACTCCATAACGACTTAGACCAGGGAAATGGCAGCGCTGAGCAATGTGATTCTCATTGATTTGGGCTCTGTGTTCCTCATGAACAAGGACACGTGAAAAGTGGGCTCTCTAATTCAAGATCCTCAGTGCCTTTTCCGGGCCCAGTGTCTTGCTGTGTTTTCCCAGACGTGCACTGTAATCCGAGCTCATCCCTCACAGCCCATCGTTGGAAACGCAGCCCCATCGGGGAGGGACCCTGCAGCTGAGTAATGCTCTCCAATAGAGAGTTTGTTTTTAAAGAGAGGAAGCAAAGAGTAATGTCCCCGTTCCAACCTGCTGAAGGAATTAGGAAGGCAGACTGCCATTGCTCAGGTTGGAGTCCTGCCAGGGCTTATGATATCATATTTATTTGCCAAGAAAAACACCTCCCTTGAATCTCTCAGGCAGGGAAAGGAAGCCAAAGCCCAACTCCCATCACGTTTATGTGGAAGGTTGAAGACACACAGACGGAGCTTAATGACGACGGCGGCCGTTACATTTGTATGGTACCTTTTAGCTGGATGAACCCCCAGAGTTTGAGGAGCATTATGGACAGATGAACAGACATGCAGGAAGTGCATGGCACAGATCCCTTCCTTCTCACCTTTCTCCAGGCGGCCTCCCTCGAGCCCTCTTTGCCATTTGGCGTGACAGGGAAGTCCAGCCGCTTCCCGCCCAGGCCTCTGCTTCCAAACACGTCACAAAAACAGGGGATGAAAGCGCATCCTGTCGATAGAGCTCCACAGCCTGTCTTGGTAAAGGGTAGTTCCTCTATGATGCTCTCCAGAGAGCTACGCAAACGCATCCAGAGTTGTCTGATGGCTGATATTGTTAAGTGTCCATTACTGTGGTTCTGGTCCGTTGGTTGACACGTATAGTAGTGACATCTGATCTGCAACTTTCATCTTGTCACGGCGAGGAAGCGCTTCCCAAATCTTAATGAGACCCTCCTGCGTCAGCTTTGGTCCCATGGGATGGAAGGGGAGGAGCTGGTAGGGTTGACATCTGTTATCCTGGGCACCCTCATACTAGAAAAGGAGAGTTGAGCCCACATGCAAAATTTGAAAAAGGCACCCTTGCTTTACTCTGCCTGCCTGGATGGCAAGGCTGGGCTAGGCCCACGGGACTGGGGCTGAACCAGAGAAACAGGTGCAAAATGGATTTTTAGACCATTGGGGGCCACATAATAGGAATGGAGGAAGGGGATCATCTGAGAATCCAGGAGCATGAAGAGCAGGTGTCAGAGAGGGTGAGCCTTGACAGGGTCCAGGGACAGCAGGAAAGGAGACATCCCCAGGAGCTGGCCAGACCACGGACAGGTGTCGCACAGGATCTAGGTCTGGGTAGCAAAGAGACAGGGCTCCAACACCAGACCTCTAGGCCAGAGCCACGAGCACCTTCTTGCGGATGGCTGGACCGATCTCCCTGGGCCCAAGCGCATTATTTCTTTTCCTCACTCAAGCATGCAGCCCTCGCCTGCAGGCATACGGCAGGTGCCCTGATCACCACCGAGCTGTAGTTCTCAAATTTCACTCACGAGGTCGGCTTTGTGGCAGATACATCATCTCATTTTCTTGGGGTCCTGAGGGGCAGCCACCAGATTGCACTTGCTGAATGTCAGCTACATTAAACTAACACATTCACATCATTGAAAAACCCTATTTACACATAATAAACATGGGGATAGATGCCATGGAGGAAATAACACAGTATTGATTAAAACAATGGCCTGTAATGCCTTCTGAAAGGCTGCAGTCACCAACAGCTTCCTCAGCGCCCGCTCATGGACAGCCTC
This sequence comes from Equus quagga, assembly GCF_021613505.1. NCBI lineage: Eukaryota > Metazoa > Chordata > Mammalia > Perissodactyla > Equidae > Equus > Equus quagga. The sequence goes on along the minus strand of NC_060280.1, from coordinate 75,194,208 downwards.
CCTTCCTGGCGGCCTCAGCTGTCACTCTCCAAAGTGAGAAGACAAGATGGTGTTTCCGTGAGCCACGGGCCAGGGAGCAGGAGCCCCGTAAGGAGCCGCGGGGCGCTCCAGGTGCTGCGCTAAGGGCTCCATCGCATCTTACCCAACAGCAGCTCCTTGCGGTGGGTGGTACTGTTGTTTCCATTTCACAAAGAAGGAAGCAGGCATGGAGAGGAGTTAGATGTCTTGCCTGGGGTTGTACAATTAATAAGTGGTAGAGCTGGGATTTGAAGCTAGGCCTGTCTGACTCCACAGCGCACACTGCACTCATTATGCTAAACTCCTTTGTGTATTCGCTTTATATCTACATAGGTAAAGATGGAGATGGAGCGCGAGCGAGAAGCCCCTGTGTGTTAGGCTGTGTACCAGCGCTGGGCTCGGGACAGGACTGCATCACTGATTTGGTGGGTTGTTGGGGGTCAGTGCGCAGCTCGACCTTGGCCGTGATGCTAGCTCTCCTGTCCCGGGAAGAAGGCCTGCTGTTTGGCAAATCTGGAGGTTTCAGAGTCTCAGAAATGGAACCCTCGTTTTAGATCACTTACTGTGCTAGAGCTGCTGGCAAGCCTAGAGCAGGAGCCTGCTTCCCCCCACGACCACACAGCCCCCTCGGCTCTGAACAAGTCCACAGACAGCTGAGGACAGCAGGAGGGGCTGTGACCACAGATCGGGGGTCAGACAGCAGAGGTTCCTGAGCACAGGATGGTGAAGGGCCAGGAGAGCAGGCTGAACGTGTCGGGGGCATTTTCCATGGAGACGAGGGGGCGAGGGGCAGAGAGAGATGGGAGGGTCTGACTGCCAAGAACAGACAGCAGCGGCCCCCTGTCTGCTGAGCAGCTCTTCTCTGCTTTATCATTTACTGATCATGTGACTTTGGGCAAGCCACTTCAGCTGTCTGAGCCTCATACAGAAAATAAGGATAATCCTGCTTCTGTGACAATGTTGTGAGGAGTGCGTGTGACTGCAGGCAGCGCTGCCTGTTGTGCGGTCAGCACGCGATAGGATCCTGATCTGAGTGCACAGGGGGCACTTGGTGACCCGCCCCTTCCGTCCTCACGACTTTAGGCCTGTGGAGATCTCAGAGACCTCCACTTTCAGCTCTCACCCCTTCCCCAGACCTGGAGCTCAGGGTGCCCGCCTGCACCTCAGCCGGCCCTGCCAAGCAGCCTGGATTTGGAAGGTAAATGGGCAGCTTCGCATCTGCCGACATCCGCGCTTTGCAGGGCTTCGCTTCCTTCCGCTGTGGCGGTGGATTTCCACTAAACCCTCGAACCGTATCTGGATTATTGCTTCCGGCAGCATCAGGGGAGTGCATTCCGATACCAACCCACAAAAGCAAAACACCGAAGGCAGAAAGACAAACCAGGGCTTAGCGAGGCTGGTAGAGGCGACCACAGGGGCTGCTGGGACAAAACGGGCGGCCTAGCAGACAGCCCGTCCTAGGAGCACACACTTGTGGAGAGGGCCCTTGGTCTGACCTGAGCAGGGAGGTCCATCGAGAGTTCACCCTCTCGCTGGAGGGATGAGAAACTCGAAGCTCAGAGAGTTTCAGTGATTGGGTTAAGATCACACAGTAAAGCCAGGAGAACCACACAGGCAGACCAGGGCCAAATAAAGGGGAGGAGCCTGGCCTTGGAATCAGACTGACTAGGGTTCCAACCCCTCTGTCACTTAACTGTGTAACCTTGGACAGGTGCTTAACTCCCAAGAGTCTCCGTTTCCCCATCTGTGAAATGGGGCTGTGAATACCTACCTCCTACGACGAGGAAGCAGTAGGCCAGGTCCCGTCTGTTGTCCATGCTCAGGAAGTGACAGCCCCCTTTCCAGCACCCTCCTCCCCCTCCGTCTGGGTGTTCCCATCGCTGCCTCCTCAGGACACCGAAGGCTCTCCATGTGACGTGCTAAGTGACTCACTTGGATTCTGAGACCAAATCCTGCCTCAAGAGGAGACTCATGGCCAGGTGGGGACAGAGGTTCCCTCAGACCAGAAGAGTCCAGGGCCGGCTCTCCCCTCCTGGACTCGGAAGGGAAGTCGGGCAGAGCAGTCCCAGCCCACACATGGCTCTGCTTGTCCAGGGTGCACAGAAACCCTGGCAGCCCCCTTCCCTGCGGGCTCACCCAAAGGGCGAGGCATGAATGCCAGGAACCACGTGGGGCTTGGCCTGGGCGAGCTGGAGACTGTCCATCACTGGAGGAGAGGGAACTGCAGGCTCCCGCCCTCCACAGTGTGCCTCAGCCTACCTTTCCAGATTCCCCTGCACAGACCTGCCTCCCTGCCACACTCAGTGCTTCCCTTGCCCATTCCTACTCTGAACCTTCACCCAAGCCATTCCTCCTGCCTAGAATGTTCTCCCCCCTCTACTGACCAGTCCCTAGCATCGTATGTGGCCCAGCTCTAGGTCACCTCCTCCATAAAGACCCCCCTGGCCAGACCAGCCATGGTGGCTGTTGGTTGTCCTTTGTGTCTGCATCCTGTGAGCCCAACTATGGGGCCTCTGGAGGGTTGAAGTGAGCCTCAGACATCTTTATATTTTCAGCTTTCATCCGATGTCCAGCCCATTCAGCAGTGTTGAATGTCTACTGTGGACCAATCACAGTGACAAGAACCAGGTATAAAAAGATGACATGGCACCTATTTTTAAGGACCTTACAATCCAAGGAGACAGGCAGACATGTGAGCAGATAACCACAACACAGTGGTGGAGAGAGGCAGGGCCTGTGGGAGCAGAGAGGGTGTTTGAGGATGACGGTGGTAACCTGCAAGAATTATCCAGATCCAGGTGCAAATCCAGATGTTGAGAAAGACACAAATGCTGTCCCGCTCAGGGAACTTCCCCCGCCAGAACCGAAGCCGCCTGGGCCCCCTGTGAACGGCCCCCTGTTCACTCGTCCCTCGTCCCTCACGCTCTGTCTCTCCAGTTCTCCTCTCCTGCTGGCTTCCCGCTTGGTCCCGTGCCCCGTCTTGTTCATGAGAGAAGTTACTGGTTAAATGAGAGCGCGGGTCCTGGGGACACGGAGCGCTCTGCTGAGGAAAGACCCAGTAGAAATCTAATAAGCAAATCAAAAGGATAAAAGCTCAGACAACAGGCAGGAGGATTTAGGGAAATGAGGGGCTGTGGTACTCACCTGAGGAAGTTGTAATTGACAGAGCAGCCTGAACTCCCCTGGCCCCCAGTGGAATACAAGAAATTGGATTTTATACTCACCTGTGTCAGGAACCAGCTACTCTCCCAAGTGATAAATTCCAAGGGCTCTTGGTGGAAATCACTGGAGGCTACTGTACCATCATCTGTTTTAGTCTCCTCCTGTCCATCCTCCAGGACCATTGACAGTTGGTCCAGCCCATTCTCTGGGAAGAAGACCTCTCAGAGACATTGGCAAGCTCTGGCACCAAGACCTTGCCTGGCTGTTGCTTCACGGGGGTGGTGTGTGTTGGGGGACAGAGCACGCGCTTTGGTTTGATCCAGACCTGGTTCTTCTGCTCTCGAGCTGTGTGGCCTCAGACAGTTATGCCATTTGCCTATCCTCAGTGTCTTCCAAGTTAAATGGAGATCAATTGTATGAAAGCATCTCCCAGGGTAGAAACTTGCTCATGGATGTGGCTGTCCCTTTCCTTCTCGGAGTCAGTAAGCCCAGACCTGTCATGATAGGAAAGGCTGGAGCTTCTGCAATTCCAAGAACGGGGGCCAGTCTTAGAGACAGCAAAAGCAGGGCCTGTGCTGAGTCAGAGGGGCAGAAACCTATTGGGCAGGAGCATTTTGTCACCACGTGCAGAGAACCCTCCACTGGGAGAGGCAGATTCTGAGCCACGTGAGCATTATCACCACCCCTCCCCCAGGGCCACACAGGCAGCATACATACATACATACACACACACACAGGCTCACCCACACGTCCCACACATGCGAGACACTCACGACTTACCACACATCCACCCCACAGGGACATGCACACTCCACCTCTCACCCCATCCTCACAGATGTGCACACACACACTCCCACTCGTATAAGACACACTGGAGTCACACCCCTGTGGAAGTCCACACCAAGGTTCAGATTCCTGTCTTTCTTTTCCTGGACACGGGAGGCAAGGATCTCCTCTGGTGAATTCCCATTTTGTCTCCTCCTTCTTCTCGAGATGCTGAGGAAGGACCAGTGAGTGAAGACAGAGTTTCAAATGTACAGAGAAACCAGGGGGCATTTCCTGAGCTGCAAGTGTTCCAGACCCTTAACCCCCAAGGGTTGTCTCTCTCCTGGAGAAGAGGAGACTGTCTGCTAAACTTTTGGGCAGTCAGATGGAAGTAGGATTGGTCTTGTTCTGTGTGGCCCCACGGGGCAGATTTGGGACTGAGTCAAAGTTGCAGGACAGTAGAGAATATTTAAGCTCAATATAAAAGAACTTTAAGATGATTTTAACTCTCCCAAAACAAAGAGCACAACCTTGCAAAGTAATGAGATCCCTGTCACTAAAAGGATCCCAGGGGGAACCACATAAATTCTCAGAGAGGCTGTAAAGGGGATCCTGCACTGGGTGCAAGGATGGGGCTGAGTGACCTCAAAGCCCCTTTCAATGTGAAGAATCTAGAATGGGGGAGTCATCACTTGAGCTTCTCACTCAGCTACTCTGCCTGAAGCCAAGGATGAAGTCTAGAACAGAGGAAGGGTAGCCAGTTTCTAGGATGCTGGTCTCCAGGAAGGATCCCCCGACCCTGGTCCAAGAGGTGCCCCAGATCTTTTTCTTCCCCAAGACCTGACATCCCCTCAATTCTGCCCCCTGCCATTGACCGGAGTGCAGAAGTCCAAAGACTGAATTTGTTTCAGGTGACATTTTGATGAATTTAGACCCAAACTCACTCGGCTTATTGATCCTAGAGAAAATGTTCATCCTTTAAAGACCACCCAACTGCATACTTAATCTATGTGCCGCATACCGGGTCGATATCAAATGCTGCCAAGACAAACATGCTGTGAGCCCTTTATTGAAACAGGACTTTGTGACAGCCTAGTTCTCTCTTCCTTCCATGCCGTCAGAGCCTCTGCTGCCTGTGGGAAGTGCCCCCCAGAGGCTGAGGGGCCATCAGCAGGGAAGTCATGGCTTCTAGCCCCCTCTGCTGCTGACCAGCTGTGGGACTGTGAGCCAGCCCTTCAGGCACTCTGAGCCTTGGTTTCCTCATCTGAGAAATAGGAGGCTAACAGCTCCCTCACCAGTTATATGTGGCGTAAATGACATAACTGTATGTGACCGTGCTCAGCACGTGGCAGCCACTCAGTAAACACTAGTCCCTCGTCCTTTGTTTTGCCTTCCAACACAGAGGACTTAATCTGGGGCTCAGAAGTCTCTTGCTCCTCAGCTGATTAAAAGGGCCCTCTTGATGTGCCTCCAGGAGCAAGGCACTAGGGAAGAGGGGAAGCAAATTAACAAGCTCCCACACACGTGTGCACCCACACTCAGACCAGCGGCAGTGCCATCCCCAGCCACACCCAGGGCCAGGCGTGGCACTGACACACTGCCAGCTTGAGGTGGGCTCTAGTGACAGCATTATGCAGGTGGAGATGCTGAGGCCCAGGACTTGTCCAAGTGACATGACACTTCCAACCACCAAGTGATGTGTAAGGGAGAGGAACTAAACAGATGTTGTCTAAACTGGAAGCTCAGGAAGGCAAAACCCATCTGTCTTGTTCACCACAATATCCATAGCAACCAGAACCAACTCATAGTGGGCTCTCAACAAATGTGGAATGAATGAGTGAGTGAATGAGTGACAAACAGAAAAAAAATCAAAGATGAAAATCTGAATGACTTGAAATTTAACCACATAAAGCTGACCCATATCTGAAGCTGACTTATGACACATTTCTGAAAAAAGAAGGGCAAATGAAGACAGAAGATACACGCTACCGCACCAAATTGTGGTTCTCTTGCCTGATGCACATGAAAAAACCAACTATTATGGCATCAGCTTCTGGGAAAAGAAAGCAGCTTTACTGCTAGATGGACCTGCAAGGAGGCAGGGGCGTGCGCCCTCAGATCCGTCGCCCCAGTCCAGAGCTTAGGGCACAGTTTATGAGATGAAGGGCAGGGCGGTCTGAAGTGTGGAGATAGACGATTGGAGGTGAGGAGAAGTGAGGGAATTGATGATCTGCGCCAAGTGTAGTCAGACTCCATGCCTCTTCATAGGACTACAGTCACAAAATGGTGGTGTTAGTATGATAGGAGGGTGGAGTTTTTAGCCTCTTTACATCAAAAAGGTCACTTATCGAGAATTTGTGCAGGCCCAGTTAACGGGTTGGTGGTCTCAACCAACCCGAACTAGACAAGGGGTCTCCTGAAAAACCACTCTTAATTACTCTGTTGATAAGATGGAGTCCATTGAACTGATCTGTTGAACTGGTCGTAGGGGGCCCACGGTTACACACAGAGTCCTGTTCTCAAACCATCAGATAAACTCTCAGACCTGGGCCCTCCCACGGCCCCCAAGATTTGGAAGGGAACTAAGGTTCCAAGTCAATTGGCAATCCATGGGACGTAAGGATAGATTGTCACAGTCCATTAAGTCACTCATCACACATAAGCACATTGAATGCCTACTATGTGCCAGGCTCTTTGCTAGGTAGTAGAGATGCAAGGATCAATAGAGATGGGCCCCATGTCACAGTCGACAAGGGTGGAGCAAAAGATCATAACCCATTGTCGCATCCATGGGAAGTCTCCCAGCAAAGGTATGTGGGAGGCATAGGGGTGTCCGGAAGATAAGGTGCCCAACTGCATGGACGGGCGAGAGAAGGCCCCATGGAGAGGGAGCTCCCTGAGGGCTCCTGAACTCTGAGTGGGCTGAGATGTTTGAGGGCATGCAAGAATCCCTGGCAGAAGGAACAGCTAGGTCTGAGGCACAGAACTGGAATCAGCAGGGCCAGTTCTCAGAACAGGTCACCGTGACTGGCCTTAGGGTGTGTAAGGAAACAGGACTGGAGAGGGTGGGGGTGATCATTCTCGCCACTCAGGGTGCTCGCAGGGTGCAAAGACAGCTCTGCCTCCGGGCAGATCCCTTCCCTCCTCTGAGCCTTCGTCTCCTCTGTACAAGATTGAATTGGACGATTTCTAAGTTCTCTTCCAGTTCTAACATTGTATGACATTTTTGACTAATGCACAAGATCAAATATGTACACAAGACCAGAGGCCTAAGAAAATACACAAAGAAACATGGGTTAATCCAGTGCAAACAGGCTAACAGAATAGCATAGCTACGCTGGCTACTCCTGAAATACCTGTGGAGTCATCCCCAGGTGGCACCACCAGGCTTCCAGAAGCCCACGGTTCCTCCCCAGCCCCAGCCCTCAAGGAAAGGGGAGGCTCCCCGCTGTCCCTTCGGGAGGTCTCACCTGGTGAGCTAAGTGCCCCCAGCTGGTGTTACAGAAAGCAGCAGACAGGAGGGCTGCCCTGCCCTTGCATGGTGCCAGGGGCTGCAGCTGCAATTTCGCATCACCCCAGAGAGCGCCCGACTCTCAGGAAAACTGCTTCAGTGAAAAGTAGAACGAGCCCTGACCGGCCCTCAGTCCCCTGCGCTCGGCCTCATTTGTACGCCACCATCATCCAGGAGGGGAGGGCTTCAGACCCAGCAAATCCTCATGCTGGAGGACTCTTAGTGATCCTCTTGGTGAGAGGTTATTAGTTTGGGGTGGTGGAAGCATTGGCCCCTTTGAGAACGCAATGGAAGCCACAGTTCTCCTCCTAGAAAAATGCATCCATGCTCAGTTTTACATGCAAGTTCAGAAGAAGGTAAGAACCCCTAACTGAGGTCCCCTAGTGGTCCTCAGATGCCAGGTCAAGTCTTCTGCCCTAGTTCAGACTCTCTAGTTTGCAAATGAGGGAATTGAGGACCAGAAAGAGTAGTCGACTCACCCAAGGTCACCCAGCTAGTTAGAGCAAAGTCAGGTCCCCAGGAAGATCAGGCCAGCATCTGCTTCAAGCAGAGAGGCACCCGGCAGGGCACAGGGTCACTGGTGTCTGACTGGGAGCTCAGCCCCTGCAGATGCTTGGCTCAGCTCTGGCAGGGAGTGCTCTAGGGGCCAGGGACTCTGCCTCAGGAAATTGGCCAGTCCCAGAGCTTTCGGCTGCTGCTGCCTCTCTGTCCGTGGCAGCCAACCTTCCCTATGGAGAAGGGATTGGACGATGGCTCCCTGACTCGACACTCTGAGCAGCCAGCAGACTCCATTCCACTCACCACACAGAACGCTCCTTAAGGGAAACTGGGGAGACTGTTTCCTCACTGGAATTCCCAGAGCTGCCTACAGCATCACCCCCACAGTGTGAGCAGGAGATTTGGATTTGTGGGTTGTAAAGCTCTACACCTGGGAGCAGGGCGGAGCAGGATTTAATAGAACTCCGACAGTGAAGTCAGGGCCAGACTCAAATTTCGTCTCAGCCGCTTCACACGTGAGCTGACATTTGGCAACGTCTTAGCCTTTCCAAGCCTCAGTTTCCTCATCTGTACAACCAGGATCATCACGGTACCTCTTTAATTGGTGTAAGAATTAAATGAGGTAATTTATAGGAAGTGCTTAACACCGTGGCTGGCAATACATTTTAGCTGTTTTTGTCACACCGCCCAGGGGGTCCCCAGGGTGGTAAGTCCTCACCCTCAGGAGCTCACGCCCGGCAACTTACTGATACCCTGGTAATAATGCATCAGAAGAAATCTCCCTTCCTGCTCTTCCAAGTATTCGCCACAGAGTGAGCAGGAGGCCTCCACAGAAGCGCCTGGAAGGACTTGCTGCCAATAGGAGATGCTGCCCACGGAGAGGTTGTGGCTCCTATGGCCATCCACTGGCATGCTTCTCTGGCCGGATCTCAGCCGCTTCAGCTCAGTGGGCAGCAAGAACAAGACAAGGTGTGGAGGGAGGTGACTCACCTGAAATGAAGCGGAAACCACAGGTGGAGGCCCTCAGTCACGTCTACGAAAGGCCTAGAAGCCAGAACCAGGGTAAACAGCTCTCGCCTCAAACGTTAAATCTCGGCTGGTGGTGTGCTACATATGGAGGGGAGCAGGCGTGTCTCAGACCAGGCTACCTCACTGTGTCCTCCAGCCAGAGAACTTTCTCCAGACTAAGAAGAGGCCTCAGTCCTCCAGTGGTTCAGGCCTGGGTCACCAGCCTCCTTCACGTTGCTACGACCATCCTCTACAGACTGGCCAGAGCCCAAGTCAAGGTCCCTGAAGGTTGGTGGCACACAGGTCACAGAAGCCCCTGGACCCCCACCGCTCACATGCGCTGAAACCTTGTGGGCTCCCTGCTCCAGAACAGACCAGCAGTCAGCAGTGCGGACGCAGGTCTTTTCTGTTACCACCCATGCCTGCTCCAGGAAGTATTAGATAGCCCACAAATGACCCGGTCAGCAGGTGGGGGGGGGGGCAGGCAGGCAAGGGGGAGGTGGTGAATAAATACATTTTCTCTTCAGGGCACATCTGTCCCAGGTGGAGTCTGGAATTCCTTCACATTCTCCCACTAGAATACGTGAGCATGTGCCCCTGTCCTCTGCTGTGGGGAGGCTGCAGGTTGGATGGCCCTTAATGGGGTCACCTCTCCAGGGCTCAGCTGTTGATGTGCAGGGCAAGCACACTCCCTGGCATGCCTATTAGCAATCAGCTCCCCACTGGGCTGCCTTCGCGGTAAGTAAACTTCCACGTTCTTATTAAGTGATGGCTGGTGGCTCGGAATCACTCCCCTGGATCTGTTTGAGGTTGATTCCTTAATCAAAGCTCTCAGGCTCTCCTTCACCCCCTCTCTGCTGAAAGGTTATCATTAAAAAGAAGAAAGGTGCTTTGATTTCTGTTGCTGGGCTGCCAGCTTGGATCTGGGCCTCTGGGGCAGGCAAGGGGGTTGGTTTTACCCCAAACCTTGTGTTGAAATCCCAGCTCTGCCGTTACTAGCTGGGTGACTTTGGGCAAGTTGTGGAACCTCTCTGATCCTCAGTGCCCTCCTCCGGGACCATCTCAGGTGTTGTGAGGGTTCAAGGAGAACTTGTATTCGATGGTGCTTCTAAGACTGCAAAGCCTGAGGGTGTGATAGTCACTGGTACCCAGTCACAAGCACGTTCCCCCACTCATGTTCCAGATTCTCAGGGGGAGGGGCTTCCCCGGAGCTTCCTGGAATTAAGGGGCTCCACAATGCATCTTAGACAAGAACAGGGGGTAGAACCAGCCTGTGGCATTCACCTAACCCACTCCCAGAGGTACCCCTCAGCAAGAGCTCACCCCACAGACCCGCCTCGCCCTGCCATCCCCACCTCCTCTCCTGTCCCCACACACCAAGTGGGAGAGACTGGGTCTGCACTTTGTTTTTGAAGGAAAAGAAACATTGGGCTGGGCCCTCCATGCAGCTACATGGATAGCTAGATAAATAATTACTAAAGAAATAAATAAATAAAAATAAACAAAGAAAGACTCCAATGAGCCTGAATTGCCGCCGTGCTGAGAGGTAACTGGCAGGTGTAATTTAATTATAAGATACAGAGTTGTAATGGGGTGTGTGCAGCTCAGGGAGGTCTCCGTAATGGGCGGACAGCGGGGTTCCCTGCCTTCTCCGCTGCCTCTGCTCTAACCCCACTGCCTCCTTGCCTTCCTTGCTGTGTGGGCTGGGGAAGGTGCGGGAAGCTTTGCACTGCCCTGGAGGATGAGGTCTGCCAGCCCCCAGGCGTCTGCTCCTCCCCAGCCTTAGCTCCCAAGACTGCCTAAGTCGTGACACCCGTGGCTGACAGTCCTGGCTGGGGAGAGCGTGAGGAGGGCAGGACAGGGAGAGGCTACCCACTCACGCACAGCCCTGCCCTCCTTCTCCAGAGGAAAGGTGTGCAGCGTCCCAATGGACACAGCCCACGCAACCAGGCATGGACACTGGACTGTGACTAGGCAGCTGTGACTATCTTTGGCCAGGGGCAAGGACATCCCGTCACCTGGCCTCCAGCCTGTGTGTTTCTCTACCTGGAAGTGGAGGGGGCACCCCCCAGCCCACTCAGGCTTAGCCCGCCCCCTTCCATCCCAAGGACCCTAAAAGACCCTCCATCGCCCCCTACTCCCAAGACATTTTTTCCTTCTTTCTGCCCTCGTCCCTTGTGCCAGGCAAGAGCAGGCCTCTCCCTCTACCCCACCCCATTCAGTGGGCTGTGGGCTGGAGGGCAAGGGCTGGCCATTCCGGCCTGACTCCAGTGATAAATCCTTGAAAGCCAGCTCATGGCCATTATGGGGCCCTCTTGGTTAATCCTCAGATTTTATGATTTTATTGGGGCCATAAATGGGTGACAAGGAGGTTTGCAAGCACATAACTAAACAGCAGCAGCGCTCCGGCTGCCCGCCCGCCCCGAGCAGGCAGCTGCTCTCCGTGCTTCCCTGCCCCACCCTCACCTCCCTACCTCCTGGGAGGCAGTCCTTCCTTCTCTGGGCATGGACTCACCAGGGGCCCGGCTCCCACAAGGGCATCTCAGTGTCCCCTGAGCAGCTTGCAGCAGTGCCCATGACTCCATTGGCCCACACCCTCTGAAGGCACGTGGTTCCCTTCTTCCCACTGGGGTCTCTGCGGGTCCCCTGGACTGTGTGTGCAGCATCCAGACTGCATCCTGGGAGAAGGGCACAGTCTGGGCTCTGGGATCAAATGGGCCTGGGTTTGCATCCTGGCTCCTCCACTCCCCAGTTGCGTGACTTTAGAAAAATTATTTGACTTCCCTGAGCCTCACCTGTACAATGGGGCTAACAATCCATATCTTCACAAATCTGTGTGAAGATTAAATCCACGGATCAATCATATTCATAGCCTCTTATTGGGCCTCTGCTTTCCCAAAGGTCTGGGCCTCAAGAGATGGGGGTGGAGGCAGAGGGGACTTTGCTGGCCTCCTGTTGCCCTCAGTCTTAGTCCTTTGGGGACTGTTGGTCCTTCTAGAAAAAAGAGAAAAGAGATGCTTTCTCTCTGCCTGGCCTCCCAGCTGTGATTGACTGGCTGTACCAGGCTGAGCCTCCCCAGGGGCAGAGCATACAGCTGTCAAGCATCTGGCCCCATTCAAACATCAGTCGCCAACTTCCAACTTTCTCTTAGGAAAAGTCTGAAAGCCTTGCAGGCATCTGGCCCTCAGCAGTCCTTGTTCCTCCCAGGATAAGTAGATTGATGACAGGCCAGGGTGGTGGGAACGGCCTTCATGATCCTGTTTGTCTGTCATATTCCCTCACAGAACAATTAACCCTCTGGGATTAGATATCCTAAATCAGAGATGGCTGAGGTAATCTTGTACATGTGATAAAACTCTTTCCCCTAAAATTCTTCAGCCAGCATTATTGCACTGCCCCAACTCCCGGCCCCTCTCACTGAGAGATTACACTGGTGGTCCAAAGAATCTTGCTTATATCAGTCCCACTGGCCTCGACACTTACCAGCTGTGAACCAGAGTAAGTTATTTAATCTTTGGATTCTTCGTTTCCTCTCCAATCAAATAGGAATAATGATAATACTTACCTGATAGAATTTTTGTGATTGAAGAAGATAATGCATGCAAAGTACTTAGCTGGGAGACTAATAAATCATAAGCAATCAGGAAACGGCAGCTTTAATTGCAATGGTGAATTAAGAGGGCTTGACCCCAGGTGGGTGACCCTTGATGATACCAGCCAATGGAGAGGGGCAAGGCTGGGCTGCATCCAGCCCCTTTTGGGGGTGGAAGTGGCCAGCGTCCCAATTTCAGTGTGCAGAGGGGTGTGGTAGATTCCGCCAACCTTGAGACCCGCATTGATGCCCAAGTGGCCCAGAGACACGCCACATTCTGAGTCAGCTAGTGGCTGTGTTGGAATTCCAAGCAATTAATCAGTTGTGTAGAAAGACCCCAGGCAGAGTCTGAGGGTGAGGGTAGGGGATGAGCCCAGCTCTCCACAAAGAGAAAAATGGCAAGAGCCAGGCAAGGTCTCAGAGAGCCAGCCCAGTGGGCTGAGACTCAGAACTGGTGAGGGCTTGTCTCTCACAGAGAACCGAGAGCAGAGCGTGGCAAGGTGCACCAGCACGGAGTCAGGCAGACAGGTGCACTCAGGCTTCACCACTCAGCTGAGGGACCCCAGGCAAACTCCTTAGCCCTCTAAAACGTCCATTTCCTTATAAATAAAGATGAGAATAATACTGTCTCTCTTTGTAAGGTTGGTGTGAGGGGAAAGCAAGGTGAGAAAAGTAAAACGCCCAGTGTGGCTCAGTGAACGTCTGGTTTCTCCTGCCCATGAGGCACGGGCTCAGGCCAGGGGAGCTGGGATCTGGAGAAGCCAGAGGATTGGTGGCCACATGGGTGCCAGATTTCCTGCAGGCGCATGGGACCTGGTGCCAATGGTGACACAGACAATCGTGGAGCCCACAGCTGGTGGTGAGGAGCTGCTGCTGCACTGCCTGCCTGGGGATCGGGCTACGGCAGCCAGGAAGCGGCAGGCTGAGGAAGGCAGGCGCTGGCAAAGGGCTGCTCCAATGTTGGTTCTTGCTATTGCTGTATGAAGCTGCAAGCTGCTTGCCATCAGGAATCTGAGACAGCATTGTTCTCTACAGGAGCCAAAGAGGATGGGTTGGTGGTCACAGAAACTTCTCGGAATTATCACAATGATTGTTAACTCTTTCTAAAACAGAATAATGCGACATAAAGTTTTTATGTACTTCATTATTTTAAAACCTTAATTTAAGACCACAGCTGTTTCAGGTTTCTCATATAAGAATTTAATTGGTCTATAATAGCACAGTTAATTAAATACAAATCAATAGTTTAAAACAACTAATTTATACATAATATGATCGGGGAAAAACTTAGTTCTCATATAATTAACTCGTATTAAATAAGCAATGAAATAGCAATTATGTCTTTACAACAATGTAAAGTTTATAGTTCTTCAATAAACTTAGGACTAGCAGCAATGAGATTCAGAAATTATGAAACAGGTCTGATTGGGCCATTAAACATTTACTGCTTGTCCTGGAGGGCTGACGTGCGCTCATCAGGGTTAGCAAACCTTCCTTACTCTCTCTTCAGGCCTCTTTGCCAGAGGTTGATCAGAAAACTGTGATCTTTGCATGATTTATGGGCGTCGTTATCGCCTGGCATGTGAGGGATAATGCTGAAAACGGGACTAGGCAGAACTGACGCAGAAAGCGGTTTAGCAGAGTCAAGGGGAGAACTTTCCAAACATGAGACTGTGCGTCCTGCGAGGGGTGAGGCACTGCTGGGCGGAGTGGCTTACGAGGGACGATCACCTGTGAGCGAGGCCATTGGTACGGACACCCCACAAAGGCAAGACCCCAGGACAAATGTCCAGCCTTCAGGGCCCTTTATGAGGGCGTCCCTCACCCCACGACCTGCAGCTCCTATTCCTCCTCTGGGCTCCTGCAGCAATTACTGCCATTCATGTGGAAATAAGTCGTATGCTGCCTCATGACACTTTTTTTTACTGATCTGTTACTTGCCTTTGACTCTATGTACCTTTTCACAAGTATATGCATAAGCAACAGGATTAAAATCTCATTGGGAAAGGAAGCTCACCTTAACTATTTTTGTCTTGCTCATAGTGCCCAGCTCCTCAGTGAGTGTTTCCAGATGGGATTTTATACCTGTCATATTTTATTAAGATGTGCTGGTTGTGAAGGGGTGGCAGTAACACTTGTAGCAGAGTCTACCCATATTATTTGACTGCTTTTTTTTTTTTTTTTTTTGGTGAGGAAGATTGGTCCTGATCTAACATCGGTTGCCAATCTTCCTCTTTTTTTTTCTACCCAAAGCCCCAGTACATAGTAGTATATCCTAGTTGTAGGTCATTCTAGTTCTTCTATGTGGGACACTGCCACAGCATGGCGTGATGAGTGATGTGTAGGTCCATGCCTGGGATTCGAACTTGAAAACCCAGGCCACTGAAGCAGAGTGCACAAACTTAACCACTACGCCACTGGGCCGGCCGCTTTATCCCACTGCTTTTTATGTAATTCATTACGTAATGAATTGGTCTCCAGACCAAGACATTCATTCTTGGTCATTCTGAGGTCAATAAAGCTGGTTAAAAACATATTTCTTCAGACTAAACTCACGCTCATCTAATCCTCTGGAACCCCTTCACCCCAAACACAGAAGTTCCAAACTGCCCTGTCATCACCCCGTGGCCAGACAGCTTCCTTTGTCAATCTCCTCTGACACAGACACCACTCTTCCTCCAATCTTCCCAACTAAAGACACTGTGGTCATCTGTGCCCCCTTCCTCTGCTTGAGCCACTCTTTCACTTAGCCTCATTCCTAGACTCTCTCTTAGATTCACCATTTTCTCCCCATTCCCAACACCACTAGTCCCTGAGCCTCACCTGCTGCACCCACCTGGCTGGTCTTCCTGACTTGCTTCACTTTTCCAAGCCATCTGATGTTGCTGCCACACTAACCTTCAAAGAACACCACCTGAGTTTATTATATCACCTTGGATGAGTCATTTCTCCTCTCTGAGTCTCCCTTTCTGCATCTGTGAAAAAAAGCGGGGGCTTGGAGGGTGGGGGTGAATTTGATGACCTCTAAACCCAATCTGATACGTTGTTTCTAGTTATTGAGCTCACCTCTATCAGGTACTTCATTCTGGGCGCCTTTTGCCAAGTGCTGTCTCATTCAATTTTCATATTAACCATGCGAGGAGGGTCTTACTAGTAGTATCCATGTTTCATAGATGAGAAAATCAAAGCTCAGAGAAGCCCTGAAGATTGCTCGCTGTTAAGGGCTGGAGGAGGGCTCCAGCCAGCGCTGGTAGTTTTGAAGCACACGTGGCCTCCCTGTGACTCCAGCCAGGTCCAGCTGACGTCTTCTCCATAAGGTCTCAGGAACCAACTGGGGAGCTATTTTCAGCCCTCCACGGCTCTCCTGTGTCAGGTGGCAGGGGTACAGAGGCTCTGAACGTCCCCCTGATAAAGCTCAGCATCCTTTCACTTGCTCTCTGATCCCAGGATGTCTTCAGAGAGCAGGCAGAGGGAGCAGATGTCAACCACCATCTCTCACCGGGAGTATTGCAAGAGCCTCACAACTGCTCTCCTCTGCCTGGCTGATCTCCTCCCGTCCATCGCTGCACCAGTGCTGAAAAGATCCTTACAAGATGCAAGTCTGGCTGTCTTTCCTCTGCTTAGCACTCTTCAAGGCTTCCCACTACCTGTAGGAGAAAGTCCAGAGTCCTAGGCAAGGCTTCTCAGGTCCCCCAGGATCTGGTCCCTGGCTATGTCTCCTGCCCCATCTCATTTCCTCTGCTCCCGAAATCTTTGCTACAGCCACACCAAACTCCCTGCCAATAACACTCTGTTTCTTGTTAGTAGCCTTCTGTGGACATGCTGGAGTCTAATAGCTTCAGGAGGGAAAGGGTTAGTCTTCAGCAAGCAACCCTGAACAATTGTGACCAGGCAATCTGGGGACAGGAAGGCCCCCAAATGCATCCAGACAGCCTCAGAAATGGTGAGGTAGCAGTTACTTGAGACCGTGTTAGTTTCTGGCTGAGGCAATAAGCAGCACTATCCTGACCAACATATTCCTCACGCTGGAAGCAGGCATGTCGAAGGCATCCTGGATTGCCATTGATGCTCCCGGGCTTGCAGACACACAGCCAGCCCTCCTCCCCCCCCTCCCCCCTTCCCATCATCTCTTGTGCCACCACCCCCACTGTCCCACCTTAGCAGCCCTACTGGCTCTCCAGCCAGTTAGTGCCCCATGAGCCTCTCGGGCAGTCATGTGATGCCGCTCCCTGCAGGCAGCTCTGTGACCTGAGAGATCAGCTACAGAGAACCTTGGCCGATGGAAATAGCCAGGTCCTATGAGAAGACCAGCTCCTTCCCCCTTCCTGTCCGTATTAGTTTGCCAGGGCTGCTGTGACAAAGTACCACCAACTGGGTGGCTTAAACATCAGAAATGTATTGTCTCACCGTTCTGGAGGCTGGAAGTCCAACATGGAATGTTGACAGGCTTGGTTTTCTCTGGGACCTGTGAGGGAAGGATCTGTTTCAGGCCCCTCTTCTTGGCCTGATGATCTTGGCCGTCTTCATGTTCATGGGGTGTTCTCCCTGTGGGTGTGTCTGTCTGCAAACTTCCCTTTGCATGAGGACACCTGTCATATTGGATTTGGGCCCCCCAATGACCGTTTTTACTTGATTACCTCTGTCCAGTCCCTATCTCCAAATAAAGTCACATTCTGAGGTATTGGGGTTAGGACTTCAACATATGGATTTGAGGGGACACAGTTCAACCCATAACACTGTCCCATAACCCATAACAGGACCACTGATCCCTGTTGCCTGTTCTCTGGCCTGTCTTGATTCACAGCATCAGCAGCCCTGGGATCCTGGACGTTACCCTCAGAGCTAAGCCAGAAGTCAGACCCGGATTCTAGCCTGAGCACTGTCACCAACTAGTGCTCTGGCCTCGAACGGTCCTCTTACTTCTCTGAGCCTCAGTTTCTGAAACCAAAATATAGGAAATAATTTCTGACTTGCCTACTTCACAGAGCTACTGTGAGCATCTGATATGGTAGTGAATATGGCAGCATCGTGAAAAAATAAGCACTCCACAAATTTGAAGTAATCTCACATATCATTATTATTACTAGTAAGAATAAAAGAATCCTAAGGCTAGAAAAAGTCCCGTCCACACCCTCTGAAACTGGAGGAAAACCATTCCATGTACAAAGCCAGCCCTTTCATTAAATCAGCAGACATCTTCTGAGCACTTGCCATGCACCAGGCACTGTGCCTGGGGTGGGGACTCAGAACTGGGAAAGGCCCAATCTTGATCCTTCTCCTGTTCACAGTCTAGAGGCCAGGAGTTCTGGGGTGCAATTTTTCCTTCTCCCTAAGAAACATACCCTGGCCCGATCAGTGTCTCCTTGCCCGGCAGTATTTCCCAAACCTTAGTTCTCCACACCCCATCTGCAAGTGACCCTGGCCTCCTTTGCTATGAACTTTCCTTTTAAGGCAGGACAACTCCATTCATGTTAATCATTTTCTGTGGACACCTTCAGTGCATCTGGATTGTTCTGTTACTGATAAGTGTTTAGCCAAAGGCTGCAGCCCCCAAGTCTATGTGGAGAAGACCCCGTCATCTTGCTATTCTAAAATGGGCACCTGTGACTGACTCCACCATCAGGCCCAGTGCCATGTGTTAAGGAAGGTGGCAGTCTGGTGGCTGGTCTAGCTCATAAAGTGAGAGATTCCTGTTCTTTCCATCTTGTTCTATCATCTCCCCCCTAATAGCCTAGTTAGGCTGGCTTGGTAGAGTTTCCCCAAGCCAGTGGTCAGTTCCTGCTTTCCCCTAGTTCTCTCTCTGGTCAGTATCTTTGACAATACCCCACCTCCCCACCTGTGTTTCCAAATTCTTCTCCACTCCCCCACTTCGGCCCCCCTAGCATGCCTCCTCATGTGGACCCAATGACCTCTAATTCAGCTCTGCAAGTCTCTCCCAAGAACATCCCACATTTTTGTCTACGATAGCTAGTAATTCTCACTTCACTAATCCTCCAACCTGCTCATTCTTGCAAAGATCCCAGTGGCTTCGCCCCACTTCTCAGTAAAGACTTGGTCAGAGAGCCTCTCACTTAATAAATGTCTGCAGTGTGCTTCTCAGCGCCTTGTAATGTAGCCGCCTAAATAATTAAGACTAACCCACACGTGTCAAATTAAATGAACCAAATACATTGAGAAATTGCCTCATCTTCCGTTTCTTTTATTAATCAGGTTTTTTAAACTTCTTTTCCTGCTCATTTGCAAAACTCAAGCGTGGTCAGAGAGGCTCTTACTTATAATAACTGTTTGGAAGGGTGGCCTCTTTCCCAGGGCGATCACCCTGGAGGGCAGCCCGTTAGGCAACACAGGATAGATGGGGGTTAGGGTGGCAGAGACAGCCGACATAGATAACCCAGATCCAGCAGGTGTGCATGCTCTCTGAATCTCTAGGAGAATTATGCCCCTGAGAGTTTAAGGCCCTGTCCAGGAAGACTAACGGGAACATTGGCCTAAATCCATCCAACATCTTCTGCCCCCACTCCTCAGTGCTTCCCTGGGCTCACTCAATCCAGGAACCCAAGCTCCCTTTCTCCTTAGGAGCCACTGCTGATGTGCTTTAGATGGGCACTAGAAGTCAGTAGAAAGTATAATAGGGATTGTTAGCAATTGTATCATTCTGATGATGAACAATACACATGCAATTATGATGGGCTGGTTAACTCTGCCTGTCGTCAGCATGTTGAGGTTTCAATAGAGGCTCAGGCAAGAGGCTATTGTTTGCTGGAGCTCAGCACCTCCTCACAGCTTGTATTTCCGCTGGCCCCCTCCTGGCATGCTGGATTCCTGCCTCTTGAAGGTGGTTGTTAGAGAGAATCCACAAATATAGTAAGTAAACATCAAAGGGACTTTGATCCACGTGCCCCTCAACAGAGCGGGAGCCCCTGAAGAAAGGGCCAAGGCCTTGGATGAGGGAACTTAACATCATCAATTTGGGCGCCTGAGATGTAAGGCTGTTTGAAGTGAGGGCGGTTTGGCCGTGCCTTCAGACGAGCGAGCGCGGAGGGAAAGGAAGAGAAGTGAGTGCCTTTGGAAAAGGCACGCTCAGATCTGCTTCTCTGCTCTTTACTGATAGTCAATAAACCCCTTTAAAGAATTGAAAGATCAAAGCTAGCGGGCTCCCTGGGCCATGGCATTCTGCCACCACCCGACACGCTTTGTTTTCCTCTAGGGCAGGAGCCCCCAAGCTCAACTTATCTGACTCTCGTGGGCCCTTTCATCCTGTTACCCATGAAGGGTGGACCTGGGCAACAAGAGATGGATGAAGAGGTAGGGAGGAGGACTGGCCCACCCTGTCCACACTCTAACAGCCTAGATGCTGACTGGCTGGAGCTCAGAGAAACACCCAGTGTCATGGGAGAAGTCACTGTGACACACCCCTCAGTGGGACCCTCCTTCTCCGAGAAACTGGTGGAGGGAGCAGCTGGGTGCCCAGAAAGCTTGGCAAGATCTGGGAGGAGGTGCAGCCACATCTCCTTTTCCAGAAATCATACCCCTTATCCATTCATCCAGTTTATGGCAGCTGTCACATTTGTATGACTTCCAAGCAAAGAGGTGGGGGCAGGGAGTCTAAAATAATCACAGGAAGTTGTTTAATGTCTTTGAACTTCAACTTTCTCATCTGCATAATGTGAAGAGAAATAACCTATCTACCTACCTCCTGGGGTTGTTGTGGGGTCAAAAGAGAAACCTGGTGTGGAATTGCTTCCAAACCATAAAGTGTTTAAGAAGAATCAGGATTAAATCTAAATGCCAGACAGGAAAGCTTGCCTTCTTGTGGGGCAGATGTACTCCAGTCCAAGCCACACAAGGGACACTATTTACAAAATGCTGTGCAAAAAAAAAAATATCTCTTGCCTTTGCTGCCTAGAATTGTTGTTCTACCTTGTTTTTCCAGTTGGGTCAGAGTCTTGTGGGACCAGAGTCTATGTCTTGTGTCTCTTTGCCATCCCAGCCCCCGTGTTCCACACTGAGTCTGCACCTCATAAGTGTTTGATGATGGTGCTGAATTGTACCTGAATATAAGAATGCACAGGCCCAGAAACTTACTCTCCCCAAAGGTAGACTCCTTCAACCTATATCTTGACCCCTGTGTCTTCCCTCAAATTCACCCAGTCACTTCCCAATCCTTCTGAATTACCCACTGTATCTAGCTGCACTGCTACATCCGGGACACCACTGGCTGGACTCTGCCTCTTCTCTGGCAGGCCTGACAACAATCCCAGCATGATCTGGGCATAGTCCCCAAGCCTGCGATATATAGGGCCTCATTAACCTATAGAGTAAAGGTTATCAGCATGGACTCTGGAGCCAGACTTCCTGGGTTCAAACTCCTGGTTCCACCACCCACTAGGTCTTCCATCTAAGGCTGTTTGCTTAATACATCTATAAATGGAGATAATAATGGTATGTTCCTCATAGAGTTGTGGTAAGAATCAAATGAGGAATTATTGGCTTAAAATTACATCTGGACCATAGTAAGTGCTATGTAAATGTTTGTTAAAGAAATAAGTAGCCCTATTTTTAAGAGCAACAAACTTCACATCCCTTGCAAAGGGGCCTTCCCTGACACCTGACCCATTCCCAGCTCACCCACCTGTGCTTTTCTTCCAGAGCTGGGCCTCCAGAAGAGAGGATGCTGTCTGGTGCTGGGCTACATGGCCAAGGACAAGTTTCGGAGAATGAATGAAGGTCAGTGAGAACCTGCTCACCCTCTCGGGGGTAATGTGGAGGGAGGAAGCTATGCCCTACAACCATGGTACCAGGAAAAGAACCTGGGACATCTCAGAAAGGACAGTGGGTAGATCAGTTTGATTTCCACAAAGCTATTTATGTAGCAATGTGGGGAAGAGTTGCTAATGCCTGAAACACTGTATGCTGATTCCTCATGCTATCTTCCCTCCTCCTTTGTATCCCCCACCTCTCTTCCTCTCTCTTCCCTAGCTTTTGTTCCCCACCCACCCTCCAGTGCAATTAAATCTGCTTTTATTGTCTTTTCTAATCCAGACCTCTCTACCTTTCTCTTCAATCATTCACATTTCTTGAATGCCCATTGAATGAGCAGCACCTTACAGGGCACTTGGGAGAATACTAAAGAATAAGGCAGAGTTTTTATTCTTAAAGGAGTTAGACTTGGAAACCTACCCTCTTCCCAACTCTATTGGCCTCACCTCTCCCTTACTCACGGGCCATTCTGCCTTCCTCTTGTACTGGGTCTTTCCTCCGAGGCTTGACTGGGTCACAGAAGGCTTGGGGAAGGTATTGACATTGATGTGGAGGCTGGGATGTGAAAGGAGTGCTGTCACTTACGAGCCTGCTGTAATAAAGAGCCAATCCTCTCGATCCCCAGCCATCTGTCTCTGTGCAGCTAATAACCCTCTCCATCAGATGCCACAGACTGTTTGTCAGGATTCAAAAGTAGGTAAACAATTGTGAGGATGCCATTTATTCATTAAAGTCAGACAAATGAAGCCCTGGCTTCCCACTAGCCCAGCTTGCCATGGTTGGACCCCTCCCCTCCCAAGGCCTGGGGCCCCTGTAGCCTCATTCCCATTCCAAGCATGGAGGAGGCAGCTCACCTGTACCATCTCCATCCCCAGAGTTAGCTTCTCTGCCCTCTTCCTATGATCCTCAGCTGGCTCTCCTCCAATGCACAGTCCATGACACCCACATCCCCATGTGCTCCCCAGACCGAATATCTTGCCAGCTATAGGTTTGTTGCCAGCACCCATCATGGTGACAGTTTGACAAGAGTTAGGCCAGCACAAGTGAGCACCTCCCCCATTTTGCTACCCCTCTGTGTAAGAAGGCAGCAGCATCAAGGAGCCACTTCCCATTTGAAGGAGCCCCACAGCTGAGCACAGCTAGGTTTGGGGGCTGCATTTTCTGCATCCTGCCAGTCAGTCTCCCTCCCTGACTTTTCTCGTTCTCAGCCTACCCACTCCTTTCCCAACACAGCCTTCATGAGAGCGCTAGGCAGTAACTTCTAATTTGTGGGAACTGACAGGGTGCCTCTGTCCATGGTGCTGAATAGACATGTTCTTTACTGGCAATGCTCATTAGAGAAGCTGAAACGAGGTTCACTGGGATTGTGGGAGCCAAAAAGTCAGGAGCCGGGCTGGATACGAAACCTCAAACTCCAAGCATCTGACCCGAGTAGAAGGATACTGACTCCAGATCCTGCGGCCTAAAAAGAGTCATATCACGAGGCTGATGAACACGATCTGACTCCCCCGACCTTTCACAAGTGGTTAAGGGAGGGATATATCAGTCAGCTCAGGCTGCCACAACAAAATACCATAGACTGGGTGGCTTAGACAACAGAAATTTATTTTCTCACAGTTCCAGATACTCTAAGTCCGAGGTCAGGATGCCATCATGGTCAGGTTATGGTGAGAGCTCTCCTCCTGGCTTGCAGATGGCCGTCTTCTTACTGTATCCTCACATGACAGAGAGATAAAGAGAGAGAGCTTTCTGGTGTCTCTTATTATATGGACATTAATCCCATATGACACTTATGACCTCATTTAACCTTAATTACTTCTGTAAAGGCCCTATAGCCAAATACAGTCACATTGGGGTTAGGGCTTCAACATAGGGACAGGGTGAGGGGACACAATTCAATCCATAGCATGGTGTCTGAATGCATTTACCATAGCAGAAAGGCAAATGAACCAGGGATTAAGAAAATAACAAGAAAAAGAAATTCAGCATTAGGTGGAGAGGCACTCCTTAGATATTGTTTAGGTAAAGAAGAAAGGAAGAGAGTCAGAGAGGACCAGAAGAGGACTTGGAAACAAGACCAAAACCTGATTACCTCTGAGGACAGTTAGCCTTACTTTGTGCAACAACTAAGCTAAAACAGCATTTTTAAAAGATTTTTCTTGTTAAAATGGGAAGATGCCAAAACAATGCCTATTCTCTCTGAGCCTCATCTCCAAACACATACAATCCACACAAATGGGTTATTCCTTTGAACTGATTATGGTTGACTTGGTTAAGAATGAGAGATTCCAGGTGCCTTACCCCACCTAAACCCTCCCTCTAGAGAAGGCTAATTGAGAATCAAGCAAGGTCTTCAGAAAGAGGGAGGCGACAGAGGCATCAACAATGGCCAAGAGGTAATGGGGCAGCTAATTACCTCCCTCTCTGCATACGGTTTTCACCCCTCCAAAATGCCCCAACACACACTTTCATGCACATACTCATACACAACCACACACACAGTAGCAGCTGCTGCTGGGTGACCAAGGAGACAAGAGAGTGGTAAGCAAGCTAAACCACCATGTGTCATGACTTACAAATCTCAAGTAACAAAGAGGAGGCAGAATAGGAAGGACAGTGGGGCAGAGGAGAGATGCATGGGATGGGCCAGCTTTGGCTCTGGATGGGTGGAAGGCATGAGGAGGAGAAGAGGAATGGACCTGGTGGGGAGGGGGGCCTCCTCTGCTCCCACTCCAGCCAGTCCTGCTGCCCCAAGAGGCACATTATACACTTTTTCCTCTTTCTAAAGCTCATGTGTCCAAACTCCAACACGTCTGCAGATAAGAAAAGACACCAGCAAGCATGGGGAGCTGTTTTATGGTTTATAATTATCTTGTACCCATGTGCAAAATTATTATAACTTCCACATATTAATAATTGAACTGGAATAGCAGCCATGACATAGATCAAGAACCAGAAATCTCTGTCCATGCTGCACTACACACCTTGGTATAAATTGAACAACTGGTAAAATAGTAAAAAATAATTATTTTTCTCCTAGATGCTGGAATTAGTGAGATATTGGAACAATTAGCTGCTTCTTCCATTAAAGATAAGGTGGTGATCATTATATTTCCAATTTAGAATAAATATAAAAGACCTACTTGTGTTGTATTAAAGCATATTTGTTCTGTTTAACAGTATCTAATAGGGTGTCTGTCATCCGGGGAGAAGTGGTCCCCTATTTCATTTGTTTCCTTGTTAATTTGGTATCTTTTTATTTTCTTTTCCCTCTACTCCCCCCTCCTTGCTACATCCCAAAAAATAACAGCTTGAGAAGTAAGAGAAAAATAATGAATGAACAGGAGCTTTATGGAGCTGGGGTTTATCATAAGCTGGAGTAATTGTGATTGGTGCTGTTAAACTACACAAAGCAATAAAAAGAAAACACTATTCAAAGATCGTTTAGGAGGCACATGATAGTCAATGAGAGGTTTGCTCTATTTGGGAGCACTTAATGGCTTCTCGGATAGAATCTGCAGCACTTGCAGGAATGTTGGAGGTTGGTAATGGGGGGGGGGGGTGTCTGTGTGTGTGTGTGTTCATTGGTCTGTTTGGACTCAGTAGATCTGACACATCAAATGGAGACCTGAACAAAGATCAATGAAGGGCAGACAAGAAAGGAGGAAATAAAGACAGACTAGGCATAAGAATATCAGATTTATTTGACATAATCGTCTTCGTGTGATTAAGTACAAGGTGCTTTAAACAGGAACTGCTGGAAGGAGATCACTTGTTTATTCATCAAACATTCATTGAATACCTACCATAAAAATAATACCAATTCTTCATAATAAGTGCCAGGCATTGCTCTAAGTACTGGAGCTATGAACGTAAGTAAGGCATAGCCCTGCCCTCAAAGAGCTCACAGTAAAAACATGCAGGGACATCTCCACTGTCACCTCCACGAAGAGACCCTGCCTGACCACCTCACCTAAAGTGCTTACCCTTCTTCCCCAGCATTTGCTCCATTGTGGCGACCAGCCTATTTATTTTGTGGCACTTGCCCTAATTGTTGATTATTCATTAGACTGTCTGTCTCACCTAGAGTGTTTGCCTCAGGAAGGCAAATATCCTGCCCCCTCCTTTCTTGTCTACCCCTGGGCCTTTGGAGTAGTTGAACTTTTTTATTTAAATAATTAATTAGCTCCATGAGTGACAATAGTGGAATGTGCAAAGTCACCCACAGGTGTAAGGTGCGTCTTGAGAAGGAGCTCACCAGGCAGAGCAAACTGCTGTAGAGCATCCCATGAAATGGGAGTCTCCACAGCTCCAGTAGTCCCACAAGTCTTACCTCTCAGCCTCTCCTCCAATTCCAGTACTATTGCGCCTTCCTAGGGGGCCAGGGCCCAGGAGGTTAGCAGAGCAAGAGGCCTGGGGGGGGGGCCCCACATGTGGTCTCCCTCCTTTCTGCACCAGCTCTCCTTCCTCACTCATCAACTGCTGGGCCACATTCTCAGGGCAACTCTAGGCAGATATTTCCCATCAGATCTGCAAGGGAACTGTTCCCACTCTTCCCTTACCCCACACACCCAAGACACACACACACACATACGCACCATTCCCTTCCCTTTCCAGGCTCTGTCCCTGCTTACCCATTTCTCCTGGAGATCCCAGGACCACTCACCTTCTCAATGTGCACTGCTTTCCCAGCGCTGATCCTATTCACCCCAGAATAGAAAGCTCTCACGTGGAATCAGATAAGGGGCTCTGCCTGCCTCCGGAAAAGCTCAGCATTCCTCTATGTTAGAACTGTAAACAACCCTGCGATTATCGTGCAAACCCACCAACTCAGGAGCATTGAGTGACTCGTTTAGGGTCAATAGGAAGCTGCTGGAAGACCCAGGACCACAACCCAGGTCTCCTGACATCCGGTCCAGGGATCTGGGGATTCCGAAAGAAGAAGCTAAGACCGTGAGCAGAGGGAAGCCCCTAACACTTTAGCTGGGTTTGGTTTTCCAGGGTAGCTGAAAACATAGAGAAAGTGGAAGGGGCAGGGAGAAGATGGGGAAAAACACAGAATAGACTGGAGTTGATGTGGGAGAAAATTAGGAAACACCTAGAGTGAGGGACAAAGGCCAGGGGAGACCATTTCTAAGGAACCGGAAAATTCTCTCAGGCCCTAGAAGACTTGAGAAGGGGAAATGAGGAAGAGGATGTTTGAAGGAGGAGGGGAGGCAACAAAGCCCTGGCCTGCCTTCCCCGCCAGCCCTTCGAGGCCAAGGGGGGCCTGTGCAAGAGGCTCCCCTTCCTCCTCACAGGGCCCTCTCGGCTGCACATCTGGTGGGGCGGCAGTTTTCCCGGACCTTTGGGATCACAGTGACTGGCTGCTTCTCCCAGCTCAGGGGAGGGAAAGCAGAAATGCCTCCCAGCACTGTCACTCTCATCTTCCCGGGAAGAAACAAATGCAGGTGATTAGCAAAGGCAGCTTCTGTTTGCTGGAGACCTGGGGGCCTCTGTGGGAGGGGCTGCATGCCCAGGAAGGAGAAAGCCAGCTCCGCAGATGGCAGGCCCCGCACAAGCTCTTGCATCCCCACAGCTCCCGGGCGGCACACCCCTGCTTGTCTAGGCTGTAGGCACGCACCTCCACCATGGTGCTGTCCTCCCTTCTCAGCCACGTAAGGGAGACACGGCCCCAGAGGATGGGAATCTGGGCGTCTTCAGCAGCTCTGAAGTCTTTGTGATGGCGTGGAGCCTATCCTTTCTCTCTGCATCCCTGTGCTCTAAGCCATAAAAATGAATCTAAAACCTCCACTGTTTCCTGCCCATCCCCTAACAGGGCTAATTAAGAAGAGAGGTGCCCCTACTGGCATGTGTACTGAAAGGCACACCTAAAAGTCAAGAGCCAGCCATGGGACCTTGGGCAAGTCCCTGGACATCGGATTTCAACCATCTCATGTACAAAATTGAATAATGTTGGATACAATCATCCGTAAGCCTTTAAAATGTCATGATCCAAAAATCTATCTTGCCTCTCAACACCCCACCCACAGCCTGCTCCCACCACCCATCCCATAATTTTAAATGCTTTAGTCATCAGAGGAAGCAGTACCGGGAATCTGACTGACCAGCTTTGCTCAGCAGCCTCAGAAGGCAGGTCTATTTCTTTTTCCTGTCTGTCCTCCAACAGTGAGTTCAGCCCATGTCAGCTATGCCCTGGGTGGCAGGCAGGCCTAGGGGACAAGCTGCACTGTTTTCAGAGCAGAGGGGAAGAGGAAGATGGCCTGGACCTTGGCCCAGGGACCTGACCCCACAGAGCACGGGTCTGATGCCACACGAATTCCTCCCACTTCTGACTGTGGCAGCCACTGCAGCCTGGCTCAGGCTGAGGACCCACAGTCGTGTTCCTGAGACCGTCCCTCCACTGCCTGCGAGAGCCCCCAGGATGTTGGCTAATACTGTCATTTTGTTAGCTGGGGCTTTGGGGTGCTTTTTTTTTTATTTCATTTTTCTTATTGACGTGTTTTCTTCCACTGGGGCTGCAAGCTGGTTATTTGTATAACATCCCTGTTTATTATTTATGGCAAGACTCAGATTTCCAGGGTACTTTATGATTGTTATTTAATTCACTCAGCATCTTGGAACAAGGGACCCGCCATTTCCACTCTCTTGCCGAGTCTGGTGGAGGATTCTGGAGCTTTTTCGCAGCCCCATTCCTCTGGCCACCGTTCCTACTGGGAGACCTGCTTATCTCAGGCGAGCTGGGGGCCACCTAAGCCGCAGATCCTACCACACTCCTTTTTAAACTTCCTTTTTCCTCACACCCATATCCAATTTCCACCAAGACCTAGAAAAGTTACCTCCCAAATATCTCTTGAGTCCGTCCACCTCTGTCCATCTCACGGCCACTGCCCTCATCCCCATCACTTCCCTCCCACACCTGGACCACAGCAGTGTTCTCCTAACTGGTTCCTTGCATCCGTCATACCCAACCCCTTCCCTCCCAGTTCATTTTCCATACTTCAGCCAGAGCAATATTTCAAAATGCAAATGTGATAATGCCACATTCCTCTAGAAAATATTTCAATGGCTTTCTATTGCTTTTAGGAAAAATACCAAAATCCTTGGCATGTTTTACAGGGTTCTATGTGATCTGGTTCCCACCCACCTCTTTGGCCTCATCTTGCCCTGCTAACACTCTATGCTCCAGTCACATCAGCTTTCTTTCAGCTCCTCAAACAGGGCGTGCCCCCATCTTTCACAGGCCCTTTGTCTATATTAATCCCACCTCTTGGGATACTGGCCACACTCTCCACACCTCATCCCCAAACCCTTCACATAGTAACTCCTGCTCATCCCTCGGATGTCAGCTCGAGTCTCACTCCTCTAGGGAAGCCTCCTCAAATCCACCCCTCCCCAACCTAGATCAAGCCCCTCTGTTCTATGCACTCACAGAACCACATTTCTTCCCGTCAGGGCTCTTAGCTCAGTCTGTACATGTATGTTCATAGCGCCATTATTTAATGAACACCTGTCATCCCTACCAGTCTGTAAGCCCTGTTTGGTCTCCATTGTATCCCCAGAGTCTGGCAGAAGGTTTTCACAGAGTAAACATTGAGAGAAGAGCAGGACAGAGACCTTCTCTGCCCCCAGTCAGTGACTCTCAACATGCTGGGACTTGGTGATTTGAGAATCATAGACTCCTGGAAGAAACATTAGAAGCCACCCAGAGAAGAGGGAAACGAGACTCAGGAAAGTGATGGGACTTGCCCAGAGTAACAGAGCTAGCAAGCGACAGAGCCAACACTTGAACCCAGGCTTAGGACCTCAGTCCAGCTCTCTTTCCACTTCACTATGCTGAGTCCTTGAAGTCTGGGAGTGTCAGCGTTGAGTGGATCAATCAGGGAAGTCTGCCTGATAAAAGTGGGTTTGAGGCCATGTTTTAAAAGAGATAAGAAGCAAGGACCCCTGGAGAAAAGGAAGAGAAGTAGCTTCTTTGATATAGACATGAAACATCCAGAGTAAAACCCACTATGAGCCTAGCACTGTGCCGGGTACAGGCTTCAAAGAGGCTGGGCATAGCCTCTGGCCTCAAGAGCTTTGTCCTCTACTTGGGGAGATTGGATATATTTCATACCAAATTGATTTTGTGGTTGTTTTGGTTTTGGTTTTCTTTTTACCATTGTGGTTAGTATGCTGAATGGTTAAGCACTGTGGCTTAGGAGTCAGGGAAATCTAGATTCAGATCCCAGGCCTAGTCCAGCAGGTTTAGAACTGTATCATCAAAGATTCTCGAGGCCAGAAAGCACCAAAGGCCATCTAGTCCACACCCTCTTCTGATGGCTCAATATCCCTGCCAAGTACCAACGCAGGTAAATACTTTTGGGTACTGGGGTGCTCTGTGCTCATTTACTCACCAACTGTGTCCCAGGTGCCTACTCTGTGCCTCGCACTGTCCTAGGCCCTTGGCATGTAAAACACAGTCCCTGCCCCCAAGGATATCACAGCAATTACAATGAAGTGTCACAATTGCTGTGACCAGATATGTACAGGAGCTATGGGAACAGAGAAGGGGAATCCAGGCAAACTGTAGGCCGAGTGAACAGTGTCCAGGACAACCTCCTGGAGAAAGTGAGTGAGCCCTGGGAGCAAATTTTATTATAAGAGGCCATTGCAACCTATGCTTGAGTCCCTCCAAAGACAGGAAACTCGCTGCCTACCAAGGCCATGGGCAGCTCCCCAGCCCTGCTCTCATAAGGAGTTTCCAACATAACACCCTTTAACTCCAAGAGTCTGTAGTTTTATCACTCTAACTGCATTGATGACAATGGGACCCAGTGACTTAGGCAGCAGCCTCTGGCAAAATCCTGGGGTCTCACCCTATTCCAGCTGTGTCCTGAAGAGGCCTTCTTTCTTCTCTCTGTGCCACCCTGCCCCTTGCCCCCACATCCTCAGCTAGCCTCAAAGGCATCATCCTCATCACTGAATGCTGAGATCCTCTCTCCGCTCCCTTCCCAGGGTGGCAGACCTTGAATAAATGAGTGTGCTTAATGGCCTGCAGCGCCACAAAGTTTTTAGAGCTGTGTACTGGAATGAGCAGGTTCGGCCTGAGATGAATCACCCAGACTTTTTATCAAAGGAAAGTCAATAAAAACCTGAAGGAGCTTGCCCCGTCTCCACAGAGTGGCCAGGTCACATCGCCGGGCCCCGCACTCTGGAAATAGTAATCAGGCAGACGCATTTCCCCCTGCTCCATCTGCTTTCCTCCCTGTGCCTCCCTTCTCAGATGTATTAGTTTCTATGGAAACTGTGTTGTTACTGGTATGGGAGGAGTTTAATGACATTCAGAAGTACCAAATCAAGTCCATTTATATAATGGTTTGAAATACGCGTAATGGCCTATGGAATATAGGACACGGTGACAGTTTCAGTGACTGCGTACAGAGAGTGGGATAAATAGAGCAATGTAATACTCCCCACCTCCAAGTCAAATGTACCAGGAATAACCACTATTCTTAGTACTAAAGAGCAGCACTTCTCAACCATTATTCATGAAAGAATCTCAAAACACTACACCACACCGGGCCGCTCTCCTCTCATTGAGGAAGGACGTTGGCTAGACCGTGGGTCTGCTGCACCAGAAGTTTCAACCAGAGAGGCAGGCGGGACAGGTTCAGAGGTGAGGAGAGGGCAGAGAGCAACCACTCAGCCCGGGGCTCCTCAGGCCGTGCCCTCGGCCAGCCTGCTGTGGGACAATTGCTCCTTGTGTCTGTTGTCATAGCTCCTTTCTGTCTGATTCAGACACTTACCTTGTGCCTGGTGCTGTGGGGGACATGGAGATGAATAACTCAGGGAGGACTCCCTTATCTTAGCTCAGGTTCCCCCAGAAGGAGCCCCTAAGCAAGGACTCATCTGGGAGGGGCAGAGAGCACCTGAAGGAGGGGAGGGAATTGACCAGGAAAGGGAAGTCATCCGTCACCGGGGATGTCACAAGTCTGCTACCACTGTGGGCGACTGGAGCCTGATCCCAGTGGGAACTCTGAGAAGTGCTGTGGAATTCATGCCTAGAAGTCAGGCCACCCAAGGAGTGGGCGTCTATAGCCCAGCTCCTGTCAGTAGCTGGCTGAGGGCTGCTGGGTGGGGGGTTACTTCCCTGGCACCTCTAATGCGCTCTTTGTGAGGGCAGAGTGGCCTTTGCAGCTTAAGGGAGACCTCAGGAGAAGGGTTGCGGGTCTTGGCCATCGGGGGCAGGGCTGAGGGATACAGGTGGGGCACTGACTGACAGAGTTAGCTGCAGCCCTCAGAGAATTTGGAGCCCAGTGGGGAGACAGGCCTGGAATAAAATAGCAGAAGGCAGGGTGATGGGAGAGGTAACGAGGTGACATGCTCTTGGAGCACAGAGGTGGGGAGAGCCGTTTGTTCTGACTGGAGTAATACTGGGGGGCCTCGAGAAAGCAGAAGTGTGGAGGAGCTAACCTACAAAGGCACAGGGCTAGGGAGGGACTTTCACACGCTCATCATTTCATCCTCACCACATCACAAGGCCCACTTGAGAACCAAGCAACTGAGGCTCAGAGAAACCAAGTCGTCTACCTAAAGGCAAACAGCCATTACCCAGCAGAGCTAAGATTCAAACCCTGGTCTTCTTACTTCTGCTCTGCCTCAGGGAGCTTTGTATGTTTGGGAGATGAGGGTGGGTGACTTACCGCGTCACCCTCAAGGGCAGACAGGACGGAGCCATACTGTGTGTCTGTGTAGCTTTCTCCCGTGGCCGAGGACTGCCCTCTCCCATACCACCCCACAGTGTACCGCCTATGGACCACCACTCAGCCAGTCAGGGGCCCGGGCTGTCTGATCCTGCCCCAGAAGTAGGCTGGACTGATTGTACCTTACATTGAGTGAATTACCTGGAATTCACCGCCCTGGGGGCACGGGAAGCAAGAGGCAGCCTGGGGAGGAGGTCCTTCAGCTCTGATGGCCCCACAAGCATGCTTTCTGCCCTGTCCTCACCCTCCATGCTCTCCTCTCCCAACCCTGCTCCCACCCCTGCTCCTTCTGAAAACACAGCGGGGGAGGGATCACGCATATACATTCCCGGGGGCTGCATCTCGGAAGCATGCTGATATGCCTTCTGTGAAACACAGGCTCCATGATTGAGAGGCTGGGTTAGCCCTAATTAAACAGGTCTCTCCTGCAGAACTTCTCAGAGGGCACGGCAAACCCCTCAAAGGGGCATATGGTTCATGGAGTTTCCCAAACTTACTTAACCATAAAACATTTTTCCTCGAGCATGTGTTCCGTGGAATCCAGTTTGGGAAATAATGGTTTAAGGCCCAATCTGTCACTAACTTGTTGTTTGAGCTTTGTCAAATAAGAATAAAACAAGCCTGCCCCGTGAGGACCAGAAAATCACAGGGATGAAAATTGTTTCTAAACTATAAAGTAAATGGTGCTGTTATTTATTTACATGGAAGATGATGCTGTTGTTTATTTATACAAAGCAAGCACACTCAGTTTCCCAGAGAACATTTCATTAGAAGTCAAAACAAAAAAAATAATAATAAAAGTTTTTAAAAATAATGTTCTATTCCTGACTAGGTACATGACCTTGACCTTGATGTCTCTTGACCTATGTCTTCTCATCTGCAAAATGGGAATACTCATGATGCTAGCCCTCTTTCCTCCATGCATATGTTGCCAAGATAAAATATGCATAATGGCTGTAGCGGTGCTTTGAAAAAGTATAAATTACCATAAAATGCAAGGCAGTATTATTAGTGTTTCAGGGTAATACCCTCAATTCAGTCCCATTTTGCTGAGATCAAAACAGGAGTGTGTTGGGGGAGGGGACCAGCTAGTGGCAGAAATAACAATGACTAATAATTTTCATCCATATGTATGATGTTAGGAGTCTTGTATGAGCATGTCGCTGAGGGGAGAAGATGAATATTTCATGAGTGAACGCTAAATGTGGTGTTAAGTTGAAATGGACAGAAGGGCCCCCCTGCCCCTGCCTCCAGGTTCAGCTGGGAAGGTCAGCACAGGCTTTGTGACTGGGCTGCAGGGAGCAGGGCAGTGGGCCAGGAGGGAAGAGCTCAGCCTCCCAGCACAGGTGGGGAGCTGTCCATCAGGGACCAACGGAAGGAGTCCTGCCCTGGGAGGCAGGAGAGCCAGGGCCCACGCCGCATCCCAGCTGGGTAGCCTTGGGCAAGTTACTATAACCACCTCGGGCCTCCATCTCCACACCGTGAGATGAGGATGAGAAGATGAGTCTCGCACAGCTGTGAAGTCTCAGTCCAAGACCAGCTGTTTGGAAGGGCTTTGTACTGCACACAGGTGGGAAGTGTTACTATTCATTTATTCACTCAACAGACAGTTATTGAATATCTACCATGTGCCAATCACTGCCACAGCCACTGATTCATCATTTATTGTGTGCCAAACACCATGCTCATCACTGTATCCACATCACTTTGTTTAATCATCACCACAATCCTGAGAGGTATCTGTTATTACTCCCGTTTTCCACATAAGGAAATAAAATTAGGGAAAGATAAACAACTTGCCCAAAGCCATACAACCATTAAATGGTAGAGTCCAGGGCTGTATGAAGCCAGAACTGCTCACTCTACACTAAATGGTCCATCCTCATCCGTGGTACTTCTGCAGAGCCAGTGGGGCACCCTGCCCCCAACCCCTGCCAGCTCTGCCCTGCTCCGTTCACGCCTGTGCTTCCTACCACCAGCACCCCTTCCTCATCCAAAGGAGAAAGCCTCACCATGCCCTCTTTCGGGCCTCCAGGATACCACCCCCTTACTTTTCCACCCCTGCTCTCTTCTCTGATGGTCTGTCCTCCATAACGCAGTCACCCTGGGGTTCTAATTTCCATCTCCATCCATCAGGACCTTGGCCTCTCACAACTCTGAGCAACCTGCATCCCTTATCTGAGCTAGCCATCAGGTGGAGTGAAGATTGAACACCTCCCACCCCTAAAACGCCCTTAGAAGACAGAGCAAGGACAGATGGGGCAGTGCCGGGATTAAACCCAACAGTCTTGATGGATGCCTCTCGAGGCAGCTCCTGACACTCCCTGTCCACCACACAGCACAAGGACAGAACCATCTCTGCAAATCTCAGCCCTGTAGGGCAATTTCGTGTTATCTTGGCTCATTCCTTCTCCAGAGATGAAGAGATTGTTTTAAACCTGCCGCCCCACCAGTTCTGCTCCTGGCTTCCGATGCCATTAAGTTTCATTATAAGAAATAAACACCACAATGACATTTATAAGTTACCACTGAGCACAGAAGCACAAATATGAAGCAGATAAACTGCATTTGATCCAAATAATTACTGCAGGCAATATTGGGCTTAGTCTGAGCTGGCAGCCTGGTACCGAGTAATTTATTAGATTGCGTTAGGCAATGTTGCACGTTGAGTTTTTCATTATTGTGTCTCTTCCCCTCTCCATGGTCTAAATAGGTTAGAGGAGTTTAGACAGTGCACGCCAAACAAAGACAGACTTTGCTCAAGCAGATTAAGGCTGGGAATGTTGGCCAAGTGTCCAGGAATGGCTGTTTCCCAACCAACAGAGCATTTGCAAGAGAGGAAAGAATTTAGCACTGTCTTGATGCTACCAGCCAAGGACAGTTCCCTGTTCTTCCCACCCACTGGCCCAGATACGAAAAGAGGCTCCACAGAGGGAGTGAATGGAAGGGTTGGATGGAGCCCCCAGGACACCAGCCTGGGTTCCTGCTGGGTTCCTTTATGCGCTCAGCCAAAGACCCTCTCTACCAAAAGGCCCTCTGTAACCCAGGGTAGCCCAAGGCAGCTCCAGACCACAGGCCCAGCCCTCTCCTGCAATAAATAAAGGGAAGGAAGCAGTCTACCAGCCAACTCTGCAAAACAAAGCAATGAGAGCTGGCTACCAGCAGCCGCCTCCCTGCCAAACCCAAACTCATAAAGTTTGATTCAAGGGGTTACAATGCTTCCTATTCAGAGTCCCTCCTGCCCCATTCTCCCAGCCTTAGTAAATTACCCAATAAGCAGCAAGGACCTGTAGTTATTGCGCAGTTAAATGGTATTTGCCCAGTAAATCCTGAGCAGAGTACTAACGGTGATATACAGTAACTAATTACGGACATGAATTCTCTCCCCAAGACGCCAAGTGTTACCAAATATTGTTGCATTTAGGGGAGGAGGCTTGAAAACTGCTCCGTTCCCTCCAGTGAAGCCGTGAGTAACTCTCCTATTAGGGGAGCTGTCGGCACATCCAATGGCTCTCCAGGCTGGAAGATAGAGACGTCCCAGGGGCAGGCAGGCACGGAGCCTCGTCTTCCAAGAAGGCTCCCATTCGCTGCCCCCTTATCCCATGCCCCGGCAGAAGGGCCTAGCGGGGCACCAGCTGGTCCTCCTTGGGTCATCTCACAACAGATAAGAGGCTCAGCAGCACCGCAGCTGTTGCAAAGGCCCAAGGCTCCAGCTGTGCAGGGAATGGAAGTCATTCTTCACCCAGCCCAGGACTGAGCTGAGAAAGCTCTAGCCGAGAGTCAGCCTCTGCAAAGGGCTTCTGGATGGGGATGCAGCGGGGTAGGATTAAAAATGGCCGTACCTCTGCCTGGGTGGGGATGACTTTTTGCCCTAAATTTTTGTTCGTGGAGCTGATCTCGGGCCCAGGGGCACCTAGCAGTGTCAGAGGTTTTCCTGGCTGATGGCGGTGTGCCTGTGCCCAGCGGCAAGAAGCAGGTGTCCAGCTTCCTCTCTGTGTTTGGAGCATAGCTGGGGGCAGCGAGAGGACATAGTTGCCAGTCTCTGCTTTCTGACGCGGAAACTGCACAGCTCACACACCCTCTGTGCTTACCAGGCACTGCCACGCAAACGGGCCCAGAACTGGAATCAGATGCTTCGAATCCCAGCCACAGCACACACTGTGACCTTGGGCAAGTTACTTAATCTCTCTGACCTTCCATTTCCTAAATGGAAAAAAAATGGGATAGATTCTCTCTGTCTCTCAGGATTGTTGATGTGAACATGGCTAGCTTGGTGTCGGGGCTACTCCTTCTCCCAAGGAGCTCTTCCAAAGAGCCGGGTCCATCCTTTCTGCCACCAACGCGGCTTCTGAGATGGGCTCATTGACCCAGCCTAAGCTTCCCAGAAAGTAAGAGAGCCCCTCAGCCCCCCCTGGGTGCCCCCAGCAGCATGCGCAGTCCCTGTCCTTCCTCTCAAGATGCTGCCAGCACAAAATCTCTCCTTTACCAACATTTTCACTTCAGTCAAAACAAAGACAAGAGCAGTAATTGCAAGTTGGTTTTGTTTTGCTTTGTTTTGTTTGCTGCTACATTTTTGGAGTTGATACAAACAATCCGAGCCCTTGCCGGGGCCACTGTTAGGTGGTGACAGAAGAGGCCGAGTGAGGTGGAAGAGGCTGAAATGGGAGGCGGACACGGGCAGGGGAACTTTGGGCCCAGCATTGCTCTGAGCCTTGGCATTCAACTCTCTATGTTGGGGATGATGATGGAACCTTCTCCATGGGGTGTCCTGAGGGTGGGTTAAGTAAAATAACGCATGTGAAGTGCTTTGTGAAGTATAAAGCGTGTACAAGAGTTAGCCGTGGTTAATATCCCAAAACAACCAGAAGACGGGACCCAGAATCCCAGGGCAGGGAGAAGAAGAATCGCTTTTTTAATTAGGGCACATATATAGTCAGCTCTCAATTATCTGTTGGCAAATTGTCCCCATTCCCGGCAAATGCTATGGCCAAGATTGCTTAATGAAGTCCTCTCAACATTTCACAGCTTCTTATTTTGCTCTTATTTGCATGAGGCCCAAAGGGAATGAAAGTCCTTTAAAGGCAAAATCAGCTAATATCCCCATCCCCTCCTGGGGAAGGTGTGAGCCACACACAGAGCGAGCTGGGGAGGCGGGGCGTGGCCCCCCCGTAGCTGTGGGCCAGCACCAGAGGTGACATTCTCCACCTGGCTGAGCAGGAGGCAGAAGGGAGCTCCATCATTGGGTCGTTGTCCTTTTAAGTTTTAAAAATTCCCAGAACATCAAACACATCCATATTCAAATACGAATAGCAAATTGCATTCCAAAGTTGAAAATAAACGTTACTTAGGACTACCCATGATTTGGGACTGTCCATCATTTTGGATTATGCGCACCCTCGCTCCTCTCCATTCACAAAGACGATTGAGAGTTGATTGTATTTGGGCTCCAAGAGGGGAGGAATTCAGGACATTACACTGAGATGATATCCTTCCAATTGGGAACGACTCCAGCAGCCGTGAGAAGATTCGTCTATGACACCAGGTCTCAGCTGTGGTCCCCAGTGCAGGGTTAGTGGGTGACATAAAAGTACCTAGTGCTTCAAGGCCAGCCTGCCTTAGGCACACCGTGCACCCCGGGTCCCGGTCTGCTCTTGTACCTGTCCGTGGGATGCAGCAGTGCTGCCCTTCATGGAACACCTGGAGAGCATCAAAACTGCATAGGACCTTCTGACTCCTCGAGCATTTCACAGAGGGACCTTGGGGTCCACTGCAGGGGGGCCAAGGAGCTGCACTCAGTCCCTCCAGCTCCACCCCAGCTCTGCCTCCTCCCACTTTATACATTACGGTTCCACGTGAGAGTCCACTGACAAAAGAGTTGCCTGCACTAAAAAAAAGTGTGAGAACTACTGGCCTCATCCAACGCCTTCACTGTGCAGTTTAGAAACCCAGGGCACACCCAGAGAGAAACAGCAGCTTGAGCAAGACCACACAGTGGCAGAGCCTACCAGAGAGAACCCAGGCCCCTGAGCCCATGCTCTTTGCAAACAGCAGTGCTTCTCAGCTATGGACCAAAAGCCACCTGCAGCAGGATTACCGGGAGCTGTTAAAATGCAGATTCCTGGGCCCAGCTCAGGCCCCCTATCTCGGAATTTATGGCTTGGAGCCCAAGAAACTGTATTTCTAGCAAATTCTCCAGGTAATTCTCATGCACATGGAAGTTTTAGAACAGTTTTCAACTGGCAAGACCTATACTAGCATACAATAATTATTTTAAGATGTTTGTTTAAAAAATGATTTTTAGGACTTAGATCTTCCCTGAACAGACCAACTGTCCTTGACAGATTTGCTTTTATTTCCTTGTGCCTCGGTTTTATTCTCTTCAGCCTTAGGGCCCCGCAAAAGTAAAACTTTCGGTAAATCAGAACACAGAATGGTAGGGCCAAAAGGGAGGGAGCTAACAGACTGACTGCAAGTCTAAACCTACATTTTACAGATGCGGCATCTGAGTTAGAGAAGCGAACAGTCAGGCGAAGGACACAGCTAAGAGGTGGCAGAGGCAGCCCCAGATTGGTACCTTCTGGGCCTGGGTGCTCACAGGTTCCTGTGTCTGTACAACATCTCTCATAGAAGGGAACGAGAGCTGCTGGACTTCCTGGAGTCAACCGATCCGTGGCCCTGCCTGCTGCCTGGCCCAGGGCTTCCCAAGCTGAGGCGTTCTAGGAGGGCCCTGCAGAAGCCCTGTCTGCCCACGCCCATGCCCACAGTTGCCTCTCAGGCTAACGACATGGTTCCATCCCTGCTCTTCAGCACCACTTTCCTTCTCTAATGCTCCCCACCCTCCCCCAACAATGGCTCAGTGAGCACATATTCCAAGGCTAAAGACACAAGAGATGGAGACTTAGAGAAAGAAGGGGGTTCAGCCTGGGCCCCATGGCGAGCTAGAAGCAGGTCTGAGACGACATCAGGGTCCTAGCCTTCGTGGGCCACCTGAGTGTCTCCCATCTATCCCCCCCCCGCCCCACCATCACACCAAAGCCCACGCTGCTCTGCCCTTCCCGTCTTGGTCAGACTTCAGGATGACCACAGGTCGAGGATGGATGGGCTCCTTCCCAGGCACCAATGTGCCCGTATTTCCAGCAGCACTTGTCAGGTCTTCGTGGCATCCACAACTTGGCCGAATGGATGGGGGATTACCTCTCACTGCCACTAATGAGCACCATGCAGGCTTTGCCTGGGGCCACAGGCTGACATCGTAGGCAAAGGATTTGTGGTGACCTTGGATTCACCCCGCCTTGGCCAGCCCCACTGCTCTTCACTAAAGACCGACGCTGTCCAGGACAACCTTGGCGGACTGTGTGTCCTGGAAGAGACATGTGAGGCCGAGAGAATCACAGGCTACCTGGGCTGCCCCAGCTCAGGCAAAGAACGAGCGTGGGAGAATGTGCCCTTGGAATTTCTGCCCCACATCCAACCTAGGCAGGGCAGTCAGGCTCTCCTACATAAGCCCAAAAAAATATACAGCACAATTTCTGGAATGTTCATGATATTGGCAAACTTCTCCTCACCTGTGTATGAGAATCAAGTTGCCAATGGCTGCAAATGGCGATGTTGGGGATGAAATCATTTCCAAGTCCTCTCCCAGCAGAAGTCTAGGAGAAACAGGCAATGGAGAGAAGGTCTGTCTTCCACCCTGCCTTGTTCTTCTGGCTTCTCTGTTGGTATTTCCAGTCGTGATCCAAAGGAAGAAGATTGGGTTAGATGACCTCCTACCATCCTGACAGAGCTCTAAGCCTGTGCAAATTCCAACAGGAGTTAGATGTGCCACCAAGACAGCTGCTCCCAATACTCCCAGCCTGGCATAACTGTGTCCCTCTTAGATGGTCACACCAACGTCCATAACTTTCCGTATTTGGAGATGAATTCTTAGGTCAACACCAAATGGAAGGACACATTGTGAAAACACTTCTCCTACTGCCTGAGCTATAGCAAGTGCTCAGTAAGTGTGAGTTATTCACACCTTCTTCCTCCAGACCCACGGATCCAGCTGCATCCAGGACATCTTCCCTTGAGTGATTCGGGGCCCTTCTCCATCAACATATCTGCAACTGAGCTCACTGCCGACCTGAACCCACTTCTCCTGAGACAGAGATGGCTCCAGCAGTCACCTATTCACCTTGTCCTGCAGGCCAGAGAGAGAGGGCCATGTGAGCCTCCAACTTCTTTGTCCAATTAAGTGCTATCAATTCTACCTCCAAGTGGCTCCTAAATCCATTTCTTCTTTCCACTGATCCAGCTTTAGGCTAAGCTCTTATGGTAGCAAAATCTTCCTGCTCAGTCTTCCTATCTTCAGATTATCCTCCTCACTGTTGCCATTGTGGTCTTTCTAACACTCAAATCTGAGCATGTGGGTCAAAAGCCTTTGATGATTTCTCATTAAGTGCAAACTTCTTAGCATGCATTCAAGGGCCTCACAGTCAGACCTAGTATGATTCTGCAGATATGCATCCTACTAAATACATCCACACGCACACGTGCAAGCTTTGTGGTGTTGGGATCAGTTGCTGTTGTGGAGGGCATTCGGAGCTCTGTGCACTCCACGCAAAATGTCCTATTTCACTCTCACAAACAACCCAACAAGCCCGGATTACTATCCCTATGGGGAAACTGACGCTCTGAGGGACTAAGAAATTTGCCCAGGGGCACACAGCTGTAATGGCAGAGCCAGAGATCAAGCCTGGACCATTTAGCATCAGTGCTATTATTCCCTGAACACATTCTGACCTCCACACTTTATTTAGGCTGTTCTCCATCCCAGGGGACATTCTCTGCTTGCCCTCCTCTTGCTTACCCTTCGAGGCCATTTCAGAAGCCAACCCTTCTGTGACTTCTTCCCCTGTTCCCTCAGAAGGAGAAGTCTTTCTTCCTTGAGACTCTCTTTATACCTCACTTTGGGCACAAACTGTGTGGCGCCTTTTATTCCAGTTCCTTGTACACATACTTGTCTCCTCCAGATTCTAAGCTCCTTGTCGTGGAAGATACATCAGTCCCTCCTCTGCATCCTCACACCTGGCCAGGACTTGGAGACCGTTGGAGTGGGACCTGTCCCTGCCTGTGGCCACCACGACATTTCTGGGGCTGGCACCAACACTGGTACCACTACATACTTCATAACATTACTCAGTGGTCAGTGGGCTAGGACATAACCCTGTCACCTCCAACCCCGTCATGTCATGGAGGTCATGACAGGCATTCTGGAAATTTCCCAAAGCTCATTCTCCTGCATTCTGAGCTGGCCCTATGCTGAGCAGAAGGAAACAGCAGATGTCAAGACTTGGACTTCTAGATATGATCTGAGTCATCCTGATGTGGTCCCTTCCCACCTGCCTGGCGTTGCTCTGGTGTCAGCTCAGGGCCACTGAGCTGCTTCCTTCTCCTGCTTCCCTTCCTCCCATCTGCTTGCTTCTCGGGACCAGGGCAGCTTCCCTTAATCTCATAAGAGGCAATTTGCGTGCTCTGGGCTGGCAGAAAGCTGGCAATAAATATCCCCGGTACAAGTATTCTTAAGCCTTCCCCAGTTGGTCACTAATAACCGAGCAGACGGCGACATTTGAGCTTTTTCTGTATGGCTGACCAGGCAGCTCCAGGAGACTGACGCTGGCTGGGACTGCAGCTATGGCAGAGCTCCAGGAGGGCTTAGATGCTCACATCCCTCCCGTGACTCAGGGGAAGAAGCAGATTCTAATCAGTCCAGCTTCAGATTTGCAAGGTCTCCTCTGCCAGCTCTGGGACCCCTCTTGACAGGTGCTGTTGTGGCCCCCGTTTTAACAGTCCTGGGCTCAGAAAAGACTCCATAGTGATGAAAATAAGAACAACCCTTTATGAAACGCCTTCCACTTGCCAGGATCATTTACACATGAGGCCTCTCATCCTCACAGAAGCTTTGCAAAGGAGGTGTCACCCCCAATTTACAGATGAGGAAACTAAGGCTCAGAGTGGGTGAGGACTGTAACCCAGACCGTACTGCTAGTTCCAGGGCCAGAGTTCCTGCCCAGGCCTGCCCAACCCTGTGCTCTTTCCACTGTCCAGGACCCAGGCCCTCGTAGGTGACCGTCAGGTAGGGACTCAAAGCAGGTACCTAAGGTTACTCATCACTCACGCCTTTCCTTGTATTTTTTCCTACCCCAGGGTGGCATCTCTCCCCTAGCACACTCCCTGAATCATGATTCTTCTTCCAGGAAGCCTCCGTGTTTCCTCTCCCCATGCTCCCCATGCAGCAGGCCGTCTTAAACCCCAAAAGAACTCCGTGTGACCGCTTTATGAGACCAATCACTTTCTCCCTTGTAATCTGGCAGTTTGTGGTCAAGCGTGGCCACCACAGACTCTCAGTGAGTTTGCTGAGTATCCTGAGAGCTGAGGCAGGCAGCACTTCAGCTGGGCTGCCCCGCGTTCAGGCAAAGGAACGGGCGCATGCATCCCCAGTTGCTGGAGAGGTTCTCACTTCACCTGTTCCTGGACCGCTGGGCGTCCTCGGGGTGTCACCGGCCCCTCCGGACCGTGCTCCCCTGCCAGCTCCCTCCCATCTGAAGAGCAGTGAGGGTGGCCATGTAGACGTGTTTGCTGAGCACTGGGCTCCTTAGAAGCAGAGCCAGCATTCCAGGTGGCCCTGCCACTCCTGTCCAGATCTGGCTGGGATTCACCCTGAGGGCAGTGGCCACCACCCCTCAACCTGCCACTGGAGCAAGGGCCTGGCCAGAGCGCCCATCTATGAGGGGGAGGAGGAGAGTGAGCACACCCACACCACCTCCTCCCATCTGAGCTCGGAGCGTGGGTTGAAAGAGGGAGATTGCAGGGGACAGGGAGCTCCACACGGGGCTCCAGCGTGGAGTTTGCACCGAGGCTTTCTCTCTGCTGTTCCACTGACTAACCCGGAATCCCGTGCTCTTCACACGAGTCCACACTGACCTGTGGAGCTGTCTCTCATGGCCACTGTGGAACCACCTGCACCAGATCAGTGGCTGCAGGAGAGGCACAAGCTCATACTCCTATGGGGTGGCAACAGACTTGCAACATCAGGGTACCAGAATGTGTCCCCAAGAGGTTTGGGCTGACAGTTATGGGTGGCGGGGATGGGTGAGCACCATGGCTCCTCTGATCCTAGCATGGAGGACCCTGACCACCATGGGCGTGGCGCCCCTTGGCCCTCCTCCTACCTGTTCCCCCCAAACACACACAGAGCCAGGCTCAGGCCACAGCACCATGGGCTCCTGGGACCTTAAATGTCGTCCAGACCACAGTCCCTTCCAGAGGTTGCCAGAGCGGCCTTGACAGCAGAGTGGGGCCTGGGCCTACTTCAGCATACATTTTAGTCCCAGAAAGAAATCAGTCCCAAAAATTCTAAACCAGAGGCTTTCAAATATTCTGTAAGAATAAGAAGAGTTTGTTCAAGCAAAATCTTAAGTGATTGACAAAGAATAGAGGCAGAAAAGATCTGGCTGGAGAAGGGATGGGGCCCAGAAGCCAAGTTATTCAGACACAAACACACACACACATGCACGCACACACACACCCTCACCCGTGCACACGCGCAGCAGCCAGGCCCTGGAGCCCTGCTGTAAAACCATCACTTGGGGTGATCTGGCCCTTCCAACCCCAGCCTTCCAGAGCTAAACACCTCTTCCCTCCCCAGGAAACAACTGGGAATTGAGGGGTGACCTCTGATCAGAGGCTAGAGGTGTGTGAGCTGAGAGAGAATGATGGGGTCTTCAGCATTTTAAATGTTTCACTGGAGACGGGGCGGGGAGGGTGGGGGGGACCTCCCAGAGCCAGACGGTGATGGCTCATTCCATGCTAATGTGCATGGTGAGTTCCAGAGAAGAGACTAAGGTGAGGGTCGTGTGGTCAGGGCTGGGAGGGGGTGGCCCCTTCGGGGAGCCTGGTGGGCTGACGGAGATGGAGGAGGGAGGGAGATCCGGGGGGCTTTTGAGAAAGCAGTCGGGAGAAGTCATGAGGAGAGAGAAGCTGAGCTGCAGGCTCCTGAGCAGAGACAGAGGCCAGGGAAACAGGAGGGGAGAGGACAGGACAGACAGGGTGGCAGGAGGGGAGGACTCCAAGCTGTGCTGAGCAGGGGACAGTTGGGGGACCAGCTTGCCTGCAGGACTAGAACTCTCCAGGGGCTTCCCAAGGCCCGCCTCCCCCGCCCCCCTCTCTGGCCAGGCTGCACCTGCCCCTGTCCCTTTCAGCACCGAAGAGCTGAAAGTCCTCCCACCATCTGCCACAGGCTCCCCACACTTCCTCCCACTCTCCAGTCACCAGCACCTGCCAGCTCCAGCCATCCTGACTCAGGGCCCTGCCACACAGGATGCACACGTGGCTTGCCAGGAAGGGGCTCCTCGGAGCCCACCCTCCTCTTCATCCCCCCCAGCCAGAAACACCCTGGCTTCCCGCAGTTTGGAAAGAAGGCTCCAAAAGGCCCCACCTGCTAGCACTTTTACTTCTGGTTCCTGCTTCTCACCTGCTGAACTGGTGGACCCAAGAGCACAGCCCTAGGGGCGTCAGAGCCAGACTCTAATCCTGACCCAGCCTCCATGGAACCTCGAGGGCTCCACCTTCCTCTCCGAGCTCAGCGTGGAGAAGCAGCCTCTGGGCCCTTCCCCGCGTTCGGAAGTCCGGTTGGAGAGGTGGCAAGGTGCTCTCCTGGCTCACAGGCTGTGGGCAGTCCCTGAGGGCTCTGAGATGGCCCCTGGGACCTCAGTTCTGCAGGGCCCTCC
Organism: Equus quagga; assembly: GCF_021613505.1. NCBI lineage: Eukaryota > Metazoa > Chordata > Mammalia > Perissodactyla > Equidae > Equus > Equus quagga. Next base: position 75,149,382 of record NC_060280.1, on the reverse strand, counting down.
CCTCCTGGGACAGGACCATCCTCCTCGGAAGTGGACAGGAAATTTTGCCTGCAGCCACCACTAGAGCCACGTTCCACTCCATCTAACCCACCAAATGTGGCTGAGTCCCAAGTGTGCTCCCATCCAGGCCCGCTCCCTTAGAGGTTCCTGGAGACTGTTCAATTCTGGCCAAGGGAAGGGAGAGGGAGGTCTCAGGTGGGTTCTCTGAGTTCCCAGGGCTGAGGACTGTGTAGTAAAGAACCTTAGGATGCGGCCCTGAACAGCACTGCTAGGCCCGATGTCCCTTCTCCACTCCGTGCCTGGGCCCCTGGACAACCTCATCTTCACGTGGGTCTGATGTGGTACCCATCTCATAGGACTGACTGTGGAGGGAATTCAATCAAATAACCCAGTAAACCTCTGAATAGATGTTCTACATTCAATGAAAGTTAGCTATTATTAATCCTCTAACAATAAAAATATTATTTTTAATATTATATTCCACCATAAAAAACATTATTTATACTATATCACTAGTTACATAATAATGATTACATAATGACTATACAAGCTGCAACAATTGCTACACCTCCTTTCTTTCATGCCCCCATGCACTGGACTCCGCCCTGCACCTAACTTGGTGTTGCTGACCGCCAGCTGGGAGGAGGCTGGGTAACTAGGGAAGGATCAGGAAATCACTTCACTCGGAGCATCCCCTGCCTCTCTTTAGATGGTCTGAGGGGGCTGCCCTATAGGTGGGGTGAGCACTTGTCTGAGAATCAAAATCCGGGTTCCTGGCCCTTAATTCAATAGCCAACATGAGACAACGGCAAGAAAATAGGGCCTACAGCCAGAGACGCTTGGCCTTGAAGTACACCCGTGTAATTACCACTGTGACTTTGAATCACATCTGGGCCCGGTGTGTGACCTGAATTACACCTGGGCCCACTGTGTGACCTTGAATTACACCTGGGCCCACTGTGTGACCTTGAATCACATCTGGGCCCGCTGTGTAACCTGAATTTTATCTGAGCCCACTGTGTGAGCTTGAATTACCCCTGGGCCCACTGTGTGACCTTGAATTACACCTGGGCCCACTGTGTGACCTTGCATTACACCTGGGCCCACTGTGTGACCTGAATTACACGTGGGCCCATTGTGTGACCTTGGGCATGTCATTTCACTTCTAGGAGCCTCAGTTCATCTGTAAAATGTGGGTAATAAAGGCTAACTAGCATTGTAGTTACATTCACGGACCTGGCATGCAGTGGGTCTTCCACGACGAGCTCGGTTATTCCTGTCTTGTAAAGCCTGCCTCCTTGAGGCAGTGGCCCCACCTGCTAATTTCTTACCTCACTCCTGTCAGGGTGTTCAGCACAGATCTGCCTAGTCAGTAGTTTATAAGGTAAAAACAGCTTTCCTACAGGTAACGCAGATCTCAGCAGACAAACTAGGGTAGGCAAGCCACAGGTACACAGGCATGTCAAACAGAAAGTTATCACATCAAACAGATTCATTCAGTGCTGATGCACCAAGCATGGCGCTGAGGATACAAAATGGAAAAGACAGCTGCGGGCCCTGCCCTCAAGGAGTTTCCCTCTATTTCTTATTTATTTTTATTTCTTTCTTGGTTTCTTTGGCATCTGACATATGGTAGGTGCTCAAGAAAGGTTTGAAGAAATTAAGGAAGATGAGAAGGAGGAAAGGGGGAAGCGGGGAGGAGGAGAGAAAGAGAAGATGCCCCTGGTGAAGGGAAGTGCCTGGAGGCACAGGCAAAGATCTGGGCCTTCAGTGACAGTGCCAGCAGGGCTGGTTAGAGAGGCCTGGGGGAGGGCGGCATTCCAGGAAACGTGGATGGACAGCCAGCAGAGGGCTGCTGCGGAGCACCCAGGGGAAGGGGGCTCAGATCTGGGAGAAGTCCGCAATCCAGGATGGAAGGTCAGGTGCTGTCCTGCAACAGTGGACAGCCATGAGAGTTTCCACCCTTGGAAAGAGGGAAACATGAGGAAAGTGGTGACTTAGGAAGAAAAATCCAGGGCAACAGCAACATCCGACAGCATTCAGAGGCTGTTGAGACAAGGCAGGTGGGGGCGGCGAGGGCCTGGACGTCGGGGTGGAGCAGTAGAACGGAGAGGAAAGGCCAATTTGAGTGATATTAGGGAGGAGGTCTGGGCCAGACTGGGTGACGGTGAGAGATTAAAAATAAACCATGAAAAGGGAGGTCACGCTGACTGCCAGGCTTCACGCCAGGACAACGCCACTGGATGAAATGGGAAACTGAGGCAGAAAACCTGGGATGGATGGTGCAAGGTGTGTTAATTCTACAAGGAGAGCAGGCCCTTAGGGTGCAGCTCCTACCCTGTGCTCAAATCGGAGTTGTCCAGGTAGGCGGGGTGCAGCGTGAGCTCCCAGCTCATATTCTTCCGTTTCTCAGAGGACAATGCAGGTCCTGCCTCAGAGCAGGTCTCAATAAATGCACGTTGAATACACACATGTTCTCAAGGAGCTTCCTGTCTACTTAACATAATACCCAGGAGGTTACAGAAAATGATCCCATTCACTTCTCTGGAGGAGGAATGACAAGGAAGAGAAACCAGGGAGGGAGGGAACAGCGAGGAGCAGTCTTTGGGGAGAGCCACCCCAACTGCAGGTTTGCACACTGTGTTCCTGGGGGCTCTCCGGCCTGAAGAGAGGCCTCGAGGTCTGCCCCTCAGGTGGAAAGAAAGTGGCCCCATCCCTCCACCTCCGCTCCATCCCAGCACCTCACCCTTTACCTGTTCTAGAGAGTGACACTCAGCTCACAAGTCTGTCTGAAAAAGCATCCCATTGATTTAAAAGAGAAAAGCATTTTTAGTGGCTTGTATTTAATGCACAAAAACTAAAATTAGACTGAAAAAGAAAATAGTCAATTCCAGCATTAACCATTCCCTCCTAAAAAATAATTTTCAAGGGCCACCCCATGGTGGAGTGGTTAGGTTCGCGCGCTCTGCTTCGGCGGCCCAGGGTTTCGCTGGTTGAGATCCTGGGCGCGGACAGGGCACCATTCATTGCCGGTTCGGATCCTTGGCGCCAACATGCCACCATTCCTCAGGCCATGCTGATACGGCGTCCCACATAGTACAGCCAGAGACACTCACAACTAGAATATGTACAGCTATGTACTAGGGGGCTTTGGGGAGAAGAAGAAGAAAAAAGAAGATTGGCAACAGTTGTTAGTTCAGGTGCCAATCTTTAAGATAATAATAATAATAATAATTTTTAAATAACGTCCTTTAGGTGGTTTTTGAGACTATCCTGTGTATCCATCTCCCTCGAGAAAGGTTCTTGCCATAGAAAGGCCAAGGGGATCCAAACAGACAAAATGTGAGAGCGAAACCTCTCTCTGCACCTGCTCAGAGGGATCCAGAGCCTCTGGCCCCCTCAAGGCCTGCTCCTGCTCTTCCCGTACCTGCACGCTCCGTTCCTAGGCCCCAGGCCTTATTTGGGGGATCTTGTGCCTGCCTCCGCTCTGGGCTCTCAGACACCCTCCAAAGCGAAATAGTGACCACTCGCGTCCACCTCCACCGCCTGCTTCCACAGAGCGCGGAGCTCTCCTCCAGAGCTGCGTTTCCATGGTGACAGCCCCCGTCTCCCCCAGGGCCCCGCCACACAAGCCACATTCGGGTCACATTCAGGTTTCTCTCCGCTAGTCCAGGACTCACCCTCACCGCCACCCACACCTTCCTCATGATGCTTCCTGTGCCCCAGCTCTCCAGTTATCCTCACCCCACCGAGAGGAAGCAAGTTTGGCATGGGGGAGGAATGGGACAATCGCCCACTGCAGGCGCTCCCACTAATGGACGTTTTGGAGGGCTCAGGTGCCATATTGTTTAGGGCCCTCTCATTATAAACCCCTCAGCTCCAGCTGACAACCTGATAATTCTCTCTGATAACACAATCTTTGGCAGCTATTGCGGCTGTCTTGACACTGTCCTTCTCGCAAGAAGGATTTTGAGATAAAAAAATGAGCTGTGAAATCATCATTAGAGCCAGGAGAAGAGGGCCTAGGAATGGAATGTTCTCTCCCCACCCACCCTGCTCTCCCTGCTTCCCCACCCCACCGCCCCCCTCTCCACCTCCTCGCCTCTCTCCTCCTTCCCTTTTCCCTGCTCTCTCGCTCTTCCCCCGTCTCCAGCTCCTCGTGTCTCTGCTCTCCTCACTTCCTTCCTGCCCTCTTGCTCTTTCTCCGGTCTCTCCTCCTCTCCTTCCTCCTCTCTCATCCTTTCTCTCCTTGTCTCTCTTGTTTTGGTGCCAGAAACAGTCTAATTACAACAGCAAACTTGAAGAGACAGAGAGAGAGAGAAAAAAAACTCACCACACATAGCTGATTAAAATGTCCTATGAAATCTAATTTGTAAAGCTCAAATCAGAATAAAGAGTGTTACTCCCATAATTCAGGGCCAATTTGATTTTTAATAAGACTCCTTAGAGACACAGCCAAGATTTCATCAGGTTGTAAACTCAGCTACCTTCCCACCTGCCACGAGCTCTCTGTTGTGGACCCCTGTCTTGTCCTCTTGGGGGTTCCACCCCACGCTCTGCCTCCACCCCCAAATCCTCTCAGGTTCCACACACCACTCGTGCCCTTCTTACAACCATCTGCTGCCAAGAGCTTGGCTCTATCCATGGTCCAAGCCTGAGGCTTCATGTCCCCAGATGAGCAACAGCCAGGGCCCAGGACCTCTGTGGCCATCCCTGGCTCTTTCAGGTTGGGGAGGAAAGGCCGTGGCAGCAGCCTGCACAGCACGTCCAGTTTTCCTGGGTTGTTTGTCTGTATCTGCAGAGCAGGGGGTGGGAAAGAATGCAGACTCAGAAGTCACAGACCATAGATCAGACCCCAGCTCCACCACTCATTAGCTGTGTGACCTCTGGCAGGTCACTTTACCTCTCTGATTCTGGTTTCTTTGCTGTAAAATGGGGATATTTCTGCCATGAAATGTAATCAAACATGTTACAGAAGGGAGGGCACGTGAAGCCCTGTTCACACCGCGGGCCGGGAGCTCACTAAGTGTAATATCCCGTTGTCCACTCAACTGTGGCCTCCTGGGGAACACGGATCACATGACCCCCCTCTTCAGCAGTCCCTCCAGGATCAGGCTTAGGGGTCCGCACGCAGCATAGCACAGTGGATGAGAACATAGTCTTTAGAGCCAGAAAAATCTTGAATTCACAGCCCTAGTCCTGCCCTTCGCCGTTCCCTGGACAGTTTAGTTAACCGCTAAGACTCCACATCCTGGGCCCCTGCAAAACGGGGTTGCTGAGGCTCCACGGGGTGTCTGGGGCACTGTGACAGCTAGAGGTAAGGCACACTCAGTGCTGGGTGAGCAGTTAACAAGCACAGCTCCTGCTACTATTCTCACCTCTTTGTGCCTCATCTCCTCATCTGGAAAATGGGGACAAAAATACCCAGGATGGAATTCAGCAAAGATGCACTGATACATTGTTATGAGGATGAAAATGTTAATGAGCTAATATTTTCAACTCTTGAACCATCCTGGCATACTGTACGCACTGTGGTGTGTTTGTTTAGTGAAACATGACCTGGTGAGCTAGATGGTTCAGCGCAGTCTTACTTCGAGGTGTGTATGGGGAGGGATGGGGTCACACTGACAATTTTCTCCCAAGTGACAGTGAGGCTGGAGTAGGAAGGGACAGGGAGGACGTGTGGAGACGATTACCTGCTCCCCTAGCCACACCCTCTGCCACGCTCCACCACAGCACGGGCCGCTGAGTTTGACCAGAGGCCCATCAAGGGGGCCTCTAGAACAGCAGCATTTCTTGGATTCTCAGGTTTAACCAAAGCACATCACTCCCCACGCCCACTGCCCTCTGGAAGCACATCCCCCACAGAACGCTTCCACCTGGGTCTCTCTCCCGCCTCTGGCCTGTTGTGGAAGTTGTGGCGTTAAGTAGGAGTTAGCCAAATGGAAGGGGGTAATATGTCCCAAGTGTGCGGGGTACGGCTGTTTGGGGGCTGGAGGATGGCTGGACCACAGCGTGAGTGTGCACCAGGGACTCATGAGCAGGGGGGCTGGAGCAGGAAGCCAGCTCCCGAAAGCAGGGGATTAAGCTGGGGGCAGTGAGGAAGCCACTGCTGGACCCCAGGCAGGAAGTGAGGCCCTCTGGGGGGCCCTGTCCCCTGGGCCAGCCTGGGCTCTGCTTCCATAATTTGAGGGGAAGCCCTCCGGGCACTGCTCCCTGCAAGGAACTGACCTCTGTGCTTGTCTCCTTCCTAGGTCAAGTGTACTCCTTCAGCCAGCAGCCCCAGGACCAGGCCGTGGTGTCAGGGCAGCCAGTGACGCTGCTGTGTGCCATCCCGGAATATGATGGCTTCGTTCTATGGATCAAAGACGGCTTGGCTCTGGGTGTGGGCAGGGACCTCTCAAGTGAGTACTCGCAGATCTCCCCAGGAATGCCTGGCCCCCATCCCTTCCTTACCTACCCATCCACCCTCCTAGGGAACTCCATTTTCATAGGTGTTTGGGGATTAAGCCTCAAGCTTTCACTGCAGATCACATGGGCAGAATCAGGCTAGGAAAGCCCTGGGTCCAGGATCCATAGGACTTTGAGGGCTGCTCCAGCTACTGGTAAAGAATTACAGGGGCCAGCCCAGTGGCATAGTGGTTATGTTCATGCACTCCGCTTCGGTGGCCCGGGGTTTGCAGGTTTGGATCCCAGGTGCAGACCTACACACTGCTCATCAAGGCATGCTGTGGCGGCATCCCACATACAAAACAGAGGAAGTTTGGCACAGATGTTAGCTCAGGGACAATCTTCCTCACCAGAAACAAAAAGAATTACAAATAACCCTCAATTCTGGTGGTCAGTCCTAAACCCAACACACTGTTGTCCTGGTCGGTCTATTCTAAAGTCAAACACGATTCATGTAAAGTCAGATTTCCAGAGGTAAAGTATTCCTGTTTCTTGGTCCAAAATGTGTTCCCCACTTAAGGTGCAACCTGGTTCTTCTCGGTTCTCATCCATTAAAGAGAGCCACATAGATTGAAAACTCACAAAGAAATGATGGATTTTAGGGGAAAGAAAAGTAAAGTTTAAGTTTCAAACTTTGTTCAGCCCACCCAGGATGGTATTCAGCACAGATGCGCTGCTAGGCCCCCGTGGCGGGCAGCTGAGCTCCCTGGTCGGTGCCATGCCCCGTCATTTGTTAACTATTGTGGATATCAGCCCTTAAGCCCATACAGATGTCTTTCCAATCCATCCTCTCCCCCGGGAGAGAAAGGAATGGAGTCACTCTCCCAGTCCCCAGCCCCCATCAGTGGTTATTATTCTCCCCTGGGGAGGGTGGGCCTGCGGCTGTCTCCTCGGCTAGGCATAAACTGTTAAATGCAGAACAAGGGACCTGAGTGTTCCTGTGATTGGAGAATGGCTGAAGGTGGAGAAAGAGAGAAAAATATGTATTCAACTGAGAAGTAGCTTTGCCTCTCTCATGGTTTACAGCTGCAGGAAAATAAAAATCGAAGCGCACTCAGGAACATGATGGTTGGGAAATTAATATTTTAAAATGTGAGTTATGTCTTGCCAGAAATGTGTATTGAAACATTATAGCAATGGTCAATAGCATCGCAGGGTTTGAGTGCTCCAGTCCCGCTGAGTGCGGATAAAATACACAATAATGTCCCCAAAATATACTGCACTGCCATAAAAGTTAAGTATGATAGGAACCAGCCAATTTCAAGGCCTCTGAACTCCCTTACCCTGGAGAAACTGAGGGAACGCTACCACCTTCCCAAACTAGGATCGCTCGCGCTCTGCACACCCTGAGCTTGGCCCAGCGCTGTTGCTGGTTAAGGAGGCTCTCTGGGTCCCTGGTCAGTGGTTTTCAGCCTTCAGTCAGGGACTGGGGTCCTGTTGGGTCTGTGGCCAAGAGAAGGCCCCAGATCCCCATGGATGGTTCACAGAATGACCATCACCATGTCGAGAATTGACCCTCTGGCATCCATTTCCACGAGTGGCTTTCTGGGATCCAGGACTGGGTCCTGCTAAGTGCTGAAGGACAGTGGGCTCTGAGGAACTCAAGTCTGCTTCCTCTACACTTGTGGGAGGAAGGCTGGCCCTCTCCTTGCAAAGCCAATAAACAAACTCCTGGTAAAGTACTTGCTCTGTATTTGGTCACCTGTCCCAAAAATAGCATCATGACAATAACAGCAGATACTTACAGGCTTATAAGTACTGTTTGCTTGCTTGGTAAGAAAGGGAGAGTAATAGATCTCAATTCAATTCAGCAAGTATTTGCAGAGCACTGAATACTGCACAAGTTTTCTCACGGGGAAACTGAGGCCCAGCGTTGTGGGACTTCAGCCCGCTGCAGCTCTGTCCTCTTCTATTTTACCCATGTGGCCGCATTCAGGCGGCCAGGAATGGTGCCCTAACTGAAGACCTACCTGTCTTTCTAGTCACCAAGGCTGGGAAGAACATCAAAGGAAATGATTTATAAAGACACTCCCTCATATTGCTAGAATGTTTTCCTTCTAAGAAGCTCAAGTACTTCTCAGACATTGTCTCGTAAATCTACAGCGATCCAGAGGGAGAAAAAGAAGGATTTTCCCCTTTATTTGACAGGTAAACAAAGTCACAGTTGAGAAAGAAACAGATTCAAACATATACCCAATCCCAACGCTTGGGACCCTGGCTCCTAATCCCCAACAAGCCCAGAACCCTGTCTGCTCTCACTTCTAAAGACGGGGACCTCTCTGTCTACTCTGCCTCCTTGTCATTTTAATTTAAACTAGCATTTATGGACTGCTTAATATGTGCCAGGCACTTTACACGGACTATCCTATCTACTCTTCACCATGACTCCAGGAGGTACGAGTACTGCACCCATTTTACTGATGATGAAATGGAAGCACAAAGCAGTTAAAGTAGCTCACCCGAGACAACAGAGCCAGGAAGTGATAGAGCTGGCATTTGAACCCAGGCAATTTGACTGTAGAACCCAGCTTCCCAATAATTTTGCCTCCCCTGGGAGTAGCAAGAGAGAGTAATGATGCTGTGGAAGGAGCTAGAACTTCCTCAGAATCTATGCTTCTGGGCCTGTGTTTTCCGAAGATGCTGCCAGTCCTTGGGATAGCATCACAGCTCGCCGCCTAATTAGGCAAATACAAACAAACCCATCACTGATGTTTTCAGCAGCTCATGAGAGCGGAATCCTGCTGCTGATAGCTTGCAAGACAACAAAAACACAAGCTCCAGCCAAGATGCCTGCAGGAGATCAGGGACTAATCAAAGGACAGCGGGATCCAGAGGTTGGGCCGGAGGGGCTGGGGGTGGTGAGCCAGCTGCACTGAGGGTAGCAGCAGGGAGAGGACTGGACCAGAACCCATGGTCAGCCCCTCGCCCTGGCCCTGGGGGGAACCAGCTTAACTGACCTGGTCTCCTTCCCAAAGCCCAGCAGAGGGCGGGAAGGACAGGGAGGAGGGGAGGCGGTGATTGCCTGTGAGCACCTCTGGCCAGGCCTGAATAGCTGTGGAAGACAGGGCCATTTGACTGCATGATGGGGACAATGCTCGCCATGAAGACACTAGCCTGAAAGGCTCAGCCGCACAGGACACACCCAGAAAGCATACTGAGAAGCCTCGTGGAGGGTCATAGCCACTTCCACTGACCAGAAATGGGTGCCAGTAGCCCCTATGCAGCAACCCCACCACCCCAGGAAGCCCGGCCCCAGCTCCAAAAGACCCTTAGCTTATGGAGGTGGGAGGGGCCTTAGAGCTCCAATATTTCTTCCAGGGTAGAAATCTCCTCTGCAGTATCCCTGACAGGTGATCATCAGCCTCTGTTTGAGTACAGCCAGTGACGGGGACCTCATTACCACTTCTGGCAGCCCAGATCCTTGTCAAGCACCTCAAACTGCTAAGAATATTCTAAGTTAATTCCCCATGTTAATTCTGCCTGTTGGTGCTAATGCTGTCCTGGGGGGCTACATGAACACGTCTAACCCACACTAAGAGACTTTGAAATAGTTGAAGAGAGCTTTTGCAGGTCTCTGTCTGCCTCTGTTTCTGTCTCTCACTTGCTTAAGCCCTCGTCTTTCTGTCAAAGGGCACATGTGCCATCCCCTTGTTCTACAGCACATTTCTGAGGACTCACACTGTCTTGGTGGAGGTCGTTCAGCAAGAGGAGCAGTTTGGGCTGCGGGGAGGTGGGTGGGCCACTGAGGAGAGAAGGGGACCAGGACAGGGAGGAGGTGCCCTGTGAGGACTGGTGGGGGAGGGCAGAGCTCAGGGGAGGGGGTGGGTGGAGCACAGATCCTGCTGAGGGACACTGAGGAGGTTTAGGGCCCCAGACCCAGGAGGGGGAGGACCACCCCAGCCTGACAGGCCGACTTCCGCCGGCGTTTATGCTCCACCCAGCAGAGCAACAGGAAGGCCAAAGAATGATGGTCCTTCTCAGGCTTTATGTATCTATTATCCATCACCAGTGGCACAGGAGCCCCCCATTCCTCAGGGTCCTGAGTGCCTCAGAAGTGCTTACTCAGGCCCTGGGGGTGTGGGGGGCTGGGATGGGCAATAGGAACGACTAGAAAAGGGCCGCTTATGGTTCACAGTGGCCGGAGGTACCTGGGCGCTGGTGGCTGGGCCGAGATTTCTACTTCCTGTCCATGCTGAAACAAAACTTTTCCCCAAAAGTCACTCTTGATCCTTTTCCAAATGTTTCCCTGCTTTCTCCCTCTCTCTCCCTCTTACTCATCTTCTCTCTGTTTGCGAGGCTCGGCTGGGGTTGCTCCGTCTCTGCGTGTCTCCTCATCAAAATGTGTGCCTACCTGGTACACCAGCGCCCTGCACACCACTTTCCAGAGGAATTGCCCCGCGGTGTCTGCCCACACTCAGCATGTCCCTCTCTGCTCTCTCTTTCCCTCTCTAACAACAGCTCCCCCAACCTTCCTAAACTGAAAACTCACAGTACTCTTAGACACACACACCCTGCCCCGACCCCCTGAGGCGAAACTCCCATTTTCATGCCCCTTACACGGAGCCCAGGGCCCTGGCAGCTGCCTTCTCTGCCTGCCTCTAAGAGCAGCCCCTGCTCAGGGTACCCCTGCTGTGCCCCTTTGTCGTGAATGTCTCTCCACCCCTGCCCCAGCCCCCTCGATGTGCCTGCTGTCTCCGCAGGTTACCCACAGTACCTGGTGGTAGGGAACCACCTGTCGGGGGAACATCACCTGAAGATCCTGCGGGCAGAGCTGCAAGATGACGCCGTGTACGAGTGCCAGGCCATCCAGGCTGCCATCCGGTCCCGCCCCGCTCGCCTCACCGTCCTGGGTAAGACCGTCCACGCACATGGGGCCGAGGATGCTATGGCAAGCACCAGGGGCTCAGCCCCAGAAGGGCTCCTTCCAGCCAGACTGGAGGCACCCCCTGCTGGGCACAGCCCCCAGGCCTTGTCCACAGGGATCCAGCCACTGCTGCCCTGTGGCGTCAGTTCCCTCTTCCCCACCGAAAGGGGGAAAGTGGAAGTTCCTGCCCTGGAAATCGGAAGGCCAATGCCAACTGACCTATGAGCCTGTCCAATCCCTGTGTCCCAGTGTGTTTGACTCCAGCTTAGGGAGCTGACTAGGGCTCTTGGATGCTTATATATCCAGTCAGGAGCACGTTCTGCACACGTGATGGATGTCAGGCCTTGTGCTAGGGGATGGAGATAGAGAAGAAGGTGACACATCCTTGAGTTGCTTCTTTCTGAGCTGACCTCCCTCTGAGTGCTAACACGGCCCCTTCTGGCCACCTCCCCCATCAGAATCAGCCTGGAGCCTGACTCCCCCAGATTCAGCATCCTTAGGGCCCCCACTGATAGTGTTCCTTCCCACTCTACACGCTGCCCCCTGGGGATTCTGGCTCTCAGGGGGAGAACAGACCTGCCTAAGCTTCTCTAGGAAAATTCATTTCAGGCCCTTATTCCAAACCAGACCTTTTCCCCTTGGTCTTCCTTCGTCTCTGCCACGGGAGCCCAATGTCGCTGGGACATCTGCCTGAAGAGGTCCCGGCTCCCTTACGCGGGCAGACCTGCCTGAAGACCTGGCAATGGGTTTCCCCACCTCCTTCTAATTCCGAGTTCAGCCCCTGTCCTCCAGCCAGATGTTTAAGGAGCAAGGCCTGCTGGGGGCCCCGCCTCGCTGGGGGTGATAAGCTCACATTTGCACAGCTCTCACGGCAACTCTCAAAGCGATTTCGCTTACGCACCTCAGCTTCCTGACAGGTCTGTGAGACAGGGATTGTTGCCCCAGATGAGAAACTGAGGCTCGGAGAAGCAAAGGGCCCCGCCCGCGGTCTCCCGGCTCCGGTCCTCGCTCCTCCTCCGCGCCTCCTTCCGGAGTCTCTGCTGCGCGTGTGGGACGGAGCCCGGCAGCCAGGAGAGGTTCCGCCTCGCGCCTCCAGGCAGCTGTTGTGAAGGTTTGACGGCAGGGTCAGCAACTGGGGTGCTGCCTCCTCGCCTGGTGGATAAGGCGCACGGCGGCCCAGAGGGGAAACGTTTAAGAGAGCGCCGGATTATCTTCGGATCTACGGGGCCAACAGGCGGGGCAGACAGTCTCCGCAGGCAGGCGGCAGCAGACAGGGCCTCAGGACCACCTCCCAAGCTCGGGGCGTGGCTTCCTGAGAGGGAGAGGAGGAACTCAGGACCAACCTCAGACTCCTTCATCCTTTGTCTCCTCTTCCCTGCGATGAAAGGGACGAGAAAATAAACCGCATCCGGCAGGGTCAATAAACTGGGGTTACCTGGCCCGTACATGGGCCTTCAGAAAAGTTATCAGGGATGTTAGGGGAGCTGCAGCCGTCTTCATCTTGCCTGGGATGGCGGCTACAGCGGGAAGGGGTCCACAGTTTGGTGTGGGGGCTAACGGAGGAGAGAAGGAGAATTTAGTGCCCAATATATTTTCTGATTTTCGAGGATTGCAAAATGCCAGAAGAGATTTGCTAAGTGAAGTTGTAGGATCTTCACCTTCAGAGGTTATTCAGCCCCATCCTCAGAAGAATCTGCCTCTGCTCCCCTGTGCCCCTCTAGAGGGTACCAAAGAATGTTAAAATGTGAAGAACCCAAGCATTGTCCTCTCCTGACTCCATGCACGGCCTAAAACAGACGGAGACACATCTCATCTTTAAGTTCTTGTCCTTGTCTCAGAGCTTCACGCGGTCCTACCCAACCACTTACAGCCGCCTGTCCTCTCTGCTATCTCGGTTAGATAACGAAGTCCAAATTATCCCAGACATTTTACAGATAAGGACATTGAGACTTAGAGAGGCAAAGGCACTCACAGGAGGTCACACAGCTTAATTAACACTCACGTTGGACCCCAGGTTTTCCAACTCCAAACCAATGCTCACTGCCCAGTCTGCGCATGTCTGAATGCCAGCTGTATTTCCTTTGTCTGGTTGGTTAAGAGCCAGGTTTCTGAGAGCAAGCCCTCGGGATCTGAGCTGAACAGACTCAATGTTGTCTCCGATCACATCTAAAAGGCATTCTCTCCCCCTTTTCCCTCTCAAGCGGCATAGCCTGCCACTGCCTGCTGGGCACAGAGCTGGTTTGTGTGGGGGAAGTGTTTTACAAGTCTGGAGACCAGCTGAAGAGGGGGAAGCCGGAGTTTCCAGGGGACCCCAGCAGGATGGCCTGCTCCCAAGAGCCGGAGCCAGAGCCTGAGCAGGCATCTGTCCACCAGTCCTTCCTGCAGACTCCACAACCACCATTCCTCTAAGCCACTGAGCCCCGCAAGAAAGAGCTTCCCCAGGCTCTACCTCCCGTCCTCCCCGACGCCTCAGGGCCACTTAGGTCCCCACCCACCGGCTGGCCCCGCAGGTCCCCACCCTCGGCTGGTCCCGCAGGGCTCTGCCGGAGTACCCAGCCTGGCGGAGTTCTCTGCGGTGTACGGTCCCACTTACTGCCCTGGAGGGAGGCCCTGCGTGGAGGAGCTGACCAGCCTCCTGGAAAGGGAGCCCTGGTCTGTTCGCAGTGGTGGATGAACAGAGCGTCTGTTCCAACAGAGGGGAGAGGGGCTTTTCTAGCCTGGAAGCCGGCTTCCCAACCAAGACCCCATCTGCTTTGCTGTGACATCTCAGCCCGGGAAAATGTCCCAGCCGGTTCCCTGAGGGGGGCTGCCTTCCCTGTGTTCCAGGAATGAGCGAGCTTCCTAATTTAGTCTGTATTTGCCTGAGATAGATTTTTAATTAAATAAAGTAAGATCCTGATTGGAACCTGCAGAAGACGTGAGAGCAGAATCAGATAGGATTCCGGCAAAATTGCAAAGCAAACACTTTGGCTGGAGCAGAGGGAGACCCCTAGGGGTCTTCCATCAAAGCGCCAAGTGGGGAGGGCAAATGCGAGAGTTTATATAGCCAACAGATGTGCATTGTTAAAATATGCAGCTGCCGGCAGCCTGCTTGGAGAAGCCAGGGGGCCAGCTCAGAGAGCCTGCCGTGCTCAAGGGAGGGCAAGGGGACCTAGGCCCGACAGCCAAGCCTGGAGTCACAGACACATTAATTAGCCTTGTGTTTCCAGCTCTCAGATGCAATCAGGCATGGAGTAACTTTGAGCTGAGCATTTGCTACCCTCGGAGGCAGAGGGAGGGAGCTACAGGACAAGGAGGGGAGGAGAAGGAAGGGGTGGAATTTGTGAAGCTGAGTGGCAAAGACTGGAGAGCCCCAGTCTAGGTGAACTGTCAGGCTGCCCTCCCTCTGTGACCCAGCCAGCTGCCGAGGACCAGGCCTTGACTCAGGCCAGGTGGAGACAGGTTTCTTTCCACCGCCAGAACATCTCAGGAATCATGGTATCATGGACAGAGCAGCAGACTTGGAGGCAATAGTCATGGTCGTGCCTTTAACCAGCTGTGTGACCTTGGCCCTGTTACTCAACCTCTCTGGGTCTCAGTTTCCTCATCTGTAAAACAAAGGTGGTAATAAATAAAATCATCTCTAAAGAAGTATCCAGCTCCCAAAAAGCCATGACTTCCACAATAAGGAGTCCAACTTGCTGCACCAACTATTTTAGGAAAATAGCCAGCTCATCCCCCACTGGAACCAGAATTCATGTGGTGACTGGCGCATAGAAGGTAATGGTAGGGTCTTTTAGATAGCATCCCACTGTGAGGCTGGAGATGGGACCTCTCAGAGTCCCGCCCAGCCCTGGGATTCTGGACTTGGCTTTACGCCTTAACCCCAGAGTATCCAGCTTCCAAGCATCCTGAGCGTCTCTGCCGGGACTCAGCTCAGCTGGAGGTCATAGGACCCCGGGCATGTGTGCAGGGCTATGGTGTGGAAGGAAGGGCCCTGGCTGGCAAGTACAACACCTGCCAGCAGCCCACTTGCTGCGTGAACTTGGGCAAGGTCTTAGAGCTCCCACTGGGCCTCTGCTTCCCTTCTCTAGAACCAGCACTTAGTACGGGGTGGTTCTCGGTAATATTGGGGGGGTTTTTGAATGAATGAATGAGTGAATGAATGAATGAAGTTTCTGGTTCTTCATCTATAAAATGGGCATAATTGGGGCTGGCCCTGTGGCCAAGTGGTTAAGTTCGCGCGCTCTGCTGCAGCAACCCAGGGCTTCGCTGGTTCGGATCCTGGGCATGGACATGGCACCACTCGTCAGGCCATGCTGAGGCAGCGTCCCACATGCCACAACTAGAAGGACCCATAACTAGAGTATACAGCTATGTGCTGGGGATATTTGGGGAGAAGAAGCAGAAAGGGAAAAAAAGAAGATTGGCAATGGTTGTTAGCTCGAGTGCCAATATTTAAAAAAACATAAGCATAATAAAAATACCAACCTCCTAGAATTGTTGTGAGCATCAAACTAACACACACACACTGAAATGCCATACACTTGCAGGTCATACACACATGCACACATGCAGACTGCTCTCCTCCCCCAGGCAGGAGCCCCAGGGTTGGAAACTCTCTATGCTGTTCCAGGGCCACAGTGTAGGTGATATTGCATTTGACCTCGCTACCTGCCTGAAAACTTGGGAAGCAAGAACTTCTGGGACCCAGAGCAGGGAGGAAATGGGTGCCCAGGATTTGATCAACAAATATTTACTGAGGACGCGTTACATGCCGAGCACTCGTCTAGGCACTTGAGATTCATCAGGAAATGAAAGAGAATAACCACCCCCAGCCTGATGGAGCTTGTGTTCCAGCCGAGAGCGAGCCAGTCAATAAATAATAGAGATTAAACAAGTACACCGTGTAGTCGTGTAGGATGTCAGATGGTAATAAATGCCATGAAGATGAGAAAGTGGAGCAGGGTAAGGGGGATTGGAAGCGGGCAGGAGGAGGGTGGATGTCAGGTTAATTATTAAAAAGGGTGTTTTCCCCGTCTTCCTCCCCGTTTCCCTCTTCTTCCTGGCCCGTTCTAACATTAACTCAGCTGTCTTGTGGCTCCCATTTGAAACAAAGCTTCCTAAATCAACGTGAATTATTTAATGATGGAGACTAAGTCAAGTCAAAGAGAGGCCGTCTCTAAGATGATGTCAAGGCCCAAATACTGAGAGGGGCTACAGGTAAGGTCCCAGTGTGTCCTTAACTTGTGCGTTTTCCCAAACCACGAGCTCCCTCTGCAACACCTCCACCAGGGGAGCTGCAGGGCAGAGGTCCCCTGTCCACAGCGGCGGCAGCACCCCCCAATTCCCAATCCCCTAATCTTCTGGGTGGGTGGGTCCAGAGAGCGACAGGGAATAACTCAGGTCCTATAACAAGGGAAGGCAGAGCTGACGCAGAGCCCGGGAGCACCGGCGTCCAAGACTGTTCTTCCAGACACTGGTGGCAAGAACGCCACCCACAGTTGCCCTATCAGTAGATGGTCTGAGCGGATCTTCAGGGCTGAGAAAGCCCCTCCATTGAACAAAGCCCAAGCCCCCTCTGTGGCACGCAAGGCCTTCTGAGGCCTGCCCTCTGCTTTCTCTCCAGCCCTGGGTCCACGACCCCTCTGGCTCCAGGGACAACAACCAGTTTGCAGTGCCTCCGCTCATGGCTGTTTCTGCCTGGAATGCCCTGCCCACCTTTCTTCCCTTGGCTAACTCTTCCTCACCTGTCAGGATTCACCTTAGACATCACCTCCTCCAGGAAGCCTTCCCTGAGCCCCTCAGGGTCTGACTGTCCGTCTCTGTGCTCCCTTAGCCTCGATCACAGCACTCGACACATTAGATTGAAAGTAACTGTTTACGAGTCTGTCTCTGCGCCCGGGTCTCTCGGGGCATCTTGCGGCTCTCATGCCCAGGGCAGCCTGTGAGCACACACTCGGCACTCAGTGAATATGCAGCATATGACTTATTATCAGGGTCTGGGGGCAAACTACGGGGCGTCTACACAGAACCTCACCACAGAGAACAGTACCTGGCAGATTGTACGCCCCAGATCCCTGTGAGTTGTGTTGAGTTGTGTTCTATCATGTTGTGTTGTACTTAGAGTGGCAATGTGGCTTCCCAGTTAAGAGCCCAGACTCTGAAGGCCAGCCTGCATACCCCTGAAAGCTAGCTGTGTCACTTCACAGCGCTGGGACCCTGGACAAGTTATTCACCACTCTGTGCCTCGGTTCCCTCGTGTGTAAAATGGGGGAAGAATGGCACCTGCGCTGTTAGGCTTATAGAGAGCATTTAGTGACATAATGTATGTCAGGCATGTCTCAGGACAGTGAAGCATTGGCTGAGATGTCATAACTGTGTTGTCATTATTACTATTATTCCTGCAATGTTAAGAGAGAGCAACAAGCAACTCCTCCTTCCCAGGCAGTCAGGCTGTGTGTCTGGAGAAGGTTTCTCATCCAGCATGCAGGCAGAGAGGCGTGGTTCCTGCAGGCACCCCCCCCCCCCCCCCCCCCCCCCCCCCCCCCCGGGGCTCGCAGGCCTGGGGAGACGAGCAGAATTGATTTCCTTATCTCCTCATTAAGCGTGTTCACCCTCCCAGCCTGGTCTTGGGTGTCGCATCTCATTTGTGCCGTGCGCCTGTTTCCTGCCACATTCATTATCCTGCAATCACCCCCAAATAGGGGCAGCAAACAAGCCAGAGACGTGAGGGAGCAGCGAAAAAAGCATCCTTATCACCTGCAGTTCCTGTTGCGCCCCTCGCCATCCTGTTGCCACCACCACACCCAGGGCTCTGGCACTTCTCCAGGTCCAAGCAGGACGAAGGGCAATCAGGAGCATGCATTCCTGCCCCAGTCCTGCCTCTCATAAGACATGAGATGATGAGGCTTGACCTCTCAGGACCCGCTCTCTCCTGGTAAAATCAGGAGCTGGAAAGACGAGGTGCAAATCTCCCCACAGTTTGACTGTGATTCCCCCTCATTGGATCATGGTTTGGGGGTCGAGCATGAGAGGCCTGTTCCCTGAGTCCTTCCTCCCTAGGTCCTGAGAGCAAGAATATGTCCCTCCGTTGCTTTAACCAAGCGTAACCCTGGGAGATGCTGAGCAGGCTCCACTGCTCAGCAAAGGGGAGTGAGCTCAGACAATGGAGATTTGCAAAAGTCAGACCTTCATCCCCTGGCTGCCACTCCAGGGCTGCCTGTGAAATCCAGGCCACTTTCTGTGACTGTCAGGGTGCAGCTGCCCGGGGAGGCCCTCCCTCACTCTGCCAGCGTGGGCTGCTTCCTCGGGCCGGGCATGGCTTCCAATATCCCTGTGCACCTGAAAAAGCTCAGGTGAGAGCCCACCTCAGGCTGGTGCCCTACTGGGTCCTCAGTCAGGGGGCCCTGCTGGCCACTGGTCATTTACAAGGCTCCCTGTTTATGCATTCACCACGCAGACACCCTAGCTCAAGGACAGATGCACTGGAGTGCACCCACGTACACACACACACACACAGTTCGGAGCACGGCCGAATCGTCCGTGTCCCGTGTGGAAAGACAAGATCACTCAGTCTAGAGAATCCATCACTGTTGGGAAGTGGACAAATCTTGGTGACTCAACAAAAGCATTGACCGTCCCTCCTTGTCCGGCCCAGGAAAGAATGGAGCCTGCTGTCCTCAGCGTGAGGCCCTGCTCCTCGATTGCTTCCCTCTAAAGAGAAACAAAGGAGAGGCGAGTCACAGCCAACTGAGGGAGGGCCAGGGCCAACCAGTCCCACGGGCGATTGCCCCTCTGCTGGCTTCAGCCTCCAGGGCGTCGTGGGTGTCGGCCCCAGGACTCTGACGGAGGACAGCCCTGGGAAAGCCCAGTAAGGCCCAGCTGGGCAAGGAGATCTCCAAGAGCTAAAATTAGCTCACTACTTCCCCGCTCTGACCTCAGCCAGGGCCCGAGACGAGGGTTTCATGGCAAATTATGGATTTAAAACTAGCAATGAATCTCCATTACAGCATGAAATGAGAAAAGAAAATGCCATAAATGGAAGCCTTCCCCCGCAGCCAGCAGGCGAGGGAGGGGTGTGGCTTTAGGAGGGAGTTCAGAGACAAGTCGTACATCCCAGGCAGACTCACAGAGGCCAAGACCCAGAGCAGGCCCAGATAGGAAGCCCTGGAGAGCGGGCAGGGCCCCGAGCCTGTGGGAGGCCCCGCTGCCCCAGGCCAGCATAGGACTCCACAGTGGCAGAGGAGGCGCTATCGGCCAGCAGGAGCCAGGACCGAGTCTCTTGGCTGCAGGCAGTTTTCTGCAGAGGAAAGATGCACAGCTACCTGGGGAGTAGGAACAGCCAGAGCTTGGTCATTTCGATGCCGCGTTGGGATGGCACCTATGTTGTAGGTCCAGCTAGAGAGAGGCATTCTGGGAACCTTGACCCACTGCCTGAGTAATCCACACACACAGAGACCCATTAACTTGCCCAAGGTCACACAACAAGAAAAAAAAGGTAGAATCTGAACTCAGATCTTCTAGCTCCAAAACCCTTGTCCTTTCTGCTAAGTCATGCCCCCCTCCTTTTCCAAAATTCTGCTCAGATTTACTGCTGTGTGACTCCTCCATAAGATCATGGACTATGATATAGGTCTCTTTCCAGCCCCAGGGAACTCCAGGAGCCCTGTCTGAGCCCTCACACTGTCCCAGGACGCTCCAAATCAGAGAGGAGGCCTGCACAATGAACTGAAAGCTTCGGAAAACTCTTCCTAGCAGCCCCTGCTTCCCGGATGCACCTCGGGAGCCAGGGCCCCTAGACCCACACATCCATTTTCCATCTCATTAAGTCTCATTATCAGGGGACTGCCCACTGCTGCTTTCCCCATTGCTCGGGGCCTCTAAATTATTCCATCCGTGTGGAAGAGGTTTTCCTAAGTGGGAGGTTCATAGGCGCCCAGAAGCCCACACAGCTGCCTCCCTCTCGCAAAAATAAATAGCTGAGCCCCACAGCCCAAGAAGGCTGGCTTCCAAAAGAGTGTCACATTTTCACAAATCGATCAAGGTGTTTGTAAATGTTTATGGAAAAGCAGAACTTTCCATATGTAAATATGTCAGGAACAGTGTCAGCAGCTGAGAAATCACCTGGTGCCAGGGACACCACTGCAGCCTCCGTGGTAGAAGGCAAGAAACGGAGGAGCAGGCTGGTGGCCACACAGCCGTCCCGGCGGGAGAGCGGGTACTGCCCTACCCCAGACACACCGCTGCCTGCCCCCTCGGCTCGCTTCCCCTCTGCCTGCACGCAGAGACACGCACACATGCGCTGAGAGGCTGGAGAGAACTCATCTTGCAGATGGGTCCGCTGAGGTCAGAAAGGGAAGGAACTACGCTAGAGGCTGCACAACACACGGGAGAGGGAAAACGAGTCCTCTCAGACTGGAGTCTAGTGGGGCTCTGAGCCAGGGCCACCTGTCATGTCCCTCCTCCAGCCCTAGCCCCAAAGACCAACAGTTCTGCTAAGGACCAAAACCTCACCTTGGAAAAAGCCCCCAAAAGACAACCTTGATTAGCGTAGGGCTGGAAGGAATCTTCCAATCAACGGTTCTCCATTCATTCCATTTTCCGACATGTGTGTATGTACCTTCCACATGCCAGGCACCATTCCAGGCACTGGGGATACACAGCAGTGATCAAAACAGACTGAAATCTCCTGCCTTCCTGGAACTTACGTTCTGGCAGAGGGAGTTGGACAGTAAACAGCACACATAAGAAGAAAATGTTATAGTTTATCAGAAGGTGGTAAGTGCCATCAAAGAAAGCAGAGCAGAGGATAAGGAGCTGGGCTTCCTGGGGAAAGGGCAGGTGAGTGGCCAGGGTGGACCTCCCAGAGGAGGTGACTTTTTTTATCTTTCCCTTTATTTTTTAACAGCTTTATTAAGGTGTAGTTTATATACCATTAAATTCACCCATTTTAAGTGTGCAACTCAATGATTTTTAGTAAATTTGTAGAGTTACGCAACCATCACCACAATCCAGTATTAAGGCCCTTTCTGTCACCCTAAAAAGATCCCTTGTCAATCGCCACTCCCACCTGAGTCCCAGGTAGTCGCTGATCCTCTTTCTGTCTCTACGGGTTTCCCTTTCCTGGATATTTCATATAAATGGGATCATACAACATGTGGCCTTTTGTGTCTGGCTCCTTTCACTTAGCTCTGCGTTGTACCATGTATCAGTAGTTCATTTCCTGGGGGCCGACCCCATGGCTAAGTGGTTAAGTTCATGCACTCTGCTTCAGCAGCCTGGGGTTCGCCAGTTCGGATCCTGGGCACAGGCCTAGCACTGCTCATCATACCATGCTGTGGTAGCATCCCACATAGAAGAACTAGAATGACCTAAAACTAGAATGTACAACTATGTACTGGGGCTTTGGGGAGATTAAAAATAACAAAAGAGGAAGATTGGCAACAGATGCTAGCTCAGGGCCAATCTTCCTTACCAAAAAAAAGAGAGAAAAAAATACTTCATCTCTTTTTATTTCTGGGTAGTGTCCCATTGGATGGAAAGACCAAATTTTGTCTATTCCCTCGTCTCTTGATGGACATTCGGATTATTTCCAGTTTGGGGTTGCTACAAACAATGCTGCTATGAACATTCACATACAAGTCCATGTGTATGTTTTCATTTTTCATTTTTCATGAGTAGATTCCTATGAGTGAAATAGCTGGGTCATGTGGAAATTTAACCTTTTAAGAAAGTGCCAAACTGCTTATTTTATTCCACTCCCACCAGTCATGTATGAGAGTTCCAGTTTCTCTACATCCTCACCAACACTTGTTATTATTTGACTTTTCTATTATGGCCATTCTAATAGATTTGAAGTGGTATTCCATTACAGTTTTGGGTTTTTTTGGGGGGTTTTTTTGAGGAAGATTAGCTCTGAGCTAACATCTGCCACAATCCTCCTCTTTTTTGCTGAGGAAGACTGGCCCTGAGCTAACATCTGTGCCCATCTTCCTCTACTTTATATGTGGGACGCCTGCCACAGCATGGCGTGACAAGTGGTGCCATGTCCACACCCAAGATCTGAACGGGTGAACCCTGGGCCCCCAAAGCGGAATGTGCGAACTTAACCACTGCACCACCAGGCCGGCCCCCCATTACAGGTTTTAATTTGCATTCCCCTGAGGACTAATTATGTTGTGCATCTTTTGATGTGGTCATTATTTTTTATCTTCTTTGGTGAAATTCTATTCAGATCCTTTGCCTATTTTTAAATAGAATCATTTGTTTTATTATTATTGTGTTGTAAGAGTTCTTTATGTATTCTGGATACAAATCCTTTATCAGATATATAATTTGCAAATACTTTCTCTCAGTTGTGGCTTGTCTTTTCATCTTCTCAATGGTATCTTTTGAAGCACAAAAGCTTTTAATTTTAATCAAGTCCAATTTAGTAGTGTGTGTGTGTGTGTGTGTGTGTGTATTGTGCTTTTGGTAATGTATCTAAGAACTCTGTCTAACCCAAGGTCCCAAAGATTTACTCCTATATTTTCTTCTAAAAGTTTTACAGTTTTAGCTCTTACACTTAGCCTATGATTCACTTTAAGTTAATTTCTGGGTGATTTGTGAAGGAAAGAACTAAATTCATCCTTTTTGCTTATAGTTATCCAGTTGTCCCAGCATCATTTGTTGAAAAAGATCTATATTTTCCCCCAGTGAATTGCCTTCACACCTTTGTCAAAAATCAGCTGAGCAGGGGGCCGGCCCCGTGGCCGAGTGGTTAAGTTCGTGAACTCCGTTGCGGTGGCCCAGGGTTTCGCTGGTTCAGATCCTGGGCACGGACATGGTGCTGCTCATCAAGCCATGCTGGGGTGGCGTCCCACACAGCACAACCAGAGGGCTCACAACTAGAATATACAACTACGTGCTGGGGGTGCTTTTGGGAGGAGAAGGGAAAAAAAAGATTAGCAACAGATGTTAGCTCAGGTGCCAATCTTTAAAAAAAATCAACTGACCAAAAATGTAAGGGTTTATTTCTGGACTCTCAATTATGATACACTGATCTCTATGTCTAGTCTTATGCCAGTACCACACTGTCTTAATTACTATAATTTATAGTAAGTTTTGAAATCAGAAGAGATAAGTCCTCCAACTTTATTTTTTTTTTTTTCAGATTTTTATTTTTTTCCTTTTTCTCCCCAAAGCCCCCCGGCACGTAGTTGTATATTCTTCGCTGTGGGTCCCTCCAGCCGCGGCATGTGGGACGCCGCCTCAGCATGGTTTGATGAGCAGTGCCATGTCCACGCCCAGGATTCGAACCAACGAAACACTGGGCCGCCTGCAGCGGGTCGCGCGAACCCAACCACTTGGCCATGGGGCCAGCCCCGCAACTTTATTCTTTTTCAAAATGGTTTTAGCTATTTTGGATCTCTTGAACTTCCATATAGATTTTAGGATCAACTTGTCAATTTCTGAAAAATAGTTGCTGAAATTTTTATAGGAATTGTGTTAAAGCTATAGACCAATTTGGGGAGAATTGCCATCTTAACAATAGTGAGTCTTCCAATCTATGAACATGGAATGTTTCTCCATTTATTTAGATTTTTAATTTTTCCCAGTAGCATTTTATAGTTTTCAGTGGATGTCTTGTACTTCTTTTGTTAAATTTAGTCCTAAGTATTTTATTCTTTTTGATGCTATTGTGAATGAAATTGTTTTCATACTTTTATTTTCAGATTGTTTATTGCTAGTAGATAGAAACACAATTGATTTTATGGATTTTGAATCCTGTAACCTTGCTGAACTCATTTCTTAAATTTTAAGGGTTTTTTTAATTCGTTAAGATTTTCTGCGTATAGGATCATTTTATCTAAGAATAAAGGTACTTTTACTTCTTCTTTTCCAATCTGACACCTTTTTTCCCTTATTAGACTAGCTAGAACTTCCAGTAGAAAGGTGAAGTGGTGAGAATAGACATCCCACTTTATTCCCAGTCTTAGGGAAAGCATTCAGTCTTTCTCCATAAAGTATAATGTTAGCTGTAAGTTTTTCACAGATGCCCTACATCAGATTGAGGAAGTTTCCATCTGTTCCTACATTGTTGAGAGCTTTTACTGTGAATTGCATTGGGTTTTGTGAAATGCTTTTACTGCGTCTGTTGAGGTGATCGTGTGGTTTTTGTTCTTTGTTCTATTAATATAGTATATTACATTAATTGATTTTCAAATGTCAAACCAACCTTGAATTCCTGGGGAAAATTCCATTTGGTCATGATGTATAATCTTTTTTTTTTTTATGTTGCTGGATTTGTTTTTCTAATTTTTTGTTGAGGGCTTTTCATCTATGTTCTTGATGGACAACGGTCTGTGATTCTCTTGTGATGCCTGTGTCTGGCTTTAGTATCAGTGTAATGCTGGTCTTGTAGAATGCACTGGGAAGTGTTTCTTCCTCCTCTACTTTCTGGAAGATGTTGGGAAGAATTGATATCATTTCTTCTTTAAATATTTGATGGGATTCATCAAGAAAGCCATCTGGGCCTGGGGTTTTCTTGTAGGAAGATTTTTCATTATTAATTCAATTTCTTTACTTGATATGGCTTTGTTTAGATTTTCTCTGTAGAAGGTGGCTTTTGAACAAAGACTTGAAAAGGTGAAGGAGTCAGCTGGAATCTTGGAGTGAAATCTCTCCTTGAAGTGAAAAAACAGAGTCAATGAAGGCTTCTAAACAGAGGAGTGGTGTAATCTGACTTCCATTTTAAAAGGATCACACTGACTGCTGGGTTGAGAACCGACTGTAAGAGGCCAAGGGAAGGAGACCCATTAAGAGGCTCTTGCAGCAATACAGATGAGAGGACTAGGACCAGGATGGTAGCAGTGGAGGAGTGGACAGCGGGCATGAGAAAGGGTCAGGGATGCTGCCAAGGTTTTGGGTGTGAGGCCTTTTGTCCCTATAAAGTTGGATGCAAAATTCTGCATGTAGACGTGCATTTCTGGGGAGAGGTTTCACATTCTCAAAGGAGTCGATCAGTAAGCTCCCAAAAGCTTAAGAATGACTCATGTAGACCAACCTCTTCATTTTTAGGAAACTATAGCTCAGAAGGGTTGGGTTACTTCCTCAAGGCCACTCAGCAAACTAGCAGTAAAGCTAGGGTTATCCCAGGTGCTTTTTCCACTGCCTTGGGGTCTTGCCTAGTGGTATGTATAATTGGGACCTCACCCCCCAAGTCCATTGAGACCCACTCAGCCCTGCCTAGGAGCACCTAGAGGAGAGGGGAGGAGTATAGAGATGACCCCTCCTCTGCTCCTGGCTTCTGGTGCCCACCTGCCTCCCAGCCCAGGGTGCCCCTCCCAGCACCCACATCTGCCTTCACAGCCACCCGCCCTCCTTGCCATTGTCTCTGGTCCATCCAGGATCTGCAGGCTCTGAAACCTCCCCTGGAAGATCTGAGAGAGAGCCTTTCTGCCATGCCCAGCTCCCTTTTCACACAGAATCACAGAAAAGCAACAGCTTATCTGCCTAAGAGAATGAGAGCCCTTAGTTTTTATCTGTGTGGGAATCTTATCTAAACAGGCTCAGGTGGCAAGAGTGAGAGAGGAAAATAATTAATGGGGAAGCGGGTGAAATGTTGACATTATTATTACTTAAGCGCCGAATAGCTTTTAGTTGATGTTTTTGTCCCAGTGACGCCCAGTGAGGCCCCATTATCTGAGCCACACACCCGCTGCCCCCCCCGCCCCCTGCCACCTGTAAATCTTATTAAACGGGTTCCGTTGGCAAGACAGAAAAATAATTAAGGTGAAGGTAGGTGAAATGTTGATGCTATTCCTGTAAGGTAACAGACTGTTTAGTTTCTCCACCAATGAAATGCAACTGCGGGAAATCAGTTTTAAAGATTACCTCTCCCAGATGAAAATCAGAGAGCCGAAAGCTGGGCTTAGAGAAGGCCACATCAAATCAGAAAACATTTCCAAGTCTGTGCCAGTCTCTTAGGGGCTTTTAAGCCCACAATTTACCTTTTGACTGCATTCTGTTTTCTCGCAAATCCTTTATTTCCCACTTATTTATTGACTAGAGACACAGCACCAAAAGGAAAAAAAAAGGGAGAGTGATTCTCCAGCCGCTGGTCTTAAAAATCCATAGCAGGAAATGGTCCTCCGGAGGCAGGACTCTAGCCTCGCTGTGAACCAGTGCTTAATTGAATTGCTTTCCCTCCCAGCTGTGCCCACCCAGAAGGGACGGTGTCTTCTGGCTGCCCCTGGATGGAGGAGCCATCCCGTCTTATCTACCCTGGGGAGTGGGCTGGGGGGCTGTGGGCAGCACTCCCATGATAGGCCTCTGGGCCGCGCACACACGAAGAGTCTGGAACTCTGTCCTTCCATAGTAGATGTATTCATCCAACAAGCTGTGTCAAATGCCTGCTCTGTGCGAGGCAGCACGGGGTCTGCCAAAGAAGGAGAGACCATCAGAGTGGGCAGAGACCACCCGAGTCCCTGAACCCAGGTTTCAAAGTGGCAGCTGGAAACTGGCAGAGCAGCTCAGGCACACAGGCATGTCTGGTAAGCTCCCAGAGTATCTTTAGAGTTGTTTAAATTCGTTGCCAACATTTAAGATTCTGGAGGGTTTTGTATTAAAAATTCAGATTTCTGGCTCCACTGGCAAAATCTGGCGATATTAGGCCCATTTGCCTGCTAGGCAACAATTGTGCCATGGCTGCTCCTGCCAGTGCCGTGTGGCCCGCCAGCCCCCGCCACTTGATGCATTCCCGTCACCTGCATTGAAATCTGCATCCCTGACCACGCTAAGTCCAGGTTTAGCCCTGCTTCAGGGAGCTCACAGTGCAGATCCAGGGTTAAACCAGGAACAGAAACAGAACAAGGAGGTGAAGGAGGACAGAAGGCCAGCAGCACCCAGTCACTCCCGCACAACCTCCAAGAGCAGGCTGGAGGCGGGTTTACATGAGGTTTGACGAATAGTAGAATTTGGACAAATTGGTTGATTTGCCCTGGCTGAGTGGGCAGCGTGTTCCTTCTCTGCTAAGAGCCGCTCCATTGTAAGGAGCCCAGACCTGGAGCTGGACTCTTTCTCGCCACTCACTGCCTGGTATGAAATGCTCTGTACAGAGTGCGGCGCACAAACAGGACCCAGGATAGGCTGGACCAGGATCTGCTCAGCAGGCAGTGAATTAAGTAAAATTGCCCTCACGTTCCCTGACATGGCCAGCGAGTGGCATTTCCCTGGTTAACCTTGTATTCCGGTTAATAGAGAGTTATCAGATCAACATCATACCCACATCAGTACTGAAAAATATAAGAACGCATTAAAAATATATCCCATGTTTCAACTGAACTAATGTGAGTCTCTGGGATAAGTTTGGCCAGCCTCATTGACACAAACTAGGCTCTGGTTCTAGGCCCTTTGTGCTATCCTGGGTGCTGGGGTCTCCGAGGACTCTCTGCGGAACCTCGAGAGCCACACTGCACAATACAGCAGCCCCCAGCCTCAAGTGGCTATTCGATTTTAATTTCAAATTAATTAAAATTAAACGAAACCAAAAACACAGCTCCTCAGTCACACTAGCCTCACTTCAAACGCTCAATAGCCACATGTGGCTTTGGGAAGGCTGGTTTAAACAGGATTCAGGCACTCCTGGGTCCTCTGGCCAAATTCCTTCTAGTCATCCTCCAACACCCCAACAGCATCTAATAGTAGGGACAAGCTCTCAGGCTAGGACCTGGAGATGCAGAGGTTGGCTTCCAGGAAGCGCTAACTTAATATCATAACGCAGTCACTGAGCAGAACTTCCTGGTAATCCACTCACTCCTTTATCCACCAAATCTTTATTCAGTTCCTACTAAGTGTAAATGTGTGATGTTAGATACAAAGGGGAGATGTAGAAAGAGTAAATCATCATCTGTGCCCTCAAGGAGTTTACAGCCACAGGAGACAGAAAACATCTAAATCACTCACTATCATACAAGGCAGTGTTTAAATATATAAGCAAAACACAAAGTGTTCATTTCAGCCGAGAAAATGTAGGGAGACTTCACAAGGGAAGTGGCTGTTGAACTCTCCCTTGGTAGAATGGGTAGAATTTTAGTAGATGGAGGATGGAAAAATCATCATCATAACACGAGCAAAGGCACAGAGACGTCTAGGAGCACCACACCCTGGAGGGAGAGCCGTGTTCGGGGATGGTTGGGGCAGATGCAGGTGGGAGGTGGGCCAGTGCCCGAGGACGGGGCTCAGCAGGAAAGGGCCATGAGCCTTGCTGAAGCTTTTGGACTTGGCTGTGAGCAGTGGGGAGCCTTGGTAGGTGTTTGAGGAAGTTCATCACCTGTTCCCATGGTCCCAGCAAGAGAACCATGTGATGTAAGGGGCATAGATGTGAAGGCAGGAAAGTGAGGGTTAGTTGGATCCTGGTTAACAGAAAGTAGGACAACCAAGATTTTGTCAAAGCGCTTGCTAGAGGCAAAAAAGGAAGGGGAAGGGCCAGGGCAGAGGCTGCTAAAGTGGGGTGGAGCATCACTCCCCTCGGTTTCTGTTAGCTGGGCAACTCCCAAGCAATGCCTTTAATCCCATTCAATTCAACAGCGATTCTGGCAGCAAATATCCCATGATGCCTAAGCAATGTACAGTTTCTTTGATGATCTAGAAGTTTCTGTTCTCAGAGTCCTGAGCCATTTATAATCGGCATTTGAAGGCCCACTGGGGACAACCCTGTGGAATTCGTGACTTCTCAGCCTCAGGCACCTGTGGGGGGACGTGGTGCCCACAGAAGCCAGGTGACCCAGACACCAGCCCGCTCTGCCTCCACGGGCCCACCCACTCCTGGCCCATGAGCCGCGCTTTCCTCTCTGAGTCTCCTTTCCTCACTGAGAGGTCAGAGGATGAAAATCATGGGGTGTGAGGCCGCCTGCTCCTCGCCAGCCCGTCTCCTGTGTCGGTGGCGTTCGGCATGCCCCAGAGACTATTAGCACCTCTCTGGGAATATTTAACTGAAAACAATTTTAGTCGGGATCTGTTATAATTACTAATTAGATCTGATTATAATTATCTCTTGCTCCGTCCCTTACCTGACACACAGGATAGCACGAGGCCTCGCGACAATTAGCAGTGAGTCTTTCCTGATACCCTGGCTGATTGGGAGCACAACTGTGGGGTTGGGAAGAGTCTGGCTTATTAAGGGGAGGCTGCTGTTTACCGAGGAATGTTGTGATCAAATTAGATTAAAATTAATGAGGGGGAAACTTGCAGTGCAGAAATGTGCATTTTTTCCCTCAACCATCTCCTTTTGTCTCCCCTGATGTCATCAATGGGGGAGGAAGCTGAACTCTGCCTCGGGCTCCCCTTCTTTTCCCCCACCTCGGGTTTTTGGGGTTTGATGGCCACCCTAACTCTGCCCCCTTCTACTCAACCAGCCCAGAGTGATGCGGTGGACCTGATAAACAGACTTACTAGGGTGTGACTTCAGGCAAGTCACCTGAAGTCTCTGAGCCTCAGCTTCCCCATGTAAAATAGGGACAACACTTGTCTCTGAGCCAGACAGCTGGCCCAGTTACCTGCCACCTCTGGGGAGGGTGACGACGGCCGGCTATTCACCGGGAGCTGCAGGCACAGCTTAGTCACGTGGGAATCCGGGCTTGTCCCCAGGCATGGCTCAGAGAAAGTGCTGGTAACTAAGGGGAATTGCACTGATCTCCCATCCAGGACCACTACAGGGGCTTTCCCATCCCCAAGGGCAGCAGGCCCCACCTGGAGAAGGGAGGCCGGCTGGGCTGGGCTAAGCATCCCTGGGCCCTCTCACACACGCACTCAGCTGCTTTCTCCACCAGGTGAATAAAATGAATACTTCCCCATCAGAGAGGTTCACCATGAAGAGAGGGAACCTGGGAGCCGGCTGTGCCACCGGCGGCAATTCAACTTACTTCTCGGGCCCAAGCATCCTCATCCATAAAGAGTCCTCTAGGCGACTCGAGCTGGTTTTGAAGAGCAGAGGCCAGCCCTGACAGCCCTGGGAGGCATGTAGTGTGGCTGTCACACCATCAATCTGGTGGCTTTGGGCTGGTGACAGGTTCAAACCGCCCAAATTACCAGGCAGGACCCCCTTGACGTGCTCTATGTCTGTGAGAGACAGCAGAGGGGCCAGGCACACAGAAAATGGCCCCCCTCTGTCATTTTGGTGAAGAGGGAGACAGTCACACACACACACACACTCTCTCACACTCTCACACACACAGACGCACAAGCGCACACAGCCAAACAGACCCCAGGTACATGCAGAGTACGTGCCCCTGTGGAAAGTATGCTAATTTATGCAGCTGCTCTGGCTAAGTATTTGACCCGATATCTGAAAGGATTCTAGAGGAATCCAGGAGAACATGTCATCTGCCATCACCCCACTCCGAGCGCCCCCTCCTCCCTCCACTGCGTGGTTCCTCACCAGCAGGGCCCTCCTACCCTCTCGGGCCTCGGAGAAGCAGTTCTGGGTGCTTGTAGCCTTGGAGGGCCCACCCTAGCTCCCGGGGGCCCAGAGAACTGTTTCCTGCCCCTCAACTTTTCTGAGGGCTCCTGTTCAGGGTGCTGACCTGGTGGAGACCGGCAGCCAGGGGTAGCCCACAACCCCTTGATATCCACATGGACTTAACCCTTTTTCCCAGGAACCCCTCCTCCACCCTACCTCCCCAGAGTTCTTCCTGCTGCCTCCATCACACCTACCCCTCACTCTGAACTTGCCTCCATCATACCTATCCCTCACTCTGAACTTGCCTCCATCATACCTACGCCTCACTCTGAACTGGGCCAAAGACTAGGGTTCTCGTGAAGTGAGAAGTGTGTTGGAAAGGAGCCATGGTGTGGTGGAGAAGGCACTGGACTTAGAATCAGACTCCTAAGCCCTAGTACTCTGTGCCCTTGTCCAAATCCCTTGGCCTCTCTGGCTCTCGGTTTCTCCATTTATAAAATGAGAATTAAGAACACCTGCCCTACCAGTGTTCCGGGTTTCCATAAACAGAAAGATGAGTAAGGAAAGGAAAGCATCCTGCCCTCAGTGTTCGGGGTTTCCATAAAGAGAAAGATGAGTAAGGAAAGGAAAGTGTGTCACCAACAGCACAGTGCCTCACAGGGCTCTGAGCACAGGTACCTCTGAGGAGTGGCTGGCTATTTCTGCAAAACCTGTTCTGTTGTCTCTCGCTGCATAGCAGATCAGCCCCAAACTCAGAGGCTTAAAACAACAGTCATTATTTAGTAGCTCTCACAGTTTCTGCATGTCTAAAAGCTAAACCCAGCTCCACTGGACAGCTCTGGCTCAGGAGGTCTCGTTGCAGTCGGATGAAGGAGGGGCTGGGGTCGTGTCAAAGTTTCCTTCACTGGAGTGTCTAATGCCTGGGCTGGGAAGATGTGCACAGCAGGGAGCTGGAGGGCTGGGGCTACTCCGGCAGCTCTCCTTCTCTATGTGGTCTCTCCAGCACAGCGGCTACAGGGCAGCAAACTTCTTACATGGCTGCTTAGGGTTCCAAAGTGTGTGTTCAGTCCCCACTGGCAAATGCACCAGAAGTGCCCCGTTGACCTGGGGGCACCCAGAGCAGGGCGGGCCCATCTGCCCTGCCATCAGCCATGTGAATGTGGAAGCCCCTGCCCCGCCTCCCTCCTGACACACAGCCTGCCCTGCTGGCGCCCACCAGCTATGGTTTCTTGTGACCAGCATCCAGGTGTGAGCACCTGCCAACCACATACCACCCGCCCTCTGTGTGGAGTTGCTCCGTGGCTGGGGGCAGACAGGGCAGGGCAAGGGCAGCAGACACCTTGTCTGCCTCCACTGGGCTCTGGGGAGCCAGGACCAGCAAACAGAGGTCAGTTTCCCAGGATCCCGAATCCAAATGTAGCTTTGACGGCTCTCAGCAGGCTGGCACCTGCCTTGTGGTGCTCCAGTTTCCCAGTAGCAAACTCATGCAGACTAAGCACACTCAGAATGGTGGAGCCATGGAATTTCAGAGCTGGAAAGGCATTTGGGACCGGCCAATGCAGAAACAGAGGCCCGAGGGGGGAAACATCTGCCTTAGGACCCACCTACCTCCAGCCTCAGCTCTCTCACTGCCTGCTCCCACCTCACTCATCTTCTCTCAGGCATTTGTACACATGATTCTCTCTCACCTTCCTCTCTCTCCCCTCCCCGCATGCCCATAGACCCCTCCAGGCCTCAGCCTTCCCAACTTCCCCAGTCTGGTTTAGGGTCCCTTCTAGTTTCCCCTGCATCCTGCACCTTCCCATGACAGCATTTACCACTTAGTCCTGTGTTCTGTGGGTCCCCACAACTGGACTCTGTGTCCCCTGTGGTCAGGGACAGGCCTCCTTGCCCTCTGCATCCAGCGCCTAGCCCAGGCCCAGCAGCTGACAGGACTCAGTAAAGTTCATGGAACAAATGAATGACCACTGAGGTCACCAGCAAGTGCAGGGAGCTTTGCCGTCAGCAGCAAATCCAGTGCATCCTAGAGCCCAAGGCTGCTCCAACTGATGGAGAAGAGACTAGAGGACGAAACCAGGCAGGTTTCCATGGCTCCTTCCCTGCCCAGGCCTCCCCTGTCCCCGTTTGGCCAGCATTCCCAGCAAGGGCTCACAGCCCTCCCCTCCCACCTTGAATAAACCAGTTCATCTTTGAGCCCCCATATTCTCATCTGATAAATGGGCATAATAATAGCTGCCCATCTGAAAGGGTTGTTATGAAAACCAGGTGAGTGCTGCATGTGACAGTGTTTCCTGGACTGTGAGGCTCCGAGGAGAAGTTAGAGGCTGCCGCCCGGCACATCATATGCTGCAGGCAGCTTGTACAGGCCCATGAGCTGTACATATCTCTTCCCGACCCCTGCGCTCAGTGACACCATGTTGGGAGCTTGAAACTGGCCGTAATGAGAATATTTACACCATGGAAATGGGCAGACACTAAAGTCAGGGTTTTGTTTGGTCTTGCATTGCATTGTGTTGTGTTGTGCCGTGTTGTGTTTGGAGAGCTGGTTCACCAGCACACCATTGCTCTGGCCCCTCCTCGACTTAGTCTGAGACCTTAGTCAGTCACTGTACCATCTTGAGTCCCTATTTTCCTACCCATAACATAGGAACAAGTATTCCGGTGTGTCCCCACTGTTCAGAGAGGCCGTTTAAGTGAATAAAAGCTCTCTGAGCTCTTTAGCAAAACCAGGCTGGAGAACCCACAAGTGTGAGCCACCATTCCCTGTAATTAATGTCCCTTGTTATAATCGCCCTTCATCACAAAATAAGCAAGAGCAGTGACCGAGCTATGACTCAGAGCTGGAACCATGCCCAGGCTGGAGAGGCTGGGGATCTGCTTGGCAGCCTCCGAGGGGCTGGCCTGGACACGGCCCACACAGAGCACGCATGAGTCAGGCCACCCGCCGCCCTGTGGGACTGGAATGACAAGGCTGGGCCCCAGGGGGCCCGAGCTCTGACCCAGGCTCTGCCCCTAACTCATCCTTAAGATGGACTCGGACATCATCCTTCAGCACTGTGAGCCTCTAGGGATTACCAAGAAGATGAAATAAGACCCTGGATGTGAAAGTGATCGGAAAAGTATAAAGTGCTAACCCAATGGAAGTAGGGACCGTGGGGTGCAGAGAGGGCCTTCAACCAGAGCGTGAGAGCTGGACGTGCCCTGCTGGGCTGGAAGTCCATCCACCCATGTGCAGATGGGAGACCCGTGTCGCCCTCCTGCAGCCTGCAGGGCCTGAGGCCTTCATGTTAGCACCTACTGTGTGCCATTGCTATTCCAGGCACTCAAGGTACAACAGGGAACAAAGAGAAAGTCACTGTTCTCGTGGAGCTTCCACCAGTGGAAGGAGCCAGACATTAAACAAATACTCTAATGTCATGAGAGCATAAAGTAACAGAAAGCAGGGC
This sequence comes from Equus quagga, assembly GCF_021613505.1. NCBI lineage: Eukaryota > Metazoa > Chordata > Mammalia > Perissodactyla > Equidae > Equus > Equus quagga. The sequence goes on along the minus strand of NC_060280.1, from coordinate 75,115,202 downwards.
AAGCGGGCAGACAGGGCTGGTGCAGAGGCGCCATTTTATATGGATAACCAGGGAAGGCCTCTTTGAGCAGTTACATAGAACCAAAGACTGGAGAAAGCAAGGGAACGAGCCAAGCAAACGTTTGGAGAAAGCCTTCCAGACAGAGGGGGTGGCAAGCGCAGAGGCTCGGGGCTGGGAGTGCTCTTGTCATGTTCCAGGAGCAGCAAGGAGGCCTGTGCAGGTGACGCAGAGTGAACGAAGGAGAGAGCGATGGAGGTGAGGAGAGGGAACAAGGGCCGGATCTTGTAGATAATGACTCTGGGTTTGCTCTGCTGAAGATAGGAAACCACCGGAAGCTTTGAGCACAGGAGAGATGTGATAGGAAAAGGATCACCCTGGCTGCTGTTTTGAGAATGTTAGGTCACAGTGACTGACTGCGGTGGTGGCCGTGCAGATGCGAGAAGGGTGAGATCCGTGTGTATTTCAGTGGTGGAGCTGCAGCACCTGGGGTGTGAGAGACAGAGCAAGTTGAGGGCACACCAAGGGGTCTGGCCTGAGCTGCTGGTATGGTGGAGTTCCCATTCGCTGAGACGTCAGGACCAGCACACCAGTGTCCCGTGCCTCGGGCGGCGCATGGCACTGCCTCCCATCAGGAGAGGGGCAGGGAGCGCCCACACGGCTCAGAGAGAGAGCAGACCTGATCTCTGAGCGTCCCTCCTGCTCCGAGGTCCTGACTGTGACACGAATGGGCCCCTCCTCCAGGCAGCCACCCCCGCCTCCCGCCCTCCCCACAACTTTGAGAGCCACAGGTCTGAGGGCACACACAGGGTCACCTCATTCCTAAGGCCTTGCTGCCTGCAGGGTGCTAGGCTCTGAGGAGGGAACTCCAGCTATAAGCAGTCATCCAGGCCCTCAGGGAATTCAGAGTCAGCTGGAGAAGTGACGTACACACTCATGAGATGGTTCCATATGGAAACTAGGCTAGCAAGAATGGATGGGACAGTGAGGGATGTGCACAGTCAGGGAAGGCTTCAGAGAGGAAGCAGGACTTGAGTCTGGACGATGAACCTCTCTAGGGTCAGCCAGAAAGGATGGAGGGCTCTGGAGGTAGGGAGCAGAGATGGGATTCATGTGGACAACCTTTGGTGGGTCAGAGGACAAGTGACAAAGGGCCCTGAAATCAAGCTGAATGTTCACACTCCATTCTGCAGACAGGGGAGCCACTAGGGGTTTCTGAGAAAGCAAAGAAGAGCAAGTTTGCAGGCCCAGCCCTAAGCTGTCCTCCCCCTACCTCCTCCCCTCTCTTCCTGCACTCCCTCCCAGCCCCCAGCCCTGCCCAGGGTCTGAGCAGCAGAGCTGGAGCCTGCCTGGAGGGCAGGGGCTAAGGCAGGACCAGCCAAGTGTGTGGCACCCCCTGGAATTGGTCAGTGCACAGCCAGGCCCCCCTTGCTAAAGCTCGCCTCTTCCAGGCACCAGCTCAGAGCCTGCAGGAGCCTCTGCTCACCTGGCTTCTCCCCGCCTCCCCGTCCCTGAGGCCCAGGGGCCTCCTGGCCTGATTAAGGTGAGTGTCATCGCGCAGGGGACTTGATGGATGGCCTCGGGAACGGCTGCCCGTCTCTATCTGTAGGGCCGCAAGGGCTCATCCATCTTCCCTTGGCAGCTGGCTCCCGCCCTGGTGCTCACATCCCCTGGGACAATTCTAGGCCTGAACATGCCCCAGGGGCGTCCCAAGAGCCTGAGGGGTTGGCCTGCCTTTGTCCCCACCAGCGGCAGGACAGAGGGGCAGCTTCCCTCCCCGGGGTGTGGTTGGAACAGGACCGAGGTTAGGGGGAGGCACAAAATTCAAGGGGCATCCAAGAACCCAGTAATCTAGATAAATGTTTCAATGCAATTTTTCTAAAAACCAAAATACTACCAAAAGGTCATTAATTTCTGAACAAAATATCACAATTTAAATAAAAACAGGATCAGTAACAGAACTGAGCCTCTAGAGCAAGGCAAGGGGAGAAATGTGTGCTCCTCAGTGAGATGTGCAACACAGTGACTGTAGTTAACAACACTGTATCACATCTTGGAAGTTGCTCTGAGGGTGGATCTTAAAAGTTCTCATCACAAACAAAAATTTTGTAACTATGCGAAGTGATGGATGTTGACTAAACTCACTGAGGTAAACATTTCGCAATATATACGTATATCCAATCGTCATGTTGTACACCTTAAACTAATGCAACGGTATTTGTCAATTGTATCGCAATAAAACTGGAAAACCTTAAAATAATTTTTTTAATGTGTGTCCCTATATACATTCTATGTATTTTGTTAAAGGTTAATTTTCTTTTCAGAACATTAAAGTCCTTGAAAAAATATTGAAACATTTAAAAGTAGGCGTATTAAAACTCACAACATTATTTTAAGCCTCAATATTTTTTTACAGCAAAAATAGAACTTATCGTTTTACTTCCCTGGCTTTGATGGAAGCAAACGCATCAATAATGATAATAATCTACTTCTCTTTGCTTATCTCATTTTCAGGTGAGAGAATTGCCATGTTTGATAAATTCTCTTGACAAAGTGACCCTCTTAAATAATTTTTAATTAACTTCAAGTTAATAATCCTGTCTTTATTTAAAATGTGATATTTTGTTCATCATGGATATTTTTGCATTAGTTTTGTTTTTTGGTTTTGTTTTTGTTTAATTTTCATTAAAATGGTATTTCTCTCCGTTACTGAGATTTGGGGCACGTCCTTAAGTTTGGTGCGCGGCCCTAATTCCAGCCTTGAGTTGGAGCAGACGAGTTGGACAGCCTGCCCCGGTCCGAACCAGAAAAGGGCTCCAGGCCTCTGGGCTAGAGGGAGGGAGCACGAGGCATGAGCCAGCTTGGGGTCAGCTACTGGGCACCATGCGCGTGTCCCGGCGGGGCCAGCTGGGGACCGGCAGCGCTGGACGCAGGTGGCTGCGGGCTGCGCGGGGAAACCTCTCTGGACCTGAAGTTCAGGCTGCGGCTCAGACTCGCGCGGGGTGATGTTGGCCGATTCTCTGCTCCCTGCCGAGCCCTTTCCTCCCGAGTCCCAGGGCTGTTGGGCCCCGCGCCGCCCCACCCAGCCTGCCTCACCTGGGTCCTTGTGAGGTTCAAGGCAAAGAACCGGGAGAAGGCTCTGCAATATGCAGTGCGAATGACCGCCCCCTGCTGGTCAGCCTTAGCACCCGCGGCTATTCCACGGCCTCTTGGGTCGCTCAATACAGTGTCAGAAAGTTCTGCGGCATTTCTAACTTGATTCCTCCACCTTCACTCTCTGGTCTGTCTTTTCTAAAAGGCCAGCCTCCCGGTGCTGCCTGGATGTCTCCAGTTAGTCCTCCCTCCAGGCCTTTGGCTCCCAGCCAGCGCTCCCGGGGCTCCCGGGGCTGCCTTCTGAACATCCCTCTCCTGAGCGTCGGGAGGTGGGGAGGAGCTGGGGACTCAGGGCTGTGGCGTGGAAGCAGGTGAGATGCCGGTCTCCCTCCGCCCCGCCCACCTCAGCGCCCCGTCAGCATCTTGATATTTCACCATTAAAAGCTGTTGAGGCCTAAACGGCTTGGAGGGGCCTTTTCAGAGCCAACTGAGCAAAGTTTGATAGGAAGCCACAAAAACTGCCCGCTGGTTGTTCCCCTCCCAACAGCAGGAGCCAGGCCAGGGGCAGAGGCCGGGATGGGCAGCCGCGTCCTCCCCTCTCCCCACTCCGGTCCTGTCCTTCCTGGAGCCCTCGGCCCTGCACTTCTCTCTTCCGCCTCTACAAATAGAAACACCTCTCAGGGAACTGGACAGGCAGAGGCTAATTGGGAGCAGGGTAGGAACTTCAGGAAGATAACGAGCAAGTGTGTGAGTGGGCATGAGCTACGAAGGGCTTTGAGAAGGCCCATCCCCTGCCTCGGGGTCATATCATGCCAGACTCAACCCACCCTGACAGGGAAAAGAAAAGGCTCCGGAGAAATAGGCCAGACCCCTGACCCCTAGCTGTGTCTCCAACAGTGGTTCTTCCTGATGTCTGACCTCACTCCTTCGTGCTGCAGCTCGAGCGCAGCTTCCCTTTCAGCGCAGGTGGGGACTGTATCTGGACCATCTCTGTGCATCCATGGCCTCTTTGTTACTGGGTGTTTGTCTGTAAGTCGTGCTTGTACTTGATTAGCCCCGAGCAAACTGAAGCAAGGCAAGGATGGGGGCCCTTTGGCTCATTGAAGGCAAGCAAGAAAATAAAACTCCGGATTCTGAAATCACCTTTTTGAAAAAACAAATCTGTGCCGCAGGACACCCAGAGAGATCGTAACTTGCTGTGCTGCCTCAGGCATGTCACTCAGCATCTCTAGGGCAGCTCCCTCGCAGTCGAATGAGGGTGGCATGGGGGATTGAGTCAGCTCTGAGGGCTTTGCACGCTACGGCCTCGGTCCTGCGCATGCTGAGACACCTGGGTCTTCTCTCAGAGCACGATGTGGTGCCTCCTTACCTGCCACAGACGTTAACTGGAGAGACAGGCAACACAGGAGCCTGTCAGCTGGGCCCAGGGCAGAGCAGGGGACCCTGGGGTGGCCTTTAGCAGAGTCATGTGGCCTTGAATTGGCTCTCAACCAGCCCTGCGGGAAGAGAGGGTGCGTCTTTCCCACCTTAGAGCGATGGGAGACGTGGGAAAGCACCCCCCCACCCCACCTTCCCCCGGAACCAGCGTGCCCCAACCTCGGCCCTCACAGGTGATTCTGGCATCCAGGCAGAGCTGTGTTCACATGGGGCCTTCATGACCCTCTGACAGCTCTTACCATAATGCCCACTCTGCAGATGTGGACACTGAGACTCGGAGAAGAGAAACTCGCCCGAGTTCACAGAGCTGGAAAGTGGTGGCCCTGAGATGGGGTCCCACCATTGGGACTCCAGCTGCAGGATTATCTGAGGCCCTCCCTTCTCTCCGCTGGGGGCCCCTTTCCACCATTGGATGGACACAAAGTCCAGACAGAACCCCGCCCTTCTCCAAGGGGACACCTGCTCTCCTCTCTAAACTGCCTCCCTGGGCAGGGAGCTGGAATTATTCAGCCCTGTGCACCTCTGCTTCTTTAAGAGCAAGTGGCCCTGTCTGCCCAAGCTCGGGCTCTGGGAGAAAGTGGGGGGTCTTCCTGTCTGACCCCAATGACTATTCCTGGCTTTGCTGGGCCTCATGGAACCATGTGGCGGGAGAGGTAGGAGGCAGGACATTCTTTAGGAGATGAGGGAGGAGGGAGAAGAAAGGGAATGAGCACGGAGGGCGCCCTGTTCCAGGCACTGTGCACGTGCCACCTCAGAGTGTCAGCCACTAACCCCTCGGAGCAGGTGTTCTCCCTCCTGTTTCCCGATGAAGACGCGGGGGTGGAGAGCTGATTAAGGCCACACGGCCAGTACCTGGGAGGCCCCAATTCAGTCCAGGTCTGACTCCAAACACACACAGCGTCCCTGGCCCACTGGCACGTCACTGAGGCAGAAGCTTAGCCCCCAGGAATTCGAGCACCTGTAGAACGCAGGCCTGGACCGTCCATTTCAGTGGACCTGCCCCCTGAAGGAGCCCAGGCTGAGGAACGCTTCCTGCAGAGAAAGCTCTGCCCGCCTCTCCCGGGGCTGCGTCCAGTGAATGCAAATTACCTCTAATGGGAGTCTAAAATAAACAGACTCAGAAAGGAAAGCTGCCTCGCCTCCCTCACACACACGCACACAATGCATTCCAAAGTCAAATGCAAATGATATTTTCAATTATATACCAGATTTGGATTATTCATGCCTCTGGCCACGAACATTAATGCCCATCACAGGGAGCTGACTACGGCTGTAAGACACATCCAATATATCTCACCTCAAACCAGCCCTGCCGGCTCCCCACATCCATCCTCAGAACAGCTGAGGGCTGTTCCTGAGCCACACATTCTCATGTGGGGCAGCATATGCCGTGCTTATACCCCCAGACTCCTGCACAGTGACAGTGATGGAGGCCTGAGCTGGAACCCGGATATTCTCACTCGGGCTGATCCCAGGGCACTCACAGGGACTCAGTGCTGTCCTGTCTCTTTTTATAGAGTGTCCACCATGCACAGAACACTTTCCACAGTGAGTCCGTGGCTAATCAAAGGGAAGGGAAGCCTTGGAGGAGAGACAGTGAGCAGAAGGGAGGTGGTTAAGGACCCGAGGGTCGTGAGGCCTGGCTGACGGCCCCAGAGAAAGGGTGGTCGAAGGTGGAGAGTGGGGAACACGGAGAGTCAGAGACTTGTGCCAGGTCTCAGGAAAGCCAGGGACACCACCTGTCCTGGTCCCAGGCTCAGTGATTCAAATGCCCGTAGCCGTCTCTGAAGCAGCATTGCCCTTACGAGCCCCAAATCCAGCATCTCCCACAGTTGGCCTGTGAGTCCAACGTGGAACACAAGCAGGGCCAAAGGGGACCTTCGGGAACACAGTAGAAACTGGAGACATTTAGTGTTCAATTGTGTTTTCCAGACCTGCCCCTCTCAGAGGACCCCTTTGGAGGCTTTGTTCCTCCCACCCAGCCCCTTCCCTAGGCGTCTCTTCTCACCCTCCATCCGTGTATTCAGCGCTCATCTGTTGAGCTCTGGCTCTGTGCCAGCTCTCAGCTGAGGCAGGAGAGACAGGAGGAACATGAAAGGGCCACTCCCCTCCAGAAGCCACCCTGGCCAGGCTCCTCCATCCACCCCGCGAGTCCCCTGAGCCAGCTCTGCAGCGGCAAAGGGGAGCCTCCCACAGCACAGGTGAGGCCCCATGATGGGTGCCAGGGCACACAAGTGGACCAGGCTGGTCCCCACCCTGCAGATGCTCCGTCATGGTCTAATGGAGGGCAGAGGAGGCATTTGAGCAAAGCCTGAAGGTCTCACGGTGTCTGCAAGTGAGGAAGGAAGGGAGGGATGGGCATTCCAGGGAGACAGCGGCCCCTCCTGCCCACCTCCGAGGGACGTGGGACATGAGGGGAACAATGGGAGAGAGCCTAGCGCAGTAGCTGCCCCTAGTAGGTGTAGGGAGGGAGCGGGGATGGAGAAGGCCCGCACTGCCCTCGCATGCCCCAGACAAGCGCCAGCCTCCCCCAAAGCCAGCAGGAGTGTGGCAGCCAAAGGAAATGTCAGAAATAATCTCTCAGATTTGGAACAAAAAAGGCTCTTCCAGTTGAGGTCTGGGCCACACACTAGTGAGGCGGAGTTCTCATTCTGGGGGCTGACAGCACCCCAAGGGTCCCTTCAGGATTCGCCTTCCCCAAAGGGTTGAAGGGGCCAACCTGGGCCCCAGAGTGTGGAGAGAGTGGGAGCACGTGGGGTCCAGACCGGAAGGAAACCCCAGAGTGCAGAGCTCGAGGTCTTTGTGTCAGAATCAGGGCTAGGGGACAGCTGGTGGGTGGGGGGTAAAGGCGGGGTCCGGTCACCCTGTGATTCTGGGTGCTCTGTTCCCTCACACAGCCCAGCCCACCCAGCCCCTGCTGGGGGGTAATCAAGTGGAAAGGGCCCTGAGCTTGACATCAGAAAGGTGAGGTTAAACTCCTCTTTCTTCTGCTGAAAAGCTCTGAGGCCTTAGACACCCAGCGCTGATCCCTCATCACTGGACCAGCCCCTCCCACCACCCCCCAGGGCTATGAGGGTAACTGCCCCACGGGGCGAGCAGGGGAAGAGATCCCAGCCCAGCAGCTGCACCAGGTAGGTTTGCAATCACTGATATTGTAGAGCAGAAGTTAGTATAAACATTAGGAACGTCTGGGGAGCATCCTTCTCCACCCCAGACCGGTCCCCCCACCCAGTCCCACAGCCTGTCACAGCTTACCTGCCCTAATGGCATCTGGGCAGACCTCATATGGTCATCCGCGGCCTTGTCACTGTCCAACACCATGGCTCTTTCCACATTGCTTCTCTTACACTGCATGTTAGCATTTGACTTGAGCTTTCTTGACACTCTGCCCGCACCCAGGGGAGCGACCCGTATGCCAGGAGAGGAGGCACGGGCCTTCAAGGCTACTCGTCTTGGAGCACAGCCGCCCGTTGCTCGGGCTGTGGAGTGCTGCTACATCCCATCACTGACCGTCTCTCGTCAGTCCCACTCCACGCGAGGCCCCTGGCAGCTCCACTTTAAAGATGAGGAAACTGAGGCTCAGGAAGGTTTAGGAACTTGTCCAAGGTCACCTCGTGAGGAGGTTCCCAGGTCTCTCTGAGAGCAAATGCTGTGCTCCCTCCTCAGCCCCTGACTGCTCCCCTGGTGCTGGAGATGCAGGGGTTGGGGGCCCCAAACCCAGCCACTGGCCGACACTAGTAAACAGTCGCTGTGGGGATGGCCAGAGTCCCTTGCTTGGTGAGTAGGGCCCAGAGCACATAGGAGGGGAAGTGTCTCCTTGCCAAGTACCCAATTCTTCTCCTAAGGGGCTATATTCTCGTACAGAGCACTCTGGTGCCAAAACACCCCCACCCCACCCCAATAGTGATGAGAAAAAGAGGGCGCTCTGGGAGAGATGCCCCTCCTATGAGCACCACCCCTGCAGTGGGTGCAGCGAAGTGCCACCTGAATTTCCCTTTCCCCCTTCAGGACCCAAGGACAGGACTCATTCCCTCAGCTGCTGGAGTGTCAAGGTGGCCAGCTCTCTGCTGGGTCTCTCTCTGAGGATCACCTGCCACCAAAGGGAGGAAGCCCCCTTCCAGTGACTGGTCCCCACAAGGTATAAGGCCAGCCTCCTGCCCCGGAATGGGACAACCGTAAGGGGCATCCCAGCTCCACTGCTCCTGTAGGATCTGCTGAGACCTTCACACGCCGCCATCGCAGTTCAGATGGCCCTCTGCCCAGCCCTGCTTCCTTCACTCCCATCAGGGGTGGTTCTCCCCACTACGCTTCCTGAGATCTCTGTCTCAGGGTTGGCTTGCAGGCTCCCAACCTGCGACAGAGCCCACTGAGCCTGCCCCAGGCTGGGTCTGAGCTGCTTTCTCAGAGCGATGCCCTGGAGTTTCAAAGAAGCACAGCCTTCCTCGTCTTCCTTTGCAGCATCCTGAAAGACTGCAGAGCAGCAATACTCACCTACAGAATGTCCCCTCTCTACATAAAATGAAATGCAATGCTCATCACTTTCTGAGGGGAAACGTGGTCTCTCTCTGTGAAAAATGAGGAAGATAGGAGATTTCAAAAATATCTATAGTGCTAAACTATAGATGAGCATTGAAACACTTTTTTATAACAAATTCTAAAAGCATTGCCCTTTTTCAAATTGAGAGGCTTGTACTTTTTCAAAAAAGACTCAGATGAGAAAAGAATTTGACTTTTTCCTCTTAGGATTCTGGCACAGAGTGGATTTGATAGATTTGCATAAAGTTGAAAGGTACAGTTAGTGGTTTTCTGGGATTCCCTGAAATGGATTTTTGTGGCAAGAGACCTAGAGAGAGCATTTTGCCTTTTTCGTTTCTTGGCACACTGCCATTTGGTTTTTGGTTCCTGGGTACAGGGCGGCATGTCTTCTCCCCTCACATCCCTCTCTTCCCAAGGGCTGACCTGCACCTCCCTGGCTCCATCTCTTTTCCTCTCCGCCTGTCTCTCTCTGCTCTTCTCCCCCTGCACTTCTCTCTCACCGTCCCTGCTGTGTCCTCCTCTGCTCTTCCCTGCTCTGCTTCAGCCACCACGATATGGGACAATGCAGGTTTTATAATGCAGAAAGCAATGCTTCTCATCTCTCATTCTAAAAGCCAATTACTGAATTTCTTATGTTTATTTTTAAGCCGCTAACATGGTGACCCTTTCTCCTGCACCCCTCAATTCCTGTAAAGACTGCTGAGGCCCCAGCTGTCGGTAGGGAAGGTTTCCACTGGCCTCGTTTCCCTCCAGCGACAGCCACAGAGCCCTAGAGGAGGGCAAGGAGGCTGATTTGCAGAGCCCGTAGCAAAACCAACCATATCAGTTCTGCTTTCTATTTATGGGACCAACCAGACACTCTTGAGTCTCGCCAACCTTTTGCGATCAGGATGCCACCTTGAAGCAATAGAGAGCACGGGGCCGGATCTCATCCAAAGGCAGGTGTACTGAGGTTAGGAGAGGGCCGCTGGACTTGCACAGGCCAGAGCTGGAGTCCTGGCCCTACCACCTGTGAGTTGTGTGACTAGTAGATAGGCCGTTCTATGCCTCAGTTTCCCCTATAAAATAAGGGCCCACAGCATAAGGTTACTGTGAGGTTAAAACAAGTAAATCAGAGCCCAAGCCATCGTGATTGGCTTCTCCCCAGACCCAGCCATGTTGAGCAGGAGAACCCCAAAATCGAGTCAAGGTCAGAACTAGCTGGAGAGCTTTGTGAAATGCTGGTTGTTCCTGCAAAGACACCTGAGAAGGGCAGTCACATCATCCTGTGGCCACTGCACAGGAGCCGAGCTGGAGACAGGAGCAAGGCCCCTCCTTCCTCCGCAGGATGGCCCACTTCCCGTGGCCTGAGGGGCCGCCCACACCCTCTGCTTCTCCACGTGCCCCCCACCACCCCATTCCTTTGGCAGCTGCTCTCACCAGCCCTTTCCCTGCTGGTTCCTCCCTCTGGCCACCAAAGGGGGCTGCCTCCAGCCCTCCCACAGCCGCTGTCCACACACAGTCACACCCACTCACATGGACATGCACGTGGATACACACACAGCGGGGAGCCTGCTGTGTCTCCCTCCCCCGCCCCGCGCTCCCCTCCCTCCGCTCTGCATACATCCTGTGATTCATTTGTCTGCTCAGTATTAATGAAACATCCGTCTCCTGGCAAACAGCTCCTCGCTGATGAGATGGCTCAGACCCTCTTCCAGGGTTTAATCGGAAATAAACAGAATGCTCACCCTTCCTAATTTGAGGGGAAACAAGTGACTCTGTTTGATCTGGTCCTTGCCAGCATTTGTCTCCCTCGCCTTCACCCCAGAACCCTGGCTCCTCCTCCCTAGAGGGCCCCCTGCCCATCCTATCTCCCTCGTGGTGGTGTCCTTGACCTCTGACCTCCACCTCGTCACTGTGGCGCTAACCGTGACATCTAGGGAGGCTGAGACTGGAGCACAGAACAAAGGGGTGACAGAACAAGAGATTGGAACAAGCTCTTCCACATGCAATATGCTGCTTCTGCTTCCTTGTGGAGCTACTTATTGAACAGACAGTAACAATACGGAAAGCTAACAGGTACTGAGTTCCTGCTCTGGTGCTGAGCTCTGAGACAAGAACTCGTATCAGCTCCCAGTCAGCATGACAGCCCCATGAAACAGATGCTGCAGGTCTGTGACATAGAGATTACCCAGCACAAGGAATTAAGTAATTGGCCCACAGTCACACAACCAGGAGCCAGGAACCGAGCTAGGCACTGAGCTTCCCTTCTTGTCCCCTGCACAGTGGGAGCTCCGCGGAAGCCGTGGGCCTCCCCAGCGTCCTGAACCTTTGCTGGTCACTAGAGTCAGGCTGCCCGTCCCAGAGAGGCCTCTGAGCTCAGCTGGTCCAGAGTCCCCTGGTCGGGGGCAGCCCCACAGCTGAGACGCAGCCTCCAGCTCTTTCCTCTTGACCTTCTGCCCCCGACCTGTGTGCTGCTGTGCCACAGAATACACGGGATGACAGTTCATTAAAAAAACCCCACTTGCATCCTGCCCCAAAGCTTCTTTATGTAAATCTACCTAATGGGGGTAGAGAGGGTCTGAAGAGGGAAGAAAGACACCCATATCAATTAAATTACATATATGTAATTAACGCATATGTAGGATTGCCAGATAAAATACAGGATGCCCGGGGAAATTTGAATTTCAGATAAACATCCTTTTACTAAAAATTACTTGTTGTTTATCTGAAATTCTAATATAACTGGGAGTCCTGTACTTTTATTCATTAAAGCTGGCAACCCTGCACACATCCCAACTCTGCTGCTTACTAGCAGTGTTACCCTGGGCAAGTAACTTACCCTCTTTGTGCCTCAATTTCCTCATCTTTAAAACATGCAGAGTAACTGTATCTACCTCATATGGGGCTGTTGTGAGGATTAAATGATTGTTTTTAGAGGCCTGGAAGAGTTCTGGAAGTACTGTAAGCCCTATAGCAATGTTAGCTATTATTTGTATTATTATTATTATTGTTTTCTTATTGCTACGTCCAAGGTCGTACACTCAGTGGTGGGAAAATGCAAAGAGGCTTGAGGACTCCTGCTCTGGAACTGTCAGCCGCCTGAAGCAGGCCCACAAATCTGAGCCACGCTGACTGTGTGAGTGCCGGTGTAAAAGGTCCAAGCCTGGTGTGAGGTGACAGGGCCAGGTCTGCTTCTGGCTCAGGGGGATGGGGCAAGGCACCAGGCAACAGTATTGATTAAGCACTCACTATGGGCCAGACAGTGAACCAAGTACTGAGATAGAAGACATGGCAAGGACCAGCCCTCAAGAGCTCATGGCTAGTGGGGCGGCCAACAGCATTGGCCCCACGGGCCCCATGAGCTCGTGGAGGTGGCCCTTGCTCTTAGGGCAGTGCAGAGGCTGGACGAGGGAGGGACGGGGCTGAGACTGAGAGAGAGCTTTTTTTTCCCCCTGCTTTATCTCTTCAAACCCTCCCTGTACACAGTTGTATATCTTAGCTGCTGGTCCTTCTAGTTGTAGGATGTGGGACGCTGCCTCAACGTGGCCTGATGAGCGGTGCCATGTCCGCACCCAGGATCCGAACCCTGGGCCGCCGCAGCGGAGCACGCGAACTTAACCACTCCACCATGGAGCCAGCCCCGAGAGAGAGCTTTTGAAGGAGGTGACAGTCTTAAAGAATGAGCAAGAAATTAACAAGGTGAAGGTAGCCTTTCAGCTGACTAAAGAGAGGATGGGATTCCAGCCGATTAAGATGCCGGAAAAGAACATTCCTGGCAGAGGGAACCCCACAAGCCAAAGCACATGGTCCTCAAGGGCAGGCTATCCTTGCAGAATGGTGAACGGACCAGTCCAACTAAGCCTGGGAGAAAGAACCAGAGAGAGAAGGCCTAACTGTAGAGAACCTGGAACACCCTCCAGGCTGAGGAATTTGTTTTTAACCTGGAGGAACGGGGAGCCAATGAACATTGTGAGTAGCAGAGACTGAGCTTGCAGGAGAGTCTCCTGGCCATAGCGGAGGTAGGGAGGACTGGAGTGGAGAGAGAGTCGATGCTGTGGGCCCAGTTCTGCGATGACTGCAGGAGCCCAGAGCTTTGGGCAGTCACACGGGAGCAATGCAGACAGTAGTTACTGAGTGTATCAGTTAGCTCCTGCTGCATAATAAACCACCCCAAATGTAATGATCGTGTGAGTGGTTTGACTGATCTCAGCCAAGACGGCTCACCTCTCCACATGGGGAGCTGGGCCCACACATGCCTGTGCAGCCTACGAGCCTACGAGCCTCTCTCTCATGGGGACAACATGTGGGGGACTGGAGAGTGGAGAAGCCAAGCCAGGAGGGCAGCACAGGATCACCCCTGGGGAACATCAGGGTCTCCACCCGGTGCCTGGTGAGGCCAGGGCAGCAGAAAAGAAGAGAGTCCTGTATTCTCCCAAGGAGAGAGAACACCAGGCCTCTGAGCTCCGGCACTCTGCCATCATCTCTCAGGGAATGAGCTCAGTCTGCTTGGAGAACCAGTAACATACCACATCATACAACACTGGACCATTCATAAGGTGTTCTCCCACACTGCATCTCACTTGATCCTGGCGGCTACGCAGCAAATCTGGTTTTACTATATTCCCTATTTTACAAATGAGGAAACTGAGGCAAGAGAGGCTAAGGACCTGGCCCATGGCCACCGGCTAGAAAATACAGGACCCAGGATTTGAATCCAAGCTGCCTGACCTTCAAGTTAGCCAAGCAAAGGGAACCGGACAATTGGGGAAGAGAGGCTTATTCCAGGAATGGCAGGTGATTCTTGTCCACAAGAAGAATTTGAGTTAAAAAGTGATGAAAAGTGAGACTCAGGAGGTCGGCAGGAGCGAAGAATTTCAGACATTTTATCAAGATGGCAGTAGGAGACCTTTGAAAGATCTGAAACAAAGGAACCCTCGATGTTCAGCAAACAGGGAGTGAATGAATGATTGAGTGGATGGATGAACGACCAGACTTTGTAAAGCTCACCCCGGGACAGGGTGGAGGATGGGGAGTGGGTGTTAGGTTTACAATCCAAAGAAGAAATGGTGAGGGCCTGTGCCAGGAAAACTGTTGGGAATGGAAAGGGAGAGACAAATTTGAAAGATATTTCAGAGAATTAACCAGGCTGGTTAGCAACAGGAGATGAGGAAGAGTGGAGTCCAGACGTGCAGATTTTTGGCTTCAGTGATCGAAGCCCCAAAATATGGAGTATGCATGTTTGGGGTTTACCAGCACAGATGTTGATTGAGTCCCCAGGAAAGCCAGGAGCTTCTCCGGGGACAGTGTGTGGAATGACGTGTGCCAGGCAAGAGCAAACCCCAGGGAGGACCAACAGGTAAGGGTGGGAAGAAGACAGAAAATAACAGCCAGATGACGGGAGAAACCAGAAGAGGATCCTGGAGGCCACCTTAGGATCTATCTAGTCTCATTTTCTTCTTAGTACTTAACACGCAACATCGTATTATATATTTATTCACGTATAGTCTGTCTCTCCCACTAGAATAAGAACTCCACTGGGGCAGGAGCTTTGTATCCACAGTTCTCAGAACAGGGCTTGGCGCACAGTGGGCCCCGGCGCATTAATTCATCTTCTGAGTGAGCGCGGAGCTAGCGCTGAGAAGCAGGTCCGCAAAAACCGGCACATCCCCAGTCCCATCTTTACATTCTGCAGTTCTGCACTTTGGCCAGTGGGTGGCGCAGCCATGTGCGTGAGGCTGCGGGTTACACGTTGCCCAGAACCTGAAAACAGGGCAGTTCACAAAAGCGAGCAGTGAGTGGATCTAAGCATAAACATCATTTGTCCACCTGCTTAGCAGACATCTGTCAAACACCAACCGCGAGCCAGGTCCATGCTTCCTCGAGCGCTCTGAAATCAGGTTGGGGTGAGGGGGTGCGAGGTCTGAACGCCCCTGGCACAGATGGAGCCTGCCCCTTTATGGAACAAAGGATCAGGATGAGGGCGGAGGGTTGGTGTAAAGGGCCCTGCAGGACTGTTGCAGCTTCAGGGCAGGTCCGTAAGCTCTCTAACTCCAGCGGAACGTATTCTGGGGTCAAACAAACCTGGATTTAAATTCCAGCTCTCCCACTTCCCTGCTGTGTTAGCTTAGCCAATATTGGCCCTTTCTGAGCCTCAATTTCCTAATCTGTCAAATGGAGATCCTAATAGTACCTGCTTCGAAGGATACTGAGAATAAAACAAGAGGCCCTTGGCACAGTGCCTTTCACAAAGCAGGAATATTATTCTTAAATAATTAAGAAAAATTAAATATTCTTAAAAATCGAGCATAACCAATATTCGTATAGCTCTTTACAAAGCTATCTCAGCATTTGTTATATCATTAAGATAATTCTCATAATAACCCTGCAGATTTCTTTATTACCCACTTCCACGATAAGAGGACTATGGTTGTCAGATTATATAACTTGCCCACAATCCTACAGCTCGTAAAGTAATGGACTCAAGCCAGGTTTGGCTGAGCAAACAATCTGTGTTGTCCCCAGCGTGGCAGGAGCTATGCCAGGTGGTGAGGCTCACGGGTGGATAAGGGTGCAGTCTAGGGGAGGGCCAGCACATGCAGACCATTCCCAGAGGATGGGTTAGATATTGAGACAGACGGATGCCCGGACGGCTATGGGACCATAGACAAAAGTTACTTGGCCCAACTGGGAGATTCCAGAAAGGCCTCATAGACTGGCAGCCCCTTAGCTAAGTCTTGAAGGCTGAGTAAGAGTGAGCCAGGAAAAGAAGGGGAAAGAGAACTCCACATTCCAGGCTAAAGAAATCCCATATGCAAAGGAATCTGTCATGAAACAAGAGCACTAACTTCAAACCCCGCGTCCAGTGAGCAGTACGTGCCTTCTCCAACCTAACTCAGAAGTCACCGAGGGAGCCAGCGAAGGGCCCCTCTGTGTGCTCTCCTTGTCCAATGAGCCTTTCCCTCAAAGCACTCATTAGTTTGTAATTATTCCTTGGGGCTCTCTAGAGCAGTGCTCCTCAAACACTGATGTACATACAAATTATCTGGGGTCTTTCTTCAGTGCCGATTCTGGTTCCGGCGGTCCTGAGGCAGAGCACCAGTGGCTGCGTTTCTAACAAGCTCCCAGGTGATGTGGCTGCTGCAGGTGCATCCCGGGCACACGCTCTGAGTAACAGAGGTCTCCCATCAGCTTCAAGAGGGCAGGCCGTGTCTGGCTTTACTTAGCCGTGATATGCACAGACTGGGACATGGAAGAGGCTGAGTGGGAGAAACGGAAGGAGAAATGTCGGAGGGAAGAATGGAATGCGGCTGTTCAGGACTGCCCCAGGGACACTGGACGAAGGAGGATTCCAGGTGTGAGGGCTGCTGATTAGGATGAGCCCAGAGGCCCCTGGGTGTCCTCCCTCTGCTCCAGTCAGCTCTCCCACCGTGAACACAGCCCTCTCTCTGGCCCTGCCTGAGTCCTGGGGCCGCAGCAGAACTCTGATGCCTAAAAGCAAAGAAACACAATGCCGGCAACAGACATCCACCCCCTGGCTCAGCCAGGTGTCTCTGAGCTGT
This sequence comes from Equus quagga, assembly GCF_021613505.1. Classification (NCBI taxonomy): domain Eukaryota; kingdom Metazoa; phylum Chordata; class Mammalia; order Perissodactyla; family Equidae; genus Equus; species Equus quagga. The sequence continues at coordinate 75,098,598 of NC_060280.1, read as the reverse complement.
CCCCATGCTCAGCCCGCAGCCTTCTCCCCAGCCTGTGATCCAACCAATCAGACTGGGGTCCCTCCTCCACCAAGAGGACGGGTGTCCCCGAGAAGGCAGCTGAGAGCTACCCCAACAGCCGCCACAACCCCCCAGCCCAGGCACCCCCTCTCCAGAGCCAGCAGGAAGCAGCCCATCCCCAGTGTCACACCATGAAGAGTTTCTGCACAGTTGTCCCAGCAAGCAAGGAGACTTCTCCCCTTTGCCCACCCCCGCAAGGCTCACTCATCCGCCACCCCCAATTCTACGCACCCCCCCACACACAGTATAAAGAGTGCTGACCTCCGCAGCAGATGCCCATGACAGAGCCCTCACCCAGGGGGTCTTTCATTTATCCAGTCAACAAATACTGACTGAGCACCTGCTGTATGCAGGTGCTGCTCTAGACACGGCCATACTGCAGGGCCAAGACACGTCATTCTTGTTGTCAGGGACCCTCTTTCTAGTAAGGGGAGACAGACAATAAATGAACTCAGTGATGAAGAAAACCAAGTGAGGGGCTGTAGTGGAGAGGAATTGAAGGGTTGTTATATAGGGTAGCCAGGCCTTACTGAGGATGTGACATTTAAGCGGTGCCTCATTGACAGGAAGAAGCCAGCAAGGCAAGGACGCAGAAAAGACTTTCCAAAAGAGAGAAGGGTGAGGTTCAGGGCCCGGTGCCAGGAATGAGCTTGGCTTATTGGCACACAGAAAGGCCGCGGGCAGCACAGGCAGGGAGGCGGGACCGGAGGAACTCAGGTCCCCGAGGCAGACCCCTCCCGAGCCCAAGGTGCAGGTGCTTGTGGGGAATGGAGAGGAGTTCAAAAGACATTCCAGGTAGAATGCGGAGCCCCTGGAGGGTTTGAAGCAGAGGAGCGGCAGGATCAGATTCAAGTTGTTAAACAGACCACTCGCCAGCTTTGTGGAGAATGCACTGTGCGTGAGTTGAACACAGTCCCGCCCTCCAAAGAGCTCAGCATCTGCGCGGGGCTCCGTCATGTGCTGGGAGCAGGCAGATGGCCCAGCTGACCTCTGCACCTCTCTGGTGCCTCTGGCCCTGGGCAGTATAACCTTCCGTGTCAGTGCTGCTGAGCTGTGTCAGCCAACGCGCCCTGGTCAGCCATCGTTGGAGACCCACCAGCTGGCTGATGGAGTGTCTGAGGAATCCCGGAAGCACAGCCAGGGCCCACTTGGGTGACCAGGTGGACTTTGGAGGAAGCCCCCACAGTGCTGCCCGTGGCCTGGCACCAAAAGGATTTTCCCAGCCTGTCCAGGCGAGCGTGGCCAACGGCAAACCAAGACCAAGGAGTCAAGTGAGCCTGACGCTGTAAATCACTGGGCACAGAAGCAGCAAGCAAGTCGACCAGCAACTCTGGAATGGGGCGGAAACCCTCTGACCCAGCTCCACTCTGCCCTCTGTCCAGCTGATGTCCCGTGCGAAATAAAGTCAGATGATCACCCCCAGCATATACTCTAGTCCAGAAGGCCAAGGCCTACTGATCTGGGAAGCACTTCTCAGAGACAGCCACGGAGCTGGGTGGTGGTTCCATACAGCGTTTAGCTGCAGAATCCCTGGTTTCCATAAACTGGTGTAAAGAACCTTACTACATAAATAGGTGGAAGCTTTACCTCCCTGGTGGAGCCAGGATGCACTTCCCAAACCCACTCCTATCCTCCCTCACTGGTAGCTTTGGGCAGCCACTTGTCTTCTCTGGCCTCAGTTTCCTTCTCTCTCAGTGCAGGACTGGACTGTGTCTCCCTGCCCCACCTCTCCACACGAGCCCCTAGCGCTTGGCCGCAGGGCTCAGAGAAAGTCCTCAGGGGCCCCCCCAACACAGGGAGAGAGACGGGTGCCCCACATCACCCTCCCAGATGTGGGACAGTCTGTAGGGCTGGTGATGGGGAGGGGCAGAGCAAGGAGGCAGGCCCCCAGCCGCCTGCCTGAGTCCTGGATGACAGGAGAGTAGACTGCACATGGCCGCCACCCCTGCGATGGAGGATAATTCGTGCCGTCTGTCCCTTTCATGAGCAGAACCCCAGGTTCCCACTCATGCCAGCCCCTGTCTGAGGCTGGCTGTGGCTTCCTGGGGCCGGCGCCCAGCTCTGGGGACCCGCTCTGTCTGGGAGCCTCTCAGGTCTTCCCAGGCTTCAGTCACTCAACAGTTAATGCATTTTTCCTGAATGACAACAAGCACAACAAGCAAAACAGTCAACTATTTTTATCTCCGGATTAATCACAAAAGGCTCACGCTTCCACCTTCCCTGTGATTAAAAATTAGGAGACCAAGCTCTATGTTGGTTGAGGATAATAACCAATCCTGTGAGGGGGATGGATGAATAATGCATCTCCAGGCTCCGGTGCTCCAGACTCTCTCCCCTCCCGGCTGCCCCAGCCCAGGGCCGGTCTGAATGTGGAGGTAATGAGTTGCCCCCCTTCCATTGGAACTACAGCTGCCAAGGGCGACTGCTGATTTCTATTCAGCCCACTGGCCCCCAAACATCCTTCCTCCTCACCCACCCCCTCCCCACACACCCCGGCCCGTCCGCACCCTGCTACCCCATCTGGTGCGCACCGAGGCGGAGGCCAATCAATAATGCATAGCTACATGAATAACCGGCACCATAACCACTTATTTGGGAAGATGTAATCAGGACCCATTCTGAGGGTGGATGTCTGTGTGTGTGCATGTGTGTGCGCCTGGGCACACGCAGCACAGTCCCACAGCCCTCCCCTCATCTGCGCTCCCTCTAATCCAATATTCCAAAACACAGCCCTGGAGAGGCAGGAAGGAAGGGCCTGGCCTGCACTGTGTGTGGTTTTGGGAGAGGCCTCCTCTGTCTCCACTGCGAGCACAGCACGTCACGCCACGGAGCCAAGGCCTAGAGACGGTTCTCAAACTTGGTCATACACTGGAACCCTCTGGGGAGCTTTACAAACTCCCGGTGCTCAGGGTCCACCTGCAGAGGCTGGGACAGAGCTGGGCAGGGTGTGGCCAGCCAACAGGATTTTTAGAACCTCCCCAAGAAGGTGGTAGTAGGCAGCCAAGGGTGAGAACCGCTGTTTCAGACCCAACAAATGTCAGTGCCAGAGAAACTTTCCAGACCCCCCTGCTGCACTTTCACATTTTACATCTGAGGAAATAAACCAGGAGAAGGGACTGCCTTCACAGGTTGCCCTCTGATTGAGGCACGGTCCACAATCCGGCACCACTTGGCTCATCACTGGGGAGGCCATGGAGACAAGGATTTGCTGTTGTCAGTGGCGCTGAGCAGATCCCAACTCTAGCAGCCCAGTGGACTGCAGAGCAGAACCCTGCCTGGTCTTTTTGCTCCATCCTCTCACCTTTCGGCGCTGTATCAGACAACGCTCCGCTATTCATAGGGTTTTCATGGTCAAGTTTTTCAAAAGTGGGTGGACAGGCCCTTTTTCCTAATGGGACAAGCATGGCCAGGCATTTATTCTATTCCTGAAGCTTCAAACAGTTCTTTCCAACACTCCTGCTCTGGGCAAGCTCAGCCGGAGCACCTTCACCCTGGGCACCTGGTGGAGAAAAAGCGACAGGATGAAGAAGGAGGAAGCGCCGGCCTCAGCCCTGCCTGCCTAGCAAGTGGCCTGGCCCACTGCACGCAGACAAAATTCCCCTCATCAGCAACTGTCAGCCCACCCCCATTTATGGAAAGCCCTCATTAGCCTCCCTTTTGCTCTCCGGCCACACCCACACCAAGGAGGCCTCTGGCACTAATGAGGGGGTAAGGGGTGGGTGGGGTGGGGACTGTCTCTATCGTCCAGCCCACACCCACCATCTGCCTGAGCCCAGGCCCCCTGGCAGGCAGGGCAGGGTTGGATGAGGCCAACTCCCTCCCTGGGCCAGGAGCGGGCAGAGTCCTGGAGCTGGTGAGAGCATCTTGGAAGGCTGAGGGTTTGTTTTTCCTCAGAAAGTAGAAACGGAGGTTGGCACTCACTGGATGGGAGTTCTGAACTAGGCCTCCTGGAGCCCGGGAGCGGGGGCAGAGCCACCAGCTGGAGGTGCACTGCTTTGGGTCCTTACCTGGCCCCAGAGCCTCCTGGAGTTTCCTGAGACGCCAGGGTACACCAGGAGAGTGGCAGCAGGGGGCGACCCTGGGCTGTGCAGCTCCTAGGGCGGGACTAGCCTGGAGCTGTCCAGAGCTGCTGCATCTGTCTTCCCCCAGCCCACGACCACAGGAGCTTGCACAGGGCCTGGGTGCCAGGATGGACCTTCTCTGGCAATGAGGCAAAGAAGGCCCTTTGCGCCAGGACCCCAACTTGTCACTCAATTACCCCTTCCTCCATTGACTGAGCAAACATGTGGCTCAGCCCTCCCCAGACCTCCAGAACTGACTGACCCAGCCCCTCCCTGGGCGGGGTAAGACTATGGATTCCTCAGGTGGTCTCCGGGGAGCCCTGCCCCATCTCTGGTTTGTCCAAGAAGGAGAGGCAGGGAACAGCAGAGCCCTGAGACCCTCGATGTCCACAAGCACGAACATCAGAATACACTCTGTGACCTTAGGTCTGCCACTTAACTTCTCTGGGCCTCTTCTCCAAACGACGGTCATCTGCCACTGTCATTGCCCATCTTGCTTCCCATGGTCATCATGGGGGTCAAAGGGGTGACTCCATTGGAGATGCAAATGTTTATGGAGCTTCCGTCAGGCACCAGGCTCTCCACTGGGTGCTGTGGGAGTCAGGCTCCCCAAGGGGAACATCCCTCTCCTCCTGGCTCTCCCCACCTCTCAGCAAGAGCCCGGAGTCTCAGACCAGCTATGTGAATGTAGTGGAAGTGTGAGAACCAGGACGGGAGACACTCTCGCTGGCTCTGGGAGGAGGGGCTGGGGCGCTCTGGAGGAAGGAAGTGCTAAGGAGATGAAGGGTTCACAGCCCCCTGAAACCTTGTCCCAGCCTTGAAAAGTTGCCTGCCACCTGTCCCCTGAGAGGGAAGGGGCTGACCTGTGGCTCCATGCGTCAGAGGACCTGGCTTCCAGTCCTGGCTCTGCCACTCATTTGCTGTGTGACCTTGAGCAAGTCACTTAATCCGGCTGAGCCTTAGTTTCCAGGTCTGTGCAATTAGGATAATGATACTGTTTACCTCACAAGATCGTTGTGAGGATTAAAGGAGACAACACATGTGACTGTGCTTTGTTTAAAAGTAAATATATAAAGTTAAAAAGAAAGGAATATGGCTGTTATTTCCGAGCGAGCTCTGCTTCCTGATCTGTGAAACGAGGCTAATGATGCCCGCCCTGTCCCATCACAGGCTCGTTGTGAGCAGCAGATGAGAGGGCGACATGAACATCCTCTGCAAATAAACACGCAGCGCATATGTCAGGGATTATTGCTGATGTTGCTATTGTTATAATACAAGGGGATTACACATTTTATTAAAGTATGATAATTATTGTTTGTCATTGGCTCCATAAAATCCGCCCAGCCCAGCCTGCCAGCCCCGCGGGAGGGGAGGCGCCCTCACTGACCTCTCGACTCTTCTCCCCGCAGTGCCGCCCGACGACCCCGTCATCCTGGGGGGGCCTGTGATCAGCCTGCGGGCGGGAGACCCCCTCAACCTCACCTGCCACGCAGACAACGCCAAGCCTGCGGCCTCCATCATCTGGCTGCGGAAGGGAGAGGTCATCAACGGGGCCACCTACTCCAAGGTGAGGCCTGGGGGCGGCCTGGGGAGGGGCTGGCTCTCTCTAGGGCATGTCTCTCTGTCGCTTTGCTTCTCACTCTGTCTCTCTGTCTCTGTCTGTCTTTTTCTCTCTCTGTCACTTCCTCTCTCATGCTACGGCTCCGTTTATCTGACCTTTTCTGTCTCTCACTGTAACTGTCTCCCTCTCTCTCTTTCCTGGGGTCATTGCTGGGTTTGGTGGGGACCCTAGGAGCAGAGGAGGAGATACAGGGGCAGAAGTGGCCTGGGGTTGCCAGATAAAACACAGGATGCCCAGTTAAATTGGAATTTCAGATTAACAACAAGTAACTTTTTAGTATATATAAGTAGGCCCAAATATTGCGTGGGGCATACTTATGGGTCATACGTATACTAAAACATTATTCATTGTTTATCTGAAATTCAAATTTAACTGACTGTCCTGCATTTTTATCTGCTAAGTCTGGCCACCTTTCCAGGGCTGTCAGGTAAGGCTGTTTAGGTTCTTCCTGCCCATGGTGCCTGGCTCAGGGGACAGGGAGGGAAATCCAGCCCGTTATCCTTCACCGAGCCCTGCGCCCTGCTGTGCCTACCCGTAGGGGCATTTTTCTCTAATCCACACAAACTACCACGAGCTGGAAGTGCCTGGACTGGCCCCTGCATTAGTCGTGTTTCTTCTTTTCTATATTTTATGGTGCTTTGACATCCTGAGGCCTTGCAGAAAAGGAGGGACTTCCCCCTCCCAGGGTTGGCTAATTCCTGGAGACAGCAAACACCATGCTGAGAACACACTTGATATGTGAACCAAACAATCCTAGGTCCATACCCTCACTACCCTCTTGCATCAGGCTCCTGTAGTCCCAGACACTAACCTCTGCCCTAAATCACCCAAGGCCAGGTACTGGATAACCAGAGGTCTCCCCCATAGCCCAGAGCCTGCCAAAATGATTCAAACTATCCAATCTAAGCCTGTTCAGCTGCTTACCCTGCCTTCATTCATTGTTTCCCACAAAACCACGATAAAGGCTCGCACCCACACTTTCCCTCCCTCCCTCTGCCTCCTGACTGACCCTGGTGCATCCCTCTCTGGCCCCATGTGGCCCCACCTCTTCAGAACTGTGTGTAACAAACTCCTTTCAGTGGCGGTCATCTCCTGCTCTGTTGGCCTCACCATACCTGAATAAAAACAAAATCCCAGACACATTTTAAAACAGCCCCCACCAAACTCCACTCAAGGAGACTGAAGAGACTCCCAAACAGGGTGTATGTGCCACAGAGCATTTAAAGATGAATGGGACCTCGGAGGATAGCCCGTCCAGCTCCTTTGATCTGCAGACAGAAAACCAAGGCCTGACAAGCGAAGTGACTGCCCTTCTCAGCTGACCAGCAGGCAGGAGCTGCGGCCTCATGACGCCCAGGCCCTGGCCCTTCCTCTGCTCCTCTCAGGATGGCCTCAGACAGACAGGCAGCTGCTCAGAAGCTGTATCAGGGCCGAGGGCAGGCCAGCACCCCAGGCTCTGGCGCTGGAGGTCCAGACCTCCAGAACCCCGGCTGTCCTCTCCCAGTGGCTCTCCTTGGCCTCGGAGAGTGGGGAGCTACATGGCCTGCTCCCCACACCCACCCCACCACCGGCTTTTCTTTCTGGGTCCTGGAAAGACAAGCAAGGCTTTCACCATCAGTGGAGGATATGAGGCAGGACTGTCCCTTCTCAGAAGGTGTGCGCTTCCTGTCCAAAGCTGACCACCTGCCAAGGAGTCAGCCCCAGGGCTGCCAATCAAGGCCTGGATCCCTGACCCCACACAGAGCCTGGTACCAGAACCCAGGACAAATACTATCTCTCAGGGGTAAGTCTACCCAGAAAGAAGCTGCCAATTGAGAGAGAAATCCCTCAGTCATGGCCTGGGCTGGACCCACCCTGTTGTGTTACGAAATACAAAAATATGACCCACTAAATGTATCATCCCAACAAGGATGAAACGACAGAAAAGGGTATTTCTCCCAGGCTGGGCATCTGTCCAGTTCCTCCCTGAACCAGGGCCAGCCTGGCCCCTGCCAAGGCTTATTTCCCACAGAAGAAATGCCCCCCTCTCAGGTTAGAGAGAGCTCGGAGTCAGCCTGCTAGACCTGTCCAGGGGCCACCTTGCCCCCAGCGTGCTGTCCTCGTCCACATGGGGAAGGCGCCACAGAGAGCCTGGCACGCTGCTGTCAAAGCCCAGAGCAGGGCAGCCATGTTCCACCCTCGGCCCCCACCCGGTCCACCCCTGCCGCCTGTGAGGGAATGCGGCGCCTGGCAGCGGGTCTTGCCTCTAGTCCCTGCTCTGTGGAACCTCAGGAAGGTCATTCCCTGGGCCTCAGTTTCCTCGTCTGTAAAACAAAGGGGCTGGATTACACAGTCTGTCTTAATCTGCCGGGGCTGCCATAACCAAATACGACAGACAGGGGCTTAAACAGCAGACACTTATTTCTCACAGTCCTGGAGGCTACAAGTCCAAGATCAAGGTGTCAGCAGGGTTGGTGTCTGGTGCCACCTCTCTTCCTGACTTGCAGACAGCCACATTCTCGCTGTCTCCTCCCTGTGTGCAGAGAGAAAGACTGTGACCTCTGGTGACTCTTCCTCTTCTTATAAGGACACCAGTCCCATTGGATTAGGGCCCCACCCTTATGACCTCATTTAACCTTAATTACCTCTTTAAAGGCCCCATTTCCAAATACATCACATTGGGGGTCAGGGCTTCACCATACGAATTCCGTGGGAACACAATTCAGTCCACAACAGCTGCCTGCCAGCCCCGACAAGCTGCAAACCTGTGACTTGGAGGACTTGGAGAAGGGCGGGTGGTCTGGCAGTGCTCCTCCGAGCCTGCCCTCTGCTGTCCTTCTGTCCCCAGGACTGCGAGGACCATTAACAGAGGCTCTGCTGGTGTCCTGAAGGCAGAGTAGCCCCACACAGGCTGTGCATGGGGAGGGGCCAGGCCATGAACCGCTGACAGAGAGAGAGGGACAGAGAGCCAGAGGGAGAGAGCACACAGGTGCACACACAGTCCAGCGGAGTTTGAGGTCCGGAAAAGACCCTGCAGGGCAGCCCTCAGTCTTTGTCACATGGTACGTGGTTAAGCCTGTGGGCCCAGGAGCTGGGCAGCTTCAATTAGAATCCAGCCTCTGCTGCCTTCTAGCTCTGTGATGGCAGGCAAGCTACCTAACCTTGTGCCTGAGTGTCACCGTCTGTACCACGGGAGCAGCAACAGCACCTGCCTCAGAGGATGATTGTGAGGCCTGACCGAGAAGAGTGCCTGGCAGAGTGAGCTCGCAATAAGCACAGCTGTTAGGGCCACTGCACGTCCCTCACTCAGTCCTCACGGGCCCCAGCGTCAACCTTGCCATCCACGTGTCCTAGATGAGAATGTCGTGTCACAGCAGAGCAGGCCCCGTGGCTCTAGAGACCTGTGTGCAAACGTGAGCTCCATCACATATTATGGAACTTAACCTCTGCCTCAGTTTCCCCAGCTGCAAAACAGGTTGATAATAACCATGGGCACCTGTTAGGATGCTCTGAGACTGAAAAGGAAGTATACGTTGAGACCACTGTGTGTGGAGGGGAGTCAGGCCTTCATAAATGTTAGCTGCTATTCTTGGGTCCCTCCTCCCAGAGCCCTGCCTCACCCACCCCAGGGCTCCCTCCCCAGAGGTCACACAGCAGCCCTGGCTTTGTAGCTTTGTAGAACATTCTTTCTGCTGTTCCACTGTGTGGCCAGCAGGGGAAGGAGGAGCTGGTAGGACTGAGGACAGCCAGGCCCTTTCCCTGGAGGAGAACCAGGAAGAGCAGGCACCTCTGGCCAATCAGCCAGCACAGGCTGGTGGTGCCTCTCCTTGAACACAGTCACCAGAGCGCCTGGAGCCAGCGTGCTTGCTGAGTGCCTGGAGCACCCAGCGGGTGTCTGGCTGCAGAAACCTGGGAGCCAGTGACAAGTCCTCTCCCCAAGTCCTCTGTTCCTGGACACCAGCCTCAGGCCATCTTCTCTGGGTCTGGCACCAGCATGGAGGCCACAGGAGATTCACTTGGAAAGCCAGCAAATACACAAACCAGGAGAGGCAGGACAGGTTGTGAAGAGGAAGGAAGAGAGGATGGGCTGAGCCCAGAGAGAAGTCTTTCCTGGGAGCGAGCCCCCTGCTCCATCTGCTACTTCCCAGCAGCTGCCAGGTGGGGGTGAGGCCTGGACCCTGGTGTGGGGCGTAGACAGGAGGTTGCTTGGTCGTGGAATGCACAGTCATGTACATATCTACCTTGAAGCCCCTGACCCTCCAGCCTCACCTCTCTGCTTCCTCCATCTTCAAGCTGCTGCCTGCCCAAGGGGACGCCCACCCACCACCAGGACCAACGGCCTCATTAGGGCCCATGCTAAGAGGAGCTCTGAACAACACCCCTCGGGGCCCTCACTGGGGCCCAGCCCCCTCCATGGGCCCCTCCACTGTGCACTCGCTCCCCACCAGTCACCCCAGCACCTCCCCATCCCAGCTGTCTATCTTAGGGGCCTAAGGCTCTATTCAGTGTGGTAGCCACCACTCATTCTGGCCTCCTTTGTGAAGGGCATCCCCTCTGGCCCCAGGGCACAAGACTGGTGGTTCCAGAACCGCACAGTGCAGTTCTCCACCTTCTCTTATATCCCTTATGCAACTCACGTGACAACAGGCCTTAATGGATTCCCCAGGCAGCTATAAAAAGGGGAAGCAGAGAGACGATAAAAAAAAAAAGGACACAGCAGGTGGGGGAGGTGAGTGGTGGGGGGGAGAGAGAAGAGGCCTTGTTGCCAGGCAATCAGTCCTCTCCAAAGGCCTTTCCAAACTGTTTGCATATCAATAAACTTCCCATATTTAGCACCAGGGTTGGGGCACCCACCCACTGCATTCCCTCTGAACCTCCAACCTCCCTCCCCTGTGGTCCCTGGCACAGGCATCACCAGGGCTCCCACCTCTTGGGGCTCAGCCTGGCTCTCTACTGCTCAACTGGGGCCCTGGGGGCTTTGGAAAGAGCGGAGCAGCCACTGCTGCCCACACTGGACAATGGAACAGAGTGCATTACGTCCACGGCCAGCCCAGCCTCGCAGGCCACTGCCCATTGAATGCCAAGTACCTGCTCTCCCTTGGTGGGCAGGAGCTGGGTGCACAGACAGGAAGCAGCACAGGGACAGGCAGGGTTTAGAGAAGAGCCCCAGGCCTCACTCAGCCCCTGGGACAGTTGGGAAAGCTCCCTGGAAGCCGTTAGTGGACGGAAGCCCGTGGACACGTACACAGGTGGAGGAAGGCTCCTGCTCGGGCACACACTCCTGTGCACGTAAGGCATATGCACCCTGCCCCCGGTCACGTCTGCACAAACCAGTAGGCTGGGTCCTAGTGGACCCACAGGAGCTGCCATCAGGGTCACATGGGGTGGCCTAGGCAACTTGGAGGCTGAGATCTGGCAGCACACTAGTGCCCTGGTGGACCAAACTGGAGGGAGGGCTGCCCCAGGCCCAGAAGGTGGTGGCCCCAGAAAGGAGTGACTCGCCATTAATAATCCACTTACCCTCCTGAGCTGATTTGCATGCTAATGGAGGTTTCTGAAGCCGGAGGTGGGGGAGCTGGGGCCCCCAGTGTGTCCCCAGAGCTAAGTTCAGTGAAGGGAAGACAGAGAGGAGGAGCTGGGAGGGGAAGGGAAGTGGGGCTGTGACAGGAATCAGCAAATGATAGAGTGTTCCACCTGGCCAGTACCTTCAAGGCCACAAAGTCCAAAGGTTTCATTTGCATATGAGGAAAAGGGAGATTTATAAGAGAGGAATGAAGGAGAAGAAAAGACAAAGAAGAAAAATAAGGAAGAAGGAAGTGACAGGTTAAGCAAGGAATGAGGAAGGGAGAAAAACTAGGTGAGACGGCAGGCCAAGCGCTGGCAAGCAGACAGGCCCCCCTCAGCCAAGGCCAGCTCTTTCCCCTTCGGGCTCGCCTCCCTCCCCAGGAGCATCCTAGCCCCGCACCTGCCACCCCAGCTGGGGCCCCTCGGGCTGGGGCCAAGGGAGGTGCTCAGGGCCTCCCCCGGGAGCTGCGCTAGGCTCCTGCCTTCCCCACGCTCCCCTTGCTTAATGAACACGTCTCCCTTTTCTCTAATTAGGTGGAACAAACAACTTGAACCAGAATTTTTATTTCCCAGAAAAGCTCACGCCCGGACACAGTAAATATGTCATTAATCATCATTCGAGGCGGAGGAGCACCCTGGGTGCGGGGGCAGGGAAGCAGTCAGCAGGCCTAATTAGGAGCTCAGCTCGGCCTCCCTTCCCCAGGCACCCAGGCAGCCCTCAGGCCCCACTGCCCAGAGCTGAGCAGCTGGGGGGTTCCTGGAAGAGTCAAGCTTGTGTAAATGTCCCTTGTTAGCACCATGGAAAAGTAAAGAAAAGGAAATGGCGAAGAACAATACCGACCTCCCGCTCCCTCCACCCTACCCTGAGGTCTCATTTTCGTTCAGGAAATTGTTCTTATTATCCCTTGGCTATTTATAGACACATGAGTTCTGCAGAAGAGCCCTGACCCCCACGCCTGTTACTGCGGTGCAGCCGCAGCTCCTTCTACTCCACCTTGGCTTGGGGGACATCCCCCCTCCGCACCCCTGTTGGCTGGCCTCCAGTTCAACGCCCTGGCCCTGAGGCTGATCTGAAGCTCCTTACCCCACTGGCTGCTGCGATTGACCACATCACTCTCCCCCAGCCCCTCTCCAAGGACCCCCTCTGTCCAGGGCTGAGGCCACCACCCCACAACCCAGGAAAGAACAGGCTATGAAGCCTCAAGCCGCGGGAGGCGGCGTAGGCCCCAGCAGTTCGAGAACATAGAAGAGAAGCCGTGCTGGCCTCTGCGTGCTCTTGGATCTCTCTGACATCTCGAAGTCTGGCCTCGTCTAAAGAAGTTTGTGCTGCTCTAGACAGAGACTCAGGTCCTGCTCTCCCAGGGCTGGGGGCCACAAGCTTTGCCCCACCTTAAGAAGGACCACACTGGACTGTGGGCCCAGAGAGCAGGTTCTAGCAGCCTCCACGTTGCTGCCAATCAGCTCAGTGACCTGGGAGGCTGCTTAACTGAGCCAACTGCTCCCACCTCTAAGCGGGGATCATGCTGACTGATGTGGGATAGGCGAGCCGAAGAGTTGAAAGAAAGATCTCTTGAACTCTCAAGGTCTGGCAGTAGTGCTCTTTTATTTAGAGAATAGTGTGGAATAGCATGGGGACAGGACCCATGGGCAGTAAAGAGCTGCTGCAAACATGGGTTGAGAGTAGGGCTAAATTTAAGGCATAGGTATGTGAGTTATCTCTTTACAAGACAAAGGAAAGAATATGTAAAAAAAGATGTTAAAATGGTATCAGTGCAGGTGGGGTCTGGTTATTGGGTGGTCCTGTAACTTTTAGATAAGAATCAAACTGGATTAGGTAAATGGCAGAAGCCACCACCTTAAATATTATCTTCAGCTAAAGACAAAGGAGGATGTTGTTGGGGGGCGGGGGGTTCAGTTACATGAGGTTACCAGACAGTAAACAACTTAAGTCCTTGCCTTCCCCATTAAGAGTTTCCAGAGATAAGGCCATCCCTCCTTCCTCCTGGTGCGGAGAGGAAGATACCCCCCACAGATGGAGACTTCCTTCACAAATGCAAATGTCTCTCATCAAAGGGTAAGCAAATTCCACTCCTCAGAGCCTCCTTCTCATCTGCAATTTTTAAAAGTAACCAGCCTAAAATAATCCCCATCACTGACCACTCTCCAGCTCTCAGGGAGCTGTGCTGGGAGGGTCATGGGCTCCAGCTGATGTGGGCTTTGTGAGTCAAGGAGTCGAAAGAAAGATTTCTTGGACTCTCAAGGTCTGGTAGTAGTGCTCCTTTATTCAGAGAATAGCATGGAGTAGCATGGAGACAGGACCCATGGGCAGTAAGAGTTGCAGTGGGTTGAGGGTAGGGCTAAACTTATAAGGCATAGATATGTGAGTTGTTTCTTTACAAGACAAAGGAAAGATCATGAAAAAAGTCATTAAAATGGTATCACTGTAGGCAGGGTCTGGTTTTTGGGTGGTCCTATAACTTTGGATAGAAATCAGGTCAGATCAGGTCAGGACGTCAGTCCTCTGCTTCCCGGAGGGTGATATAGATCAGCATGTAGGGCAGGGCGCCTTGGACTTCTCTCCCTAGGGCAGCCTTGATCGTTATCACGGCCACCACGCTCAAGCACAAACCCCAGCCCTGCCCAGCAAGTTCCTGACTCACTCTGAACTCAGTTTTCTCTCATGCTAAATAGAGATAATGCACCCTTCCTTCCAGGGCCTGGCGAGAACGAGACGATACCGTTGTTATTTTAAGGGAGGTTGGAGGAAGTGGAGTCTGTTCATCTATTCCCTGTCTCGGGAAAATAAGATTGCACCCTGCCCCCCTCCCTAGAGGGTGTCAAGTCCCTTCTAGGGGTGGCGATCCAGAAGCGGCCCTCCTGCCCAGCACCCCTCCCCAGCAGCACCTACCTCAGTGGGTCTCCAGTGAGCTTGGGATACAGGCTCCAAACTAGTGGAAAGGTAGCCAGAGTGGGGTGCAGCAGAGAGAAGGGGGAGCAGCAGTGATGGGAGAATAGCCACCATGAGCCATGACCTCATGGTCCCAGGAAATAAAGGAACGGAAGACAGGAGACCAAGGGCTTCAGGATCGCATTAGTTTCCTAGGGCTGCCCTAACCGAGTACCACAACGGGTACTTAAAACAACCGAAGCTTATGGGCTCCCAGTTCTGAGGCCCAGAAGTGTGAAGTCAAGGTGCCGGCATGGCCCTGCTCCCTCCAAAGGCCCTGGGGAATCCCTCCGTTCCTCTCCCAGCTCCTGGAGGCTCCTGGCGTTCCTTGGCTTGTGGCGGCATCACTCCAATCTCTGCCTCCTCCTCCATATGGCTCCTCCTCTGTCTCTCTGGTCCTCTCCTCTTCTGATGAGGTCACCAGTCATTGGATTTAGGTTCCACTCTAAATCCAGGATGGTCTTGTCTCAAGATGCTTAGCTAATTACTAATTGCTTAAATAATCTGCGAAGACCCTCTTCTCAAATAAGGTCACATTCTGAGGTTCTGGGTGGACATGAATTTGGGGGGACACTGTTCAACCCACTGCAGGACCCTCTTACTTACTTTACCCCCAACTTGCAGTGTGAGTTTGGTCAAGCCCCAAAGCCTCTCTTGATCACCCCTGTCTTCTCAGCTGTCAGATGAAAATAATGGCACCTGTCCTGCTTATGACTTGTTCAGGGCTCTAATGAGATCAGGAAGTGAAACACTTCGAAAAGCTGCGGAGGTTTATATAGATAAATAACACATTCAGTGTACATTGATTCTGCCCGCATACCCCTCCCACCCCTCCTGCCCTTACCCCCAGGCCCCACAGTGCGCCCCCTGCCACAGACTGCGTCACTGCCTCAGGTCCCACGGCAGCACCTGTGGCTCCCATCTTAGTGCTTCCTGGAGACTAGAGACTCCCCCGGACCAGAGGCAGATAGATGCTCACTCATTTCTACATAGGACCTGCAGCCTGGTTTCTGTTGGGCGCAGCCTCGTTTCTTTTATGCTTTGGGGTTTGCAAGCCCAGGCTGATTTCTGTGCATGATGGAAAACTTTCTAGTCCCTTTTACCTTCCCCAGCCCAGCCCTCAGCCAGGCCAGGGAGCAAGGGTAACTCCCAGCTCTGTGCAGAGACCAGTGCCCCTAGGTGTCCTGAACTGACCTGCCTCCATCCACAGGGCTCCCTCCTCCTCTCTGAGGCTGGGGCATGTCCTCCCCTACCTGCTCAGACCATCCCAGCCGAGTGACGTGGGGCCCTCTCTCCCTGCCCCCCAGACCCTGCTTCGCGATGGCAAGCGGGAGAGCATCGTGAGTACCCTCTTCATCTCCCCCGGCGATGTGGAGAACGGGCAGAGTATCGTGTGCCGAGCCACCAACAAAGCCATTCCTGGAGGGAAGGAGACCTCGGTCACCATCGACATCCAGCGTGAGTACTGATCGGCCTGGACCTGGGGGGGACCACGTGGCCCCTGGCCCAGAGCACAGGTTGAGGGAAGGGGCCAGGCCTGGACAACCAGCTCACCAGAACCACACCCCAGCATCTTCAGGCTCCCTCCCCATGGGATGCGAGATGGCTCAGCTAGCTCCGTGGACTGGCCAGGTTTGTGTTTATGGGCACCCAAAGGATCAGCTTGTGCTTCTTATTGTCACATGAAGTAAAAACATCACAGATGAGGGGCCAGCCCTGTGGCTGAGTAGTTAAAGTCCCACACGCTCCACTCTGATGGCCCAGGTTCGTGGGTTCAGATCCTGGGTGCAGACCTGCTCCACTCATCAGCCGTGCTGTGGAGGCATCCCACATACAAAGTAGAGGAAGATTGGCACAGACGTTAGCTCAGGACTAATCTTCCTCAAGCGAAGAAAAAGAAAAAAGAGGAAGATTGGCAACAGATGTTAGCTCAGGGCGAATCTTCCTCACCAAAAAAAAAAATCACAGATGAGGGTCCTGTGCAAACAGCATGTTCAAGTCATATTTCTACACCTATATGAGGTAGAACCTCCACATCAATAAACATCATGGTCAGCCCCTGGCCCTGCTGGCCTAGCCAGGTGACCACATACCTGCCTTGGAGGGGAAGCTGGAGCAGAGATGCTGGGAGCTGAAGGATACCCGGGGCCTCCAGAGTGGGGAGACAGCACATGCCTGCTAGCGGGTATAAAGAGGCCCCTCTATGGAAGGTCAGTCAAGGAGAGAAGAAGAAGAAGAAGAAGAGCAATTATTCAGTCAGCCCATACTTTCCATGTATTATCTCACTTAATCTTCACAGCCATTCGGAGTCGGTATGACTGTGGTCCCTATCTGGGGAAACCGAGGCACTCAAAGGTTAATTAGCTTGCCCAAGCCCACGTAAGTTTCAGATGTAGGCAGCCCAGCTTCCCACACTGGTAACCCATCTTCTGCATGTCCACTTGGGGAGCCTCAGCAAGTGTCAGTTATTACGAGTAATACTAACCATAATGATGCTTTAAAGCTCTACCAGCATCGTGCTCCAAAAGTCATCTAAAGAGCCTCCTAAAGGCCTCCTAACAGTCTCCCCAAAGTGCCCATCACCCCAGAGAGCAAGAAGCTCCCAGGTGGTCCAGTGGCCTTCCTCTCAGTACTGGCCTAGTTTAGGTTTGAAGCATCAGCTGTCAAAGGTCAACCGTTCTTCTCTAAAGGCCCCTCCCTGCCAGAGGCGATGATGCCACCACGTGCTGGTGGCTGCTTTGGTCGTAGGCTCTGAATGACAAGGCTGGAGGTGCTGGCATTCACTTCCGCCTCATCATTTTATTCATTTTAAATCAAATTCATTTGAAAACACTTCTCGACAGCCCTGGCTGGACTCTGCACTCCGCGTGGCTCTCCAGGAAGCTGGAGTCCAGGGGGGCGGTATCCTAAGGTTTCCAGAGCCCATCCTGGGAGCCAGAGAACAGAAGTTCCCACTCAGCCTCTAGAACCCTGGCAGGTGCCATTCAGATTCCAGAGGGCAGAAGAAACAGTTGTAACCCTCAGATGGGGTCGCGCTAGACACCCAGACACAAAAGCTGAGTTCTCGGAGAAGGCTTTATCTTCCTTATCTTGCCACCAGCTACTAACGCCCTTCTCCCTCACAACCTACACCAGGCAGAAGGGCTCTTCTTCCATCCTTCAGTCAATGAGAACCAAGAACAGCAGGCCTCTTGCCAGGCCTAGGCCCAGGGTGACGGGAGCGAGGTGCTCACATGGAGAGTCATGTGAGTACAGGGTCGCCTCGAGAAGAATGCTGCCCTCCCCTGGCCCTGGTCCAGGCCCTGGGTCTCCACACTCACCTGCTTCTTCTGTGTGGCAGCTGGGATGCATAGCTATAAGCCCAGCTCCTGAGCAAGCATGATGCTGTGGGATCAGGTTGTCCATTATCGAGGAAGGCAGCACTGCCCATGAGCTGTGGGGGCCCAAGCTTGTCACTTCACCCCAGGGACTCCAGTTCCCTGTCTAGTTTGACCGAATGGCATCCAAGGTCTCTTCTTGCCCAAAACTGACCATGAACCAGAGCACTTTCCAGACACAAGCCAAGTCTGGGGGGAATGAGGGTGGCAGACTCAAGACATCAACCTTCTGCCAGGTTGCTGGTGTGGCCACTGCAAAGCCTGCCACCTCCTTCCTCAGTCTAGTCAGGAGGCCTGTGCCAGCTATGGAACCCCACACAAGAGAACCCATCCAGGATGCTCCCTGCGGCGGCAGCCTGGGCCCTGATGGGGAGAGATCAGAAAGAAGCAGTGTTTCTGCTCCAGGCCATTATCACCTCTCCTGTCACAAGAAAGTCATCATAACAACAGCCCATCCTAACTTTAAAAGATGTTCTTCTAAATTCACTCCAAAAAATGGTCAGTTTACATCTGCATCAGAGGACGCCAGCCTTGCTAGGTCTCTGGGCCCTTGCTGGCTTCCTTTCCATGGATG
This sequence comes from Equus quagga, assembly GCF_021613505.1. Lineage (NCBI taxonomy): Eukaryota > Metazoa > Chordata > Mammalia > Perissodactyla > Equidae > Equus > Equus quagga. The sequence goes on along the minus strand of NC_060280.1, from coordinate 75,080,414 downwards.
GCCCAGCCATGGGAGGAGAGAGTGTCAGGAATGAGATCAGCGGCCCCACCAAGGCAGTACAGGTCGTGGTTAAGGTGCAGCATTCTTCCTGGTTTGAATTCTGCCTGAGTGATGTCAACCTGGTTATTTAACCTCTTTGTGCCTCGGTTTCCTCATCTGTATGTGGAGGTAACAGTGCTCACCTGGTACGGTGGCTGTGAGGATTTAACTAAACCATTCGGGGAACGTCCCTAGCACAGTTCCTGGCATGTGGTGAACACTGGGCACCTGCTGGCTCTTGTCAGCAGGCACAGTCATGGATATGTGGCTGCCCCTCCCCCGGTGCCCCCGCAACCCTAACAGAGAAGAGGTCCCCATCCACTTGACCCCTTGCGGAAGGTGTTTGCATGTGTCTGCCAAGCAAAAGCACACGCTCTCTCCACCCCCGCCTCCCCCTCCTTCCTCCTCCATTTATTCATTTGCTCATTCAGTAAGCGTCCAACTGTTTACTGTGGACACCACGGGCTGGATCAGAGCTGCCTTTGCAAACCTGCTCATTTTCTCAGTCAACCAAGAAGCATCCAAACTCAGCAAAAGCACATTTGTTGTTTGTTTCCCTTGGTCTATATATGTTACCCAACGGAAGACAAAGCCCCCAGATTGAGTAATGGGAGAGAAAGCTTAACACCCGCAAAGCCTCACTACATCTGGACTCTGCAGCCAGCTGCCAAGTTTCAAATGGATGTGCCATAAACTCACTGAGTCATGGAGTTCTCTCCTTTCCCACCCCTCCTCAATGCACTTCTTCCCCTGAACACACTCACGCACGCACACACACACACATATGCTCACGAGCACAGGTTGCTGATGGAAACACTAACAGACTCTCAGCTGTAACATCTGTTCAATGCGATCTCAGTCCCACCAGCTACATCAAAGCTGCCCTCCTGCAAGTTATGCAGCCGACATCACAAGTGGGATTAAAATCATGTTTAATAGTTGGATATGACATAAACTATTTATGCCTCTGGAACCTGGTGGATTCCTGAAAATTCATATCCTGCACACGCAGAGGAGAGGGGTGGAGAGAGGGACACCGGCACCTCTAGGCCTGGGGTGGAGGTGCAGATGAGACTGAGAGTGTGAGAGCTTCCTAGGGGCCCATTCTCCTGAGGCCTTTCAAGAGAGGCTGGGTGTCAAGGATATTGCAAAGAAGTAAGGAAGCTGCAGGAGAGAGGCAGCCACAGGATAAACAGAGGATGGCAGGTCCCCGATGGAGGAGGGGATCAGGCAGCAAGAGGGGTCTTCCAACAGGTTTGTGTTCCATCTCCCTGCTCCCAAAGACTCATCATTTTATAAAGGATGCCCAGGTGGGGACAGGCCTCCCGGAACTGCCCCCCAAGTTCTGCAGTGGGTTTCTAGATTATATCAGCTGGCACCATCACTTCCTCAAATAGCTGAATTGAGGCACTCCCCTCCACCTGCCAGTATGGAATTTTATAATGTGAGCACATGGGTCAGCCCTGCATTTGGATCCAGGCGGCAATTACCAAATGCCTATGCCTCCGAATCTGCTTCTCCAGCCCACGGGGAGGTGCAAGCTCCTCCCTGGGTCTCCAAGTCTATGGAACCCACAGACGCCCAGCCTAGCTGGCCAGCCCTGCATGGAAAAAAAGCTGGGACTCTGATTAGATGGGCCCTGGAAGCTGGTGGTCCTTGGCTGGGTAGGCCGGGACGCACCCAGCTGATGAGCAGCAGCTGGGGAGAAGCTGCAGGATTCTAGGGATGGGAGCTCTCCTGGGAGCTGGGAAGAGAGCTCTCGTGGCTAGTCCCTGCCCTATGCATCTTTGTAACCACTTGAACCACTTTAAAAACAAGATCGAGATCACTGAAATACCTGTCACTTCCCTGGTGATTCTCCAAGAGAAGGCAGGCAAGCTGGCTGCCCCAGGATCGTGGTCCCCATCAGGAACTGGGAGTTAACGTGGGAGGGCGGGCCCCTAGCACAGTTGGCCACCTGCTGCTCAGGAACCAGAGTTCTCTCCCCCATATCTTCACAGGCTGTCTGCAGAGACCAGCGAGCCCCTGTGGGCCACCTCCCAGGCCCAGCCCCCGTGCCCCAGCAATGGGCGGGGAGGCACAGCCCAGCCTGAGCACCAGCAGGGCATGGGGGGGCCAGGTGGTCAAATGATCCCAACTCTGGGGTGGGCTTGTCTCAGTCCACAGCTGAGGGGCTGTGCGTATGACTCTGAGTGTCTCAGGATGCCCCCTGTCATGTCAGCCAGAAGCAGAGCCTGGCAGAGTAGAATCTTGCCCGCCTCATGACTGCCCTTCACATGTACCCAGAGGGGTCAGCATCTTTCTCGATGGTCTCTGAGAAACCGGCTTCTTTACTTCTTTTTCTGAAAATGGGCTGAACCCCTAGAAAGTCTTCATTACTTTCCAGCAATTTGCTCGCTTATTGCTGAGGACTGACCAGAAGATGTGGCCCAGGGACCTGGCTAGGCCATGGGAACCAAGCTGCCCTCTTAACTCAGCCTAGAGTTGAACTGCAGCCAGACCTCCAGGCCATGAGGAGAGAGATGGGCACTGGTTGTCATCTCCCCTTCCTTGGAGCGGGGTGCCTGGGGGTGCCAAGTCTCACCGTGCATGCCCAGGAGCATGGATGTTATCGGCTTTTAGAGAAGGTCCCGAGCCAATTTCCCCTGTGCTCAAGAGGGCAGGCTGCCTCGAGGCCTTTCTCCACCTCTCTCTCTGCTGTATTTCCACCTTTGTGTCTCTCAGCGTCTGTTTCTCCCTATCTCTTCTCTTTATTCCTCATTATTTTCTTTGGTCCTTCTCCCCAACACCCTGCCATCTTCTGTCTCCATCTGCTTGGTCTCCCTTGGTCTTTTTGCTTTAAGTCTGAAGTCTTTGACTATGTGTCTCTGTGATTAGGTCAGTTTCTCTCTGTGTCTCTTTCTGTCTCTCTGTTTCTCTGTCTCTTTTTCTTATTCTTCCTCTGTGTTTCTCAATCTCTCTCTCTGCCTCTGTCTGTCTCTCTCTGTCTCTCTGTCTCTGGTCTCCATGTCTCTCTCCTATGTAGGTATCTCTCTACCTGCTTCCTATCCCTTCTGTCTCTATGTCTCTGTTTCCTGTCTTCCTTTCTCTCTCCGTCTCTCTGATTTCCTGTCTCCTTCACCTCCCACCATTTAGCTCTTCAGAGCTTGGCTTCTCATCATGTTGAATGAGAAAGACGAGCCCAGCCTGGGGAGCCGCGGGCTGGGTGACACCAGTCAGGACTCAGCAGAGATGATTAGGCTGATGAAAGGGTGTAAATGCCACTTTCAAGCTAACGGATGCACTAGAACCTTTACATAAAGAGATATGAAATGACATTTCAAAGGCAGAGAGTTTGTATTTAAATGGGCTTAGTGTCCACCCTCCCCCTCATGCCCCCTGCATCTCCTCTGCCCACCTCTCCTTTCTGAAGCGTTCTGCTCTCCCTAAAAGCTGGAAGATAGGCAGCATGCTCCTGGGGGCCCAGGCTTCCTCGCTGGCTGTTCATTTAAACACCAGGCCTTGACTCCACAGAGCGAGCCTGACCCCTCCACCAGGACTGCCTGAAGCTGGCACCTCCATGGAGTGGGGGAGCCCCTTGCTAAGGCTCCCAACTTTCTGGGGACCACAGGGGCGGTGGCTGCTCCGAGGGTCCCTAGGTCGTAGAATCTCTGGCCTTTACCCTCCATATTACCCAGGGGGTCTTCCTGCCCCACGCATTCCCAAAACCACGGACAAAGCTCCCCAGTCTACAGGGGGATCTCTTCTCTCTGCAGACCCCCCGCTTGTCAACTTGTCAGTGGAACCACAGCCAGTGCTGGAGGACAATGTTGTCACATTCCACTGCTCTGCAAAGGCCAACCCGGCTGTCACCCAGTACAGGTAAGAGTCCCTGTTGAGGAGGCATGGCCTGGCCACTGGACCCCTCTGCACCCCTGCCTATTACTGGGGTGTCACTTGTGGTCCTGGGCATCCAGTACAGAGCTTGGGTCACTGTGGGTACCCAAGATCCCCTCCCTTCCCCACACACCCCTCCCCCTTCAACCTCCCCCAACTCCCCCCTCCACCCACCCAGCCAGGTAGACTCCCTCCCCTTCATGCACACAAACACTCCCTTTCCGGAGGCGGTAGGTATCACCTCTTCTGTTTGAGTGGCTTGTTTACCCCTATTTCTGAAAAGAGTAATTGAGGCTCAGGAAGAAAGTTAAAACAACCAGAAGAACCAGTAGGATCAGAACCTGGATTCTAGCCATGTGCTCACCAAACTGTTGACCTGGGTAGGGTAGGATTTCTGGGACGGCCACCCTGCCCGGCGACGCCGGGATCATTCATACCCACGGCCCCTGTGCAGCCTTGCTCACAACACTGATAAAAGCATCACTGCTTTTTACGTGCTTCTCTTCCTTGTTGACTGAGCTTCTTGAAGGCAAGAACTGCAGTTTAGTCACGTATAGCTCTCAGCATGGCGCACAGTGTGTGGCCTGTACTAGGTACTCCATAATGTGGGCTGACTGACTGGATAAACACACAGAGCGGCTCCTCTGGGTACCTTCCTGCCTGTGCGCATCACTGCACAAGATTTCCAGAGACGAATGACCTCAGAGGGTTTCAAGGGCAGACTCAGACCCTCGCCTCCCTTAGAGGCTGTGGAACTAGCCAAGGCCCTAATTCTGCCCCATCCCTTCCCACCATCCCAGACCTGATGGAGGAGCCCAGAGGTCACCCTGCCGTGGAGACGGGTTATTAAGCTGCAGCATCAGCCAGTGCCAGAGATGCCAATGGTCCCAGGCTAGGAAATAAGCCGGCCAGTGGGAGGGGAGGACAGGGAAGACAAGAGGCAGTGCCGCCCAGAGGGCAGAATGAGAGGAAATGGGCCAGAGAGGCAGCCAGAGATTCAGGTTGGACATAAGGAGGAGCTCCCTGCAGTGCAGATAATTAAACAACACTGGAACCAGAAACCCAAGAAAGACACAGAGTCTTTATCCTTGAGGATACTTTAAAAGAGATGAAAACCCATCTGCCCTGTCCAATTTAGCCGTTCACTGGGTTAGAGGCAGGAGAAAGATCAGACGACCTCCAGGCTTCCTGGAGTCGTGCAGCCCAGCAAGTCCTGGGCAGGTCTGGTTTGGCCAGGACCTGGCATCTGTCTAAAAGTGAGTAAAGATGCAGAAGGAGACCCCTGAGGAGACTCTCTTTCTCATCTGTGAGGCCCGGCTCCTCTTGACAAGGTCGGCTTCTCTCTGCTGTCTGCTCCAAGCTTTCCGCTCACCATCCTCAACACCAGGTACCATGTGCCCAGACATACTTCTAATGCTGAGCAGCCCTTCACTCCCACAGACCACCAGGAAGGCTTATTGGAGCCCACAGACCAGAGCATACAACTTCCCACTTCCATTACTCTTCGCTGCCAGGCTCCAGTCATCTGAGGACCTAGCGATGGGAGGGCCGGGCAGAGGGCAGGTCCTGGCTCCCGGACCTAGCTACATCCCCTTCCACACCTGCCTTCTGACCGGGACAGGGGGCAAACATCAAGAAACCAGGCTGCTGGGCCTGATCCCCAGGGTCACCACCCTCAAAAAGCAGAACACCAATGATGGTGGGAATAATAAGGGATGAATCTACACAGGGGGAGGTCATCACAAAGCAAACGTGGCACGATATTAACAACCGGCAAATCCAGTGAAGGGAGTATGGCAATTAATTGGACTATTCTTGCAACTTTTCTATAATTTCAAAGGGTGTTTTTTTCAAACTAAAAAGTTAATAAATAAAGAAACAAACAAGCACAGAACGTGCAGGTTTCCTTAGGCTGTGGGTATCCTGTGGTTTCTCTCATCTCCCTCCCACCCTGCTGCTCACAGCCACAGGCCAGCCCCTCACACCCAGAGGAGCTGCGAGGTATGGGCTGGGCAGAGGTGCACATTTTCTTACTCATCACCTTCCCTCGTGGCCTTCTGATTAGCCAAAGACCCTGGAAATGCTTCCGCCCAGATCAGGCCCCCTCCAGAAGTCCAGAGGCTTCTGGGAGCTCTTCTGGCCACTAAGAAAATGTGGGAGAGCCAGGGTTACCTGGGAAGGTGGAGGGGGGAGCAGCCACAGAGAGAGGAGGCAGCCGGCCTGCGCCCACCTCACTGCCTCAGCCCCCTCGCTTTGGTAGGGTCTCCCCCAGCAGGCAAATGGTCCTTCTAGATGCAGCGTGGGGATCCAAGAGGACAAGGCTTAAGCAATTCCCAACACAGCGTACATTGATTTTTCCCTCCTGACACTGACAAGCTCACAGGGATCTTTGTTTCTTGCTTGCACTGTCTTGATTGCTTCCTCCCTGTTCCACAGGAGAGGCTGTGATCTGGGAAACTAGAGATAGCCCTCCTCCACCACAGCCCAGAAAGGGGACATGGGTGGCCATGGGAGTGCATCCAGTTGGGCTAGCCGTCGCTTTGGCTGCCCCGCTGCACCCGGGGCCCGGGTGAGCAGAACGGCCCGGGTGAGCGGAACAAGCCCAAGCACACCATGAAGTGCTCCTCCCCACCAGCTTCTCCTACTCTCCTCTGAGGCTCCCTCGGGGCCCCAGCAGGTACCGGGAGCAGGGACCACCGCCCAGTGTGAAACACGGGGCTATCTCAGGACAGCCTGTCGGCTGTGACATGCCAGGCCTCCTGATCCTGCGATATAAATAATTAATCCTCTTACATTGGCTCAGGCCAAATTAGACATTGATTGGGAAAGGCTTAATCTGACTCCTTTCCAAGGGCTGGGAGAGGTAGTGAAAGCCACAGTGGAGGCAGGGGGCCCAGGGTGGCTAGGGTGAGGGGACAAATTGGAAGGAGGAGGAGGAAGTGAAGCCCAATGCAGAGGAGTAGACAGAAGAGATGGGAGAGGGTGGACTTGCCCTCTGGGCCACCCTTGATCCTGTAGCCAGCTGCTTGAATGAGTGCTTGGAGCTTCTGGAAGGGATCCCCACAGAGGGGTTCTTTGGTGTGGGAGGGGGATAAAGGAAGAAAAAGACTAGCTGAGTGAGATCTGAACAGGGCATTCTTGGGATGTCCCAAAAAGGCCTTGGTCTTGGGCACCTGAGGGCCCAACCCCCACAGCCGGCTCCTGTCCACGACCCTGGGGGAAGATAGTGTAAGAATTCTCCTGCTCCCCGCTCTGCCTCTAAGGTGGGGACAGAACCTAGGGAGCTAAGGGCAGCAGCTGCACAGACAGGCAGGCTCTGACAGTGCTGCTCTGCTGGGGACAAGAAAGCTGTTGGCCAGCCATCCCTTGGGATCCCAGGCCTGCGGGAGCCCCGGCAGTTCTCTTGAGCTCCTCAGGGCCAAGAGGGTATAGCTTCCACCCTCGACAACTTCCACTGTGAGAGGCCCCAGATGGAGAGGGGAGAAAGCCACATCTTCTCCAGGAGCCTCTCCAGGGACGAAAGAGGACTGCCCATCGGAACCCGCGGGCCGGGCCCACACCCGCCCCCAGCCCAGCATCTGGTGCTGTGAGCAGCCAGGAGCAGGGACCCAGGCAGACCGGGAGGGGCTCGCCCTGCCCTCCTCCCAGGCCAGCTGGCCTCCCCCCGCATCCGCCACCTGACCTCCCGCTACAGCAGGTGGAAGGAGAGGAGGTTGGACACAGATCCCCAACTGTGTGTATGTCTGGACTAAATTAATCCACCTCAGGCAGGGGTGGGCCTGACTATTAAGTCCGGTCATTAAATTAAAGTTCGAGATTGAAATGATTCATGAATAACTCATACTGGTTTGTTGGGAAGCTCCTTAAGCTCTCAGGGAGCTATGGTTTGCTCTGCTGTTAGACTATAATTGTTATTATTAATCGTGTTCTTAATAATTACCCGATATTAATTCACAATAATAACCACATGGTGCCAGCCTGGGTGCTCTGCATGATGCTGAGAGATGGCCGTCTCTTGGGGCTGGACAGGCCAGACTGAGCAGGACGCTAATGGAGGGAAGGGCAGGAGATGGTCCAGGAAAGGCTCTGGGAACACAGGCAGGGCCAGGAGGGAAGCTGTGGTTACAGAGAGCCATGGTCACGGGGTAACGGTCGTGGGGGCTGAGGAAACTCTCCAGCTGTGGTAAAGACATACACCCTGAAATACGCTTGAATTGTAGTAGGAGAAGCCTGGCTGGAAGTTCGTGATTTAAAAAAAAAATGTGTTGTCCACAATAGGATTAAACCAGGGAAGCAATGAACTCTCTCTCCTTGGGGATCTGTAAGGAAATCCCCCACCCTCAGCCATGCACTCGCACCCTGGGGCTCCCAGCACAGCCCCATAGATAAGAGGCTGCCTGGTCACTGCTCCCATGGAGTGATCGCCACCCCAAAGCCAGGAACAAGACGGGCCTGAGGTTTACTGGCTGCTTCCGTCTAGTGGTACCCATCGGGCAGGTGGCTGATGAAAGCAATCAGCACAGCCTTCTTCCCGCCGCCCTGCAAGCTAGGACTGATGGGCCAAGCCCTCTGAGGAGTGAAGCCAGGGTACAAGGGTGGGAGCTGGGCAGGAAAAAGAGCAGTGCCATGCCCCAAAAGAGAGGGCTGAAAGGGCTTTCAGGGAGAGAGGGGGCATCATGCAGGGACCCACCTTGGAGACAGGAGTCAGGACAAGAGAGCTGAGAGAGCTGGCCAATGGGAGGGAGGGGCAGTCAGGACCACTGGCTAACACTTCTCCATCACTTTCTTGCCTTCTCTGGAAATTAAGCCTCCTGGAGCCTCATTTCCCTGTGTGCGTGTGTGTACACATGTGCATGCGTGTGAGCATAAGTGTACATGCATGGGCATGTGCCATTAGATCTTGGCCTCTGAGGTCATGGAGTCAGCCTCCTTCTTTTCCAACATGGCCCAGGATGGGGCCCCCAGTAGAACTCAGAGCAAGACGGCCGCGCTGTCTGGGACTGACAGTTGGGTTATCCATTGCCTCGCCGGAAGAGTCAACCCACCTCTGCAGAATAACCTGCTTGTCAAGTGCCACTGACTGCCTGGTGACTCATGGACCAAAGCTCACCGTCTCCACCACCAACTCCTCCCCTGGCCCCAGAAGTAACCCCTCTGTGGAGATTTCCCCTGACGGACCATGCCAGGTCCTGTGGGATGGATGCATCCAGCACCCCGTGAGAAATTCCCCTGGGTGGGAGGGCCACCCTTGCTGTTGGAGGTCCACACCAGCCTCGGGACCTGTGTTGCAGGTGGGCCAAGAGGGGCCAGATCATCAAGGAAGCATCTGGAGAAGTGTATCGGACCACCGTGGACTACACATACTTCTCAGAGCCTGTCTCCTGTGAGGTGACCAATGCCCTGGGCAGCACCAACATCAGCCGCACAGTCGATGTCTACTGTGAGTGCAGCTGGTGGGGGCTCCCTGGGGAGCGGGTACTGGGCTGGTCTCTGCTCAGGGCCAGAGGGCCCGTTGCTGACCCATTGCACACAACATAACCAGGCCTCACAGGCTCCTGAGGCTGCACACCTTACAAAACTTCCTCGTGTGGTGTTTCGTGTCTTTCTGGACCCTCGTTACAACCTGGGGAGGCAGGAACTAGCACGTCCACCACCAAGATGAGGGGTGGAGGCCTGAGGTCACACAGCAAGTAAGTGGCAGAATGAGAATAGAGACCAGGCTCTGAGCGAATCCACTGCCCGATAGCCCTCGCTGCCTCCGGTTAGGGGCTGGCATACAACACCTTCCTCCCTGGTGGCCTGGTGGGGACCCACAGGGAGCTGGCCCATTGTTGATGGGCCCCTGGATGAGTTCACAGCACCAAGCATTAGCTTGTCTACTGCCCGTCACAGTTTTAAAAGCACTTTTACAAAGTTTCTTTATATCTGTCCCCTCCGCTCGCTCCCAACAGCCTCAACAGAAAGTGCCGTTACTCCCTTTTTACATGGAAGGCGTAATCCGGGTCTCCTGACCCCGAATTTTACGCTCTTCTGCTCCCTGAAAGCAGCTCTCTGCACACCCTCGGGTCCCCGCGCCTGAAATTCCACCGCTGCCCCGCTCTGGGGACCCAGGCTCGGTCTGCAGGAGGCTCCAGTTACGGGCAGCTTCGGGGGAAGGCTGGACGGAGCCTCACTAACGCTCACCGACACTCAGCAGGGGCGTGGGAACCAACCAAGGGCAGGTCTACTTCAGTGGGGCTGAAAAAGAGGCTGGGTGGGGCTGGAATAGAGGATAGCCTGAGAGCAGAGAGACCTGGCCTCCCCCACTCCTTGTCTCAGAGGCCCTCAGAGGGCCCGGGAGGGCTCAGGGAGCTGGCCAGGTGCACGGGGTAACTCGATTCCAGGTCACAAAGCTGAGGCCTCTAGGAGGAGGGTGGTTGACCTGAAGGCCAGCACATGAAGATCCCAAGGCCCAAGATTTCTGGGGCAGGAGGAAGGCCCCTCTGCCCACACAGTGGAGTGGGGGCTTCCTGGGACCAGGACAGAGGGATGGGGATGAGAAAGCCCTGGCGGCAAATCCAGGTGGAAATGGCACCAGGGCACCTTTTTCCTGAGGTTGTGCTGCCTATGTCTGCGGTGGGCCCAGGGGAGGCTGGGCTCCCGGGAAGGGAGTCTCTTTCTTACTGCCCGAATCCCACTCCAGACCCCAGGCCCAGCCCGGGCAGAGCACTGAAATGCAAAGGAATGGGCTGGAGTGGACTGAGGTGGCATAGGTACCAGCTGCCCCCTTCCTCCAAGCGTGGGAGGGTCCCCAGAGCTCCCAGCCCACCAGAGCCCTGTCTCCTCCTTCTTCCCATCACAGTTGGGCCCAGGATGACCACGGAGCCCCAGTCCCTGCTTGTGGATCTGGGCTCCGATGCTGTCTTCAGCTGCGCCTGGACAGGCAACCCATCTCTGACCATCGTCTGGATGAAGCGGGGCTCCGGTGTGGTAAGTCCGCACTCAGACTCCAAAGGGCCTCTGGCAGGGGTGGGGGGACCATGGGCCCGGAGTCGGGGGAACTGCCTTCCAGGGCCTGTCTCACTCTTAGATTGGAGGTATATCCTCCAGTGTGAGCTGAAGGAAGAAGGATCCCAAAAAGAGAAGAGGGAACCCCAGGTATCTGCATGTACCCCTTGGCCCTAACCACACCAGCCTTTGCAGCTTTGCCCCGTCAGGAGCCTGATGAGAAAAGCAAGGGGTCACCAATATGCCGAAAGTAATGAGCCACTGGAAAGGCTTTTCAACTCTCCCTAAATAGCTAAGTTACCCTTTAGCTCTTGGGTTAAGCTTTGCTTCCTGCTTGTGTTCCTCTTAGAATGTGTGTGTTCTTTAGTGTGCATGAGAGTTTGTCAGACATCCCTCCCCTCAGGAAGACTGGTGAGAGTCTCGAGCAGTACAGGACGGGGAGAGGCAGAAGGACTCTGACCCCTGTGAGGCCTACTCCGTGCCAGATGCTGCCCTGCCCTCTGAGTGTCACTACCCTGTTATTGGGACAAGGAAACAGCATCAGAGAAGATAGTAACTGCCCAAGGCTACCAGGTGGATGCTGCTGAAGGCAGGATCCAAACTCAGAGCTAGCTAATGCCAAAGTCTGCTTTCTTTTCATGATCCCAAACCACATCCCAGAGGGATCCTGAAAACGACTCGGAAAAGACAGGTCCAGGGACCCTCAGAGAAGTTCAGCTGTAGGATAATTTCACCCATGGCCAGACTGGTAGAGGTTGGTTGGCAGCCCCTCCCTGTATGAGAAAGCCTCAGGGGCCACAGCCAGGGAGTCCTCCTCCTCCTCCCATGCTCAACCCCCCAATACGCCCACCCCCTAGGGCTGCCGCTAGGATGTAGCATCTTTAGCTATAGAGAGTCCTCTGTGCTGTGGCCTCTCCCCCGACAGCTCACCAGGCTCAGTGTGTAATGAAACGTTCTGCCTCCTACCCCACCCCTGGTTTTTACTGAGACGCTAGAGACGTGTCACTCACCTACAGGCATGCCTCTCAGCCCTTCAGTTCTGAGGGACAGAGGGCCTGCCCCTAGTCTTCACGTCCCATCCTCCCTGATTCTCCTAGGTCCTGAGCAATGAAAAGACCCTCACCCTCAAAACCGTCCGCCAGGAGGATGCTGGGAAGTATGTGTGCCGAGCTGTGGTGCCCCGGGTGGGAGCCGGCGAGCGAGAGGTGACGCTGACTGTCAATGGTAAGTCCTCCACTCGTACCAGGGCAGCGCGGGGAGAGGCACCCAAGGCATCTTGGTCCCAGGCATTGCCCCAAAGGGGCTGTTGTTGTTTCTGGCCTTGCTACCACCTCCAACTATGGGTCCATGGCAACTTCATCCAGCTCCTCGAGTCCATGTCAGAGCCCAGCCCTGAGGAGAGGAAGGACCTGGCTAGTTTTCTGGTCACCTCCTTCTTCCTTTGTTACTTCTAAGGGGTCTCAGCCCTGAGAGTGGTCTCTGATGAATTTTATCCTGGGCAAGAAAAAAAGTCAGAGGGCCACTGGGCAGCCAGCATAGATCCCATAGCTACCTTTTGACCTTGACCTTGGCCCTGGTGGGGAATTTAAGGGAGCAGCTCTGTGACTCCTGGTCGGCCTTTTCCCATCGCATTAGAGCCGCTCAACCAGGAAGACCTGTCACCACCCCCAGGAGACCAAGTGTTCAGGGGGCCCCTTGAGGGCAGGGAATGTGTCTTACTCTGTATAAAAAAAAATTACACAGGAGAGTGTTTTCACATCTCTCCAAGAACACAGTGAGAGTTACTAGATGAGTGTTACATGAAACATTCAGAGGATGGGGCATCGGGCCAGGCCCGGATGATGGGATGTGTAAGGTCACAGAGAAGCAAGAAGCCTGGGGTACCAGGACAGAAATTCCCGTCTCTGCCGTGAAATGTGCCGGGCCGTGGCCGGCACCCCGGGCTGCTGAGCTGAGAGGGTGAGAAACGCTACAGCGAAGTCCCTCTGCCACTTCCAAACTTCACTCTGCTGGGTTTTCGGGTTCCCTTTTTGAGCCCCCTGCCCCCACACAGCCTTTCCCAGATCAAAGCCCCAAGGCTCTGAGCCCCAGCAGAAATCCAGCCCCACATTTGTAGGGCCTCTGGGTTTGTAGGGCCCGATCTGCCCCAGATCAGGGGCCCAGAGAAGGGCTGAGCTGAATTCTAGAAATTTGGCCTGCCGGCTTCCTCTGAACCCAGGAAGCCACCCACTGACGCCTCATCTACTCTCCTCCTTTGCTAGAAAACTAATACCAGCTTGGTGCTGCCTCAGCCACCCCTCTGTGCTGTCCCCAGTAACCAGCCCCTGCGTCTATTTCCTTCCCTCTCCCCCTCCCCAAGGGTTGAGGCAGCCCCAGAGGACAGGTGACTCTACCCAGGCCCGGAGAGCTCACAGGCCACCTGTCCTGGGCAGAACCCTGACTCAGGAGCCTCCCTGCCTTTCCCGGGTGTCCCCAGGACACCACCAATACCCTGGCACTGCAGGGCTAAAAATAACAGCATCTGATGGTGCCTCTGTATATCCATGGCAACACAGGCTGCAGCCTTCTCCTGCCGCTCGGGGTCTGACACTGGGCTCGAGCGCCAGGTCCTGGTGAAGTCAGCCGCCTCCCGGCCAGGAGAGGGCACTGGGCAGCCAGCTCTGTTCCCTGGCCCCATGACCAGCCGGGATGGGGACCCTCAGACTCACACGTGGCCTCCAGGGTCCCCAAGCCTGAAGCTTTTAAATGAGCATCCTCGTTTCTGGGGAAAACGGGGTGGATAAAGGAGGGACTGACATTCCGTTGTCTCTTTAGACATCCAGGCATTTCCCAACAGGGATTTAAAGTGGCTTCTTGAGGAGGGAATGCACACCGAGAGGGACATTTCTCTTGGATTGGACACCCAGCCTGGGCCCTGGCATCTACCCAGAGTTTAATCTGCACCCTCAGGGTCCATCCTTCTGGGCGGACCCTCCAATCCTTCCAGCACAAGCTCCCCTAGGTTGCCAGGAAGAGAAACGCCCAAGGGATTGGAGTGAAGAAGCAAGGAGTCTGTTCGTTTGTTTCTGCTGAACTAGGGTCCGCTCAGGCTGAGGCAGGGGGTGGATTGAGTGGCCAGGGAAAAGGAGCCTGCCACCCCACACGGGAGTGGAACTGTCTGTGCGGGCGTCTAGAGAACAGCTGGAGGGACAGCGAAGCCCTTCGGAGAGGGGCCTGGCCTGGGCTGAAGGGATCGGACATCGTGAAAGGACCCAGAATGAGATGGGGTTCTCAACAAACCAACCCAGCCGGCAGACAGCTGCTGGCTGCTGCCCACCGTGCAATAAACTGGCCCAGATCTCAGTGACGTGGCTCAAACCCGGCACCCGCAGGAAGGGGGAGGTACACATACCTCTGCTGCACTGGGACTCCTCAGTCCTGTCCACCTTTATCCTGATTTCTGCTTTCTTTTATGAAGCCCTTAAACATGTACGCATTTGCCTGATCGCTTTAGAACGCCTGAGAGCCCCCCAGGGAATCCTCGCTCCTGGGTAGTGGAGGAGAAAAGGTTTGATGGCATGGTCACTTTCAGCTCAGCGGCAAAACAAAGCCCTCCCAGTTCCTCGGACATCAAGCCCTCCCCGCGCTGGGCCGAGGGATTCTTGGAGCAAAGCAAGCCCACTCTTACAGCCTCCTGAGGGTGGAAGCCCTCCTCTGGAAGGTCCCCACATCTGCCCTACTCAGCTCCCAGCCATTTGCCATCCTCTACCTCTGTCTCCTGTACCTTTTTTCCCCTTGGCTGAGAGCTACTCATAGAAATGCAGATCTGTTTTAATTAAGGTGGCTAATAAACAGCAATTATGTTTGCAGCGATTTTTGTTTGGTTCCCAGCATAATTTTGCCTGTCGTCCAGATCCCGCCCTAGCTATAGCTCTCTTTCCTCTCCTTCCTGCAACCTAAGCCCCAACCTTCACCCCTGGGATTGGGAAGGGGGCACGAGGGTCTCCATCCCCACACCGCTCGCTTCAGCTGCCCAGCCCAGCCAGGAAGTTAGCTGAGCGAATGGCTGAACTCGCCGCTCCTCCATCCCCTTTCACTGCCAGGTGGGCATACACAGGCAAGATTTAGGTTAGATATAAGGCAGAACTGGACAAAGCACTGTTGGACTTCTGGTTCCAGGTGCACTCTCTAGGCCATCCGATGCAGTAAATGAGGCAGGTACTACTGGAGACATCCATAGACACGTCACACACACACTCGTACATGCACGCGCGCACGCACACAGACTGCATGGAATAAGGTCGGGGTCAGCTCCGGAGCCGTGGCTTCCCCGGGGCCGTCTGGGTGTGCACGTGGAGGCAGGCAAGGCAATGAACTCCAGGATCTCCCGAGACATATGTGAGATGAAGGCTATGAACATGCCCAGCGCATTTCACCTGTCCAGGGTGGGATCCCCCCTTGGAAGAAGAACATCACCATTTAGTTTTCTCTTCCTCCCCGTTAGCCCAGCCCTGCTGAGGACACCCGGTTTGTTAGGCAAGCGCGCCCTCTACTGCAGATCTGAGAAAATGTCTTGAAATGGAACAGCTGGCTAAGGCGGAGGTGACATTACTTAGCACCATACACCCGTCCTCCCCAACACCTCCCCGACTCCCTTCTCAGGTTTAGCGCCTCCTTCACAAAGCTTTCCCCATCGGCCAGGTAGGATTCTCGCTCCTCTGAAGTCGGTTAGCACTTCATCTGTGTGCCTCCTGTGCTGGGAACTCTCACCGCCTCCTGTTACGGTTCCGTATGTCTTCTGGGCATCCTGACATAGAAGTCTTCACTCCTGATCCCTGGAGAGCTTTATGACTGAATGCGCAATTTATCTTTGAGTCCCATGCCTTGCACTTTACCTTACACATACAGGCCCTCAGTAAATGTTTGCTGATGATTGAATTAATGAATAAACTTCTGAACCCACCCAATAGGGGCCCAGCCGGGCACCTGCCCTTCCCAAATCCCTGAAGTGATGCTGTCTCCCCAACAGGACCCCCCATCATCTCCAGCACCCAGACCCAGCATGCCCTCCACGGAGAGAAGGGCCAGATCAAGTGCTTCATCCGGAGCACGCCGCCACCGGACCGCATTGTGAGTGCTTGCAGGTGGGGAGGGGAGGGCAAGGGGCACGGTCATCTCGGCCCACAGCTGTGCCACCACAGGGCCAGTAGGTATACGCCTCTGAGCTTCCTTTCCCCAGTGGGGAAAATTAGACCCACCTTGTCTCTTTTGGAAAGGCATCGTGAAGACAATCACAGGCAGCCTCCTTTCTCAGAACAGGCTGAGCCCCCAGGGTTCATCGGCAGGTGTATTTAACTCCGCTCTGCTGGTCAGCCGTGAGCTAACATGAATGCTTCTGACCGAATTCTGCATCCTGGGAGCAGAGGGGCAAGTGAGGGCAGCAGGAGGAAAAGATAGACGGGGTACAAGGCCAGTCTTTGGCAAAATCCTACCCAGAATCCAGTTTATAGTTGGCAACTCCTTTCTGCGCATCCCTGAGTCCGCCTCTATGGGCCTCCGCTGCCTTGCCATCCATGGAGAGCCCTCCCCCATTTATCAAGTCTTCCCCTCTAAAAATAGCACTCTGCTCTCCCTCCCTTCCTCAAAACTCTCAGCCCCGGAATGCAGCGAAGGCAATGGGCAGAGTTTTCACACTTAGCCCTCCCCAGTGTCTGCATTTGTAAAAGCAAGGGCCTTCCATCCAAGTCCATCTGAGACTGGTGGAAGCCCAAGCATGAAAACAAAGAGAGGTGAGTGTTTTCTAGCATTACTGGGGGGCAGATATTATTTTTAGTAAGCCCCCATGCCTAGGAGAGTCCTGCCGGCAGACTGCCCGGCTGGCTTCACAGGGCAGGTCTACCCTCTCACAGTGCAGGGTGCCAGGGAGGGTGTGGGGGCACACGCTGAAAACCTGTGGGTGTGCATGCCGGGCTGAGACACTGAGGCTGAACACGCTAACCCCGTCATCCTGTACACTACGATGTTGTTACAGCATCGCCACTGCTACACACTTTCTCAGGCATTCAGTTCATTCGCTGTCAAAGAATCACACGAAAATTGCAAGAATTTACATGTAGAACTAATACCTATGCCTCCCCATTCACTTCACTCTTTAATTTTTTTTAATGATAAGTGCAACACATTGTAGAATATTCCATTCACTCTTGAGCATATTCATGC
Source organism: Equus quagga (assembly GCF_021613505.1). NCBI lineage: Eukaryota > Metazoa > Chordata > Mammalia > Perissodactyla > Equidae > Equus > Equus quagga. The sequence continues at coordinate 75,063,314 of NC_060280.1, read as the reverse complement.
AATCTTACTCTTCATAGATATCTAACTCCAGGCCAGTGGTTCTCAACCAGGGTGATTTTGCCCCCAGGGGCCATTTGGCGATGTGCGCAGACATTTTTGGTTGTTGCAACTGGAGGGATACTCTGGCATCTAGTGAGTCGAAGCCAAGGATGCTGCTAAACAACCTGCAGTGTTCAGGACAGCCCCCCAGCCAAGAATGATCCAGAACATCAAGTAGTGCCAAGTCTGAGAAACTACCTTCGGCTCACCGGTGCCCTCCAAGCACCTACCTACATTGCAACTCCTCACACACACTGTGAGCCTGGGTGTGTAAGGTGCTCACATGTTGAGGTGCTTACAGCACACGTGAAATGGCTCAGAGAAAAACGAAACTATCATCCTTATAACTAAGATAGATTAAGATTTTCACAAATACAACCCTCGGAACATACCTTTGTACAAACGGACAAAGTAACAAAACTAGACAGTCACTCTGGGGCTGGGCTTCAACCTCTGCCTGCCAGGTGGCAACACAGTGCCCAGGTGCCAGCACAGGCCAGCCCAGGGAGGGGCTCCCATCGCTGTCACAGAGTTCCCTGTTGGGCTGGAAAAATGTTCCAGTCAGAGCTACATAAGGCCACCTTGTCAATGGAAATACCCTCTGAAGTGGTCCAATCTGTGAGTGTGTGTATGTGTGTTTGTGGTGTGTGTGCATGTGTTATAATGTGTCTTTATGTGTGTACACAGTGTTGTGTATTGTGACGTGTGTGTGTACCTGTGCATACACATGCCGGTGCTGCGTGGCAGTGAGCATGAATGTGAGCCTGGCAGTGTCAGCCCTGGAGCCAGGGAGGCACCTGGTGTAGGTGGCTCTGGTGGGGGTCTCCTCCTAATTCTGCACACCTCGAACAGGCCTGGTCCTGGAAGGAGAATGTGCTGGAGTCAGGGACGTCTGGGCGCTACACGGTAGAGACGGTGAGCACCGAGGAGGGGGTCATCTCCACCCTGACCATCAGCAACATCGTGCGGGCTGACTTCCAGACCATCTACAACTGTACCGCCTGGAACAGCTTTGGCTCTGACACGGAGATCATCCGGCTCAAGGAGCAAGGTGGGGGCCGCCAGGGGACGAGGGGACCAGCAGGCCCTCTCCCGCCTAGGGCAGGGCCCCAGGCAAGGTCTTCCAGGGTCAGGAGGGGACGGAGTGCCTAGTCAAGGCTACAGGCAGGTTGGGGCCCGAGGACAAGTCACAGCACTCCACCTAACTTGCCACACAGCCTTGGGCAGGTCCACGGACCTTCTGTGCCCAGTTCCTCCCAGGATAAGGGGCACTAGCCTGCACCAGGAAATGAGAAGGGAAGAAAACTGCTCAGGGTGGTGGCCCTTCAGGGTGATGTTTCAGGGAAAGGTGACCACAAGAGCCAGCCCAGCTAATCCTCCAACAGCTTCTAAAGTCCCCGGCTTCTGTGCACTCAGCATTTCCCTAGTGTCCTTAGGGGTGTGTGATCTGCTGAGTGTCCTCAACGGGAGACACCAGGATGGGCGTGCGAGGACCCTGGCCCAGCCAGTTAAGACAACAAGCCAGTCCAGCTACCAAAAGTCCCTGGAGGGTGCCCATGCTGAGCTACGAGGTAGGGCTTGAGCTGTCCCAACCCCTGGTGTGTGGGGGATGGGCTCAGACCGTCTACAGTTTCCCAGGGGACGTAGGAGACACATGGACCACTGTGCTCTGAGGGAAACACCAGTCAGAAGGGCAGTGCTGGGCGGAAGGGTCAGAGCTGCTGGGCGGGTGAGAGGGAGGAGGAGGGAAGTGGAGGGTTCACCCCACTGTGACCCCTTGTGCAGACCGTCAGCTCCTAGTCAGGGAGATGCTAAGAACTCCAGTCTCTGCTTGAAGGTCTCAACAGAGACCAGAGGGTGGGGAGTCTTGGAGGGGCATAGGGGTGGATCAGAGAAGATCAGCAGACAGCCGGCAGCCCACTGGGTCCTGAGATGGGCTGCAGGTCTTATCCTTTTCGCCAGCAGGAGTCAGTCCATGGTGGACAGGGCAGTCCAGGGGGCCTTGGCCCTGGCAGTCTCTGGCACCCTCCAAGATGAAGGCCCACCCCCAGGCTGTGAGGCCCTGGCCAGAGATTCTAGGTCAAGCAGGTGGTCTCAGCTGGGCCCTCAGGCCTCAGGGCCACCCTGTGGATCCCAACACCTCTTCCCTAATAGGTGCTGCTTTGCATAATGCTTTGCACATAATTTGCATAATGTCATCCACACATCATCCCAAACCTTCCCAGTCACCTGTTGCTTACCCTCCATGTCTTCCCCTCAGTGCCCCCACCCACTGTGCCCTCCCCGTGGTGTTCTCACCCCAACCTCCCCAGACCCCCAGCTTTGACTTCTCTCTCTGGTCCCTACCCCCCTGGGGTCTCTAAGTCAGTCTGAACGAACTGCCAAGTTCAGTTTGGCTAGCCTGCATCTGTTGGGTGGTCCCAGAGACATGATGGAGGAGGGAGCCCCCTCACCCCAGCCCCCTCCAGAGGGCCGGCCCCCAGGCACACCCCACCCTGGCCGGCCAGGCCCTGGCTGTGGACGCTTGCTTTATTTCCAAACAGGTTCGGAAATGAAGTCGGGAGCCGGGCTGGAAGCAGGTACGAAGGAGACATGAGAACTCCCCGGGATGGGGGGAAGGGACCTCTGGGCTAGTGGGGGAGGGAACCCAAAAGGGGGTAGGGAGGCCTGTGCAGGCCGCTAACTTCTCTGCCCTCCCCCTGTCTCGAGAGTTTAGCGCAGTCAGAGCAGCAGGGAGAGGAGTTCCCAGCCAACGTGGGTCTAGGGACCCCAGAGACCTGTCTCCTATGTCGCTGCCGCCAGAGCCCCCAAGCTCCTTGCAGCCCAGGACACTGGTCCTGCTCCTCCTGCTCCGTCCGTCCCTCCCCTTCCCTTAGGAGCCCTGGCTTCTCCCGTCGGGAATCAGCTCGTGCTTGCCTGGCCCCCTTCTATTTCCAGTCTCTCCCTGACTCTCCCTGCTTCTCAACATCATCACCAGCTTGGCCATCGCTTCCCAGGATGCCAGGCCTCCCAGCCTGTGCTGTGGCCTGCGTAACCTATGCTAATCCACGCTTTCTCACTCGCTGCCTCCCCCGGCTCCTGCTGCTCCCCATGGAACTGTCATCTCACTGTCAGGCCGAGGCAAGGCTGTTGGGCAGTGCCTCCCTCTGCAGGCACCTGGCAGCAAAGTGGTCATTAGGCTCCCTGGGATGAGTTGCTCTGTCTTGAGACGCTACAGGAGACGATTGCCCCATCTGCCAAGGAGAAACCCAGAAAAGAGAATCAGGACATTGCAAGCCAGACTCCACAGGGCTGACAAAGGCCTTGCGGAAGATGTGGGGGTCTTCTGCCCTAGCTCTCCCAGCACACTGCCCTGGAAGGAGCTAGGCCCAGCCGGTCAGCTCCTTCAGCAAGCTCCTTGTGGGCCCCACACGGGCCCTCCCCAGTAGAAGCAAGCTCAGAGGCAACACAGTTGTCTGCCTGCTGCTGCACTCTCCCTGAGCCCCTCAGAGCCCCTTCTGGTGCTGGGGCAGTGCCTTCTTCCCACCTCCCTCTCACATGTGTCTGTTCACACTCATCAGAGCTCCCCAGCACCTTCCTTTGTGACTGAGACTCCTCGTGCCCTGTCCCCCGCCCAGTCCTTCTCCAGGGGACTTGGAGGGTGTTCTGTCCAGAGACATCCAGCCTCGCCTCTCCTCTCTGTGTCCCTCTCCCCTGGCCCTCCCCTCCCTGTGTCTGCTTGCCTCCCCCTCCCTCCACCACTGGTCCTCCCACCCTCTCCTCCACCACCTGTCCCCCTTGAGCTGACCTCTGCTGGACTCTGCCAGTGCCTGCCCAGCCCCCAAGGCATTCCCCAGGAGGCCCATGTGCAGTGATCTGGCCCCAGCTTGGCAAGGGCTACACCCGAGGGAACTGGGTGAGGTCCTGGGGAGAGAGTGAGCTGCCCCGGGTCCTTCATCAGCTGTGCTTGCTTCTCTCCCACAGAGTCTGTGCCGATGGCCGTCATCATCGGGGTGGCTGTAGGAGCTGGTGTGGCCTTCCTCGTCCTTATGGCAACCATCGTGGCCTTCTGCTGTGCTCGCTCCCAGAGAAGTACGGGAGGGAGACCCGGGATCTCAGGGAGGGGGACAGAGAAAAGGGCCAGGCTCAGACTGCCCCAGAGAGCAAGTAAGCAGGAGTGCAATGAGAGGGGGCCTTACAGTGCTGTGAGCCGCTGGGGCAGGGACAGTCCGACACATCCTATTTGTGCGTGGCTTCGTGTGGTGGCCAGCACACAGTGGGCACTCAGCTGATGCTGAGCTGGACTAAGTGAACTTCAACCAACAGGGCAGTCAGCCAGCACTTGAGATTGACCACGTGTAGCACTCTTGATGGGAACTGTACAGAAATCTGGGGTGGAGTGGGGGAAAGAGGTGGTTTGATCCTTATTCTCCAAGATCTGCTAGTCTAACCGGAAAAGCAGGACACCCACACATGGTGGGGGTGGGGAAGCATTCAAGGAATTGCTTTGTGTAGACTTTTAAAGGTCTTTAGTCGTTAGCAATAAAATTCTGGTGTTTATGCACTCTTGAAGAATTGCGTGTGCCTGGAGTTTCCATCCTGGGAATGGCCCTGATGTTAGGTGTGATAGACTGATGCATGGAACTGTAAAATGGGAAGGCAGAGTAGAGGTGAAAACAATGGAGACACAGTCTTCTAGTCCAACCTTTTCTGCCACTGGACCTTGGGCAAGCCACTCTATTGCAGGCCTCAGCTTCTTCATGTGTAATAGTAAGGGGTTGGATGAGGTGACTTTTATGACCCCACTGGCTCAAACATCCAACATTCTATGAGCATAAGTAACAAGATGAATAATCAGGGTAAACCTGCTCCCTCCACCACTTGGCAGCCTTCCCGTATTGGAAGAAAGCTGAGTGTTCCCCTTGCGTTTCCTCCACTCCAAGCTAAGCAGCCTTGGCTCCCTTGACTGCCCCCAGAGAATGTGGTCTCAGGACCTCCCTCACTGCCCTCTCAGTGGAAATTACAGGAGAGCATATTTAGGTAAGAATTTTCTAACAGAGCTCTCCAACTATAAATCGGCTGTCTCCTCTAGAAATTGTGAAGTCTCCATTGTGGAAGCATTGATGCAGGAGCTGGACCACCAAGTGTCAGGGATGTTTCTGTTTTGGGTGGGAGGCTGACCATTAAGGTCCTTTCTAACAGCAAGATTTGTGATTCTCTGAATGGAGAGATCATAGCCAGGTGGAGGAGGTCAGAAAAGACTTCTAGAAGGAGGTGAGAATTTAGTAGGATGAAAAGGACCTAGCTCTGTAAGGGGGATGAATGGTTGAGGACAGCTTCTCAAGGCACGGGAGCAGCAGTGACAGGCTGAGGCGCATGCAGCCAGGAGCCAGTGGAGAAAGAGCTCTGAGGCCCCAACAGCCCATAGCACGTCCACACAGGTGTTCTCTTGGCAGGAGGCCATGAAGCTGCTGAGATCAGGCACTGAAGGGTAAACTCGGGGTGGCGGCGGCAGCCAGGGCTTGACATCTCAGGCCCTAATGCCTGAGGATGAGAACTGAATCTGTCGTCCACACTTTCCTATCTTACGTCCAGATCTCAAAGGTGTTGTGTCAGCCAAGAATGATATCCGAGTGGAGATTGTCCACAAGGAGCCTGCCTCTGGTCGGGAGACTGAGGAACACCCCACCATCAAGCAGCTGATGGTGAGAGTGCCGTCTTATCCCCACCCCACCCCAACCTCTGTGCCCTGAAGGTCCTGGGACTGGAGCCTTCCTGATGCCCTAGGTGCTCCCGAGAAGCAGAGCTTCAACAAGATGCGCCCTCACCCCCATAATAGGCCAGGCACGTCCTCTCAGCCAACAGGGATTTATTGTGTGTCTACTGTACTGCACTTGGTGTTCTAGGAGACTCAGAGACATCCAAGATGCAGTCCCTGCTCTCAAAGAACCTGGCTGTTCAGTAGGAAGAGAAGACAGACGCATAAATTGCCGTAATCTGTTGTCACGTAGCAATTCTACACACAGACACACGTCAATATTACAGATGTTCAGTGCGTACCCTGCCCCACCCCACCCCAAGAACGGTCTGCAAACAGCATGGATTCCTCTTTGGGAAGTGGATCGCTTCCCAGAAATAAACTCATAACTTCTCCAGCAACCCCACCCTGCCCCTCCTCTTCCTGATCCACACTGGATGGACTGTAATGTAGCCAGCTGTCCAAGCAGAAACCAGAACACTGTGCTACAACATTCTAGTGCCTGCTATGCCATGGTTGTCATATGTTGGAGAAACAGCAGCAAGCAAGGGATAACGAGCATGGACTTCTCTGTGCCTCAGTCTCCTCATCTCTGAGATGGGGATGAAACTAAGAGTACACAAGGCCTTGGGGGGATAAATGGGTAATGCCTACAGAGCCCCGAGCCCATGGAACACAGTGAGTGCTCCAGAAAGGTTACCCGTTTGCATTGCTCTGCAGTCACCTCTTTCCTGATCCGTCTCCACTAGATGGTGAGCAAGCTGCCTCGTTCACCCTGTGTCTCCGCGCCTTACACTGTCCCTGGTGGATGCTCACCAATGTTTATTGAACTGAACTCAGTTTCCTCTGCCGCTCTTTTTCTATCCAATTGATTTTCAGGTCCTGTCAATTCCACTTCAAGAAGTTTCTCACGTTTGTGCCCTTACCTCTACTCCACTGTTACACTTCAGTTCCGGCCTCATCCTTGCTGCCCCGACTCTTACAGCAGCCTCCTAAGTGGTCTTACCATCCTAGTCTTTGACCACTTCACTCAGTCCCCCTCCGGAGTCGCACAAAAAGGATCCTTCAAAAATGCAAATATGATCCTCTTTCTGTGCTACTTAAAATGCCTCGTGGCCAAGTGGTTACGTTCTCACGCTCCGTTGCGGTGGCCCCGGGTCTCGCTGGTTCAGATCCTGGGTGTGGACATGGCACCACTTGTCAGGCCACGCTGAGGCAGCATCCCACATACCACAACTGGAAGGACCCACAACCAAAAAAATATACAACTATGTACTGGGGGTGGGGGGGGGGGGGAGAAAAAGCAGGAAGAAATGCTCCTCTTTTATAGTGCATTGCTCTAATGACCTGTCAGCCTCCCCAGTTAGCCCAGAGGTCCTGTTCCTGCATCTACACGTGTCTGCTTCCCTGGGCTAATAAAGTGCCCAGCACAGTAGAGTGTTTGGTCTTACAAGGGAGGAGACCACAGCCTAGCCCTGAGAAGGAATGGACATCTCTGTAGATGAGCTTTTTGCGATGAGGAGGCACCCAGGCCAGTCCTTCGTCCCAGATGAGACCTTGAAGTCCCTCCCAATGGAACATTCTGATTGCCTCAGACTGTCTCCACTCACCCCCCCACCCCCACCCCAGCCCCATCCAAACCCTCAGGAAAGAGGGGAGGTCACTCAGTAGTCAATTAAGAACAGTGGGCCAAACACATCTCCAGCAGAGGGACCTGCTGAGGGCTCTGTGGCCAAGCCTCCCCTTGGGGAGGTCTTCAGTCCCCCACTCCCTTCAGCCCCTTGCCCCAGACGGCCCTCACCTCAGGGAGAGGCAGGCTTAGAAGTTGAATCTGATGGAAAAGAACTCCAATCCAGATAGAGCCAGAGCTTTTACTGGAAAATGAAAAAAGCAGCAGTAGTGAGGAGGTAACAGTGTGGGAGCACTGGCTGGTTCCCTGGGGCTCCAGAGAGACCAGGAAAGTGAGTCACAGGGAGAAGAAACACCCCAGCTCAGAGGGTGGGTGGGAACGTGGCCTAGATGGAGTTATGTGCAGAAGCGATCCCGGGAAGCGCCTGACGTGCCACAGGGTACCGTCACTGTGGTCATTCAGATTAACCTACCCGCTGCGTGCTGAGCGTGCTTCATTTTTCACCTTCGGTCTAATTATTATCTTAATTTTCAGTAATTCAGAGCTCTGACACTTGATTCATTTGTCCAACATAAATATAACATTTGTGACAGCCCTACTTGTATATCAGGCCCTGAGCTGGGCACCAGTGAATCCGAGAATTAATAAAACACAAATATGGTTCCATTCCAGAAGCATTTTGGTTCATGACCTCAAAACACAAGGCACAGTTCCAAGTGTGCTGGGGACTGAAAGAGAAACAAATGATCCTTGCCCTCGGGCTTTTTGGCCTCTGTTAAGGAAGATAACTTTTAGTACATCTATGTCATCCCTCTGAATAACAGGTGTAGCATCTCACGGGTTGTGATTCCTTTTTAAGGCTTAGTTAAGCCTAACACTGCCCTGCTGGGGCCCCACCCTGTGCCCTGTGGTCTAGGTGCTATAATTATTTAACTACAGGGCCTGCTCCCTATGGGCACAGCTGTGTCTTAATCTGTGTATGCCTGACCCTTGGCACAGTGAGGGACCTGAAATTCAGTAAATGCTCAGTGAATTGGATTGAATCAGCCAGGTGAGATCTCTGGAGGTGATACTCTAGCCCAAGGGAAGAAAGTGTGGTCTTGGCGACCTGCCCCAGGGGTCCAGGAACTCTCCTGACTCCTTCACCTGCCTCCCCTGGGCCAGAAGTGAGAGGTGGGGGGAGCGGAGGCAGAGATGGCAAGCCTCTTTTGAGTTCATTTTGCCATCCTTTCCTTGGGGAAGTGGATGTTTAGCCCACCTCCTATCCACTGAGCAGCCATTTTTGGGTTGCAGATGGACCGGGGAGAATTCCAACAAGACTCAGTGCTGAAGCAGCTGGAGGTCCTCAAAGAGGAGGAGAAGGAGTTTCAGAACCTGAAGGTAAGAACAGCCGCAGGGTATGAGATGAGAATCTGGTCTTCAGCTCTGAGGACCAAGACTCAGAGCCAGACAAATGCTGGCAGCAAGCCAAAAAGAAAGGCCAGAGGCCACTTTGGGGACAGGCGCTGTCCTCTCCCTAAGGTGGGACACTCCCCTGCCGAAGGCACTGCCCTCTCACCCCCACACTAAGGAGTGAGAGAGGGCAGGTGGAGGGCCGGCACTTCTCTCCTCCTACAGCCTCCTCACAAATCAATTTTAAAATTGTTTCCATGTTCTGGACAAAAACAGAAAACAATTGGAGCCTGGCTCTCCAGTGACTTCGCACTGCCCTTACATGAAGAAACATGCCCAGTGGCGAGCCCCCGTTTCCCTCCCTTCAGCACCTGCTCGCCTTGCTGCCACCTCAACACCTGCCAGCCCTCTCTCCTCAGTGTCCCCACCAGCCCCACCCCATTTCTCCCCAGCTGTCTGTGCTCATCCCTTCCTGTGTGAGGCAGGCCTGGCTCAGCCTAGGAAGCCCCAGCCGGCTCAGAGCAGGCTCCGTCTGCCAGTGACCCTGCTCTTACTCTTGCTCCCAGGACCCCACCAATGGCTACTACAGTGTCAACACCTTCAAAGAGCACCACTCGACCCCCACCATCTCGCTCTCCAGCTGTCAGCCGGACCTCCGTCCCGCAGGCAAGCAGCGGGTGCCCACAGGCATGTCCTTCACCAACATCTACAGCACCCTGAGTGGCCAAGGCCGCCTCTACGACTACGGGCAGAGGTTCGTGCTGGGCATGGGCAGTTCGTCCATCGAGCTCTGCGAGCGGGAGTTCCAGAGAGGCTCCCTCAGCGACAGCAGCTCCTTCCTGGACACGCAGTGCGACAGCAGCGTCAGCAGCAGCGGCAAGCAGGATGGCTACGTGCAGTTCGACAAGGCCAGCAAGGCTTCCGCCTCCTCTTCCCACCACTCCCAGTCCTCTTCCCAGAACTCCGACCCCAGCCGGCCCCTGCAGCGGCGGATGCAGACTCACGTCTAAGGATCCCCAACTGTGGGTGGGGAGGGCCGCGGAGAGGTGCATTCTGGCTCTCCAGAGACGATGGATACTTTGCAGAGGACCCCAGAACCGGCCGCCTCCAGGACAGCCCCTGAGCGCCTCTGCTACCACCCTCCTCCGAAGCCCTGATCAAGCACAAATGTGGGTCCCCAGCTGCAGTGTGCCAGAGGCGTGCGGGTGGGGAAGTGGTCAGAGGATGCAGCTGAGCACACTGTGCTCTGTGCTGGACCTGCCAGCCGCAGCCCTTTCCTGGAGGCCCCTCCACTCCCTGCTCCTCCCACAGGCGCCAGAGGCAGCTCTCACTTCGCTTTAATGAAACTGCCATCCACTCTCCAGTCTCCCCGTGAGCTCTGCCCTCGGCTGCCCATAAGCCCTACCCCTGTGCCTGTGCTCCTGTACGACCCTGGGGAGAAGGGGGTGAAGCTGCCCCAGAGACCCCAGCACCCCCCACTGCTCAGCACCCAGACCCTGGAGGCTGAGAAGCCAGAAACAGCCCTGGCCAAAGGAGTGTCCCTCCCCGCCCTGGCCAGGAGCCCACCCCTAACTTGTTTGGTGTTTTGTGTCCATACCCTTGCAGTTCTGTCCTTGGACTGGATGCCACTGAACTCTGAGGAGGGACTGGCCCAATCAGAGACTGGTGCACTGGGAGGGGAGGGAGCGGAAGGAGGGAAGGCATGAGCATTTGGGGAACCCCTCACCCTTAGCAGGCTGTGGGATTCAGAGCCTCCCCTGCCCCCCCACCCTCGCGCTGCTCTGTGTACCTCCTTCCTCCCCCACAGCACAATCAGAGCGAATACAAGGAGTGTGGGAGCTTCTCTGGTCAGGGTCCTTTAAACAGTCCTAGAGAGTGTTTCCTAAGAGCTGGAGGGTTGATGAATCTTCAGGGGCCTTGATTCACACGAGGAACAATGGTCCTATCTTCAGGAAGACTCCATGGGTAAGAAAGAAAGTGTATCTACACCTCACCCCTCCTGCTCACCACCTGAGAATAAATGTTAGGGCCATCACTCCACAAATCCGTTCTGTCCTTCTGTTCCTGCAGAGCCACGGGAAGAACCCAAGAGCCCAGAGTAGGCTTTGGGAACCCAAGGTTCTTTGCCTTCTTTATTCAATTTTCCTAGATAATGAAGGCAGTTGATAGCTCTGGTTGTGGTGACAACAGCACCTACAGACAGATGCCTCACCTTGTGGTTGTGTACAACCCAGAGGGCGTGCAAAAGCAGGACTCACCAACCACCCGACTCAGCTGAATACAGCTCAGCGGCAAAGTGGTCATGCTGCACACTGGAGGGGTCATTCCAGGCCTTGCTCTCAGCAATATTCTGCAAGGGAAGCTCCCTGCATTAGGGCTTCAGGGAAGGAGGCCCTCTTCAAAGAGCCTGTGCCACCAAGCACCCTAACACTCTACTATGAGACTCAGTAATGTTCTACAAATGGCCTTGTTTGCATGACAAGCTTGATGGAGTGATGGCAGATCAGATGGGAAGAATAAATCGGGGCAAGTTAGAATGCTAGTTCAGGGAACAGAATTCAAATGGAACTTTGGAGAACCCAAACTGTCCCTAAGGTTGGAGGTTCCTCCTAAGTTTTAGGCCCTTCTTCTCCAACCTTTCCCAGTAGTCCTACCTGTCATGGGAACCTTCATCTCTAAACTCTGTGCTTCCTTCCATACATCGATTCCTTGGATGGCCCCAACCATAGATTCTGTACGTAGCTTTCATAGTGCCTCCACTCAGGCAACTGTTCGGCTTCCACCATGCTTCCTATTGCTTCAAAGCTCCCAAGTTCCCTAGCTCCCAAGGTGGTCTTCCCTACGTCAGTGGTTGGGGGAGATTTACTTCCTAATCCTTACCACAGCCTGCCTGCCTTGCCTCTTGCCCCCTGCCCCCTGCCCCCTACACACATACACAGCTCTCATAATAGGGTAGAGGTGCCCATCTTTTCCTCTCATAATAGGGTGGAGTTGCCCATCCTTTCCTGGAACCCAAGGTTATCACACAGAATAACCAGAAGAAAAGGGAAGAAATCCGTTTCCCATGGAGCAGAATGGCCTCTTCTCCCCTCTGAGCTTTGGGCCTCCCCCCTGCCTAGGGGAAGAACGTGGACTATCAGGAAGATGAGCAGAGAGCACAGGGGCTGCACAGTCCAGGCTCAGACATGCAGTGCCCAACCCCCTGAGCTGTCTCCAAGGTACAAATACAGCAAAGAGATGCTGAAGGGACAGGAGGTCATAAGTGAGGCCTGGGCAAAAGACAAGAACATGGAGGGGAAAATCAGTAGCATCTGGGGGCTTCTGGAACATTGAGCACTGAGAAGGAGCCCAGACTGAGCTATGTGCATCCCTCAGTGTCTCCAGCCCTATTTACTTCTCACAAAGGAGTGAGGGTGCAAAAGAGCTGAGAAAGGGAGGTGTGAAAAAAAATTGAAGGCAGCGGGGAGCCTTGAATTCCACTGTAGGTGATCGCAGATTAACTGAAATGAATGCTTTACATTTATAATCTTATTTAATCCTCACAGTTTTACAAACTATCACCATTTTATAGATGAGGGATTGAGGCTGAAAAGAAGCCAAAAGACATGCATGCCCAAGGTCACAGAGCTAAAAAGTGGCAAACGTGAGATTTAAACACACGTGATTTCCTTGGTAAAATGTTTCCAGCCTACAGTGCAAACTCAAGGCCACTTTCATCCTAGAATATGATGAAAATGGCCAACAGCAAAGGCCATCTGCTAACACCCACTCTGGGGGAGGCCAAGCAAGGACAGCTCCATTAGGAAGGCGGGACTGGCATCCTCCACCTCAAGTCCCCAGATGACCTGGACAGACCACAACTCCCTGGGAGACAAAGCTGTTCTGTGTATCAAATCACCCCCACCCCTACCAAGGCCAGTATCCAGTTTTCTGATAGCTTTAAAATCCATTATTGGCTCCGAGTCACTGGATGGGAGCCCAGTTTCTGACTCTCAGGCTCGTTATCAGTCTGGAAAGGCCAGGGTTATTTCCACCACTTCTTCAACTTTCACGGAATAGGAAGCGCTCCCACAGGAAGAGCCAGAATACCACATGAAGTCTGTCCCTGATGGAGCCTACTGAACCACGGGCCATCCAGGCACAGGCCTTGAAGCTGCCTTTGACTCTCTGGAGTGGAAAGGACCGGGGCAGATGAAAATAACTATGATGCAGTCCTTAGGAGATTTCTTAGAACAGGAGAAAAGGAAACAACAGGACTTCCGTCTCTCACTTCCTGTATGGGAAGGCACATACTCGGGGTAGGGTGTATGCTCTTACGGAATCAGAATTGAAATCCCAGGGAACACACTCCACAAGTTCAATTAGCTCTTCCCAGGTATCGTGTGCGGCTCATAACGGCACCAGAAAAAAAGACAGAGGGGAGTCCTGCAATTAGTTTCCTCTCTAGGAAGTTTCCCTATAAAATAAACTCTTTATTAAAATAAAAGTATAAATATTTAAATAAAAACTATCTTAATTTGCATAAAGATTTTTACTTTAAAATACCACTTGGTGTGCCTATTTAAAGAAACGTAAACATTTAGACATAAACCAATGACATCTCAACTAAATCTTGAATTTTACTTCCCCTTTAAGAAAGTCTTTTAGAAGTCTCTCACTAAGTTATTTTTAGGAGATGTAACCACATACCAGCCATTTGCAGCTTCAGCATCAAAACTACCAGCAATCTTTGAGAATCACTGATAAAGAGTGCTCACTCTGATAGTTACTTGTCATTTTCAGTAAGACTCCGATCATCTTTTCCCCCACCCCCTATGTTTCAATCTTCCCAATTAGGTCATAAACCGGAAAAAATGAGAAAATTTCAAGCTACTCTTCTTTAAAAATAAGGATTTGTTTTCCTGAATGAATACAATTTTGTGGCAGGGAGAGGAGGAACCGCCGTTCTTTCCCTCTCGATTCTTCCTGCATCCATCTCCTCTCCTCTCTGCCGGCTGGGTTTCTGACACACAGTGAACGCTTCCATTACTACAGGCCTGATAGTTTTACTCCTACCACAGCCCTCATCTTTAAAAGGCGTTTTGTGAACACACACCATTCACAAGACGCACCACTGAACTGTGGTCTACATCCCCGGTGCCAATCTCCACCTGCCACTCCATGTTCCCAAAGCTGCTCTCTGGGACAGTACTCAGCCCACCCATGGGGCTGGGACATCCTCAACCCCTGGGCCAAAAGCTTCCCTTGGGCTCACTGATCAGCGAGCCCCAGCCACACAAAGGCGTCTGCTTCCGCTGCTTCTTGACCTCATGACCCTTGGAAATATCTTGGAATGCCATGAGAACATTCAAATAATGCTCCTTTATAGCCATCTTCTTTGTGATGAATCTAAAGTACTAACGTTCAGAGAGCCAGCCCCATGGCTGAGGGGTTAAGTTCACGCGCTCTGCTTCAGCAGCCTGGGGTTCGCCAGTTCAGATCCTGGGCACAGACTTATGCACCGCTCACCAAGCCATGCTGTGGCAGCATCCCACATAGAAGAAGTAGAATGACCTACAACTAAGATACATAACTATGTACTGGGGCTTTGGGGAGGGGAAAACAAAAGAGGAAGATTGGCAAGAGATGTTAGCTCAGGGTCAATCTTCCCCACCAAAAAAAGCGCATACTTTAAAGTATTAATGTTCAAAGACAAGGTAAGTGAAGTTTCAGAAAACCGGTCTTTGGGAGAACTGGAGTCTTACTAGGTGGAGCTTTGCTGAAATCTATTCCCAATTATACAAGAGGAAAAGTGCCACTCAGGATACGAACCAAACAAAGGACTCATCCCCCTGACGGTCACCCTCACTTAGGAAAACATGCTCAGGTGGACTAAGTTTAAGACACCACCTTCACCAACTTTGTAAGGAAATTAAAGGGCCAGAGACTAGAAAATATATTTGTGACACTAATGGGCATGGCACTGGTAAGAAATACTGAATGAAGAAGGCAGTGGAGATAAAGTGATATAGATAGGGATTCAGGACTTCTACAGCAGAATTTTCAGATTAGAAGCTCCTATCTGACTTTTAGAAGTTTCTCCAGCTCTCCTCACAGGCAGGGCTGCACCCGTGGAACACAGATCTTGAGAAAAAAAGCACAGAACTAGAGAGAATCTCCCTACCAGACTCTAACTCGTACTCTGGTGATTTTTCCCTCTGGAGAGAAACACACTTGTAAGCAAGTGAAGACATTCCTTAAGTGTTAAAGTTGGTGATACACGTAGATAGTGTTTTAGGAAGCCTCAGAATGATAGACGGTTCTGGAATAGCTTAGTTCAACAAAGTAATTCCAACTTTGATACCCTAGGGTGATCTCAACATCTGAGCCTTCTTTCATTCCCTCCACCCAGCTCCACCCTCCCAGTCTTAGAAGATTCTTGAGAAGCAGCTGTGCCGCTGTAGAGGGGTGGGTATACTTTAAATTGTTGAGTTTTCCCTGGGTATCTGAAATCTGCCTTCCAAAGTTCATTTTTTCCCTAAAACTTTCGTCAGATGCTCTGTGCTAACCTTCCTAAACAGGCTGTGGTTTCTCCCACCTGCTCCCAGCTCTCTGCAATCCCTTTACGTGAAGAGGAGGAGCCTTCCAAGATATTTGGGTTCCCCCCAAACCTGACGTCTAACGACACTCGAGCTTCATCTCCCCACCTCATTTCTCAGGCACGGGATCCCCAAGATCCCAATGAGAGAGGTAAACTTGTTGAGAAAGAACTGGAGGGGAAAACAGGCTATAACTACAGATACACACACACATATCCCTCCTTAAACTTTTAAGTTGCAAAGATTTCCTGGAATCACGTCTGGTACAGAATCATGGGAATGCTCAAAACGAACAAATAGTTTTCTGAATCTATAATTAAGACATCAGAAAGGTCAGAGGGGAGCTAACAAACTCTCCTCTACAGCTCTGAGGAGGTACTTCTCAACCCCAGTTTTGGAACCCACTGTGGTATGCTGTGTGCCATCAAAACAGCTAATGTACCCAAGATACCACTTTCTCCAAAAACCCCTGAAGGCCTCTAACTTCAACTTGAAAACCACTGCCAGAGTGCAATCTGAATTCACTGTTCATTCTTTGACGATGCAAAGCTCGCGTCTGAGTCATTTTCCTGATGTCTTACCTTCCCCTACTTAGCTTGTGGTCGATTTGAACAGACTTTTCTGTAATCAGCCATGTTAACTCAGGACCTGGGTAAATATCTGGCCCTCCAGATGTACTTCACCTGTTTCATACACTTTCCGGTGTTTTCCATTATGCAAGGCAGCTTTCCAATCTAATATTTATATCATACTTTACAGTCTACACAATGTTTTTACAACCATATTCCCATTAGATCCGTAAAACCTCACTGGGAGCTAGGCATGCATAATCACTCTTTTACAGACGGAGGAGCAGAGGTTTACTCGGCTAATTACGGAACAGAGCAAGGAGGAGAACCCCCCCATCCAACCGACCACATTTCGTGTGCACTAACACGTTGCTGCCGCACAGACAGGACCGCTTCCAAGCTCAAACCTTTCGTAGGCTAGAGAGTCTCTGGGGAAGCCAACTGAATGTACTTCGGTCCTGGGAAAGGGTAAATAAAAACCCGAAGTCCAAAATTAAGGCACACCATGTGATGTGAATAGAGAATATCATTTAAATATCTTCCTGGGCTAGATAAAAGACCTCGACTCTGTCTTGCCCAGCTAGGTGGTCGACTGGGAGTCCCTTCACTTCTCCGGGCCTCGGTTTCCCCTCTGCGGAGGAGGGCTGGGCTTCCAAAGTCTACACACGATGGGGCAGATCTCGACCGCTCCCTTGCAGAAGTCTTTCACCCCAGCCTGAGCGACGCAGTCAATGTCGGTCACGCGGAGGAGGCGTAGAGGGAACACCACCCCCGCCTCCCGGCCCCATCAGCCCCGCCGGCTGAGAGAACCGGGGCGGCAGGCAAAGTCGGGCAGAGGGCCGCGAACCCCGCAGCCCGCCCCGCCTTCCTCCGCAGCGGTCCCCAGGCCCTCAGCCGACTGCCAGGAAGGCGCTGGCCTCGGACGAGGCGGGGCGCCGGGGTCAGCGCCCCGAGAGGCCCCCGGGCGGACCGCGCGAGGACACCGCTCCGCCGCGGGTTTCCCGGCCCGGATTTCCCGGCCCGGTTCCCTGCAGGGTTCTGGGGGCCCCCGCGCCCCGCGGACGACGCATGCGCGCCCCGGCCTCCGCCCGCGCCGCCGGGAGCGCAGCGGCTCCTCCCACCCCCGCTGGCGCGAGAAGACGCGCGAGCGCCCAGTTACCGCCACTCAAGGGCACCGGGGATTAGGGTGGGCTTTGCAGGTAGATCGTGGAACTAAGAGGCCCGTGAGATCATCCTGGAGCATAGACTACTAGAGCAGTGCTTCTGGGTGCTTGTTAGAATTCCAGATTCCTGGGCCGCATCGCCAGCAGCCTGGGTAAGACCCAAGAATCGCTGTTCTTAAATCACCCCCAGATAATACTGATAGAAGTGGTCCTCCTAGGCTGGACCCACCTTCTTGTTTTAACGAATGTAGGAAGTGGAGCACAGACTTGGAGAAATGGTTGGGCCAAGATCGTACAGAATTAAGTGGCAGAGTCTGGTGTAGAACCCGGATTTGTTGACTTGCACTCAAGTGCTTTCCCTCACTGTTCCCTCCTTCCCCTCCCGCCTTCTTTCCAGGGCACGGTTTAATTGGTACTAGGCAGGCTGGCAGGCAGTTCGTTCACATTGGTTGGGCTAACTGGAGAATGAAAGGCCCTTTCTCAGAACGCCAAAGAACCCCGTCCAACAACTGCACATCAAAGCTCCACTCCCACAGAGGACCCTTGGCTGGTACCGCCTCAGCCTGCATAGGGGCAGGGCGCCCTGGAGAAGGCTGAGCCCCTCAGGGCAACAATGGATGGTTGGGCCGTATACACGCTTCCCCATACACGCCCTTGTCCATATGTGATCATGAAGGACTGTCTGCATATGGCATCACAGGCAAAATCCAACAAGAATGTCAAACGCTTCCATGTCTACATGCACGTGTGGGGCTTTTGGGGAAGTCTGACCCATCCATGTGTGTTGGATTCTGGCTCTAGTTTAGGCACATTCAGTAACAGGCAGTGGCCCCAGTCCAGGACAGCTGGATCATACGTGCTGACAGTCACTTTCAATGGCCCTGGATGGGGAAATGGACACTCCCTTGCATATCCTTGTGAGAAGCAGTGTCAGGGAGCAGCAGAGCTGAGACGTCAAGTCAGCAAGGCCCAGCACCCCACCCTCCAAGACAAAGCCTGGGAGACAAAGCTTGCCCATGTGGAGGGGAGGGGTTTGGGGCTGCAGATGCTGGGTCCTCTTTGCTTTGAGAAGCCCCCTCAGCCCTGGCAAGAGAGCAGCTAGCAAAGTAGTTCTGCCAGGCTTCCAAGAGAGCAGGCAAGTCCAGTCTCTGCAGTGGTCCTCAGGACAGACTGTTCTGTGGGACGAGACTGGGTGTTCTCAAGGCCACTCTAACACTCTGTCCAGAAGCCTGTCATCTTCCTCTGCTCCTCCCAAATCTCTGCCCCTCTTTATCTGTCCTGTCTCAGCCTAGCTGTCTCAAAACTTCAATCAAGGCTGCAACTCCTTCCGAGAAAGCCAGGAACTCCACTGCAAGTCCCATTCCCTATGGGGGAGTTCCAGCTCTCCCTCCAGTCTCCAGATGTAAAGGAACAGCTGTGGAGGTGGCAGGAAGCCCAGTTGGCAGCCAGGCGGGGCCTGGGAAGAAGGAGAACAAAGTGGGTAGGAGACAGGCAAATGGCAGGCTATCGCAATTCTAGAGACCTGGAGGAAAAAGCATTTTGGCGCGGGCCCAGCGACTGGCGGACAGGCCTTGCCAGATCCCTTAGATGCTGCCCGAGCCTTGCCCATCCCAATCCTGGCAGCCTGGGCCACTGGCAGGACCTTCTGTAAACTCCATTTTATGATTCCCACTTAATCTGAGAAGGGAAACTTGGCTTCCTTTGAGTGACTCCACCCCTGTTCTCAAACACACACCTCCCAGCATGAGATTTTAGAAACTGAAGGCTGGTGAGGGAGAGGCAGGGAGGCGGATAGGGCTCTGCTACTCCCATCTGGCATCCTCCTGCCCGTCCCTACTTCTGGAAGGTAAACCAGGATGCAAGATGCCCGGCTGGGTGTCCGGAAGACAGGGCTGCTCCAGCCACCACTTGGCTGCCTGCCACACCAGGGTGAGGATGCATGACTTGGCACCAAGCACTGTACTCAAGAAGTAATTATTTCCTGGGCCAGCCCAGTGGTGTAGTTGTCAAGTTTGCACACTCCACTTTGGGGGCCCAGGGTTCACAGGTTCAGATCCTGGATGCAGACCTACACACTGCTCATCAAGCCATGCTGTGGTGGCATCCCACATACAAAATAGAGGAAGAACACTGGCACAGATGTTAGCTCAGGGACAATGTTCCTCACCACAAAAGAAAAAAAGAAACAAAAGAAAGAATTACTTCCTGAATGACCAGGGCCTGCTCTTGGTCCCCCTAGGACCCAGAGACACGGCTGGTCTTTAACAAGCCTGTCCACTGCTGGGAAAGGGGGCCCACTGCCCATCCAAGTCCTCCCCAACCTGAAAGGACACAGGGTATCACAACTGCTTCCGTTTTAGGAAAAATAGTTTAATGATAGGTTTGAAACCTCTTTTCTGGAAGAGGTCCCCTTCGCCGTGGACCCCCCATCCCACTGCTCTTCCCAGGCCTGCTGGGAGGCAGCACCCCTCCAGACACCCCTGCCCTCCTAGGATGCCTGCTCTGGGTCTAGGCTTTAGTGGGCCCAGCACTTCTGTGTTTTTATAAAAAGTGTGCAGAACACTGTATTATGCCCCTTCTCTGGATGCCATGGGACCAGCCCACAGCACTTTCCTACCCCTTAATTAAATAGCCCATTAAATAATCTCCTGGTGCTGGTGGAGAGCGGCTGCCACAGCCATGAGCCCCTTGGCTGGGCTCCTGCTCCCCAGGGCCTCCACCTGGGCAGCCAGGGGCACAGCCTCATCTTAGACCTGGCTAGTCCTGGGACCCCTCCCCACACAGGAGAGGGTGAGTCCAAGTGGCTCATACTGGCCCCGGCACCCCCACAGCCATGGATGGGGGTCGCTCAGGCAGCAGAGTGGGCAAACCAATGGGTACAGCTCTAATCCAAGTCAGAAGTAAGTGAGGTTCTTGACTGCTCCGATTTCCAGCATCCGCTTGATGGCCAGGGCCTCTTGAGAGACGTTGTGGCCTGACCCCTGTGGAGACAGCCAAGGAAGCAAACTAAGGGACTCCCAAGGACCTCCCTGGCCCAGGACAGTCTCCCTGGCCCTCCCCATGACCTCACACTTCTGGGTGCTCCCTTCCCCATGCTGGCTCTCGGAAGGAAGACAGGATCTGTGAGCCAAATACAGAGGACGCGGGCCTGGGAGTCCAGATGCCTCAGTTCCAGTTCTGACTCTCTGAGTGACCTCACCATGAGCTACCTCTGGGCCCCCGGCACTACTCACTCACCCAGCGTCCCCAGGTCAGTCCACCTTACCCAGCTCGCAAGCAGGGGCCACTTACCGCCATGGACTTGAGCGTGATCTGCTCATAGTAGTGAATGGTCTGCTTCTTGTTATGGGTGTCTGGGTAGCCAAAGCCAGCAATGTGCACCAAGTCGCAGAGGTGGAGGGCCAGCGTGATGGCCAAGAGGCCTGTGGTAGGCTTCTAAGGGACAAGGGGTGGGAAGGTATTAGAGGGAGCCCCGTTCCTTTCACCATCTCATAGGCCAGGGCTGTGAAACAGAGCTTCCTGTGACCACAGACTCGCCTGTATCTGTGCCGTCCTGCATGGCCGCCACGCGCCGCCTGTGGCTGAGGAGCATGTGACTGGGGCTAGGGCAGATGAGGAGCTGCATTTTTAATTTTATTTAATTTTAATTAATCACATTTTAAATTTAAATAGTCACGTGTGGCTTGTGGCTACCACACTGGATAGTCCAGCTCAACACATCTGCGGGAAGGGTTCGGGCCTCAAGGGATGATGCTGGCAATCAGGATGACAATAATAATCATCATCATAATATCTATTACTTTTTGAGCACTTACTATGTGCCAGACACTACATTATCTCATCCAATCCTCATAAAAGCACTGTGAGGCGGATACTATTACTAGCCCCATTTTACAGATGGGGAAACTGAGGCTCACGACTGTTAAGCAACTGGCTCAAGGAGTGAAAGGTTCTGTTCTCCACCTTGGAAAATCTCCCCTCTTTCAGAAGACTCGCTCCCGCACTCCCGGGCCGTGTGCCCCCTTATGAGGGTGGGTTCTCCCATTCTGTAAAGTGGGGACACCATGCTTTCGCTCCATACCTTATGAGCTGCCACAAGGACCTCACTTCTCCACCCCTAATCCATCCACGGGGATGGGCCAGCTGATTTTCTAACCTCATAAACCTTGCCTTCCTCAACTCTGACACCCTGCCTTCCAGACCACCTCACCTGCCCACTCCCATAAAGGAGCCACTCCCTGGGCCTTGGCAGGCCTCTGAACACTGGGTTTTTCCCAGCTTCCTTTCTGAGCTCTGTTGTCTCATCTGCCACTTCCTGCCTGGGCCTTCCATTTCACCCCAGTTGTTTTACCCACCTCTGCATGACCTCATCCAGTTCTGTCCGTTGCTGAACCACATTTCCATCGCCTTCTAGCCAGCTCTGCCTGGACACAGGCCCCTTAAACTCACCCAACTCTCCTCTTCCCCTGCATTCCCTATATCAGTTAATCATATCACCCTCTACCCAGGTGGCCAAGCTAGAAACATACAATGTCATAAATCCTCAATTCCACCTGTAAAATAAATGTTGCAGCAGGAGTTTTCTAAGATAATCCCCCATCACCCTTGCCATTGAGTGTGTGTGGAACCTGGGACTGTGACGAGATACATTACCTTATGTTATATTGCTTTATATGGCACAGTTGACCATAAGATAGGGAGATAATCCTGGTGGGCTGGCCCTAATTACATGAGCTTTTACACGTGGTCTAGGGATCAGCCGTGGAAGAAGTCAGAGATGTGAAACACAAGAAGGATTTACCATGTCATTGCTGGCCTTAGAATGAGGGGGCCATATGGCAAGGAGTGGTGGCAGCCTCTAAGAGCTGAGAGCATCCCCACCCCAGGCGGAAAGCCAGCAAGAAAATGGGACCTTGGTCCTGCAACCATAAGGAACTGAATTCTCCCAACAAGAATGAGCTTGGAAGTAAATCCCTGCCCCGGCCCCGAGCCTCCATACACGAACTCAGTCCAGCTGCCAACTTCATTTCAACCTTGTATACTCAAAGCAGAGAACTCAGCCACCTCGTGCTGGATTTCTGACCTAGAGAACCATGAGCCAAAACATGGGTGCTATTTTAAGCCACCCAACTGTGGTAATTTGTTAGGCAGTGGCAGGAAATGGATACAGATATCAAGACCTTCTCTTGCTTTTCCCTTCCCACCACGAGGAGCTGGCTCTGGTCCTTACCTCCTCTTGCCTCCCTCTCCAGCCTTCACCCTCTCCCTCACCCTCATCGGGGCATCAACACCTCCTTGCTGCCCCCTCAGCTCCACCTGTGCTAGAACTCGGTGCCAGGGGAGCTGTTCCGTCTTGCCAAATGAAACACCTCTCCCCAGTCCTCCACCTGATGGGCCCCATGACCCCTCAAGGCCTAACTCCAGTACCACCTTCTCTGGGGGACCTCCCAGACGGCCCCAAGCAGAGGTCTGCCTGCCACTCTGAGATCCCAGAGCACTCAGAACACCCTCTGTTGGGGCATTCTGCCACAGACATGCTGCAACCTGTATGTTTATTCCGTTAGACCAAGTTTCCTCAGGGCAAGGAGTATGTCCTACTCCCTAAGCATGCGAACCTGGGGCCTGGCACAGAGCTGTCCTAACAGCAGGTAGTCACCATATGAAGTTGAACCATAGTAGGTATTCAGTAAAGAATAAAACGATTTATTTAAAATTTGGCAAAGATTTACTGAGCATCCACTGTGTACCAATCTCCATGATAGGCATGTTACATAATTATCTTTTTAAATCCTACAATGGCCTTAAAAGGTCAGTACTAATATTATCCTCACCATACAGATAGGAACACTGAGGCTCCACATGGCTGACTTGCCCAAGGCCACACAGTAAGTGGTACAGCCGAGTCCCGTCTATGTCTGCTAGTTACCTCTGTCCACCATCCCACACAGCCTCTCCGAGGGCTCAAGACACCTGTAGAAGTACTTAGGAAGCTACCAAGTGTGTTGAAGCCCATCAGCTGAAGACCACTAGGGTACTGAGAGCTGAAACCAGAACTGGAACTTGCAAAACTGCACCATGACTCCCAAAATTGACACACCGCACCAAACTGTGATAAGCAAGACAAGCGGTCGGCTCAAACTCCTGACTCATTCAGACCAATATGTTCCAAGATAAGATCACAAAGTGACCTGACAGTAACTGCACCACGGGCTCAAGTTGTTCTAAAGATAAGACCACTGACTGTCCCAGCAACTCCCCAGTTTACAGATTCTGACTAGTGTCTGCCAACACGGCCCTCTAACTCCAGCCCCCAAGCCCTATAAACCCCTTTCCCCACTCCCCACTTTGCAGATGTCGCACAGTTTCAAAAGCGTGCGCCTCTCTTGCTACGGCAAGCTCATAACCCTAACCTGATTCTAGGTGTGCCTGAGGCTGCAGTTGAACGGCTTTACCAGGTGTTATTCAAATACAAGCTCTGGGCCGGCCCGGTGGCACAGCAGTTAAGTGCACACGTTCCACTTTGGCGGCCCGGGGTTCACCAGTTCGGATCCCGGGTGTGCACATGGCACCTTGGCAAGCCATGCTGTGGCAGGCGTCCCACATAGAAAAGTAGAGGAAGGTGGGCACGGATGTGAGCTCAGGGCCAGTCTTCCTCAGCAAAAAGAGGAGAATTGGCAGCAGTTAGCTCAGGGCTAATCTTCCAAAATAAAAAACAAAACAGCAGCTGTGATCTCTGTTATTATTTTCTCCTCTCCTGGGGTCCTCCACAGCTTCCTAAGCCTCTAGGAACGTCCCACCTACTTCCCACCCGGGCCCCCAACCCTCTGGCTTCCCTGTGGGCAGCCCATCATTACCTGCTTCACCTTGCGTGGCTGTTGCATTGGTAGGCTCAGCAGTTTGTCAGCTGCAATCTCCATGAAGAAGGGGTTGAGAATCCGAATCTGTTTGGGGTTGACGTCCCAGATGAGGGGAGGCTGTTTCCAGAAGCCCTTTCGCACCTAGGGGGATGGGGTTGGAAGGGAGAGTTGGGAGTGGGTGAAGACCTGTCCCAGGTCCAGCCTGGTGGTCCTTAGCCAGGCATGGGGTCCATGTGATGCCAAAGGCCCTCAGGGTAAGGAGGGAGGCCAGGTGTAGCGTATGGGGTCCAACCACTGCCCAAGTCCAAGGATATCCAAACAGACAGAAGGGGCTTGAGTTTGGGGCTGTCTAAACACTGGGCAAAAATACCAGATTTGGCAGTTCAGCATTTGACTGGACGGCACAGAGACATAGTGGACCTTCTAGGGACTGCCTGGAAGGACACAGGTCTCGATTGTTCTCACCTGTCCCCTGCCTACAGATGACTACTGACCAGTTCCTCTGCTCCCAAGTTTCTCACTGGCAAACAGCTTTTGGCAGCTTTCTGTCCCAGGCAGTCTCAAGCTTGGGGTGCCCTTGGCTGCTGCCCAACTCCTGCAGGCTTGCACACCCGGCTGCTCAGGGGGCTCCCCAGAAGCCCTACAGAACGCTGCGTTCACGCCCTCCCCTCACCGGCTCTTTAGGAGTGCAGGGCAGACATCATGGAGCGGGAGGTCCTGACTTGGGCAGTGTCCCCATCTGCAGGCCTCCCAGTCTCCCCACTTACCCGCTTCTTATCACTCAGGATGGTCTCAATCCAGTGGAAGTCCATTGCCTTGAAAGCTACCAGGACAAGGAGTGTGTCTGGGTTGTTCTCCACTTTGGGGTTGAAGTGGGCAGATTCAGGGTAGAAGAGGCGCATGGTGGTCTTGGAGCCCACGTCACTCTCATAGCCAGTCACCGGGGCGTTGTTCAATCTGGGAGGCAGGGAGGAGGATGCCCATCACCCAGAGCCCCACTGGGCCTGTCTATGGTCGCTCCCAAATGGAAGAAGGAAGGGACAGTCATACAGACCTGATGACCACATCGTACTTGTTGATGACATCTCCCAGCGAGCTGTTGCGCAGCCGGTGCCCGTTCCCCACCACCACGCAACGGCGGCACTTGAGACTGCCATGGGAAGAAGGCGATCAGACCCAGAAGTAACCTCTGTTCCTGCTCCACTTAACTCTCCTGCCTGGGTCTGCCCGAGGCCTAGCTCAGCATCCCTTGCCAGGGCCCCTCAGCCCCTGGTCCCCATGGACCGGGCATCTCCAAGGAGTTCTGCTTATGGTCATGCTGACTCTGTAGCCCTGGGCTTTCAAGGGAGAGGAAACTGAGCAGAGCATGGGAGAAGAGAGGAGGGAAGATGCCTGGGGAGTACCAATAAAAAGCTCTATTCAGAGCCCCCTTGCCTGCTGCCCAGCCCTGCCTGTTGCCATGGTGATACCCTCAGCAGCCTCTGCCTGCTCTGACACCCGGATGCCCAGGCTCAGGTGCCGTGGGGATTGGCGTACCTGACTCCCCTGGAAACAGGCAGGCAAGGAAGAAGGGTCAAATTGGCCACAGGGGACCAGAGGCAGGAAGGCTCACGGGAGATGCTAGACCATGACTGTTTCACACTGGGGCAGGAAGGAGAAGGTGCTCAGGCTCAAGGGGGGAGTGTCTCCTTACCTCTGGATGCTCTCTGGAATGGAGTAGCTGGTGATGGCTAGAACCCGGAGGAGCAGGTCTTCTACAAAAAGAACCAGATTGGAAGGGGCTGATGACAACAGCTAGCAATCCAAAGGCTGCCAACTCTCCCTCCTCTGACCCTCAGAGCCTTGGCTGCCTTTTCCTCTCCTGACCCCAGCATCTGAGCCTGGCTGAGAACTTGGGCACTGGGACCATGGATGGCAAAGAACAAGAAGCAATGTGGCCAAGGTGAGCCCTACTACACCAGGCAGGTACTTACCACTCCCCTTGGTCCCATAGGGCAGCTCGTAGGCAGATGGTGTCTTGACCCAGAAATAATCCTTAAGCCGCAGGAAGATGGGCTGATCTCGGGAGTAGCTGCACAGAGGTGAAAGCAGGGTCAAGATGAGAGGCGGAGTGAGCTTCATGCCAGAACCAGGGTGAGGCCCCTGACTGATAGCATATATACATGTCCAAGGCCTCTCTTTCCCTCATCGGCTTCAGCTAACCCATGTCCACCAATACGGTTCCCTCCCTCCAGCCGGCCCCCACCCTGTGAAACTCTCAATTCCAGCTCACCGCATGCCCTGCCCCACCCTCCTCAGCCTCACATACTTACTTGCCAAAGAGCTTAGAGGCCTTCCTCTCTGCCTCACCCTGGAAGCACGGCTCCTTCTTCTCTGGGATAGGAAAATAAAAACTGGAGACAAAAAAGGAGAGGAGGCAGGAGCTCCAGTCAGACCTCATGGGCCCAGGGGCCGGCACTCCAGGCAGCCTCCACCTTCCCCCCTCGCACACAGGTCCCAAGGTGCTGGAGAGTGACTTGCAGCGTGGAATCATCTCAATCCAAGCTCCACTTCAAAACCAAATCATTGAGGATCGAGCTCTTCCTTTTCCTGAACTCCCCCGGTGAGGGTCTGGGGGAGTCATCCCAGACCCTACCTTCATGGAAGGATTTCATGCTGGTAGTTGAAGGAAGAGGTCATGCCCTGACTCTCTGAACCCTCCTGCCCCACAAGGTCCCCCACCCCATGACGCTCCATCCCTGAGCCCCGTTCCTGAGAAGAACCAATGGAAGGACGTGGAAGTTGGACTCACAGTTCAATGTATCTGTCTTCTCGGGAGATGGAATACAACACCATGACAACCAGGACCAGAGCCAACATGGCCAGGAGCTTCCAGCCTGCAGGGCACATGCACAGAGGAGCTGGAGGCAGAAACAGGCAGATACAGTCCCAGTCTGCCTTCTCACCTGCCCCGTTTTGGGCTCCTCCAAGCCCCATCTCAAGCAGACCCAGTCCGTGGCCCTCACCTGGCCTGAGCTTTCCAGTGTGGGGCTTGGACCTGAGCATTTCCACTGTCCTTCAAGATGAAAAGATGGGTCCCTGCCTCCCTGTCTGTCCCTCCATAACCCCCAGGTTGTCCCAGGATGACAATGAAGACTGCTTCTGGGGGCCCATCCTTTGGATGGGGGTGGCTCTTGGACAATACTCACGGGACTTGCTGGTCATGTTTTTCAGCAGGTGGTAGGGTTCCTGGGGAGAGCTGTCATCCCGGCTGCCTCGGGCCACCTAGGAGGTAAGAGTCACAGGGGTTGGCTCCCAAAACCCTCCCACTTAGACACTGAAGCAGGACACACCTGCCACCTGCCTCTTCCAGCCCCCAAAAGCACAAAGCCGCTTGTGGGGTGGCCATCCAGAGAGTGGCCCTTCGCACCCTGGACATACCACTAACCCCTCAAAGCCATCTTCAGAGGTCCACGGGGGTCCTATGCCACAGAAAGGGAAACCAAGTCCCACCCTTCAAGGATTAAGTCCCATGCCAGCCGGGCCTACTCCAGCTTCCCTGGCATGGTTTTTCTCACTGTCTTCTTCCTCATTTTGACCCAGGAAGAGGAAGGTGGGTACCTCCACTCACATTTTACACGAAAGTTAAGCCAAGTGTCCAAGGCATGATTCATATTTTAAGCAACTGAAGTTTATCTATTCTCCAGCATCCAAGGCATTCCTTTGGTTCTGGCCATGGCCCACCTCTCCATCATCAATCTCCCACTACTCCAGACAAACAGGTCCACTCAGGCCAGATGCTTGGGTGAGGGTGGGGCTATGGGATGGTCTGGGAGGCCTCCTCCAGCCCTCTAGACTCTGACTAAATGCAAACAATGTGCAAGTCCTCACCGCCCTACGAGGGGAAACTCCGTGAAGGCAGGGCACTTGAATGGGAGCGCAGGGAGCGGGAAGGGTCTGGTTGGTCAAAGAGGAGGAGACGGGAGACCCTTTTGGGTAAGAGCAAAGGCCAGCAGGATAAGGATGGGGCTACGGAAGGGGGTGAGTTGTTATATGTACATAAACAGAGGGGTCCCTACAATCACAGTCACGGCCACGCTTCAGAGTCACCGGGGAAGAAATTTTGGCAGATTCCACAACCACATGAAGAGGCACAGGAGCACCGGTTTCTGCCATCCATGCCGTGTTCCCCAACGATCTGGATCGTAAGAATCACCCAGATTCCAGGGTGGTTTGCCAGGGTGGGACCTGAGACAGGCATTTTTACAAGCAGTCCAGGCGACTCTTATGATGGATCAGGAAAGGGAAGGAAGCACTAGTGTTTGTGCTCTCTTGGGGATAAATGGAAAACCTCAAATTATTTCTCCAGGGCAGGGGACAGCATCAGGATGAGGCCTGGGTTTTGTTACAAACAGTAAATCAATTATCCTGAACACTGTCCTATTATGGAGTTGATGCTCTGCTCCCCAGGCTCCACTCCGAGTCCACAAACGTGGAAGAATGAGAGTCTTGAGGGGGAGTAGAGAGCCAGGTGGGGTTGCAGGGTGGGGACCAGGGTCAGAAGTCCTCAGTAGGTTCAGGAGACCCATTCCCAAACCCCAGTGGAGATGGAGGATGGCCCTATCCAGGAAAGAAAAGTTCTAGATTTGTAATCAGAAGACTCCCATGAAAGTCATGGTTCTAGTAACTTCCCCAAGCACTGTTCCGAAATTGGCATGCCTTCTTCCATACCTACCCACAGTCACTGCCAAGGCATTCCCTAGCACTGTCGCCTTCCTTTTCTCCTTCGCAGCACTTCTGATCTTTGATTAACTTAGTTACTTATTTGCTTGCTTTCTGTATGTCTCCTCCACTGCAATATGAGCTCTGTGAGGGTAGGAACCAGGTCTGTCTCGTTCCTACCTCCAGCCCCAGCATCTAGCACACTGCCTGGTACACGGCCAGCACGCAGAAAGTATTGAATGAACAACAAGTTGGATTACCTCGGGCAAGTCAAACCTCTCTGACCTTCAGTTTCTTTGGCTATAAAACTGGGAAGTTAGCCTACAGATTCTGACTCAATGGGTGTGGGTGGATCCGGATTCTAACCAGCTCCCAGGTGTTGCCCTGCTGCAGGGCTGACCACACTTTGAGTTGCAAAGCTCTAAACCAGGATCCTTCCAGCTGTAACATTTCATTACTTTCTGAACCAGACCCTCTCCTACCCTCTGCTCTCTCTCAATCTTCCTTTCATCACCAGGATTCACTCCATCTCTCTCCATCTCCCTTCATAACACTAGGCCACAACATTGGTTACACAAGGCAATCACTTGAGAAGTTTAAAAATATACAGATAGGGCTGACCTGGTGGCACAGCAGTTAAGTACACACGTTCCGCTTTGGTGGCCTGGGGTTTGCCAGTTTGGATCCCGGGTGCGGACATGGCACCGCTCAGCAAGCCATGCTGTGGTAGGCATCCCACAATTAAAAAAAGTATAGGAAGATGGGCACAGATGTTAGCTCAGGGCCAGTCTTCCTCAGCAAAAAGAGGAAGATTGGCAGCAGATGTTAGCTCAGGGCTAATCTTCCTCAAAAAAAAAAAAAAAAAAAGTAGAGATGTCTAGGCCCTATTCTCCAAGATTCTTATTTAACTGGTTAGGAGCAGGGCCCAGGTATTGGTAAGTAAAAAAACGAAACTTACCTCCCTTGTGATTCTAACATGCAGCCAAGATGGAAAATACTACATAGACCGTATTCCACACTAACTGAAAGACAAATAGTCAGCTGCCCTAGAGGCCTGACCTCCACGGAGGAGACCGGTCAGAGAGCAGAGCTGACAGGTCCCAGTCCTGAGTGACAAGATGGCCAGCCCTTCTTTGAACAATAAAGTTTTGCACTGGTATGTCTTTGTTCCCAAACTGTGCTGGTGTTGTGCTGAGGAGACTGGCTAGTCTTAGGGCCTGCTCCAAGATACCCCAGCAGGGATTTCATTAGTCCACCCCCTCCCCTTGCTGGGCCAAGCCAGGAGGATCACTCAGCAGCCCCGAGACATCCCAGGAGCACTGGCTTCTTGGGCTGGCTGCGGTCTCAGGACAACTGGCAGCCTTCTCCCAGCAGTTGTCCCACATTACTGACTGGGCCCCTGGGTAAAAAAGGACAGGAGAAAAGTCACCGTTGGGTACCTGGGTAGCAGAGCAGAAATCTAATCCACTCATGTCCAAGGGGTACCAACCTCTACCTGACAAGGAGACCAGCTCACCCAAACCCACCAGGCAAAGCTGAACCCAGGGCAGGAAGGCTATATATTCTCTTGGTGCTCTGCCAAGAACCATGGTGTCTCAAGCACCGTCACAGAACTTGCCGAAGGGCAGAATGGGGGCAGAGGGTGAAGAAATGAGGCCCCATGGAAGCAGCAACCATGCCTCCTGCTGCCCCAGTACTCACAGCATAACACACAGCAAGCACTCAGTAGGTGCTCACTGTGCCAAGAGGAGCAGAACTGGCTATCTCCCCAGGGGCACAGCATGATGCCAGCCCCTTCAGAGCCCTTGGGCCCATCAAATGTATATGGCCTAATGCTCCTGAGAAGGGGCATGGAGGACAGCAGGGGCAGAAGCACAGGCTCTGTTCTTATTGGTTCAGAGGACTTGAGTAAGTCCCGTAACCAATGTCACTGTCCCTCAGTTCTGTAGGGAAAAACTAGAGCTGCCTGCCTGCCACCTCCAGACTCACCCCACTCTCTTTCCCCCTCTTAATCCCGCCCCTGGACACTGGGTCCCACTCACCTTTCCAGGATTGTTCCCCCTCAGTGATCCCCTTTTGCCCTGTTTCTTCCATCTCACCCTCCTCTATTCTCTTTGACTCATAAACATACCCAAGTCTCCCTCTTCCTAAAAGGAAACCAACCGCCCCCCCCCCCGCCCCCCCCCCTGTCTCCTCCTCAACCCACCCCTGCACCTCCCTCCTTACTTCCAATGGTCAAACTTCTTTATCTGTTCTGCACCCTGGCTGTCCACTGCCTCCTCCACCCCCGCACCACCCAGAGTTCCTACCCTTATTTTTATGCTGAATCCACTCTTGTTGAAGCCATCAGTGACCTCCTACTTGTCAAACCTGAGAAAGGTCTATTTTTACTCTTCATTGTTCTCTCAAGCCTTTGATACTGTCAGCCAATGCCACCTCCTTGGCTTCCACATCAAGACTCTCCAGGTTCTCCTCCTACCTCCCTGCTGGTCTCAGTGCTGGCTCTACCTCCTTTAGGTGCTGCCATTCTCCAGAGGTCTGTCCTTGAACCTCTGCTCTCCCCAGCTTGGTTTCCCAGGACAAGTTCATTCATTTTCAGAGGCTTAACTACTACTCATACCCTGATGATTCAAGCTCTTTATTTTCAGCCCTTTAATTTCTCTCTGAGATCCCATCCTAATATTTCTAATTTTCTGTTGCACATCCTTCCTGGATGATCTCAAATTCTTCAAACTTAACACGTCCAACACTGGATCCATCTCCTCCCAGCCCCGACACTATCAACTCAGTCTTCCAACATCTCCCTCCCCTTCACACCAACCCTACTAAACAGTTACTAAGTGTGATCAATTGTTCCCCCCATTTCCTCATTCCAGCAAATGCTTGCTGAGCTCCTACTAAATGCCTGGCATTGTGGGAGGCACTGGGATGTAAAGCTTTATAAAACGGAGCCCCAGTGTAAAGGTCACACAGCCCAGAGCCTCTGAAACGCTTCTGAACGCAGCCCTCCATCTCCTCTTCTCGAGCCACAGACTGATTCTAGATCCCACCCCAAGTTGTCTGCTTCCTGACTGTTCTCTTTACCACAAGTCTCCTCTCACTCGAGCCCCTCCTCCGGAACTGCCAATGTGGCATCTTTCTAAGAAACAACCTGGGTCAGACCACCCTCCTGCTTCAATTGGTCCCCACTGTGGAAATGAAAAGCCGAAGCTCCTCTGACGCTACCAGGGCCCTTTGAACTTGAGCCACATGCTCTGCAGGTGCAACTCCCACCCTCTTCCGGAGCACAGTACAGGAGCCACTTTTTCCTTCCACGTGCCCCACCTTGGCACAGGCCTTCCTCCATCTGGAAGTCCCTCCCCACCCTGTTTGCCTCCTTCTGCAGCATCGGCTCAAATGGCCCCTCCTCCATGAAATCTTTTCTGACATCTCTAAGCAACTGATGTTTTTGTTCCCACAAAATATTGTTTATTTCTTGACTTTAGCACTTAGATAATATAATTTCATGCCTTATAATTACTGCTTTTCATGTCTTCCTCACTATCCTCTGACCTCTGAAACTGGAGACTTGTTTATAGCAAGAGTCTGTCAGAGTATCTGGAATATACAAGATGCTTCATCACATAATATAATGTTATATTATATAATTAGTTCTGTGTTTTCATATCTTGCCCATGAGACTACGACCTCTGTGGTCCAGGACTTCTTTATATCTCCAGACTCTATTATAGTGCCTAGAATTTAGCAGATGTTTTATAAACATCTGACACAATCAAAAATGTATCACATCCCTTATTAATAACTGAAATGTATTGTGCACTTACTATGTGTGACACCAGGGGCCTCAACTTCATCACCATTGCTTTGGGGACCAGATGAGAGTGTTGTGGGGGCCTGTCCTGGCAGCATCATTGACCTCTACCCCCTAGATGCTGGTAGGACCCCCTCACTCCTCAGCTGTGACACCCAAAATGTCTGCAGACATTACCAAATGTTGAGAACTACTCTGCTAGACACTTTGAAGGGCCGTCCAAGTATGACTTCAACCGTCTGGGTTAAACACTATGATTACCTCGCCTGTGGAGAGAGGGAGCTGAGGTGCAAAGAGGGTCAGCAACTTGCCCAGGGTCACACAGCTAGTGACAGGAGGGATGGAACTCAGGCTGCTCAGCTCCAGAGCCCACACCCCCAAACCCCCTGCCTCAAAACCACCCTGTGATAAAATGGTTCCCAGCCTTCAGGACCCCTAGATTGCCCACCTGCTGCCTTGGGAGCAACTAGAGGAGATCGACCCTCCATCACCTCAAGTCCTTCGAGTCTTACAACGGCCATAAGGAGCCTCCCGCGCTCCTTCCCAGGGAGGCTGCCTCGGGAAACAGGGTTTCTGGCCCCCACAGCCCCCACAGGCCTGGGGCCGCTCTGGCAGCTCGCCAGCATGTTTTCAAGGCACGCAGCTGTACTCACAGGATGACTAGTGCCCGCCATCTGGACACCAGACTTCCTGAGCACTGTCTCAGGCTGGGTTCATTTTCTTACAGTCCTGTCAACCGTTGGCGCTGGCAGTGACATCCCTCAGCTGGTAAGCGAGGTCTCCCAGGCCCTGAACTTGTGTGGCTACCTTTTTGAATCTAAGAGCAGCACTGCGCTACATCCACTTACACACATTCCAGCTCAGGAACCTAGGGCCACATTTCCAGCCTGTCGAAGTGTGCGAATCTCAGAGGTGTCAGCTAACTCACGGCAATTTCTCTCAGCTTAGAGTCTGCTGCTAACATCCCAGAGGCGACCAAGCTGGACTGTGAATTTCATGGTATTAATACGACTGCTAAGTAAGGCAAGATGAGGACACAGGCCATGGGAGTTCTGCTGTGGGGTTACCATCGACTTCCATCACTCTTGGGTGCAGATGGTGAACTAACTGCAGTTCTCTAGAACAGATCAATCATCTCAATCACTTCTCCTCAGCTCAAAAGCCCTCCGTGGGCCCCCCATGTACACAGAGAGAAAACCTGAGGCCTTGCTTGGACCTGTAACAATGCAGGTGATCCGCCGGCCAGCCCCTCCCTGCCCTCCTTTCCCAACTCTCCCCCTACTTCTTCGGCTCCACCCACACGGGCCCCACCATTTCTTGATTAGGCAGGCACACCCCCTCCTGTGGGCTGTTCTCTCAGCCTGGAATGCTTTTCCCCTAGACACAGGCTGGACGGCTACTCATTCAGCTCTTTACTCACCCTCTCACCTCCCATCAAAAATTCCACACACACCCGACGTCTCAGATCCCTTCCCTGGCTTGCAAAAATTTTCTGTTGTTTTGTTTGTGGCTCTATCACCAATGTCTAGAATAGTGACTGGCACACCGCAGGCTCTCAATGCAAATTTGTTGGCTTAATAAATGGATCTATTTGTCGGGGATGTTACTGCTACAAGGAAGGGGAGCAAGAGGGAAAGAGGCAACAATAATAGGTCCGATTCCCGCTCCAGCCCCTCTGGCACAGCCCCTACCTGGACACGGCCGGCAGACTATGCCCTCTCTCCATCACTGAACAGCACAGCGTGACCACAGCATGCCTGGTGGGGAGCGAGGCTCGCCCAGGCCAGAGGCTCACGTGAGGCAGCAGAGGACACAGTCACGGACCACCTGCCTCAAGGCCCATGAGTGGGCGCATGGGGGTGTCTCCCTGGTTATCCAGGCTTGGAGGAAAAGGGGCCGATATGCTTCCCACTGCGGCACAAGAAGCCTCTCTGTTCCCCACCATCGGGGTCCACAGGCTACACCCCCCTACCACGAGGCAACCCAAACAGCCTGGCAGTTCAGCCTC
The DNA here is from genome assembly GCF_021613505.1 of Equus quagga. Taxonomy (NCBI): domain Eukaryota; kingdom Metazoa; phylum Chordata; class Mammalia; order Perissodactyla; family Equidae; genus Equus; species Equus quagga. Next base: position 75,028,829 of record NC_060280.1, on the reverse strand, counting down.
CTGTATAGAGACATTGTATCAGCTGCCAGTCACAAGACACCACAGGGGCCACTTGAAAAATCATACTTCTGCTGTCTGCTGGGGTGGGGCGGAAGCTTTGAATTCCATTCCCCGGGTAAGAAAGCTGATGTGGTGTGACAGGGGAGAGAATCAACAGTACAAGCTTATGCCCAGGATAAAGAAAGGAAAACTCTGGTGCAGCAGTGGACCTGCCCCAGATTCCTGGGCAGAGGCTCCAGGGTACATTTCCCTCCTCATACCTTTCACCCAGGAGCCGACGAATTTGGCCCCAAGGAGCCAAAGATAAAGGCACTACTGGAATTGGAGCTTGAACCCAGCTCACCACCAGTATGGCCAGTCCCCTCCCTTCTCTGGCGTCCAGATGCCTCTTCTGAAAATGGTGGGCGGCATGAACCCTGCCCTGTCCCATATGGTGGCCGCCAGCCACATGTGGCTGTGGAGTACCTGCAGTGTGGATGGTCCACAACGAGGTGTGCTATATGTGGAAACACACACTTGATTTCAAAGACTTAGCACACAAAAAAGTAAACCATCACCTAAAAATTATTTATAGTGATAACACATTAAAATAATATTTTGGCTATATTGGGTTAAAAATATTAAAGTTAATTTCACCTGTTTATTTTTACTTTTTAAAAATATGGCTAAATTAACATTTTTTTAATTTAAAATTACATATGTGGCTTGCATTTGTGGTTTCCATTGCATTTCCATTGGGCAGCGCTGGGCTAGAAAATCTTGGAGACCCCACTGGAAGCACCTGGAGAGTTTATTAAGCTTCCCGTGCTTCCTGGACTCCACTTCAGGAGGGTGAATCAGGGCTCTGAGGTGTCTGAGGTCATTCTGATTCACAGGCACAGGGAGTACTGTCCTAAGGTCTCAAGTGTGTCAGAATCGAGGGGACCTCCCTCCCCCCTGGCCGCCGTCCATGTCCGCCTGTCCATGTCCGCCTGGGCTGTCAGGGCTCTGGGTGTGGAGGCACAGTTCAAGGTGACATTGCCACCTGGTCCATCAGGCCAACCTCTACTCTGCCCACACCCAACCTCTTCCTGACCCGGGCATCTTGCCCCATTGCCTGCACAGGACTGGCCTGGTGGATATGCCTCGCACACGGCACCTTGCCCTGGCCCCCGCAGACAGCCACGTTGGCTTGGCAACAGGTCACATGGAACTAGCTCACCACAGCCTTCTCTGCTCCTCTGGCCAAGAGCTGTGCCGGGGGACTTGCTACTGGAACCGAACCCTGCCTCTGATGCTTGCCAGACGTGTGACTTTGGGGAGACCACTTAGCATCCCTAAGCCTCAGCCACCCACTCTGTAAAATGGAGGTAAAGAGTCCCTGCCACAGTTTTGCTGTGGTGGTTAAGCAGATAACGTAGGTAAGGAAGTGAGAAATGCTCAGTGAATAGTAACTCTCACCAGTACTCCATCTTCGTGTGCTAGGTGGAACCCAAAAGCTGCAACTATGTGGAATGGGGGGTGGATTAAAACATCATTAAAAAAACACCATTTTTCAGTCAGTCTGTTCTGTGACCAAAAGCACAGAAGCACAGACTGAACCTCACACTATGCACAATTGACTGAGAAAGTCCTGGCTGACCTCTAGCATCCCCTGCACTTCCTATTAAACACACCCTCCCCCACCCAAAGATGAGAGTTTCAGCCTGCATGCCCCCATCCACACTCTGACCCCCACTTGAGAATGGAAGCAGGGCAGAGGTGGGGTCAGTGCCAACATGTCACACCTGAGTCCTCGTCAGGCAGGGGTTGACTGCAGGATAACATTGGCGGATGTGGAATCATTGCTGGGACCCAAGCCCAGCCCTCCCTCCCAGCCCCCCACACCATGGCCACTCTCCCTTCCATGCTTCCCCCAGCACGGGGCCCCAGACTACCCAATCTTGAAACCTCCTCACTCCCCACAGCCTGTCTCGCCACGTTACCTGTTTAATCTCCTTAGCACAGTTACACCACACTGTCTCCTGTACTCACGAGACTGTATGCCCCAAGAAAACAGGCACTTCTTGTGCCTACAGTATCTCCAGCACCAAACGTAACACCTGATGCACAGCAGGTAACTGACAAATACTGAAATGGACAGATGTCTAAATGAAGGAGCAAAGGAGCAGAACAAGTGGGAACAGGACGCTTCATCAAGTTAAAACAACCCAGACCCTTATTTCGTAAAGACCTGGGCATACAAGGTGCCAAGGGCTTGCTAGAGGCTCAGTTTGGGAGCTGGCAGAGCCAGCAAGTGCCCGACCCTTTGCCAAACACGTCGCTGTGCTCACAAGTACACCCTTGTTACCAAGAAAGTATGGTTTCTGTAGAATTGGCCATCACCAGCTCTTCGACTAATTTTAATCAAGGTTGCTGGACCATACCACAAGCTGACGTCAACAAATGAACCCCATGTGGTCGCAGGAGAGCTACAGGCTTGAAGATGCTCTATTACCAGGAAGCCACCAGTCTCCAGACCTTAAAGCACCTTTGGCCTCCTGGAGGCAGAGGAAAAGGGTCTAGACATTGACCTGAAGTCCAACCCAGCCTTTGCAGTCAGGGGCCAGGTGTCCCCGGACAAGGTCCTACATCTCTCAGAGCCTCAGATTCCTCATCTGTGAGATGCAGGAGGCAAGAGCATGTTCTGGGAGGCATGAGAGCCTCGAAACACATCCCAGGACTGAAAGCCCACAGCCTTAGTCCGTGCCGGGCCCAGGGCAAGCACTCGGCCACCGGGAGCTGAAGGTGACTCCTGGTCTAGGTGTCCCCCAGCGCGTGGCAGCCCCTCTCCGCTCAGGGTCTGCCCCATCCCAGCAAAGAGAGGGGTCCGCAACCACAGCTCCTACCAGCTACCACAATCACAACCACACTCACCTCTTCTCCTGGCCGCTGGGTCCGCTGCACACTCTACACGGGTCACACGCAGCTGCCCAGGGAGAGAGGGAGGGGCAGTACCACCCCCCTGCACTAAACTTGGATCCCACATCCTGGCCAGACTCAGGGTGCACCAGTGGGGTGGGGAGGAGCACAGGGTGGGGGAGAGGGAGGAGACCCCTGTGGAGAAGCTGCTCTCTCTCTTTCTGGGTGCAGCATCTCCCAGAGAAGGTGCCCAGCCCCCCGATCAGATCCCTCTCTTAAACAGTGCCCCCTCTGCAGAACAGAACCTGGCAAAGCAGCTCAGCCACGGCCAGAGACAGCGGTGCTAGTGCTAAGAGTTTTGGCCTTGGACCAGTCACCGATAAGGCATATAATCAACAAGTACTTCGATATATCAGTATTCCTTCAAATCACTAAGAAAAAGACCAAGGAAGCAAAGAGAATAAAGCAAAAGACAAAAAAAGGCAAATCACAGATTACACCTAAGCATCTAATGAACATGAAATGATGTTCAACCTCACCACTAAGCAAGGAGCGCAGTGCAGATCAAAACCGAAAACGATTTCTTGCACGTTGCTGGTAGGAGTTCACTAATATAAAGGCTTCGGAGAGCAATTCACAGTTACCTACTAAAGCTGAACTGGTGCAATTTACATCCCAATAAATCGAAGTCCAGGCACAGCCCAAAGTAACTCACCCTTGTATGTGTACATCTATTAAGTATGTTTACTGTAGCACTGTGGCAATAGCAGAAGGATGGAAATATCTTAAATGTCTAGGAGTGGAGGGAAAATACTGTGAATGAACCGTGGTACATTCATACAAGTGAATACTAACCAGCCATTTAAACTGAAGAAATTAATCTATACGGATCAATTTGGATAAACTGGAAAACATGGTAAGTTTTTACAAAGTGTTGTAAAAAGATACATACAGTATGATTCCATTAACTTTAAAAATACACAAAACAACACTATATATATAGTGTGTGTGAGCTAAAAGAATAAAAAAAAAATGGAAGAATCACCCAACTTTTGGTGAGTATTACATTCTAGGAAGAGATGAAAGAGACTGGGAGGGATTGTGGGGGCAGGGCTTAATTCTATTCTTCTAATATTTCATTAAGAATATCTGACATAATATGGGAAAAAGTTAACATCTGTAAATCTGGTTGATTGTCACATGGGATTGTATTATATTTAATATTTTGAAATATTTTTATATTGAAAATAAAAGAAGGAGTACAGATTTTAAGACAAAAATTTAGAGCCTATAAAAGAAAAGATGGATAAATTCAACAAATTAAAGATTTAAGAAACGCGGGGCCGGGCGGGGGAGAGAAAAATGAACAGTTAAAAGACAAATGACAAACTGGGAAAATATTTGCAATACACGTTTAACAGACCAGTGAACTCCCTTCGCCTATAATGTGATCATACAAACAATAAGAAAAAAGTCAACAAATGAAATAGAGAAATGGGCTATGGACATCAATATGCAGTTTACAATAAAAAATATAATGGCACAGAGGGAAGACTAATTCTTCACCGATCTTGACAGCAAAGCTCCAGAGGCCGGAGAGCCCACAGTGCTCATGGAGGCGGGGTAATGGGCCGTCTCACAGATCAGTGGTGGAAGTGAAAACCAGGGCGACCTTTTTAGAAGTGATTTGGCAATATCTACCAAAGTCCCCTTTAGCCTGGAAATTCCATTGCTAAAAGTTTATTCCACAGAAAAGTCTCCTACAGGTGCATCAACTTTTCTATCAAGATCTTTACAGCCAGAAGTGTTTATGACAGCAAAAGATGGAAACAACTTGAAAATCTATCCAGAGACCTGTCCAGATGCATCGCTACACAGACAATGGAACATTATACAGCTGTGGAAAAGGATGCAAATCTATGCATTTTGCTACCAAAGGATCTCCCAAGGATATTACTCAATTTTAAAAATTTAAAAAAATTTAAGAAAATGGATCACAGTGTTATGTACACCTCCAAATGTGCTTTTACAAGACACTTATGGCCACAGCTGCATAGGAACAGAGTACTTGGAAGGATACAGAAGAAACTAAGGTGGCTACCTCTCAAGAGGACAGCCCTGGGGAGGGGGTCTAGAATGGGAGAAAGACTTTCTTTTTTATCAAATACCCTTTTGTATGTTGAACTTTTTTAAACTGGTGACTGTGATGTACTTTCAGCTAAAATCTTGCTAAAAGAAAAAAAGACTAAAAACAAGGAATATAAACTCTGGAGTCTCACACCTGGACCTGAATTCCCGACGCACCGCTCACTAGCAGTGTGAGTGTTGGACAAGTCCCTCTCCAGGTCTCAGGTTTTCTGCCGGGTCAAACGGGGATAAAAACCAGGCACTGCCTAGTCCTGGGGTGGTGAATACGCCAAGGAGGAGCAGCTCTCAGGATCATTATCATGGAGAAGTAGACGCACCACCTACCCCTCTCAAAGGTCCAGTGGACACAGGCCCTCTGGTCCCTCGTTATGTCCCACTCCATGGATAGGGACTGGCAGGGGCAGGGCCACAGGGAACAGTTATGCACACTGGGCGTGCACAGCCAGGCCTAAGGGTGAACGGGGGCTGAAATTCCACTCTCCTTCTGCTTCAAACCATTCACCCTGGCGCAGGGCTGTGTCCAATTGCACAGAAGCTCTGTATGGGCTAGCAGCAACATCATTTAGCAAAGAGCAGTTTAATCCTCCTCTCCTCACCAAGTTTAAAAGAGCCCAGTGCAAAGATCTGGGTGTGCACAGATGGGGGGTTGCCAGAAGCAGCCCTGGGGAAGCTGGCACAGTCAGCCCATCTGAATTTCTTTTTCTGTGTATCATTTCCTCTGACCTCACAAGAATACCTCTTTACTGGCAGGTGTGGTTTCTGTGGAACTGACTCCCACCCTCTTTGGCCCATGGGAACCCACTTCCTAAATCTAGGGCAGCTGGGCAACACTCTAAGCGAGGCCACCCCGAGGACTAACCCTGTGTGGGCCCAGGAGAGCCAACCTCCCTCCTCCCCTGCTTCCTCCTGAGAAGGGCTTGTCAGGAAGAAGAGCCCTGTCCCAAGGCCTCTGGGGACACGGTGAGGCTGGGCAGGACAGCAGAGACAGGAACTGATGGACTGCAGGCCCCCCGCGTTCAGGGTACCGCCTCAAGCACCTCACTGCAGCAGTAAACAAGGTAACAGCGCTGTGCTCCCGGGGTGTGGAGTAGGTGGGGAGCAATATGTGATAGACAAATAAATGAATAAGATACTGCGGTGATGACACATACTGTGAGGCCAACCAAACAGGGCTGAAGAGCCAGGACACATGGGGCAGCTCCTTGGGGCTGGTGAGTCAGCAGGTCTCCCAGGAGCTGACTCCTGACCTCAGACCTAAATGAAAAGTGGCCAAAGATGGGGAAAGGCAGGGCAGATGGGCAGAAGGTTCCAGATTGAGAAAAGAACAAAGACCCTGAGGCTTGTTAGATGTAAGGAACAAAAACAAGCCCAAAGTAACTGGAGACAGCAAGGAAGGGCCGACGGTGGTGCCAGGGAGGCCAAGTGGGCCAGGTGGTGCAGGACATCACAGGCCACCCCGGGAGCTTGGCCTTTATTCAAGCTCCCATGAGAAGTCTTTGGAGGGTATTAACAGAGGAGTGATACTCAGGATTCATCTCTAAGAGATCCCTGGGGCTGTTCTGCGGTTTTGTGCATAATCTCATTGAATTTGTAAAACACTATGTGGTAGTCCTCTTTTATTCTGATTTACAGATGAGGAAACTGAGGCACAGAGAGATTAAATTAAGAGCCCCAAGGTCAGACAGCTGGAAAGTGGCAGAGCCAGGAATAAAAAATTCAAGCAGCCTGAACCGCTCAGAACCCCTACACTCATAGCACCCACTGACTTGGGGCAGGCTGTCTGGGGTCCATCTGGACTCTCTGGTCATGGGCCCAGTAACCCTGACAAGGTCCTACATCTCTCAGAGCCTCAGATTCCTCATCTGTGAGATGCAGGAGGCAAGAGCATGTTCTGGGAGGCATGAGAGCCTCGAAACACATCCCAGGACTGAAAGCCCACAGCCTTAGTCCGTGCCGGGCCCAGGGCAAGCACTCGGCCACCGGGAGCTGAAGGTGACTCCTGGTCTAGGTGTCCCCCAGCACGTGGCAGCCCCTCTCCGCTCAGGGTCTGCCCCATCCCAGCAAAGAGAGGGGTCCGCAACCCCAGCTCCTACCAGCTACCACAATCACAACCACACTCACCTCTTCTCCTGGCCGCTGGGTCCGCTGTACACTCTACACGCGTCACACACAGCTGCCCAGGGAGAGAGGGAGGGGCACTGCCACCCCCCTGCACTAAATGTGGATCCCATATCCTGGCCGGACTCAGGGTGCACCGCTGGGGTGGGGAGGAGGACAGGGTGGGGGCGAGGGAGGCGGCCTCACTGAAGAAGCTGCTCTCTCTCTTTCCGGGTGCAGCATCTCCCCGAGAAGGTGCCCCGGCGCTTCATCAGTTCCAGCTGACAGCCATCCCAGTGGGGCTGGGCCGCAGACCCGCAGCCGGGGCAGAGATGTGCCCTCTCCACAGCAGCCCAGAGGAAGTACCCGCTTCACTTGAGCGGTGCCTTATTTCCAGAGTGATGTTCCCTCTGCTAGTTAATGTCCCCTCTCCAGAGCAGGTACTCCCAAAGTCCCCGAGCAGGGACAGTGCAGGGCACGGTTCAGTCCTGGAATGCCTACAGAGGAGGACAAAATTCCAGCTCTGGCCCATGAATGGCAGCTTATCAGCATGGCTATGCTTTGGAGCATCTGGGAGCAGCAGGGACTCAGGCACAGAAACCCCTCCCCGCTGGCCCCTAGTTCCAATAGGGACCCTCACTTCTGCAGGACTTCAACCTCCCTCCTTCCCTCACCAGAACCTCTGGTCAGCACTGCGATGCAAACTGACCTGCAACGCTGGTTCTGGAACAAGGAGGTTCCAGAGGTTGTGTCAGCAGGGGAGGGTTGATTCTCGAATTCCTCTTAGGGGCCCAATAGGGTTAGAGGAGCTAAGGGTAGGATTAGGGAAAAAGAGGAGTGCTGTGCCTGCTGGTGGTGGGGAGGGCAGTGTGGCATCCAGGGTTGGGTCTCTAGAAGAGAAAGAAAATCAAGACCTCTATTTCCTACATCAGCCTGTCCCCTGGGAACAGAGAAGCCGGTGAGAGAGGCCCTTCTGAGGGTGTTTCCCATCAGTAAGATTTTCCAGTGATTTACAACTCTCCTCCAAGTAAAGGTTAAGATGAGAGAAGGGGAAGAGTGGCTAGCAACCTAGGTACTGCTGGGGAAGGTGAGACCCTCCAAGCTGAGCAACGGTCCCTCTGCAGGGCAGAGCAGGTGGGAATGCTGGCTGGACAGCTGGCTGATGCTCAGGTCACCAGAGATGACCCAGGGCCACCTCTGCCCCAAGGCTCACCCAGGCCCCACAGGCAAAATGTGGAGGAAACGTGTCTGAGCCCCCACAGCCCCATCCACACCCCAGAGCCAGGAAGCACCAGGAAAGCACTCTGAGCCCCGTCTCAGGCCAATCCTGCTCTGGCCCACTCAGACCCTCCTGTGTCAAAACCCTACAAACGCATCTCTGTACACAACACACGGATCCTTGCTCAAACACAGGCACGAATACATCCCACAGCAAAGCTGGAAGCACACAGGAACGTGGTGACCCCTACACACACACCCACACAACGCACACACCCCTCGCTCCTCCTCCTTCCCTGCCCCCCCTACCCCCGCCCCACAGGCCAACATACAGCTTCTGGGGCCTGCTGGGCCCCCTCTGCCGGGGCGCTCTCATCCCCCATCCCTCTGGGCGCAGGGCACTGCTCAGCTGCTGCTGCTGCTCTGCCTGCCCTCTGGTCTACCAGCTTCCTTCAGAGTTTGTTTGTCAGGTTGCAGGTCCCTGGAGCTATCGGCCAGGGAGCCTGGAGCTATCGGCCAGGGAGCCTGGAGCGTCAAGAGGAGCGGGGAGTGGCTAAGCCAGCCCTCTGGGGATTTCTTCACCTCCAAAAGTTAGGTAAAGGGGAGCCCTGGGCTCCCAGCTCCCAGGAAGAGAGCCCCGCTCCTGCCCTGCTCAGAGGTATTTGGGGAGGTAGGTTGCGGGGGAGAGGTCCTGCGGGAAAGCAAATGGGAGGAAGATACACGGCCTCACTGGGGTGTCCCCAGAGGGGCAGGGGAGTGTCCTGGGGCAGCGTGTGGCCGCAACCCGAGTTGGGGCACTCCCGCCCTACGCCCTCACAGTGCTCACTCACCATCCTCCTGGCCCGTCCCGGCCTCTCTGCACCTGCACCTAATCTTGATCTGGGTGAGAGGGACTGTCCTCCAGTCCCACCAGCACACAAATCCTGGCAACTTCTAGGCCCTCCCACAGCTGCCACACCCACTGGCTCAGACCTTCTGGGCTCAAGCCCCGGGGCATTAGCAATTTCAGGATCAGACCGGCACCCAGACCTGGGGAGGTGGAGGGAAGCAAGACCCAGGCCACTCAAGGCCTGAGGACCTGGGCCTGGGGACCAAGGTTTCCGGGGTTTATGGCTGGTTCAGCAGGTCTGGGCCTTGCCCACACCACCATTCCACAGAGCTGCTGGCCAGGGTCCTAGAGGATATCCCCAGGGCAGACATCCTAAACCTAACTGAGGGCAATGGCAGGGGTCAAGCCAAGTGCCAGAACCCTGGGTTCTCTGTCACTCATGCCCAGGAAAACCTGGAGCAGCTCCTCCTCCCTGCCCTTTTAAGAGCCATCCTCGTTCTCAAGTTGGAAGACCACAGCCCTGTTAATCCCCTGCAGCCTGGGTGCGAGCACTGCCACTACCAGGGGCTCTACCATGGATGCCTGGTGCCAGAAAATGTCTCAGAGAAACTGAGGCACAGAGAAGATGCAGACCCTGAGGAATCCCAGTAGACCAAGCCTTCACAGAGGCCCTGGCCCATCTGAAGGTGGGAGAGGTCGGAGGCCCACTGACCCTCCTGGCCTAGGAGCTGACAAGATCAGGGCCCTGGGACAGGGTACCTCCCGCCCCCAAGAACACACCCAAGCCTGGCCAGCTCACCTGGCCTTCCCGGCCTGTCAGTCCAGCTGTTCCAGAAAGAGAACATTTTCTTCTCACTCTATTTGGACAGCTGCAGGGACAGTGATGGTGAGAAGAGAATGTCTGATTACTGAGCGAGGGGGAGTGCAGGGACCAGGGCCACAGGGCCTCTGAAGGGGGTGGGCTGAGGGTCTGGCACTGGGGGAGGTCCTGGCCCAGAGCTTGGGTGAATGAGCTGGGGGGTCTTGGGGGCAGCCTGACAGGGTCCAGGGAAAGGCTGCCTTAGGCCACTGCTCAGCACCACTACAAACAGGGTGGCCAGAGAGGCTTCTGGAGCCAGGCCTGTGGCCTGGGAGGAGTGCAGAAAAGTCCAAGTACAAGAAAGGAGAACGATTCCCATCTTTATGGAATGTGTCCAGTTACAGGCTGGGGTTAAGGACAGCCTCACTCCAAGACAGGTCCTGCAGCCCCCTCCCCAGCAGGTCCAGGGCTGGCATGTGGGGCTCAAGGAGAGGAAGACAAGGACCCAACAGGGTAAAGGTCAGAAGGCCTGGAGATCATCTCCTTCCCAATCCCAGGCAGGAAGCAGACTTGGAGGGTCAAGACACACATTTTTTTCTCCTCCCTCTTCTTGCTCTCTGGTCTTCTCAGTGGTCTCCCTCTCTCGCTCTCCTCTCCTCCTGGTCTCTGTCCTCTTTCCAGCCATCCCATCTTGTATCTCCTTGTCCCCATCTCCACCTCCTCCTGCCTGCCTCCCCACCCCCTTCCTCCACCCCCTGGCTTATGTAAGGGGCCTGAGAACACACAGAGGGAGCTTTGTTGTCAAACCAAATCCATACGGAGCCGGAATCAGAGCCGGAATCGGCCAACGCAGCTGTTCCCCATTCCCTCCGCCTTGGCAGGGTTGAGACTCCGAGCAGGAAGCCCCCACATGGCTCCATTTGGGGAGGTGGGGGGCAAACACTGGCCCCAGGGCCCCCAGGCAGCTGAATGGGTGGCCAGGGATCAGTCACCACTGCGTGGGACCACAGCAGGGGACCAGCTGATCCCCAAGACAGAACAAAGCCACAGTGCAAAGCCAGGGTCACAAAAACCATAGAGGAGAGCTCTGGGCTACGAGCTGGCCGCACAGTGACAGGCCTGGGGAAGGGGGGTGCAGACCCACACAAGTGCACCCCACGTGCTTGTCCACACATGGATGCATGCGCCTGTTCTTTCTCACACACAACCCGTGTACACACTCATCCGCAAACTTACGGCGTGCATGCACACGCACGCACACACACACATGAGTCAGCCCAAGGGAAGCATGCTGTGTCTGCTCACCTGGAAGGTGTCTGAGCAGAAATCTCTTCCCTGCTCTGGCCAGCCTCCTCCATCCCAGCGGGTAACCCTGGGGCAAAGAGCTCGAGGTCTAGAGAGAAGAGGGAGGAGGGCAGAGGTCAGAGGCCACAGAGGCTCCACCAACCAGCTCTTCTTTGGAGACAAGATCCCGCCTTCCTGCCCAGGAAGATGTCCAAGGAAGGGATGAGGGCTCAGGGAGCTGAGCTTAAGGTCAAAGCAGAGGGGCCGGCCGAGTGGTGCAGCGGTTAAGTTCACACGTTCCGCTTCTGCGGCCCAGGATTCGCTGATTCGGATCCCAGGTGCAGACACAGCACCGCCTGGCAAAGCCATGGCATCTCACATATAAAGTAAAGGAAAATGGGCACAGATGTTAGCTCAGGACCAGTCTTCCTCAGCAAAAAAGAGGAGGATTGGCAGTGGATGTTAGCTCAGAGCGAATCTTCCTCAAAAGAAAAAAAAAAGGGTCAAAGCAGTCCGTACCTCAGGCAGGCAGGCACTGTGCCTTCGTCAAACCCAACCACTGGGAGAGTCATTTTGCTCAAAAATGCCAAAGCTGCCAACAATAGGAGGAGCTCCCAAACCCGCACAGACCTGCAGGGCGCCCGTCCCACCCACCCTGACATCCAGCTGTCACTGTCAGGACAACATAGATGCTAAGGCCTGGGTGGGGTCGGGGCAGAGGGACAAGAAGGGAAAGAAGAGAAAGAAGATGAGGCAGACATGCGAGAAGAGGAACAACTGAAAAAGGAGGTGAGAGAAATCCGAAGGAGGAAAAGGCAAGGAAGGGAGAAAAGGATGGGAAAAAAGAAAAAAAGGAGGACAAGGACCACAGAGGGGACCGGAGGAGAAGGGGGCAGTGCGTGTGGAGAGAAGGGCCCACCCCACTGTGGGGACAGCTCCCCAGCTTCGTGAGCACACCCCCCCCCCCCTCCCGTGGACAGAGCCAGTCCAGGGGAAGCAGGGCAGTGGTGGGCACCAGCAGAGCACTCATCGGAGCCCACCCAGTCCTGTGTCAGCCATGTCCCAGGGGTTTCAGCCTCAACAATCCCAGATCTTTGGGGCCTGGAGAGTGAACAGACAGGCTGAATGACACCAGGACCTCAGAGAAAGGAATGCAATGGGGTAGGGGGTGGGATGGTGGGTCTCTCCTCAGGCTGTCCCCTGCCCGGTGGGGAGAGAGGTTCTGTGATCTTGAACAGCAAGTTAGTTTCTGAGCCTCAGCTCCCTCATTTGCAAAAAGAAATCGTTCCCAAGCAGCTGCTGTGTGCCCGCATGGTGCCAGGTGCTGGTGATACAAGGTATGTAAGACAGTCGCTGGACCCGCCTGCCCAACAGTCTGCTATCAGCCAACCTCTGAGGCCTCTTCAGCTTGCAAATGTTGATCTCACTTGTCATCACAGTCCTGTGAGGTGGGCAGATACTATTGGCCTGATTAACAGACGTGCTGCTGGAGAACAGAATCTGAGACCTGCCTGAAGTCACATTGCTGGAAGCAGAGAAAGGATGGCAACAGGAGTGGCTCCTGCCCCACCTGCCCCTCTTGCATGGACCAGAAGGTAGACACTCTGCAGTCTCTGGCCAACCCCCGCCCCCGTCTGCTCCCCCAATCACAGAAAACACACCAGCCAGCACTGAGAAAGTACTGGGTCCAGGCACTGGGAAGTTACAGGAAATGCTCTCGTTCAAAAGTGTTAAGCTTCTCAGAGGAGGAAACGAGGACCCCGTGTTATAGAAAGGCTGTGCAGCCGAGAAAAAGATACAATCTGTCAACAGGAGACAAATCATGCCCCACCCCCGCCCGGAGCACTGCCCCCCACCTGTCTTTGGTCCAGCTTGCACGCCTCTGCGGTCCACTCTGGGCTCCGCCGGCACAGGTCCTGAGTGGGACCTGAGAGGAGTGGAGTGCAGGAGGAAGCAACTGTGCCGTTTGCTCAGGGAGGCTTCAGGCAACAGAGGCTCGAGTTGGATGCTGAAGGACACTTGCAATTTAGGAAGGTGATTGACTACCCACGGTGCCCAAGCCACATGGGGGGGACAGTGGGCACAAAGGCGAGGAGGTGAGAACACATGTGGCATGCTACTGGGAAACTAACCGTCTCTACTGGAGCCAAATGGAGGTTTTCAAATAAAAATTTTTAAAGCCAAGAAACCCTCTGTCCCATGGGTTTCAAATGAAATTTTATGTGGAAACCCAATATGGAGAAGGAATAAAAGTGGAGGTGTTTGGGTTGAAGCAAGAATAGGGGCGAGGCCCTCCTCTTGAGCCCTCACTGCTGAGATAACACCTGAGAGAGGGTTCCACCCCCAGGGGTGCCTTTCTTGGCCCCGAATAAGAAGTTAGGGCCAGGGGGTGAGGTTAGAGCCAGTCTGTGCAAGGACCCAAGTGCTGGGCTGAGGAGGCCTGGCTGGCAGAAGCAGGGCCGCGACCAGCTGACAATGGAGGGGATGCCCTCCTCAGAGGCATGCCCCTCCCCGCCTGGGGCTCCTGCCTGCCTCTCCGGTGTCTGAAGAGACCCCGGGGTTGGGGGGTGGGGGCAGCAGGCTGCTGGGGCAGGCCCTCCTCTGACAAACAGCTCACCTGTCAAAAAGGAAGCTCTCCTCCCTTTGTCCCAAGAAAAAGAGGAAGCAAAGGAGGGATAGAGTGAAGACAAAGTCAGAAGAGCCGAGCTAATCTGCCATTCACTCAATATTTACTGAGCACTTATTATTTGCTAGACATCAGTCCAGGCATGAGGAAGACAGGGGCAAGCGAGACAGCTTCCTGGAGCTTACACTAAAACCCTACAGTCTCAGAGAGGAACATGCCTTAGAAGTTCCCCACCTATTCCATACCACAAAGGGGACCCGGCCGCCTGCATCTCCTCTGGACCACCCCTGTCAAGGTCGCCAGTCTATGCCTGAACATCTTCCATGACAGGGAACTTGGCCCCTCCACAGGCAGAGGCACGCTACTAAAATCTCCAGATGGCCACACTGAGGACCATGCTGGTCCCTCCCCACCCAGCCCAGGCAAAGTGGGAGACAAGGGGGTCAACAGAGCATTGAACACGCTGTTGGCATGTGCGAGCTTTATTTTGTATCAGGACAAAACCTGAAGCTTTGTCTCTAATTCTGCTGGTTTGGAGTCTATCGCTTGGGACCAAAGGGCTCCATTCTCACCTGTGCAGAGCTCTGGGTGGGTCCCTCGGCCTCGGCCACCGTGAGTGCCCTGCTTCACTTCCCTCCCATGACCCTTGGCGGTGGGTTCCCAGGGCATGCCCTGCTGTCCCTTCCAACAGGCCTCCCTCCTGACCTGAGCAACCTCTGAGGGGCGGATCAGGCCGTGGGTGCTGTGCCGGTGGGGGGGGGGGGCGGGAGGAAAGCTCCCCACTGCCTCGGATGAGAGGCAGGCTTTGAGGAGCCTCTGGCCCTTGAACCTGGCAAGGACGGGGCATGGGAGCAAAGGTGCTCCCACCTGGCAGGAATCTGGGGATGCCGGACACCAGGAGCAGGCACCTTGACCCGGTTCCCATGCTCAGATCCCAGAGGGCCCCTCCCCTTCCCCACGTGTCCAGAGTGAGGCCGTGCAGCCATGTGGGCGGCAGGCAGCCGGGGGAGCCGCATTTCCAAAGGAATAGGAGCCGGCAGGAGGGCCAGATGGAAGCAATTACCAGCGGGAAAGCAAGAGAGGTGGGGGCTGGGAGGGGCCCCGGCAGAGTGGGAGTGGGAGTGGGGAGGGGAGAAGCGGGGAGCCTTGGCCTGCCCACTGCAGGAGGGTTGACAACCCCAGAGCCTGGACTCAGGGGGCAGGGGACGGAGTGCCAAGATGGGCAGGGCGAGAAGTGGGGTTGAGGGCAGGACATGGAGCTCTGGGCTGGGAAACAGGGCATCTGCGTGCCCCCTGGAGCTCTGGGCTGGGAATCAGGGCATCTGCGTGCCCCCTGGAGCTCTGGGCTGGGAATCAGGGCGTCTGTGTGCCCCCTTCGTCACCGGCACACTGCAGCCTTGAGCAAACCCCTCACACCCCAAGCCTTTTCATCCATCACAACAGGTAAGATGAGCTTGGGAATACTGGATAACTAGGCTGAAAAGTGCAGGTTTTGGAAACAGGCCTAGCTCAGCTGCTTACGAGCTGTGTGACCTTGGCCAAGTGGTTTA
Source organism: Equus quagga (assembly GCF_021613505.1). Taxonomy (NCBI): domain Eukaryota; kingdom Metazoa; phylum Chordata; class Mammalia; order Perissodactyla; family Equidae; genus Equus; species Equus quagga. Next base: position 75,013,398 of record NC_060280.1, on the reverse strand, counting down.
ACCTTTCCAAGCCTCCACGCCTTCATTTTTAAGTGGGCTTAATGAAAGGGCTGTGCAGGCTGACGTGAAGTGATGTCAAGAAGCTTACAGCACATCTTTTTCTCTTTTTAAGTTTATTGGGCCAGGCTTTTGATAAGCCTTTGATTGATAAATGGTAACTACCCTTGTTATTTGCCAAGTCCCTTTTGATCATAAGGACAGTTGTTCACAGAGGCTGCAATGGGCAGCGGACAGAGGGCAGACTGCACAAGGCACCAGCATTGCAGCCCCTGGAGGAGGGTTTGGATCCAAGGCAGAAAGAAGAGTGTGCTGGCCCAGCACTCCGCAAACAGGTCCCTGTCCTCTTCTAGCCACACTGTCCTCTACAGGAAAGCAAGATCCTGGAGCCCCTGACCCACCGGCTTTGGAGTAAAGCTGCAGGCAGGAGGAAGGGACGATCCTACAACTACAACTGCTTCTGGGCCTCTGCAGCCAGGTCTTCGTCACACTCAAGGCCCAGGTGGACACTGAGGGCCTCCCAGGCCCACCCCTCACCTCAGCCCTAGCAGCAGCGCCCTCCTCCCTGCTGGGCTGGGGCAGAAGCCAGGGCTTCAGATTCTAGAGCAATCTCATCATTTTTCTGCAGCACAGCTTTGTGGGGGTGGGGTGGGCAGCATAGGGCAGTGACCTGGCTGGAGGTCTCCAGGTCCCAGGCAAGGGGCTGAGACTAAAAGAAAACCTGCAGCTCTGGACACTGATGGCCCTTCCCCACTCTGAAAAGCAACAGACCCAGGGTGGCCCCTGAGCAGAGCTCAGTCCCCACTGAGCTAGAGAGCACCAACCTGAACCTCGTGGCACCTGGCTGGGGCCCAGGCAGCACATACTGCTGCTCTCCCACTTGTAGCTTCATTTGTCCACTTCCTCCATCTGTAGAATCAAGAGTGTCACTCATACTCACACACACACACACAGAATGTGTAGGGGTCAGGGGTGATTCTGAAGCCAAGGGCGGCCAGCAGCCCATTGGGGGCACTCAGAACACTCACGCAGAAGTGCTGGGCACCTCTGGGAAGTGGGTGACAAAGGAGAGAAGGCAACTAATGACTACAGCCACCCAAACCCACCTGCCCCAGTCATTTCCTCACGGCAACCAAAAGCTTCAGGTTGAGGCCCTGAGTCTTGAGAAGGAAGGAGGCCCCTGAGGGTGAGAGAATGAATGCGTATCCACAGGTCAGCCGAGGAGCTGGGAGGCTGGGAGGGAGGGAGCGGTCCTGTAATCTTTCCAGTGCCCCACCCCTCACCACCTGACCTGCCTCTCCACCGCACCAGGGTCCATCTTGCAGGGCGCTCAGCTGGATGCTGGTGATTGCCTTGGTCACAATCTGCAGGCCTGGCCCTCAGACTCTGGGACACTGATCTGCAGAGTCCCTTCCAGGAGGCTGCAGCTCCCCATCCCCTGTGGGCTGGAACCATTTTATACTATTCCTAGGTAGAGTGATCCTCTGCCTCACTGCAGAGGGTGCAAGCCTTTGAGCCACTCTAAGAGGAAGAATACAATACTCCACCGGGATAGCCTCTCAGAGAATGTGCCCAGATGGGGCCTGGGTTGGCACCCAGTGCAGGACAGATGCCAGGCCAGTGTGGGTTAACTACAGAATAACCACAGGTTAAGCTGGAGCAGAGAAAGGGGGTCTGGCCTCTTTGCTCGTGCTGGTGAAGGGGAGTCCTTTCCAGGATTTGTTACAATTCCAGAAAGGAGGAGATTCTCGGTTCCACACAGAAAACTGGATCCTAAGAGTCTAAAAGGGCTGGGAGCGTGGAAGGGCCGAGGAACTCTGTTTCTGAGGAGTGGGTAGTGAGTCACTGCTTTGGGTAGGGAAGGGGATGAGGGAGGGAAGGGAAGGCAGCCCAGAAGGCACTGCGGGCTTCTTTGGCCTGGGCCTCCACTCACAGGGAAGGGGGACCTGTTGTGAGCAGCAACCCACTCCAAGCAGCAGATGTCTCTCAGCCCACAGTCCACGCAGGCGACTCTCACTCTACTTTCCTAACTTTCCTTCCATCTACACTCCCCAGCTAATCCCTGTCAACCTGGACTCTGGGGGGCTGGCCCCAACTCCTGGCTCTCCCTCAACCACTTGATGGACCTAGGGCCCCTTGGACAGCCTAAGATCTCCCACTCAGTGCGCTGATCTTGGTTGAGACAGGAGCAGAACAGGGAACAGGTCAGAAGAACCTGGGCCACCTCAGCTCAGCAGGGGTTATTCCCAGACCAGCTTCCAGAGAAGAGAAAAAGCCCTGGAAGTTAACTTCTAGGCCCTAAACAGCTGGTGCCTCCCAGGGACCCTCTCTAGAATTGTGGGGTAGCTTCATAGACTAAGAGGGTAGAGAAACACTATGAACAGCAAACACATACCTCTCCCCCTGTGCAGGCACCTTTCAGAGCATGTAACACATATCAACTCATTTAAAATCTCCCCGGCACATGCCAGGATCAGAGCCTGGAGGAGGCGGGGGGCAGAGCACAGCTCAGAAGACAGCGACATTGGTCTGTGGCTTTTGTGACAACTTAGCCCATACCAGGCCTGTTCCCAAGGTTCCACAAAGAATACGTCTGCCTGAACTTGGCTTCCACACTGTGCCTCCCTCAGGTCGTGAGAGGTACAGGCCTCCCCCAGAAGCCAGTGGGGGTGCCAGCCTGTGGGTGGCCATGAGGTCAAACAGGCACAGCTGAGCACCTGAACACTGTCCACAACCCCAGCCTCCAGCAAGAGTCCCCTAAGCCGGGCCCTCAGGCCCCCCTCTGTGAAACAGGAAGCAGTGGCAGTACATCAGGCCTCAGACGGCCGAGAGGGAGCCTGCTCCCAAGACTGGGAATGGAGGGGGCAGTGCTGGCAGACATGTTGGCAGCTCTGGGCTGGCCAGGAGGACCCTGCCAGCAGTGGCCCCAGAGGGGCACCCAGAGCAGACAGCTAACCCCAGGGGTTCTGTCCCCAGCTGTACCCCACCCTCACCTCAAGCCCATCCTTCCCCAATGCCCACCCAGGCAGCTCTGAGGCACAGTGGCCTAGGCCCAAAGATCTCCACAACGTGGACCTGATGTCCTGGGCACGGCCACCCTGCTCTGCAGCTAGCAACCCCCAACTCTGGGCTCAGATTGGCGCCCTTGCGACTCTTGCACACAGATGGACCCAGCAAAGCCTGTCACCTCCAGCAAAGCCAGCCCACAGACCTCCTGGACTTGATAGGGGTAGTTGTGGGAGACAACCACATGGCTCAGAGGATGCTGAAGGTGGCGACGCAGGGGTAGGGGCGAGAAACTTTCCAGAGAAGAGGACGGTCCTGTTTGCTCACTCCAAGAGAAAGAAGAGAATCGGCTTCCCGCGAAAATCTGGTCCAGGGAAAGGGATCCCTGGACTGTGGCCGCCCCCCGCCCCGCGACCCGGACCCGGACCCGCGCTGCGCCCACGTGCTGGGCCCGACCACCTCCCTGGCCGCGGCGCCGGGCTGGGGGCCAGGCAGCCGCCCCCGAGGCGCTGCCCGCCCTCCCCCGCGGGCCCCACGGACCGGCCGCCGCGTACTCACCCTCGCGGGTGGAGCGGGGCGGGGCAGGACAGTTCGGCGCACAGCTCCGATCCGCTAGGCGCACGGCTGGCGGCGCGGCGGCTCCACTCGGCCCAGTCCCTGTCCCAGGCGCGGGGCCGGCCTGGGAGCCGACAAGTCCGCGGGCCGGGAGGCGGGGGCGCGGGTCCGCGCGGGGGCGGGGACGGGGCCGGACACGCTTGCGCACACGGCCGGGGAGCCGACTCCGGGGACTGGCGGGCAGGAGGAGGAAGGGCGGGGAGGAGGAGGAGGAAGGGCTTTGCGCTGTGGGGTGGGCGATCCGGCGCGCCGCGCGGCCGGGAGCAGGCCCGCTAGCCGGGGATGGTGGGGGCGCGGAGGCCGAGGGAGAGGGCAGGTGGCGGTGCCCGGGAGCGAGGGTGTGGGGGGCGCGGAGGGGAGGAGGAGGAGGCCGAGGCCGAGGCCGAGGCCGGATGGGGTGGCGGTAAAAGCTGGACGGCAGGGTGTGGGGGAAGTTCCTGTGAGCGGCACCACGATGGATATGCCCAGCGCAGCCTCCCCACGGTCTCCCTGGAACAATGAGACCCGACAAAGGGTTTTCTGCTCTCCTACGCGGTGAACCGTGTCCTTCTCTCACTTGAGAAAGTGAGGCACAGAAGAGGGAGGGCCTAGTTCCGGGAGCCCACCCACCAACGCACAGGTGCCAGGTCCCCTGGAGTCCGCCCTAGTCGGCACCTGCCGCCCCCACACTGCTCCCTCTGCACCCCTCTTCTGCACATCCTATCTTGGCCTTGAGAAAGCTTCTCAGTTTCTGTTCCTTACTGAAGGCGTCAGGCATCTTGTCTCCAGGGGAAACCCCATCAGGCCCCTGACCCTAGTTTCTTGGGCCCAGACATCCCCAGTCAAACCTGGGACTACTCAGGCTGAAGGAGAACAGTCTAGAAGTTTCCCCTGAGGCACTCTTTCGTAGGTAAACAGCCTTGTGTTGGGGCTCCAGGGGCTCCCAGGAAAGTGCAATGCCCAGTCCCTGTCTCCAGGAGCTTACCATTCAGCTGCAGAGAAGGCTCACAGTGGACTCCCATCCAGCAATAAGGCAGGACAGGAAGTGACTAAGTATAAGATGTAAGTAAGTGACAATAAGTAGAAAGGTGGTTCAGAGACGGCCAACTCAAGCTTCCCTTCAGCTGAAAGTGGAGGGCTGATCTGTTGAATACAAGACAACTTAAGAAGCTCTACTGCGCATGAGCAAAGTGGAGACGGCACCAGAGAAGAGAGTCGGCCTCCGAGTTCTTCCACAGGTGACTGTGCCATCCTAAATCGTACCTGGCATGGGCAGAGGTCATCTTTCTGCATTTCACCAGTGTCTAAATTAATTATGTTTGAATGATGCCTTTGGCTTGGTCAGTCAAGCATTCATTCAGTAGGTACTTATTGCATCTCATCTCTGGGCCTGGAGCTAAGCTAGGTGGAAAGAGGAATGACTAAGGTCCCTGCCCTGGGCAAGTCAAGAGGAAGAGGGACTACTCTCCGCGTTTTACAGATGGGAAAACTGGCCCCAAGAGAGTAAGCACCTGTCCCAGGCGACAAGGTGAGTTTGGCAGAGCTGAACTGACCATCAGCCCAGCTCCTCAACTTCGCTGACTCTTTGATGAGCTAAATCTAAATGCAGTTTGCGATTCTTGCTATGCACCATGTGAACTCCACTCTGCTGGAAAACGTAACTGAAGGGCCAACTTTCGCTCCTGGACACATGACTTCCAACTCTGCCTCTGTCACCAAATGGCTTTAGTTTTCTTACTAGGAAAAAAAAAAATGGAAATAACTGTGCTTGTTCAAATGGGTGTTGTTGGTATTAAATTAGGCAATGGCTGTGAATTTGCTCTGAAAGTGTCACGTGCTAGATAAGGTGGAATCCATCCTCTGACCTATAAGCTGTATTCAGATCTCCTCCCTTCCCCCTCTCCAGCTTATCCCACCCCTGGTTACGGGCTGCCCAGAAGCTAAGTGTAATTCTGACTCCTCCCCTTAGGCCGCAATGTGCTTACTCATGATCTTTCCCCACCAGTTTCTTAATGGCACAGCCAGATGCTTAGCTGACTGCCCAGAAGCCATATCATCTGTGGTGCAGGAAGGAAGCAATTCTGGTGCTTTTTCGATTCCAGGTACTGGGTTCTAGGGCCATCTGAACCCCTTCCAGCTCCAGCGCACCCCTTTGGCCCGCCTGCAAGACACTGCGAGTTGCTTGGCAAGAAGCAATTTGAGGGAGCAAGCAGGGCTTTGGCTCCTGGGAGCTGTTCCTCCCGTAGACTAGCTGTGCCAAGGTTGGGTGAAGACAAGCTGAGGAGCAGCAGTGTGGGTCCCGGTCCCCTTCTGAGCCGTGCTGCCCCCATTCTCGTGCCCTCTACCTTCCTTTACCTCTCTGGCTCTGCCTCTGCTGTGGAGGAAATGAAAGACACCTCTCTGCTGAGACAACCAGAGGCACCCAGGAGCAGATTGAGAAGACAGGAGCGAAGGGCAGGCTTGGAGGAGCAGGTGCCTCTCCAGCTGGGAAGCCTCGGCCCCACGGCTCCTCCTGGCAGGCAGTGGTTGTGGGGAGGAGGCACAGGGCCCCTTGACAAATGTGCCTCACCGGCTTCTGGCTCCTGTCCCTCACAAGTGCCACGTTAGCATCCTGCCCACCGGGAGGAGGGAACAGCAAGATGCCGTTTGAGGAAGAAATAAACCCAATCCAGCATCTCAGACGCTTTTAAAAATAGCAACTCCAGGATGGTATTTCAGCTCCTATTTTTATCAGATTTATATGGCTGGACCACGGAGCTGAGCTGTTCCCAGGGTTCTCAATAGCAGGAGACATCACAGTTGTAGTCTAAAAAGCCTGCCAGTAGGCCAACACTAAAGTGCATTCCAGGAACCTTTAGGCTGGAAGAGATCCCCAGAAGTCATTGCATGCAGCCCTTGCTTGTGTTTGGGGCCACGATCGATTAACCACAGATAGTTTATGGCTTGCTTTTTGCCTTAAAATCTCTTGGCTGCCATGCCTTAGAGGAAGATGGGCACGGACATTAGCTCAGGGCCAGTCTTCTTCAGCAAAAAGAGGAGGATTGCAGCAGATGTCAGCTCAGGGCTAATCTTCCTAAAAAAGAAAAAAGAAAAAAAACACGTAGGGTAGATGTTCAAATCTGTTACTGAATTAAACACTTAGATTCAGATAATAATAATAATAGAACAAATATGGTGTTGCTAGCATTTATTTTGCCAAGTGAGGATATTTAAAAAACAACTACTGTTATCACTGTCTTCTTCTAAAAGAAAGGACATTTTAACATTCCATAAACGTGTGTAATAAAGATTTAGTCTTTTCTGAGGAAGAATGAGTAGACCTACATCAACCTATTCAGAAATAAAACAGATATATGAAAATGTTTGGGTGTGGAAGTGTTACAAGAGAAACAGTTTCAAGTATTACTTTGTATGTAACTGTTTCTTGATTTGTTTCTCATTTGGGGATCTGTGTTCAACAGGGACATGCAAAGTGGAGCTTAAATGTCCAACTCATTGTGAAATGTTGTTTTTCTGTTTCGTGAAGGCAGGTTGACAAATATAGAACACTCACCACCTCTGCTCTATGAGGAAACTTTTGGGCAGATTGAGAGGAGCCGAGGAACAATGGCAGTCATGCCTGTGACTGCTTCCTTCCCTCTCCCGCAGAGCCAGGAAGAAAGTAGGCCAAGTCCTGGGGGCCGACAGCCAGGTGTGGAGCAAGCCAGGATTCATGGGGGGAGGATGACGTCTACCACGGCTCCAGCCGGGCAGGGACACAGGCACGCACGTTGAGGGCACACAGTTAAACACATAAGGCACTTATCCCAGCACAGAGGACAGTTGTGTCACGCTGCCAGGGAGGGCCTCCAGTTTGCTAGTCAAGGTGGGGCTGAGGGATACTGGATCTTGCTCAGGAAGCTCTCCTAGGGGAGGCAGGATGGGGGATTCTGCAAAGTGACAGCAGGAGGAAAGCTGAGGCAGAGAAGGGTGGCTCTTAATCTGTATCCCTGGACTAAGGACCTGGATTCAGAGTCGAGCTCCTTTCCTTCCAGGTGAAAGCCCTCAGGTGGTGGCCCATTGCTGCCACCTGCTCCAGGCCCACAGTGCCTATGGTGGACAGAGCTGCTCTTGGCCCCCTGTGGCCCCTGGGAACAGAGACTCCCTAGAAATGACGGAGAAGTGGAATGTGTGGGCGGAGTGCTTGGACCTTAGAGAAGAGACCTGCTCCAGGACCTCTGGACAAGGCATGACAAAGCGACTGGCCTCTTCACCTGGCCAGTTCTTCCCTGCAGCCCTTCAAGCATCCCAGGATTCAGGTAAGATGGGCTTGCAGTGAAGGAAGTGTTTCAGGTGATGACAAAGGCCAGTTGGTGTATCTCAGATGGAGAGTCAGCAGGATCCACCGCACATAGCCTACCCACATCTGACCAGCTGTTTCCTGGAGTGAAAGCAAATATCCCTGTGGTCAGTGACACTGCCCACTGCTGGGCTCTTTGGGGACAGGGAGCTGAACTCCTGAGGTCCTCTCCCAGAGCAGTTTCCAGCTCACAGGGCTGCTCCCTGGGTCTTGGCTCCTCCCATTCCTGGCATGGAGGGGAGAATCGACCCTCTTCCCCTCTGAAAGCAGAGTTGGTCCTGACACACAAGCACCCTCTCCACCTCCCAGCACTACAAAGGAGCAAAGTGAGGCCTCCTTGTAGAATAGCCCTTACCTACTGTCAGGTAAGGCCAGGGGCTGCCTGGTGGCACAGTGGTTAAGTTCGGCCTGCTCCACTTCTCTGGCCCAGGGTTCCTGGGTTTGGATCCTGGGCGTGGACCTGCACCACTCATCAAGCCACGCTGTGGCAGCGTCCCACATAAAATAGAGGAAGATTGGCACAGATGTCAGCTCAGCGACAATCTTCCTCACCAAAAAGAAAGGCCAGCTGGCATCCGCTGCTGTAATCTCCACCTGGGGGAGGAAGGCCCTCCCACCCCAGCGCACACCTCTCCCTCTAACGCAGCCCTCTTCAGCCTCAGCACCTTACTCCATTTAGCTTCCTGTGTGTCATCTTTTGACTTCTCTGTTCGCTTGGCTGTCTACCCCACTAGCCTGGAGGGTAGGAGCTTTGTTCTAGTCATCTCTGTATTCCCAACACCGAGCTGTCTGGCTCGAGAGTCAACCAGTAAGTCAAAGCTTACGATAACGCCACACTATCGCACTGTACACTTACACAGCAGATAGCACTCCACGGATCCGTTCACAAAGAAATGGGCTCAGCATGCCTTGGGGCTTGTCCAATGTTGTGATGACTATGAGCTCCAGGAAGAGAGACTTCTGACCTCGTGTCCACCATTTACCAGTATCTAGGGCACTGCCTCGCCTGTAGCACGTGTTTGATAAACATTTGACGAACGAATGAAAGGAACTCGACTTGCTTCTCAGTCCAGGGGATGCAGAGTAAGAGCCGCCCCTCTCCTCTGCCTATGCTTCTCTCTTATCGCTTAGCAGAACCCAGCATCCTGCCTCTCCTGAGGAAGTTTCCTGAGCAAGGTCCAGTATCCTAAGCCCCACCTTGACTAGCAAACGTGAGCCCCTCCCTGGCAGTGTAACACAGCTGTCCTCTGTGCTGGGACAAGTGCCTTATGTTTAATTGTGTGCCCTCAACGTGTGTGCCTATGTCCCTGCTCTGCTGGAGCCGTGGTAGATGTCACTCTCCCAGATAAGGCCCTGATGGCTCCCTACATACCCTCAGCCCTGGACACTTTGAAGTCTCTTCCTGGCCTCAGATTCTATGAACGGGGACCTCTGACACTGGTCACACCTTGAGCCTGAGCCCCTGAGCTTCTGTACTCCACTGCAACCGTATCTCGGTGCCCCCGTTGATGCACTGGTTAGTATTTGATCCTCTGGCTGCTCCAGGCGAGTCTGTTTTGTCTTCCCACTTAGATAATAAACTCAAGGCCAGGGACTTGCTGACCAAGTAACAGGCAAAGCAGGCTTTTGGGCTCGCGTTGCCTGATTCCTATTAAAACCCTCCCACTTCCAGCCAGCAATCCTTCATCCTTGTTAAGAAGAAGTTTATCAACTTCTTGGGCTGACTCACACACGGGGTGAGGAGGGGAGGGAAAGAGGAAGTGCCATCAAAAATCTCTATAGGTTATTTTGCATTTGGTTTTTTGGGGGAACTCCCAGACACACGGACCTAGAAAACCATTGGGAAGATATAGAAAATGAGAAAAAGAGAGACGTGAGAGCAGAATGGAAGGAGTGAAAACCAGGAGAGGTGCAGTCAGAATGACACGGAGTCAGGAGGATGTGTGCAGGGATTTGGAAAAAGCCCCTGGCACCCTTCCAGGCCAGCCGAGGCCACCACCCCTGGAGACTTTCCTCACTTCGCAAGATCTTCCCACCCGCTTCTGCCCACTCCACTTTCCCTCCCCAGGCCACGTCGTCAGTCCACACCGAATGAGACCAATACTTTATTCACAAACTAGGGCTAGCCAGTACAAAACGTATTTTTAAAAAATTTAGTTGGTTCTAAAAATTCCATCCCCCCACCCTCAATCCCACATATTTGTGCCCTTCTCCCGAGAGCCCCTGGGCCAGCTCAGCTTTTCTGGGCCTCCTGCAAGAGCGTGAGCAGGGGGTCATCAGCCCTGAGGGCAAAGGTGAGGGTGCGCTGCTGGTAGTATTCCGGGTCACACTCCAGGTTCTCAATCACGTCTGCCAGCAGGTGAGCCCGCTCCACCCCTGAGCCAGGGGCCTCGAAGCCCAGGGCGGTGAAGTGCACGTGCAGGTGGTAGTAGGAGGGCAGGTAGTGCAGGTACACTCGGAGGCGGTCTCCCTTCACCTGGTAGCGCTGCAGGATGGCTTCCTGAAGAAACAGGAGTGGCAGGAAGGTGGTCACCGTGCCGCCCACAAGTCAGCACCGGAACCTCCTCCTGTCCTAACCCCCGACCAGCCTCTGAACCTCTCACAGAAACCCTCCAATCAGCTCTCTGCCCGCCGTTTGCTTGGGGTCCCTGTCTTTCACTCTAGGAAATCAACAAACTCAGGTGACAGCAGCGAAGCTGAGGCTCTCTCTCCCAAAAGAAGGGGACGGTGGCCACAGTCAGGGTTCCCCACTCCACCCTGGATACAACATTTGCTTCCTCCAACAGTCGCTGCTGAGAATCTAGGAAGTCCCAGCGCCTAAGGACAGGCCCCAGATTCCCAGGGCTATGGGGCTATCCTCCCCCTGGATGATTTGCAAGCACTTCAATCACAAAGTAGGTGGGAGGGAGCCTTGTTCGCTCTCTCAGCATAGAACAGAGTGGAGCTGACAGGGCTGAGCTAAGGGCTTGGTGACAGAGAAGGGATGCGGGAGGGGGCGTGGGAAGGGCTGCCCCTAGACAAGCTCAGGAAGGCTGGTCTGGCTGGACTCTTGGTGGAGGAAGGAAGCACTGACCTTGGCCTTGGCTCCTTTGCCCACCCCCACTTTGCTCTGGGGTAGGACTTTTTCCACCAAACCCTCCTTCAGGAGCCTCCAAGACTTGGAATTCAGAGGAGACTCTGACTTCCATTGTGGCAAATCCCTGAGGAGATCAGAGGTGAAGAGAAAAAGACTGGGGCCTCAGTGGGCTCAGGATATACCCCGGAATTGTACTCTGCATTTGGAGCTCACCCCAGGGATCTCTGCAGCAGGGTGAGACCAGGGCCAAACCACCAGAGGGCTTCTTGGGATAAGTGGGGAGGGCCAGCCCGGTGAGGCTGCCCAAGCCGCCAGGGCAGGCAAAGGTGTTGGCTCCGCATCTCCCTGGGAGAAAGATGCCATCTGCCATCCTGAGGCTGTTTCAAGAGAGAAACAAGCCACTCCAAAAAGAGAATGGCAGCCAGAGGGATGGAGACATGGGCAGGCAAGACCGGAGGAGGCAAGTTAGGACGTAGTGACAGGGAGCTGGGTCCCGAGGTGAACAGAGAACAGAGCCAGGCAAAGCCCTCCCTCCAGGTCGGCATCAAAGCCTCAGAGCAGCTCTTGTTGAAAGGGGGCAAGCCTCTCTCCTGGCTAGGCACCCTTGCAAGTGCCGGTCCCTGTGACAGTGAACAGCATCTTGGAATGTTTCAGAGTGGAAAGAAGGCTGAAAACACGCCACAGAATGGCGGATTTACAAGGACCGCATCCAGATGCTGAGGCCCAGAGTGAGGTGAAGTGACCCGCTCAAGGTCACTGAGTTGGTTAAGGTCAAATGTCAGAACCAGGACAACCCAAGATTCTAGACTCTTCCCCATCTTCCATTACCCCATGGGCCCCTTTTAGCGCCCCTATTAATTTCATTTGATAACAAATATCCCAGATAGAAAGCATCTCAGAATGCCGGGTGCTATAGCACTCAGCGTCCACCCTCAGGGAAGATGAGGTACGTGCATACATACAGCAGAGCTGTGAACCCATCTACCCAAGAAACACGTCTGGCACAATGTGGTAGACAGGTAATCCTGTGTGTTGGCAGGGGGTCCCAGATGGGAGCTGCAGGAGAAAGGCAGGGAGGCAAAGGCAGGAACCTAGGTGGAGGAAGACAGGCATGGGGGTGAGGAAGGGTGGCTGAGAGCTGGAGAAGAGGGCAGGACCAGGTAACAGGGCCTTGTGAGTCCATCTGGAGAGCCTACATGTGGCCCCCACAACTGGCATCCAGAGAGAAGCCAGGAGGACTTCTGCGAAGGGTGAGGAAAGTGACCAGGGGACACCCTGGAGTTGCAATATAATTCCTCCAGGCTTCAGTGTGGATTTGGCCAAAGCAACTCACCTGCCCCTCCCGGAGGATGTTCCTGAGCAGTGGCAGGTGCTCTGGAGTAAGGTCCCGAAGTGACTTGATGCCCCGGCGATGGCAGATGGCAATCAGGTACAGGTCATCGAGCTGTGCAGAGTGGCAGGGGGGAACCCAGGCTCAGCAGGGGCCAGAGCCAGGGGAGGGTGCCAATCCTAGAATTCCCCACAGCAGCCAGGAAGCACCCACCCCAAGGCCTGCAGTACCAGCCACAGCCCGTGGCAGAGACGCCAGGGCAGGACCAATCCCCAGGCACTGGGGGCCTCCATGTACCCAGGGTGGGTGGGACAGTTTAAGGAAGAGAATGTCCGTTTATTCTTCCTGCTAAAGAAGATCATATGAGAGTATCTAGATACTCACAGGGCTGATGGCGGGGGCAGGAAGGAGGTTTAAGAAAGTCCCAAGGCAAAGGGTCAAGGGGCGCACCTAGAAGATGACTGACAAGTAATAATGTACAACTTAAATTTCACAAGGTTGTACATAACCTTCATATAACTTCAATAAAACTCATAACTTCAATTGAAAAATTTTTTTAAAAAATGAAATCTCCAATTGAAAAAACAGAGAAAGTGCCAAGAACTCTTTCCCTCCAAGTGTTTATGGTCTAATCATGTGTACATAAGTAATTACCGTAAGACATAAAGCAATAAAAGTACAGGAGGAAGAAGGAAAGACTAGCTAGCTAGGGTGATCCAGGGAGGCTTCCTGGAAGAGGAGGCAGGGGAGCCAGGTCTTGAAGAAGAGGTAGGGTCTGGAGAAAGGGCATTCAGGTAAAGGGAACAGTGAAAGCAAAGGCTCAGAGGCAAGAAAGCATAGAGCACAGAAGGGGTAAACAACTCGATTTGTCGTGTGAAGTGGTGTAGAGAGATGTGAAGACAGAAAGGAAGCCTGGGGCCAGCTCAGCAATGAGCACCAGAGCGCTTAACCTTGTTCTGTCTTCCTCTGTCTCACAGGTGGCCCTTCCTGCTGTCCTTCCTGAAAACAGCACCTGGCCCAAAACCTGGAGGTCACAACAGTGCAAAGAACCAAAATCAACAAGATCTGGCGCCAGAGATCAAATGAACTTTCCTCTTTCCCAGAACACCCTGCACCCCTCCCTGCTCCCCACACCCTGGCCCTGGCTGGTTACCACATCCATGTGCGGGGCAGGCCCCAGACACCAGGGCTCCAAGGGGCAAGGCAGGGAGAGAAGCCGGCAGCACCAGCCCTGCAGTCTGGGCCACCAGATTCCTCAAGGAGGTAATTTGGGGACCATGAGTCACCCAACCAAATCCCCAAGGGCTCTGACTAAAAAACTGAGAATGAGATTTTCCATATGGTGCCTGGTGTCCAACTGTGTCTCTTCATGCCAACAGTCTCTTCAGGCCACAGATACTCTTCTCGGCCAGAGTTCTAAGAATCTGGGCTCTCTGCCCCAGACCCGCCACGGAGGAGCCTGCTGGGAAGCTCCCAGCAGATGGCGGAACTGTGCCCACCCAGGCCTCAGTTTGCCCACACATCCCTTCTGGACACTCCCTTCTTGTGGCCTGTGTCCAGGATATATACTCTCTCACTACCTCAGGCCCAAGGAGAAGCCAGGAAACAAAATTACTTGAATTTAGGATGTGTTTGTGCACGCCTGCGGGTGTCTTCGGCTATGTGTCACTGTCACAGAACTCCCAAATAATAGTGGCATTTGTTTTAGATGCTATCTACTGACAAATCCCAAACGTGGCACTGACTCACACCTCGCTGCTCCAGGGGCATGGAATGAGGCACAAAGCCTGGGCTGGGTGTTAGCTCACAGGCCACTGAGAGGCAAGAGAAACCTGCTCATTGCTATCAGACATGAACCCAGATTTTCTGCAGGCAGCCAAAGGGCCCCTGGCCCAGAGAAATGATCTGAAAAAAGCTAGAGCAGGGGCTAGTGAGAGTCTCAGGCTGGCCTCCCAGAAGGTGGCCCATCAATCACTCGGGAGACAGACACCATCCATCTTTCTCTCTAAGGCAGGACAGTAAAATCAAAGCCACAGCTGGAGCTTTGGAGAGCCTTCTCTCCAATCCTGGAGAGACGCAAAGGAAGAGTTCCCTGGTCTGAGAACTTTAGACCAAAGAACCTAACTCATCAGCACTGAAAGGGCATGTGTGTCTCTGTAAACACATACACAGACGCTTGGACATCCAATATGCAAAGACAACCTCTGAAGGAGAGACAAAGAAACGATCTTTTCTGGGGAAACAGTCCCTTCTGGGGAGGGAAAGGGAGGAATGTGGGCTGAGGAACTTACTTTCACTGCACAGTCTCTACTATTTGCATTTTTACCATGTGCGTGTATTAACTAGACGCACAAAAAAAGGTAAATAAAAGAGCATATATAGGTGATCTCTTAAGAGAACTGAGGAAGGGATGTTACAACCTCCAGGGATGCAGCATCCCCAGCAAACATCAGGCACTGGATAAATATTTGTGGAATGAATAGATGGATGGACATATGGACAAAGAGTCTCTTTAATCCTGGACCACGACTGGGGGGAATAAAGATTTACTTCCGGGAGAAGTGGCAGCAGGAGATTGCAGGGTGGCTAGGAAGGCTCCTGAAAGCAAATGCCAGAGCACAGCCCTCCTCAGTCCTCCCCTGTGCAAGGACAAAGAGCAGCCGTCCAGGCCTTGCGTGTCTGCCTGCAGGATATACTGCCTGATTCTAAGTAAGCTGATGATCTCTGTGTTCTGTCACAAGTCAGCCAAGTATGGCACTACTGAGAGACAAGTGCTAATTAAGCAAAGGTTAACAACAATAGCACCTGTAGGCCATCATGGGAAGTCACATTTAAGCTGGCCAGTTCACAACCCCTGAGGGTGAGTCACCTCAGCCTGTGGCTGGGAGCCCAACGGACTTTCTGAAGCCTTTTCTGTTTTTTTTTTTTTAAAGAAAGATCAGCCCTGAGCTAACATCCACTGCCAATCCTCCTCTTTTTGCTGAGGAAGACTGGCCCTGAGCTAACACTGTGCACATCCTCCTCTATTTTATTAATCCTAAGCAAGAAGGTGTGAGACGCCTGCCACAGCATGGCTTGATAAGAGGAGCTAGGTCCGCACCTGGGACTCGAACTGGTGAACCCCGGGCCGCTGAAGCGGCGTGTGCAAACTTAACCACTCAGCCACCAGGCTGGCTCCCTTTTCTGTCTTAAAGGAGACAGAGAGAGGGCAGTTCCACTGGCAGGCCAGACAGGATGCCTGCCAGCACCAGGTCAGAAGGATGACGCACTTCTGTTCTCAGGGCCAGACTTCTGTTCTCAGGGCCATGGGCTCAAGTGTGCTCAGGGCTCTTTGAATGGGGTTGCACAAGTCAATCTTCTGTTGTCCCTGCACAGCCCTCAGACCACCATCCTCCTTCAAATCATAAGCTCTTCAGTCTTGAAGGACCTTGTGAGTCACAAGTTCCTCCTGCCCCACAACTCACCTCCCATGACCCAGTTTGAGACGCAGAACCTCCAGGAGTAGGGCTGCCCAGGGGCACAGACAGGGGGGCTGCAGAGATGCACACAGGCATCGCCCAGAGCTGCCACCAGCATTCCTATTCTGTGGCCTTGTCCCAGCTCCCAAACGTCTCCAGAGCCAGTCCTGGTTCCTCCCTCAAGGCCTGGGCTGGGGGTAAGCTGCAGGCCGGTGTTCTTGTAGCCTCTCTCACTGCACACCCCACACAGGGGAGCTGTCTGCTTTGATATCAGCTGGTTCTAACAAATCATCACTCAGAGCTGCAACTTCTGGAAACACCCTTCAAATTCCCTACCACCCCTCAAACTGTGTTCAGGAACTCCCAAGGCGGCACTCAGTTGCCTGTGTGCCTCTGAGCCGAAATCCTGGCCCAGTACCCCACAGGCCCCCAGGGCCCCATTATGGCAGTGAAGGAATGGCATGGCAGGTCTAGGAACCACCAAACCAAAACCAAGCAAACTGCAGGTAAGCTCAGTTTAGGGCCCAAAGGCCTAAAGGGCAGGCTGCAACTGAGAAAGCAAGAGAGAAGGCGTCCACGGAGAGGCGGACCGGGCCAGACTCCAGAACAACGTCTCAGCGTGAGAGTCTTGTGACCGCATGAGGAGCACAGAAACCAGAAGGGCCCACTTGAGAGCACAGTGGCAAATCTGAGCTTGGATTACTCAAAGATTTGAACTGGAGGAGAGGGGGCCTTAATCTACTCCCCGCTTCCTACCCAGCAATCCCATCTGGCTTCTTCGGCCTCATCCTGGCCCCTGTCCTGCTGCAGGCGGAGCCCGGCCTGATTCCAGCATGTAGTGGAATAGCACTTCCTGTCACACGGTGCTCTGCCTGTTCCCATTACTGTCAGGGTATGAGTCCACCCAAAGAGGCCATGTAAGCTGTGACTGGTGATGAGCCGGTGTGGGAGAGTGAGGAAGGGAAGCAAGAAGGTGGAGAGACAGAGAGAAGCTACCAAGGACTGGAGACGGACAGTGTGAGTGCAGACGGCTCCAAGGGAAACCTGCTCCTTAGAGGGTGAGGAGAAGTGAGGAGCACATGGAGGCCAGGAAACAGAGCTGAGAGGCTTGGGTGGAAGCCTGGGCCACTGGAAGACCTCCTCTGTGACTCGGGCTGTGGAGGGGACTCTTCGGGTTGGTCGCCATGGCTCCTGCCCGCCAGTACTTCAGACCATGGGCCTGCCAGGGCGTGCTGGTGTCCAGGGGGACGGAGAGAATGTACACAGTCCACCTGAGGGCTGCAGGTGCTCCTGGAAGTGAGGGTGGCAGCCCAAGTCACTTGGCTAGTTAAGGAACAGCCCAAGTGGTTCTGGATGCAAACACCACCCCATTCTTGCCAGTGGATGGGACGAGAGCCAGGAAGGGCTGTAAGCTGACCCATTAAGGTGTAAACAGGACAGGTATGCACTCTCACCGCAGAGCTCAGGCCTCCCCTTGTTGGTTAATTACAATCTGGTTAGAGAGAGAGACCAACAGGAGAAAGAAGGGCAGGATTGAGGATGGCCAGCAACCTGGAGCAGGGTACTCAGAGACCAGAGGGCCCAGCAAGAAATCTTACCTGCTGTTGGTTCCACTTGAGGTCAGGGATGAGAACAAAGCCATCAGAGGGATCCGGGTTCTCAAAAACAATCCGGTCAGCTTCTGCTTTCTTGTCGAGAATGTTATACACCCACTGGAAGGAGGGGGAGAAAGGGTTCATGTACCACACACCACCACTGGCAAGCCACCCCAGACTGAGCTAGGTGAGCTCGCTGGCCCCTCAAGGAAGGACAGCCAAGTCATGAAAGGCCACTAAGCTCAGGGGATCTACAATCAGGCTGTCCTGTCCCCAGTGATCTGCTCTTGGGGGCCTAGCACAGCTGAAACTTGGCCACCACAGCAGTCCCCACAGGGGCCACGGCAGCTTGGATGGGGCAGCTTTTTAGGCTCTTCCTGGTCAGCACTGAGTACATGCTCTGCTGTAGCCTCACAGGCCTGCTCTGCACCCTCCCCCTCCACTGCCCACAGGACTCGGGAAAAGCTGTCTCTGTGGCACCTTCCCACTTTATTCAGGCCACAGGGGTGTTAGGGGTGGGATCAGCACCTCCGCCTGCCTGAAGCCACAGCATCTCACATGACACAGTCCCCACATGACAGAGCAGAACCGACCCCCACCTGGAGACGGTGATTATGCAGACCTTTCCTGTCAACCCAGGGCTTCTGGCCCTTCCTCACACCCTTTCATCAGCTGCTGTCAACAGTCTTCAGGGGACCTTTCCTAGGGCACTGCGTGGATCCCAAGGACACAGCCTTTCTGAAGAAGCCAGCCTGCAGGGAGGTTAAGATAAGAAGGCCCCTGTTCTCACAGGGCTCAAACCCAAGGACCCCCACTCCTCTCCACTTCCCCAGAGCTCTGAGAGCCCTTTGCAAACTCAACTTCCTTCCAGGTCCATGAATTCTCTCCCCCAATCCGAGAGAGAACCCTGCTGGAGAGCCAGAGACATGGCAGTGGCTGGGATCACACTGCTGCCCCTTCTGCCTCTCAGTTGTGAAGGGCCTCCAAGGTCACTGAGGGGAGCAGATTGAGAGGTCAGGGCACTGACACAACCAGACCAGTATAGGGCTCCTCTGCCCACCCCCACAAGTACTGGCACAAGCAATATCAGCAAAGGCAGGGGGCAGGGGGCTGGTTTAGCGCCTGCACACTTCATCCCCTGAATTTGGAGGGCTGAGCACAATGCGCTACATCCTCGGCTCTGGGTCAGCATGGCTGAGGTCAAATGCAACGATCTGAGATGGAGAGGGAGGGAGCAGAGGGTACCCGCCTGGAATATCTGGGCCTCCCAGATCCCCTGGTAAGACCCAGAGGTTCGCCACAATGTGGTCCACCCACTCCAAAGGGGCCCTTCCCAAGAAGAGCCTGGCCATACCACTTCCTGGAAGGGTTCCGGACAACACCCAGCAGTGGCTTCCTCATGTAGCGAGGCCAGGGCAATGCACAGCACAGCCCAGCCTGTCGACAAACTCCCACAGAGGCATTTCCTCGCCAACTGGAAATCTCTCTGGGAATGTGCTACTGGAGAAAAAAGCCAGCTAGAATCTGACCTGAAGCATCCCCAAAATAAAAGGCATGGAGAGGGGTGGCAACTCTCCACAGAGAGCCCTGGTGCAGCCACTGTAAGCAGGCCTCCCTGGGGCTCTGTCTTTGCCCACAGATAAGGAGGTCCCACCTCCCAGTGGAAAGCAATGTGTGGCACCAGAGAGAACAGGTGGGCTCTGGAGCCCAACAAGCCTCAGTTTCATTTTCCACCTCCACCGCCAACTAGCCATCACCTTGGGTAAGTGATATCATCTCTCTAAGCCTTGGTTTCCTCCTTTGTAAAGTGGGGCTAATAACATCTATATGTTAGGTTGCAGTGAGGATTGTTTGTGGGAAAACGCATGTGAAGCACTCAGCACAGAGCAAGCACCCCACAAGCAGAGGAAGGTGCTTGGAAAGCTCCACCACCAGGTCACGTTGGGCTGGTGCCTCGTGAAGACAACAGGCTGGTTTGCTGGAGTCTACAGGAGGGACTGGGCAAGGGAAAAAGGAGAAAAAGGAGGAGAGAAAAGGGGGTGGTGCCAAATAAAGGGCAAGGGAGAACCAAGCACGAAGCTGCAGGGGCAAGCGACCACAAAGGCGTGATGGTGATGAGTCCAGCACTGCTCTAAGTACCCCAAGGGATTAACACTCCTGACAAACTGTTAGTACCCTCATTCTGCAGATAAGGAGAAAGCAGGCACGAGGAAGTGCACACAATTCCAACCTGGAGTCTGGCCCCAGATCACATGCTCCAGGCCACATGGGAAGGCCCCTGGGAGGGCAGGAAGGACCTGAATGTACATGAAGTCTCAGGCCAGAAGTCTAGATAAGGGAGGCAGGAGAACAAGGGAACAAAACAAATCATAGGGAGTTATGTAATGTAGAGTGACAGCATCTGAAAGCAAGCCTGGGGGACTTGACCAGCCCCACTGATAACGGAGCTGTGGGTGGGCACTGACAGCTCTGCAACACACCTGGCACGACCTCCTTGCAATAGGTGACACTAGCAATTCCCTCTGCACCCCCTTGCCTTCTTTTGGAATCTCTCTCCCTCTTCACTCTCCTTCTGCTTTGCTGCTCACCTGCCTGCTGGCCCTTTCCTCTGGCCACGCTTTACCTGCCCATGCTTTCCAGGTGTCCTAGCGCTGCACTCTCCCAGCCTGTTCCCCGAAGCGCTCCCTGTGTATGTGTAATGCTACCACCCCACACCTACACTGTGCTGGAAACAACACCGGCATGTGATACACGGCATGTCTGTAAATTTCCACTGGGACATTAGGACGGGGGTGGTGTTAGCTGTATTTTTCGGACAAGGAAACTGGGTCTCAGAAGTGAAGGACAATGTCACACTGCTCTGACACAGCAGAATGGGGATCCAAACTCTAGGCTGACGCTGAAGCCTTGATTTGATGACTCACAAATCGACATTTTTAGCTTGATGATCTCTAATGCTCCTGATCCAGATATCCACTGCATTTTTCACTGAGAAATTACAAGCACCTCAAATCTGAGGAGCCAAACAGGGCAGCGGGCTAAGGCTAAGCCAGGCCTCCTGGCTGTGAAGCCCATCTCCAAGGGGCTATTGTGAAGAGTCAGTGGGCGATGCTCGTCAAATGCTTCGGGCAGTTTCTGCTCCTAGTGATCGCTAAGTCCCAAACGGAACTCACTGTCTTCCACATCAACCCTCTTGGCTGTCCACATCCCCCGTCCTGGTTAATGACCCTACTATCCATCTACTCATCGCCCAAGCTGGACTTGGAGTCATCCCAGACTCTCCTCACCTCCAAACGCACCAGTTTCTGAGCCCTACCTCTTAAGTCCCTTCCCCACTGCTTCTGCCTTGGTTCAGTCCTCCAGCTTCCCCTAACCACACTCCAACCTATTCTTTAAATATAATAACATCACCCACATTCTTAAAACTGTGTATAGGACCCTCAATGCAATCGTTCTCAAATCTGATGATCATTAGACATAGGGAGATTTTTTTTTAAATGCAGATGTCCCAGCTTTCCCCTGAACATTCTGACTCAGCAGAGATGGAGTAGGGCTCCATGCTGACTATTTTTAAAAATCCTACCAGGCAATCCCGATGATCAGCAGGGTTTGGGAACTCCTGGTCTCCTGGACAAAGTGCACATGCCTCCTCCTGGCCCCTGCCTGCCTTCTCCTGTCGATCCTCCAGCTCCCCAAATGCATCAAATGATTCCAGCCCTCTGTGCCTCTGTACTTGCTCCTCCCTCTACCTGGAATGCCCTTTTCTGCCTTATCACCCGGTAAACTTCTATTTGTCCCTTAAGACCCAGCTGGAAGATCCCCTCCTCTGTGAAGCCCGCCACTGTCTGAGCTGATCACTCACTCCCTCTTTGTGTCACCAGTGTACCTCATATATAGACACAAAAGTGTCTCATTGCAATTGTCAGCCTACATGTCCATCTTCCCTACAAGACTATGGGGCATCATCAGCGTTTATCTTGGCAACCCTCCAGAGCCTAGCACAGGGCCTGGTACACAGCAGACGCTCAATAAATATAATGACTGTTACCAGTTAAGCTGAGGGTTTGTAAACTTGCTAGAAACAGCTAGGAAAGAGTATCTGAATGCTCATGTCAAACAGAAGTTGGTAGAGCACTGAGGTTTTTGTTGTATTATTTTCCCAGAGGAACTGTATAATGGTGTATAAGAAGGTATATACATTATACGGCTCACACTAACTGTATCAAGGGCTTCCTCTTTTGAATCTCATATATATGCAACCAGTGCAGCAGAATGTGTATTCCAGAGCTCTCCAAGATCCTGAACAGCAGAACCTGTCTAGGAAGATGGAAACATATTTCCTTTCTACTTAGAAGACAGAGCAAGTGCTGGGACTTCTTAAAAAAAAAAATCAAGCCAGTTTGAGCTGGAGGAGCCTTGTGCAAATACTGCACAGGGGACCGTGACTGGTAGCCAGGTTAGGTCTTCCCCAATGGGAAAGAGGGCTATCGGCACAGGCCTCCCATGGGCCGTGTCAACCTCCCCTTCCTTACTCCTCCCAAGTACAATTCACTTTGCAGTGCCCCTTACGCCAGAACACCCACCCTTCTCCTGGGTCTGGGAGAAATGGCCGTTTCCCATATTAGGAAACTACACTACCGTAACCTGAACCTTGGCAAGAGTAAGTGAGAAATACTCAAAGAGAACAAGAAAGAGTGGTACAGAGTTGGAGACACTGAAAGCCAGTGAGTGAGCAAGGAAACAACCCATCCATCGTATTTAACTCTGAGCACTCACCCGGGGCCAATTCCAGGCAGAAGTTCTGGTTGGTGCCGGGCGTAGACCCTAGGAGTTGGGATCTCTTAGCTAAATGGCCTTACATCTGGCCCAGCAGCTGAAGACACTCAGAAGAAGCTGCCAACTTAGGAATATAGCCCCTAGGAGAAGAGGCCCAGCACCAAGACCCAAGACAATAGGGTCCCGCCCTCTATGGAATGAATGCAAGCGGTACCGGGTGAGGGAAAGGTACCGGGTGAGGGAAGGTTTTTCACGCTGGGACTCGACTCCTGGAGGCTGGTTTGCTGCAGGCGAAACCAGGAATGAGAGCGTGAACTGGGGCGGGCCTAAGTCTACTCATTCACAGACCCCTGGGCAGGGCACAGCCATTCTAAGACTGTATAGGGGCTATACTGTAGAGTAGATACAAATTCTTCCAACAAACTGGGCTGCTTTGAGATTCCCAGAGAGCCTCAATGCGTGCCCCAGACCAGAGTGAACTCTCTTATCAACGAAGCCTTCTCTGACCATCCTCTATCAGACAGTGACCACCTCACCCCAGGCCCTTCTACACCACTTATTCGGTTTATGCTTCTCTACAGCCCTCATGATCTCACGTCTCGTGTACTTATATATTGTGTGCTGTCTGACTTGTGCAAAAGGAGGTAAGCTCCATGAAGGCAGGGAGTCCGCTGTGCTCTCTGTGTATCCCACGGCCTGTGGAACAGTGCTGGCCCCTGGACAGATGCTTGAGAAACATACACTGGCCACGGGGACAGCACTCCATGTCTGACCTCTCTGGGCCAGTCCAAGACTCGGTGGCCAGTCACCTGGATGCTGAGGCTCTGGGACTCCAGGTGGGGTAAGGTGATGTTCTTGTAATCGCCTCCTGTTTCTCGGACCAGGCGGAGGTCCTGGCGCAGGTACTTCTGCAGGTGCTTCTCTGTGGCAGGGTAAACCACGGTTGTCTTTACATCTGCAATGACACAACACGGGCCGGGACTGCAAAGTTAGGCCCAGCTCTGCACAGTCCCATCACACGGGGGTCACCACAGGTACCACAGAAGTGAGAGGACCCCCGCCCTGCCTCTGATGCCCTAACGAAGGGAGCCAAAGGCTAAGAGGTTACAGTCACTCATGATCTGTGCCCCCGAGGTGCCTCGTGCCATTAAATTCATGACATGAGTCACACTCAGAATCCGGAGAACACAAGGTTTTCACTGATGGGTCACTGGGCCCCTCATCACCCTAACTCTAGCCCTTTTCCCCGAGTTCCAGGCACAGGAATGAAATTTTTGACTCTTCTCACATACCACATTTCTAGCTATGTTGCTTTCTGGACCCAAAGCTGGAAACCCAGTTTAAAGCCCAGTAGCCTCCCTTAATGAACAGCAGCACAGCCCAGCAGCCAAAGACACAGGCCCAGAGCCCAGCCGTGTGAGCGTAAGTCCAGGCCCACCTGTCCCTTCCTCACCCCAAGTGAGACCCTGACCCCATTCCAGTTATTTCACCTCTCCATGCCCCTATTTCCCCATCTGTCATAGGATAATAATAGCCCCTCTGTCATAGGGTTGGGAGGATTAAGCAAGTTAATACCTGTGAAGCACTGAGAACAATGTGTGACACATGGTAAATACTACGTAAGTGCTGGCTATTTTAAAGCCAGGGTTTCTCAACCTTGGCACCATTAACACTTTGGCCTAGATAATACTTTGTTGTGGGGGCCATCCTGTGCACTGCAGCATCACAGGCTTCTACCAGGACACTAATAAGATCCTTTCTCTAGTTGTGACAACCAAAAATGTCTCCAGACATTGCCAGATGTTCCCTGGGGTATAAAATTGCCCCAGGCTGAGAACCACTGTTTTCATCAGAAGGAAATCTTGTACTTTCCTTAAACAGACTCTAGGCTAGAGGCCTAGTCCAAAACCACCTGGTTTTGGTGAAGTCCTTTTCCCCGTCTCTAACAACAACTGCTACAACTGTTATCAGGACCCTAACATCCATATATAGCACTTCAACATCGATCTAAAGGGCTGGAAAGGTTAACGGTATTTTAAAATCAGCTGAGACGTTTCTCAAAAGACCCAAGTCCTCCCTGACTCCCTGACTTTAGAGTCAGATATGCTCTCCCAGGGAAACCCACGAGAGCAGCCTTGCAGGAGCATTTCCACACTCCAGGAAATTCTCATACTCACCCACGTACCTCAAGACCCAGCTAAGGACCACCAACCTCTACTTTCAGACCTGGTCTGAGGACCTAGGTGATTTTAATCCTCATGTCACAGGTAAGTGAAAAGGGTCGCAGGGACTTGAGACTTGTCCAACATGCCACTGAGACATGGCAGAGGCAAGACAGGAACCGAGGTCTTCTCACCCTAAAGTCAATGCTCTTTCAACACCTGCCTAAAGGCCCAGTCTCATCTTCCAACAGCCTGGGAAGATGTCCAAAGGGGCTGTACTGAGCACGTGACTTCTGGTGAGGACCACAGGCCTCTGGTCCATCAGCTCTGGAGGCAAAGCAGCATGGCATGAAGACACAGGCTCTGGACCCAAGCTGATGTGTGACTCTCCCCTTACTGGCTGTGTGACCTTGGGCATGTTATTTAACCTATCAGTCTCAGGTTCCTCGTCTGTTAAAAGGTAGTCAAAATTCGCCCCAAAGAGTTGTTGCTAACGTTAAACAACACACATCACCTCGTCCACTGGAGGCGTTAAGTAAATATCAGCCCACTTCCTGTGACTCTCTGGATCTGACCCCGACAGAGAGACCGCAGCCTCCAACAACCCTCTGGGCAGGCAGCAAAAGCAGTCTCTCACTTCTCACTTCCACCACTCTCTGACAGCCCAGGCTCACAGGCCAGAGGCCAGAGGTCAGCACACCAAGATCTCAAGCAGCAAGACAGTGCCTGAAATCAACTGAAGGGCACTGCCTTGGCCCTTGCAGTGGGCTCCAGGAAAGTCCCACGACATGTGCCGTGTAGCCTGGTGGGGAAGAACAGAGATTCTGGCACCGATCAACCTGGGGTCAAATCCTGGCTCTGCACTTAGTAGCTCTGTAACCTTGGGCAGGTGATCTACCTTACAGGGCTGTAGTGAGAAGTCAGTGAGCAGTGGATGGGAGGCATTTAGAAAGTGCCCCCCACACAGAAGTGCTCCTCCAAAGTTGGCTCTTATTCTTGTTGTGCCATTGTTACTTCAGCTGCCTGGGCTGGGCAGTGGGAGGAAAGCTGTGAGCAACGGAGCTCCCTTGGCGTGGGGAAGATGGGCTGGGGACAAAGGCAGAACTGATGTTGGAGAAGAGCCTAGCCCTGTTAGCAACGGACACACAGCACTGGGCTCACAGCCTGGGGCTCCCTTGCTGTTCCAGATTAGAGAGCTGCTGGGCCTGCCAAGTCTTGTCAAAGACTGCCCCAGCAACCCAGGGTGCTGAGGAAACAGGTACCTCGCCAGGTCAGCCCCCTCCTGCCTTCCCCCTCAGCCGCAGGGAAAAAATAAAAAGGTATTTTCCCACTGCAAACGTCCTGCTGTCCTTCTTCCTTTCCTGAGAAACTCCTGCCTGGATGCAAAAACCCCACTGCAGCACTGAGGGGCCCCTCAGAGCCATTCACTCCTGGGGGCCCGGCCTTGGTCAGACCAGAAGGGCTGCCCCTCATATGCTGGTGTCAGGGGTAGGGGCTGGCTGGGCTCCGTGCCCTCCTGACAGGCTGGACCACTTCACTGGCTTGCCATCATGGTCTACATGGCCCTCCGTTGTCATGCCCCAACCCCCGTCTCCAACTTCATTAACCGCCGTGCTCCCCCTTGAGGTCTCTGCTCCAGCCACGCAGACCTCCTTACACTCGCACTCACTCACATTAAGCCCACACCAGCTGCTCCTATTCCTGAGGAGCCTCCCACCTGAGTCGTGCTTGCTCCCTTGTACCACCCACATCTCTGCCAAGAGGTCAGCTCTCGAGCTTGCAGACAGTCCCGGCTAAAGAAGCGCCCTCATCTCATCAGCCTATCTCCTTCTGGCTGCTTTCTCTTCACCTGTGACTGCCTAACAATAGAGAAGAGTTACTGGCTGATTCTCCCACTGGAACGTACCTTCTAGGAGGACAGGCACTTTGTCTATCTTTTTTTATTTGTCATTTTATCCCCAGCACTTGGCCTATAATAAGCACTCAACAAATACTTACTGAGCAAATGTTTAAATGAATCTAGCCTTTTCAGACTTTAAACCCAGGAAGAACATTTTTGTCCCAAATGGAATAGAGCCTCTCTGCTAAAAATCAATATATTTCCGGGGCCGGCCCCAGGGCCGAGTGGTTAAGTTTGTGTGCTCCGCTTCAGCGGCCCAGGGTTTTGCCGGTTCAGATCCTGGTCACGGACCCAGCAACACTCATCAGACCATGCTGAGGCGGTGTCCCACACGGCAGAGCCAGAAGGACCTGCAAGTAGAATATATCACTATGTATTAGGGGACTTTGGGGAGAAAAAGAAGAAGAAGAAAAAAAGATTGGCAACAGATGTTAGCTCAGGTGCCAATCTTTAAAAAAAAAAAAATCAATCATTTCCCAGTGCTAAGTTTCTCATTGGTAGCCAACAGTGAACTCTGGTGCTTATCTAAATGACCTGCAACTGAACTTCACGAGGACCGTGGCCAACGCCCCACAAATGCTCAAACCATTGGGTGAAAATATGGTGGGAAACAGGCATGCAAAGACTCAAAAATATCTCCCCACAGATTACTTATTAATCACAAAGGGAAAACATCAAGTGATCAGAGTTAATATCACTTCTAATGGGACAAACTGACATCATGTGCCTCCTGAGGGATGTGCTGTGGCATTCTGGCCAAAAATGCATAACCTGAATCCAATCACGAGGAAATGTTAGCAAAACCAAATCCAGGGACATTCCACAAAACAAGAGTCTTCATGACTCTTAAAAAGTGTCAGTTAGGAAAGACAAAGAAAGGACAAGGGACTGCTCCAGGTTAAAGGACACCAGGGTCTGGACAGGATCCTGGACAGGGGAGAGGAGTACTGCTTGAAAGAGGGCACTGAAACAAATGGTAAACTTTAACAATGGTCTCTACGTTACATGATAGTTTTGTATAAATGTGAAATTTCCTAAAATTGGTCATTTTACCCTGGTTCCTAGGAGAGACACACTGAAGTGCTTAGCAATGAAGGGTTATGATGCCTGCAACTTTTCAATAATAGCAACAAAATATGTATATGTGAACAGAGAAAAAGCACATGTGGCAAAATGTTAACAACAGGTGAAGGGCTTTTATTAGGGAGTTCTTTGTACTGTTACAACTTTTCTGGAGGACTGAGATTTTTTTTTTCCAAAATAAAAAGCTACAAAAAGGTGTCCATGTCCTCAGCGCACATTGCCAACAGGTATGTTAGGCAGTGTTCTAAACCCTACAGGTCTATTAACTCATTCACGCCTCACAACCAATGTGAGGTGGGTATTATTATAATCCCCATTTCACACACAAAGAAATGGTGGCGCCCCGGTCCCACAGCTCCACCTGGCTCAGGGCTGGGCTTCAGTCTCAGCACCAGTGACAGCAGATGAGGCTTGACGGCCCGTCTGGTGCCCTCTCTGCCAACGCCCGTTTAGCAAGTTGACTTCAGGGGGCCACTTGCCGAGGGTAAGCAGTACCTGGCACCCCGCCCCCCCCACAGAAGCATTTCCCTGTGACTAGAGAAGCAACGAGGAATCGCCCAACTCTACTCTCCTGCTGGCATTCTGTAAACCAGCTCCACACAGTCCCAAACCCCTCCAAACCCAGCCAGTGTCTTCCTCTGACTCTCTCCAGCAGGTGCCCTGTGCAGGCCTGTGCCCTGGGAGCTCGGGCACTATCATCCTGGGGACCTCCTTCTCCCTCTCTCTTGTGCTGGGCCCCTTGTTTCCCAGATCCATTATCTTTGTCTTCCACGTTCATGCCCTTATTTTGCTAAAGCAGTGGTTCTCAAACTCTTGTGTGCATCAGAACCACCTGACTCAGGACATCTGCAGTGAGGCCTGAGAATTTGCATTTCTAACAAGTTCCCAGATGCAGCTGCTACCTCTGGTCTGGGGATCATACATCAAGAAACACAGTGCTAAAGCACAAACTCAAGTTGCTTCCAGAGATATGGTGCAAGGGAGATAAATTTAGAGACCTGGAACATCTGAAAATGTCTTTATTCTACTGTCACAATTAAGAGTTTGGCTAAAGAATTTAAAGATAGAAAGCAATGACCCTCAAGATCTGCAAGCATTGCTCTATGTTCTTCTAGATTGCAATACTGCTGTCGAGAAGTCTAGGGTCAGTCTGATCCCCAATGCTTTGTACTGACCTGTTTTTTCCTCGCTGTCCCCAATCTCCTGATCGTGCTGATGGGACTCGGAGAAGGTTTATTTTCATCCACGGAGCTGGGTAATTGTTGGGCGCTTCCAATCTTAAAAATCACCTTCTTCAGTCCTGGGAAACTGTCCTATTTCTTTGATCATTTTCTTCCCCATTTTCTCTGCCCCTTCTTTCTGCAACACCTATTTGGATATTTAACTTCTTTGATTCATCTTCCAGTTTTCTTTTCTCTCGCATTTTCCATCTCTACGTCTTTTTGCTCTACTTTGAAGAAAGTTTTCTTCAACTTCATCTTCTACTCTTCTAGTGAATTTTTCACTTCTGCTATATTTTTAATTTCCAAGAGCTTTTAAAAAAACTCCTTATTGACAGTTATCTTGTTCTTTATCTTATCATTTGGTAACATAATTCCTGAGATTAAGACAGTTTTTGAAAATTTCCTTTCCTTATTTAGTTTCTCTCTCCTCCAAGTTTCTTTCTTTTTCAACTAAGGCTTTGCTCAAAGTCTGGATTCCCTGGCCTTTCCACTCACTCATTTCAGAGCAAAGCACTGAAAAGCTGATGGGAAGCTCCGTGGGCATAGGTGTGTTTACCTGGAGCTTCATTTTATGACAATAAGGCTATTCCTCTGCATATTAACCTCCAAGAATTTAGGTCTTTTCTCTTGGGCTGGTCAGATTGTCCACAGATGACTCATCCAGATTCACACATGGAGGTGCAAGCCTGGTTGACTGCATTCTGAGTGATGAGAAGAGAAGCAGCTGTGGGCGGGGAGGGGGCTGGCACATGGGGTCATCTCAACATTGACTATGTGAACTTCCACTTAACCCCTCTACGTTTCAGTACCAGACCCCACCCTCAACTGCACCGAGAACCTCTACCCTCTGTTTTAACCTCTCCAGAGACTCCGTCTCTGAAAGGAGCAATTACCAGTTCCGTGAGGTGGGAAAGGGGCTGGTAGCGACTGCTGCTCAGATTTCTGCCTGTGCTCCGGTCTCACTCTCTCAGATCTGCTCAGTCAGTTCTCCTCCTCCTCCTCCCTTCACTTACTAGGTTTGTCTCCTCTCCCTTCCTCTAGTCTTTACGGGATAAGTTTTTAAAATGCAATTCCCTTAATGTCATTTTTAGCGAGGGTTTTACAGGAAGCAGGTGGGCAAACTGCCCCCTTTTAACTGGAAGCCCATGTCCTTCTCCTTCTGTCTCCCCTGCAATGCTTTACTTCTCTTCTTAGCTGTTTATTGCCACTTGACCTATTTATTTGCTATTCATGGTCCATCTCCTCCCACTGGACATAAGCTCCCTGAGAGCAAAGACTTCGTTTTTGTACGCTGTGTGCGTAATGCCTAAAGTAGCACTGGACACATATTAGGCTCAGAATACAGCCTATACAGCAGAATATATATCATGCCGTTTATTTTTAAAAGAGTGCGTGCGTGCGCAACTGCATACACGTAAGCATACACAGAAAAGCCTGAAATTCAGGACATATTCCAAGATGCTAAGAGGTATCTCTGGATGGTGGAGTTACACATAATTATATCATATACATATTTTTTTGAGGAAGATTAGCCATGAGCTAACTGCTGCCAATCCTCCTCTTTTTGCTGTGGAAGACTGGCCCTGAGCTAACGTCCATGCTCATCTTCCTCTACTTTATATGTAGGACACCTACCACAGCATGGCTTGCCAAGTGGTGCCACATCCGCACCCAGGATCTGAACCGGCAAACTCTGGGCCTCCAAAGTGGAAGGTGCACACTTAACCACTGCACCACTGGGCCGGCCCCTAACTTTTTAAATTAGTTTTTTTGAGGGCCAGCCCCATGGCTGAGTGGTTAAGTTCACAAGCTCCACTTCAGCAGCCCAGGGTTTCACCGGATTGGATCCTGGGCGCGGACATGCCACTGCTCATTAGGCCATGTCGAGGTGGCCT
This sequence comes from Equus quagga, assembly GCF_021613505.1. Taxonomy (NCBI): domain Eukaryota; kingdom Metazoa; phylum Chordata; class Mammalia; order Perissodactyla; family Equidae; genus Equus; species Equus quagga. The sequence goes on along the minus strand of NC_060280.1, from coordinate 74,982,964 downwards.
GCCACACACTACAACTAGAAGGACCCACAACTAAAATATACAACTATGTACTGGGGGGATTTGGGGAGAAAAAGCAGGAAAAAACTAAAAAATAATAATAAGTTAGTTTTTGGGGGGATATTTATTACATTTTCTGAAACAAATTTGGATCACTTATGTAAGAAATACATTAAAAAAAGAAAAATAAGACACTCCTTAAATCTCACCCTCAGAGAGGTTATGTATTTTGCCCAAGGTCACACACCTAGTAAGTGGTGGAGCTGAGATTTGAACCCAAACAATCTGGCTGCTCTAAGCAGTACGGTTTTCCCAATGCCACAGGGCCATCCTCTTTTAGGCCTTTTCCTAAGAAACTGTGTTGCAGCCATGTTCGCCAAAAAGCAGCCCTATCAGAGAGGAGAAACATGATTAGTTCCAACCCTTCCTGAAGACACATAAACAGCTGTCAGCAAAACCAAAGGGCATAACGAGGTGGCAGAGCGACTGGGGCTGCAGACGGGGAGACAGAGACCAACAACAATGCTCGATGCTCAAGGCAATGCTTCCTGGGAATGCAGAGTAGAGGCACGCTCCCCTCAGCTCTGAGGGCTGTCTGAGGAACGGTGGAATCCCCAGGGCACTGGGCTGCACCAGGCTCTGGTGTGGAGCACAGAGGGACCGAGGATGATCCTGCTCACAAGAGGGAACGACGGCTGTTTCGACTTACATGCATGGTAGCAACCCTTGCCCCCCACCAAATATGAGTGCTGGATTGTGGGGAAGGTGGCCTGGGGTGGGGGTCCCAGACCAGGGGCCTTGTGGTGGTGCTGCAGCCCTTGTGGGGCTTGGGGCAGCAGCTGTTTATCTACAGGAGAGTTTTGGCAGTGGGAATGGTCATCCCAATGCATCCCAGATGGACAGTGGCCTGGTGCACACATGTTCCTTCACTCTGCAGCTCAGACGAGCAGGCTGGGGTACCCCTGGCTAGGACAGCTCTGTCCTGCCCATCAAGACCCTTAGGGTCTCCTGAAAGGCCTTCCCCAATAAATAAAGCCACCCCATCCCCCACCCAGACAGGAATGCCCAACCGCTCTCAGAGGTAGGAGGTGGGCCATGCCGAGAAAAGAGCAGCTGCCTGTCTTGCTCTCTGCCAAAGCTAGCTTAGCCAAATCCCCAGGAAAACGCTGCCGTGCATGAAACATGAAAATGCAAACCACAGACAGTCTGCTCTCCTTCCCATACACATGTTCAAACAAGACTGCTTTCCAGCCGTGCCTGACAACTTCTACACGATGAGGTCATTTCTATGGCTCAGTCTGTGGCTTTTGCTCTCCCTTCATTACGACAAGCCAGTTTCAACTTATTTGACCTAGATGTGCAGGCCCAGGGGAGAAGCAACAACAAAGCATGATCTGAGTGTAAAGCCCAGACCCCACCTCCCCTCCACAAAAGCCAAGCAGAGCCACTCAGAGGACGGGTGAGATGACCCAGACTGGCAAGGCACTCCATCAAAGGATGAAATCCTAGAGAAGGGCTGGCAAGGGAGGAAGGCTGGTGGAGGGTCTCCCCTGGCTAAGTGACACTGTCCTCAGCCTTGGCTTCGTGGGGACCAGAGAGCAGGCCAGAGGCTGGCGAGGAGTCAGTCATGCTCCAGTGCAGGCCCAGGGCGGGGAGTTCACTGTCCTGATCTGAAGGGACGCTGAAAGTACTCAAGTGGAGGCCTGAAGAGACCTCCAGATCAAGGATAAACAGGGCCAAAGGGTGTGGTCACAATCCTACTGGAAGCTTCAACCACTCCACAGGAAACCTCCAAACCACTAATTACCTGTCTCAACGAAAGCAGAGAGTTGCTATTAAAGCACAGAGGAGAGGCAGAAGCTGATTTTAGCAAGACCCTGGATTTGAGCAAGGCTTCTTTCCTCCCTCTCTTTAGTCCTGAGGCCCAGGATGGAGAGAAAGGGAGTATGACAGGATCTGCGAGCTCACAAGCAAGTTCAGTAACTCAGAACACAGCCTCAGGGGTGGCTGGGGCAGCCTTTGGTTATGTCATATAGAAGGCGGTCCTTTAGGAATGGGAAATGCCGCTGTAGGACGGCTGTGGGGCTTATGGCACTCCACAAAGTTCCACTTGAACAGCAGGACTGAGAGCTGGTATCTAATGAGATAATGGAGTGGCTGACTGACAGTCCTGGCGTTAGAGCTGCAAGACCCTCACTTACCTACACACAGGAAGAAACTATTGAGCAGACCAGACTACAAGAGCCATTAGACTGAACATTCAGAAGTTCCAAAATATGTTCTCTCTTTCAACCTCCTGTCTAAAGGTATTTCCTTAATTCACTTTGGAGCACAGGAACCAAGTCTCAGTCCAACACCAGGGGACACTGCCATGCTGTGTATGTTGGTGAGAAGGGAGAAGGCCAAAGGCATAGAACACATCCCCTACTGAGAGGAGTCCAGGATGACCAGAATTTTCGGCTATCACTCACTAAGAAGTATGGATCAGAAGTGGAAAATAGAACCAGGCTGCTACAGGCTGGCAGACACAGCCGGAGCCAAGCGATGGAAGTGGAACCAGCTATCCTACGGGTAATCCACCTTCACCCGCTGGTCCTGAGTGAGTTGACTTTTCTGCCGACTCAAGCATTAAGACTGCCACAGGGTTGTAGGACCTTACCCCAACTGAGAGAGAGAGAGGACATTAGTGTTGTGGTGGTGGCTACATCTCAGTAGCTTGAGATCTATTCATTCTACATATGATCTGAATGCAACGGCTTCTCCTGGCCTCATGGAAGCCCTGAGTCTAAATGGAGAATCAAACAGAAGGCCTATGCTCTCAGTTGGTGAAGGGAGGAGACGGGGGGAAGGGAAGAGGCAACACTCAAGGGCTCTCTGAGCTGAGATGATAAGGGGAAGGAAAGCATGGGCCAATCAGACAGCTAAGAGAAAGGCAGAACTCCGATTCTGGGTCAAGAATTTGACTCAGGTGGTAGGCATCGTTCCATCTTGAAACTTCTGCTTGTTAAACCACTGTCCTTCCAAGCCCTAGAGCGGGCCCTGGCTCATTGGCGTCAGGAGCTCTGAAGCACCCACAGAGAAAAGTGGACAGAAATCTGCCATCTTTAGGTGGCCTCAGTTGACGAAATCAAAGGAGTAATGAGAGACTCCCACAGGCTCACTCACCTTTTCCCCTACCCCATTCACAAAGCCCCATTTCAAAGCCCAGCTAACACTAGAAGCCCACTCTACAGCTCTGTCCACACTGTTGCCCTCACCTGGAACACCTCTTCTACCTCCTGCCTTCCCATCACCAACCCCAGCCCATCCCAGAAGGCTACCATGTCTCCAGGGGTGGGAGGAGCCACCTCTGAATACTCCAACTCACCAGCTCCCAGTGTACAACCCTCCATGGCCGTGTGCTCTTCATTAGCAACTCACAGTTATATCTCCCTAGGTAGGTGTAAATCACCATAGTTAGGGTCCACATATCTTGGGGGTATGCAGTACATACTTGTTGATGAACTGAAAAACCCCATGTGACAAGGTTCATTCAGGCTGTGAAGTAAGGAAGAAGCCAGAGGCCCCACTTCAGGCTAATCTTTTGATATGCTTCTTTGTTCGCTTGGTGATGAAGTTAACATCCTCAAAAATTAAATATCCAAGCTCCACATGAATATATTCTCAATAATTCAGAAGTCTAACCTCCAATCCTTTTCATTGGAGTAAATATGAATAATAGTTGAGTGTTCATTACTCCAGTGTTTTCTTTAATGAGTTGACATATATATGAACATAGCTATATAAAGGTCCTTTTTTTTAAGCACAAGTGGGATGATCCTTTATGGTTTATCTCTGACCTCTGAGATCTCCCATGACAGTTCATAAAGATCTTCTTCCTCCTTTGTAATGACTGTGTAGTAGCCCATGCTATGCATGCACCATGCCTTACTAATCTCCCTACACAGGGTCACTCAGGTTGTTTTTATATTTTCTATCACAAATGATGCTACAATGAACATTCTTGCATCTCTTTGTGCATGTGTATGAGCAACTGTCTAAGTCATATACCCGGAGGAGGAAATGCTAGGTCAAACGGACATAGTTTTTACAGTCTTATGGATCTGGCCATGCCCAGTTTACACTGCCCACCCACTGTGCACGAACATCTGGGAATCTCTCTGTGCATCAGAGTTTGGGAGAAACAGGTGTCTTTTGCAGCTTACCAACACCAGCTCTATCTGGGTTTGGCCTCAATGGGGTAACCTGTTCATGGTCTAAGCTACCTTCACCTACAAAGCCCCCCTCCAGCATATCTAGACATACATGGAAGGCCCCCAACTCCTATTTAATGGTGATGCTCAGACTGTTTAAAAAACCCACTGCAATGACAGTAATGAGGTATAAAAGGAAAAAACCCGTAACAGTGATGGGAACAAACTCAGGGAAGCAGCAGACAATGAGGCTACCATTCATTTCTCAAAGTTAGGAAATGGAAGGCAGCGTGTGAATGAATGAGGCAACACAGACGGAAGCTGCAGTCTGGAGTGTCCAAACAGCTACATGGTGGTGACTGCCAGCCTTGCCAAGGGAAGCCAGGAGAGGATCTGGACTCCAAATAAGCAGGGACAGAGGAGAGGAAGGAAACGAAGCTGGAAACTGGGATCAACTAAAGGTCTCCATCCATTGCCATACCCTCATCCTAGGGGTAGGCACCTAAGGCCAGACGAAAACAGGAGGGCTGTCCTCCAAAGATATTAAACCCTGGACTAGAGCAGGTGTAGGCGAACTTATCTGTAAAAGTTTGATAGTAAATATTTCAGGCACTGCAGGCCACATACAATCTCTTTTCCATACTCTTCTTAGTTTTCTCCTTTTTTATACAATCCTTTAAAAATGTAAAAACTATTCTTAGCTTACAGGGCGTACAAAAAAAGCAGGCCAGATGTGGTCCATGAGCTATAGTGGACTAGAGAGTGTGGGGGCTCCAGAGTGCCAGTGCAACAGCACACTTAGGCAAGGCCAGCCAGCCAGCCCCACTCCCCATCCACACTGCACCAGGGCAGCTACGCACCCAGGAGAGGGCCCCATTGTGGAAATAGAACTACCAGTGGATAGTGGATGAAATCCACATCAGTCAGCTCACTAGACCATCAGCCTGGTTCTTCATTTTTAAATACAAATGAGCTAACCTTCACCAGACATTAAGGGAAAACCAGTAGCCTGAAAAAGAATGACCAAAATAAACAACCAGAACCAGATCCCAGAGGAAATGAGATCATTTAAGGGTCAGGAGATAATTTTTAAAACAATTCTAATTAGTGGTCAGAGAAAGTCAACCCAATTTGGCCTCTGTAAAAGCAAGAGCAAGATGCTGTGAAAATGAAATAATCAGAGAAACAGAGGAAAGAAAATTAAAAATATGATTGCCAAATTAAAACCTTCAGTAGAAGGTCTGGAAGACAAAGTTAAGACAATCTCCCAGATGGCAGAAAGAAAAGACGTAGATGGGAAAAGTGAGAGAAGAGCAGCAGCCCACAGGATCAATTCAGGAAGTCTAACAACTAACAGGATTTCCAGAAAGAGGAAATCAAGGAAAAGGAGGGAAGGGGATTATCAAAGAAACAACACGAAAAACATACATAGTGGAAGAAAGACGTAAGACTTTAAATCAAATGGGTCCAAAAGTACCCAGTGCAAAGGATGAAAAAAATCCAACCTAGACAGCCTCACAAAATTCCACCACACCAAAGATAAAGAGAATATATTACAAGCTTCCAAAGAAGAAAATTAACAAAGCAAAAAACAAACAAAAGAACAACAACAAAAAAACCAAGTTAGCTATAAAAAAATGAGAATCAAACCGGCATCAGATGTCTTGTTAGCAACAACGGATGCTTGAAGTCAACAGATCAATGCCTTTAATGTTTTGAGGGAAAGTAAATTTAAATTCTGTATTCAGTCAAATCATCACTCAAAAGTGAGGGCAAAATAAAGGACCTGAACTTCACCTCTCATGAATTTTTTCCGAGGAAGTACTTAAGAATGTACTTTAGCTAAAGAAGAAAGTAAAACAAGAAAGAAAAAGACATCAGATCCAAAAAAGAGTGCATCTAACCAAGATACACTGTAAAAAGAAGTCTCGGGTTGACAACTATAGAGCATGCCTAAAGAATTAGCCCTCCAGATTGGAGCAGCGAGAAAGAACATCCTGGAAAGGTTTCCAGGAAGGAAAGAAGGAGATATCAGATAATGAATTATAAATTAAAACAGATAATTCAAAAACAGAATAAAGGCACAGTATTCTTTTAACCACAATTTAAAAAAGAGGCAACCAGAAACTTCGTGAAAAAGTAAAAGCGGATAAAATAATGGTTCAAATATGAAACTAAAAAGCAGCATGACCTGGAGGAACTGTTGGAATGTAAGAAAAAAGAATCCATTTGACCTAGACAGCAACTCATTCTGCCTGGAGTGGCAGGGGATTATACTCGGGCAGGTGGAAGAGGAGCTAGAAGCCCCGTGCTCTGCGTGAGTGGGTGGCACACATCATTATGACCACAATAATGCAAACACAGTTTACTGCTGTCAAGACAAGGCACACAAGACTTTATTAACATACTGTGACGACACAAAATACAGGGGCAGCTGACAGAGAGGCTGGGAGACAGCAAAGGACAGAAGAGCTGGTGGAAAGAGAAGGCTAAGGCACTGACACTCCCCCTGACAGATACAAAACCTATAGTAGATGGAATAAGGGCTAAAGACTTCAGTATGTTTAGGATTCCAAAGGCAATTTTTTTTTTAAAGATTGGCACCTGAACTAACAACTGTAGCCAATCTTTTTTTTTCACCTTCTTCTTCTCCCCAAATCCCCCCAGTACATAGTTGTACATTCTAGTTGTAGGTCCTTCTAGTTGTGGTATGTGGGACAGCATGGCCTGATGAGCAGTGCCACATCCATGCCCAGTATCTGAACCTGCAAAACCCAGGCTGCCGAAGCAGAGCACGCGAACTTAACCACTCAGCCACAGGGCTAGCCCCCCAAAGGCAATTTTTAAAGAACTCTAAAAATAATAATAATATAAACATCAAAATTGGGAGGAGAGGAAAGGGAGGGTGAGCAAAGCATAAAGGAGCTACACCTTTCAACTTTCACTGTGGGGAAGTGATGTCAAAATTTGACAAATCAACAAAGAGTTGCATAAGCATACTATTCAGTTAAGTGTCTGGAGGAAACCACCAGAGCACTAACCCTAGAAATCTTAATTAGTAGTTGCTTCTGGAAAACAGGACCAGGGTAGGCAGAGTGGCACAAGAGGCTGTTCCTGTCCATCTAGCACCTCGATGCTATCTGATTATTTGACCACATGACTGTGTGACTTTGATAAATGCCCTAGCCCTACCCCAGAGACTCTTATTCAGTAGGTCCAGATTCTGTATTCGACAGAGCTCCTTAGATAATTCTGATGAATAGTTCTAGTTAAAAACCACATTACTAAATAAACACTGGAGCTCCATTCAAACCTGAGATACTATCATTCTCTGATCTCCTATGACACAGAAGCCCACTGAGGTGGGCTAGCCAGCTAGTGGATTCCTCATTTTTCATTCAGAGAAACTGAGTCTCAGAGCAATTCCACAACTTGCCCTGGTGTCACCCAGTGGCCCCATGCCTGGGGTGATTCCCCTGTTAGATGATGATGGGGCTCTTCAACACCCTGTTCCGGTGAGGACCTGTCTGGCAAGGCTTTCTCTGTTGGTCACTGTTCAGAGAACTCTTGTCCTTCAGCTCAGCTGCCACGGGAGGGCTGCCAAGGACAACCACAGGGAGAGGTTGAGAGACCCATGCCAGTCTGTGCTGGAGCAGAGCCCAGAGACTGGTACTGGGCCTTCTCCTCCAGGTGCTGAGGGATCTCCCCACAGTGCCCTATTCTGCCAGGGCTGGCACCATCCAGGAGTGTGCTCTAGCACAGCACAGGCTCCCCTGTTCACTGGAGAGGAAAGGGCCAGACCCCACCACTCCTCCACCCCAGAGAAGAGGCAGTATGCAGAAACACAAGTCTGGGGCCCACCCTGTGGTGTAGCAGTTAAGGTCGCAAGCTCCCCTTAACTCTGGAACCCTGGAACTCCCAAGGTTCCCCAGTGTGGATTCTGGGTGCAGACCTACACACCTCTCATCAAGCCATGCTGTGGCAGCATCCCACATAGAAGAACTAAAAGCACTTACAACTAGGACATTCAACTATGTACTGGGGCTTTGGGGAGGGAAAAAAAAAAAAAGAGGAAGATTGGCAACAGATATTCACTCAGGGGCAATCTTCCTCACCAAAAAAAAAAGGAAAAAAAGATTCCAAACACAAGGAAGAAAAAAAATTACCTAAAAAAAAAAAGAAATGGAAGTCCACCAATGCCCAAAACCAAGAGGAAGGAGGCCCTAATTAAACACTTTTCAGCAACAGTGACTAGAAACCAAACTGGAGAATGAAGGCAGAGGCCTACAATTTAGTGGCGGAGTATTCTTAGTTCTTCTAAGGACCTGTCAGTTTTTCTTAACTTTAATTGAGAAATATATTGTACATATAAAACAAGGCGTGTATATATGTACATATACATATTTACATATACATACACACATACATATAAACATATTTTTACGTACACATGTATGTATATACATATACATCATACATAGACTATATGCACACATACATAAGTATAAAATATGTACCATTTAAAGACTTAAAGGGATCCCCATGCATGAAGCACAGTCTAAGAACAGAACTTCTGTCGTCCTCACTGTCCCACCCCCACCGGGGATAATCACCTTGCTGAATTAGGTGTTAATCATTCTCTTTTTGTCTTCCTCGTTTTGCTATGTTGTATGCAACCCTTAGCAGGATATTGTGTAGTTCTGCTTGTTTTTCAACTTCATCTAGTTGGACTCACACTGTGTGTACTTTGTCTTGCTTTTCTTGCTCTACCTGGTGAGATTCTTGACATGCGTGGCCAGAGTTCATTCATTTTCACTGCCGTAGAGAAGTAGCCCAATGTAGGAAAACACCTTGATTTATTTATCTATTCCATTGTTATCTGATATCTGTTTTTACTGTCATGAACAATGTTACAGGGAAACTCTTAAGGGAATGGCCAGTTTCTAAAATGCTCCTCCAAAACACGTCCTCACTCGGGACTCCAGAGGCCCACGTTTTGCCGCTGCCAAGGGCACAGGGAGGAAAACCCGGCCTGCAGCTCGAGTGCTGGGAGTTCTCTGCAACTGAAAGAAGACATGCTGCCCAGGATCCCTCTGCACCCTGCCCTGGCCCCACTCAGACGCCTTCTCCTCTTCAGAACTGGAGACTCCACACCCCTGCTTCACATGAGGGAAAACAATTGGCCTTTTTAGAGGCAGTCTGGATTTCTGAGTCACACCCCTCTCCCTACTATCTCCCCACTTCTTCCTCAGGTAAGAGGCAAACAGACATCCCAATCAAAGGGCCCCATTGATAACCCAGGCGTGAGAGCATGACGGCTGAAGCGCAGGAGAGGATCCAGGCTCTGCCCTGCCTGGACAGCCAGAGCAGCACTAGGATGCCAGCCATCTGGCCCCCTCAGCCCTCACATTTGCCACATGGCCACAGGGGAAGACAGGAAACCTGCCCACATCAGGGGCAGGCATTTTTCCATATGTTACATATATTGTTCCATTTAAGGCTCATATAATTTTAAAGGTGAGAAAACAGTAACAGAAAATGACTAACACATGGAATATACCCCACATGCCAGCTGCTGTGCTACAGGTGTTATATGCTTTATCTCAATGGGTCACAACCCATGACAGTAGTGATGAAATTAACTTAGGAGGCTAAGACCAGCATTTAAGGAAAGGAAACAGACAAGATTGGAATAAGTTGAGGACACTAGCAAGTGTCCCATAAAGTAAGGGTAAGTATTGCTTTGTGAATCCTTTGTTCCCCTTATCTCCATGTATATTTATTCACCTGTACTGGGTCATAATGTAAAATGCATCTCTCACTGTGGGTAGAGGCTAAAAAGTGTATCTTTCTCCTCTCGTCTATTTCACAACAGTCCTGAGGTTATGTTCAGTTACTAACAATTTAATAAGAAAACAGCTGAAGTGACTTCCCCAACTTCATCTGTACCACACCACAGCCACCAACCCCCCCCGCCTCAGCTCCTCACACAACAGCATCCTTTCTGTTCCTCTTTCTTCCCCCAGAATAGATGCTGTTCCCTCAGTCCAGAACATCTTCCCCACCCTCCTGACCTGCTTTCTGCACAGCTGGTTCCTTTCCAACTTTCAGGTGTCAGCTTGGGTGTCATCTCCACAGAGAGCCCCCCTGGACCCCCAGCCCGAGCAGCCCCTCTCCTGTTCACGGCCACTTAGATATCTGTTCCCTTGTTTGCTGTCTGCCTTCCCACGACGACTCCAAAGACAGAGGTAATACTGGAGGCACTCACCAGTACGTTCCTAACCCAGCACCTGGTACACAGCAGGCGCTTCGACTTTGTTAAATGAACACAGAAACTTCCCAAGTCCTCTCAGTAAACGGCAAAGCCAGGATTCCAGCCCGGGGATGTCTGACCCGGGGCTTGCTCTTAACCCCCGCAATGCACGAAAGCTCAGAAACAGCACTGTGCTGCCTCAGGCCACACCACCAGTAAGTGTTAGCTCTGGGACAGGACCCAAGCATGTCTAACTCCAATGCCCATGCTCTCTGTTACGCCAATGGGGTGGGGTCCATGAGTGGCTCACAGGAGCAGCCTCTTATGGTCAGTTGAGGATCTGGAAGGGTAAATGAGAAGACTGCAAAATCTTCAGGCCAGGAAAGAAATTTGCCAATGACCAGAGAAATACCAGAAGAAATCAGCTTAGAATTGGGGGGGGGGGGGGGGGGGAGCAGCCCCCCTAGGCAAGTATTCTGGGAAGGGGGTCTGGAGAAACAGCCAGAGACAGTAGAACTCAAAGGGGCAACTGTAAAGGTGGCTCAGAGGGCCTAGGCTGCGGGAACCAGGCTTTAAGGCCCCTCCAGGCAGCATTAAGAGTTGGTGATGGGAGACTGAGACTGGAGGAGCAGGGCTGAGAAGGCTCTGGCACGGAGGCCTAAGGAGCCGGCAAGAGTAATACTTTGGCAATGCTGCCACCTCGTGGCTGTGGAATGCTTGGCCCACAGGACAAAACAGACGGGTCAGTCTGTAGGTTCATTCTGCAGTGGCCATTTATTGAGCACCTAACATGGGGCCCGGCTGCTGAGGACTGAAAATGGGTCAGACCTGGCTTGAACTTTCAAGGATCTCTGTTCCCTACATCCAGACAGTGACCAAACCCTGTTGAGTTTACTTCCCTCTTTTCATAATAACTTGGGGGATACCCCTCCCCAAACAAGACTGTGAGGGCAGAGATGGTGTCTTATTCATCTCTGAAGTTCCAGTACCCAGCACAGGGTCCCGCACACCACAATAAGAATGGCAGCACAGAGAGAAGATCCAAGATGGCGCCATGAGTAGTCCTCTTTGTCTCTCCCCCTTCGAGTCTACAATTATTTGGACACTTATCGCTTGACAAAGGATATCCAGACAGCATCTCAGGACGTCTGAGACACCCACGCGACTATACATCGGAAGGCGGACGGACTTTCCTCCGGGAGGATGTGGAAATAGGTGAAAGCTCTCCGACCCCGACGAGCAGCCTAGTACCCGCAAGCGGCTTTCTTCCAACGGACGCCCCCAGAGGATCTACACACATCTAGGGCAGGAGCGAGCACACAACAGAGGAGCGACGGTGGAAACAGGTGACCAGAACCCTACCTAAACCCCCTGCAATTACTCCTAAACGCAGAGGGAAACTTTGGAGTTGCACACCTGAGCCCGCGGGGAGAGTCTCTCCCCGCCATTGGCGGGGAGACCCTGCCTGGTGCTCGTGGTGCCCAGAGGGTCCCAGAGAGAGTCGCGGAGGGTACGGAGGTCTCCCAGCTGCCGTTGCCCGCCCTGTGGGAGTAGGGATTGCCGGAGATCTCGGAGAGGACCGGGGCTGGGGGAACTTT